>NC_090659.1:81118999-81769311 GCF_013368605.1 Nyctibius grandis
TCGGTCTCCCCCTAGAATTGAGGTGTCCCACTTATTGAGCCAGTCTTCTAGCTACTGGACTCTTGTGGAAGAGGGGGACCTGGACATCATGGTCATTTCTGCTCATGATCCACTATCAGAAAGGAAGGCAGGTGAATAGAGGTGCCCAGCATTTGTGACTGATTTCCCCATACGTGGAAAGCAAACAAGAGACGAGCTCCTCACTTAAGCAGATGGTTCTATCCTTTGGGAGCACTTGGGAGCCTTTCATGGGAGCCACAGGTAATTGAGAAAGGAAGGTGCCTGAATGAGGCAAAATGGCTCTCCCTGTGGAGGTTTTCAGAGGTGCTTACCTCTCTACTTTAATTGCCCAGGAATTTCAACAGTTAAGCAAGGCAGTTGGGATTACTTCTTTAAGACAAGAAGAGACTACAATTTGATGAGATAGCACCTATCTTAGAAACTATATTCCATCTATGATCAATATAGTTCAAAACCAGATAATAAAGTTAATGTAATTAAATCTGGGACATGGTCAAATGATCACTTGCAATTAGATTAGCCCTGTTTAATAAGTTGCTACCCCTCACTTTCCTTTCAGTTGTCTCAGCTACTGCTCTCCTTTTTTAAAAATGTATTTGCTGACCACTACTTGCTGGTTCTCTCTCGCAAATCAAAGTATAGCAATTTCAAGAAAGTGTGAAAGGTATACAGATCTTACGGCTCTGGAAAAGTCTTCTTGAACTAGAAATTTTCCTTTGAGGAGTTCTGAAAGCATTTATGATGAAAAAATTTAATGGGTCACTAGTTGTATAGGTAAGATTATCTGTAAAAGGTCTTAGGAATCCTTCTTTAAGGGTCGATACCTTTTTGAAATTAGATGTGCTAGGACATGGTACTAGCATTCCTGATGTGTTTACAAGAGCTGTAAGGAGAACAAGCCCTTAAACTAGATTTGCTAATAAAAATTCGTACTGTTATGATGCTTTTACTAGTATAGAAGGATAAGTAGCTAAAAACTGAGATTATCTAGATGTTTTTTGGGGAGCTGGGAATCCTAAATAGTGGATGAATGCTAGAGTCCTTGTTATAAGTTCCTTCTGTTTGGGGGCATTTCCAAGATCTAGGCAATATTTATTTTTTTAAAAAATAGGCGTAGTTTTTAATCCTGCAGACATTTGCAGTCATTAGACAGATTGTCCAAATCTACTTTCCCATTGAAACCAGTGGGATGCTTTACTCAAGAGTGTACAAATTACAATGCTTGACAATACTTGCAGGTATCAAGTGAGGAAAGTCTAGTTTGTGTGTCTGAATGCTCTTTATCTACCATATCCTCTAAAATTATTATATTGGTATTATTAAAGATATGAAATGACTACATTTTTATTGAAAAAAACATAATAACTGGATTTTATTTTGCTGTTTTAAAAGAAAGGATAATAATTGGGATTAGTATGTGAATTCAGAACTCTGACAATTATATTTATGGATCCAGATATAAACATAATATCTTTTAGAACACTAACTACATAAACCAAAGACTATAGTTATAATTTAAATCTGATGTTGTTTTTTTTTCCCCCGCACATTTATTTGTATTTGGGGAGGGGATGTATTTTTCATATTTGAATTCATTAGCATGCCATGCTGTTACAGATCGGCTGACTGATTCATGGCAGACTCCCAGTTATGTGAAGTGGTTCCAGTTTATGTGGCATAATCCGGTTTTGGCTGGATCCCATAGAGGAAATACTGTGGGTATCCTGCCACACAGAAGAAGACAGAAACTGGTCTCACCTGGAGATCCAAGTGGACATTCTTATATCCACATTACTTTGGGCAAGCACTCAAGCATGTCTATCTTGGAGAGTGTTAGAGTAGTCCAAAATAAAGCCAGAGACTGAGTTCAAAAGGAAGTAGTGTGGACAACCTTAATCCTTGACCCTCTTTGTATGGCTATGCATATAGCCAGAGGGACCATGAGCATGGCTGCAAGTGTAGCTTGGTGGTTAGGACACTCTTTTGGAAGAAAAGGATTGAAGTCCAGTCACCAGTATACTGAGTATTTTGATGTAGATAGATAACTGGAACAGTGGTTTGAACTTAAAGACTCCACATGCTTTGGAGAGTGCCCAAGTAAACAAGCAGTACAGTCATGCTCATCCTTACATTGCTTTACTCTTGCAGAGGAACTAATCAGGGGAACAGGTTTAACAAAAGGTTAAATCCAGGTTTAACCTGCATTTTCTTCACAAGTAGAAGGGGAAATGACTAAAATACATTCCTGAATTAGCTAGTTGTGACTGAGTTTCCTCAGACAGAAGATGGAAGAGAAACTTGGACATCTTGATGTAGTTCTGCAGATAAGTGTAAAATTTCATCACCACCACTGTCCACCTGTGACAGTAACAGAAGTGTGGCCAGCAGGTCAAGGGAGGTGATTCTCCCCCTTTCCTCCACTCTCATAGGACCCCACCAGAGGTACTGCATCCAGCTCTGGTGTTCTGAGCACAGGAAAGACATGGACCTGTTAGAGTGGGTCCAAAGGAGTGATCAGAGTGATCAGAGGGCTGAGGACACCTCTCCTATAAAGAAAGGTTGAGAGAATTGGGATGTTCAGCCTGGAGAAGGCTCCAGGGAGATGTTGTTGTGGCCTTTCAATGCTTAAAGGGGGCTTATAAGAAAGATGGGGAGAGGCCTTTTACCAAGGAGTGTAGTGTCAGGACAAGAGACAAAAACTGAATGAGGTTTAAATTGGACATAAGGAAGAAATTCTTTACAATGAGGGTGGTGAGACGCTGGAACAGGTTGCCCAGAGAAGTGTTGGATGCCTCATCCCTGGAAGTGTTCAAGGTTAGGTTGCATGGAGCTTTAAGCAACCTGATCTAGTGAAAGATGTCCCTGCCCTTAGCAGGCAGGTTGAACTAGGTGATCTTGAAAGGTCCCTTCCAACCAAGCCATTCTGCGATTCTGTGAACTTGTGTTTAATCATTTAAACAAAGACCATAAGTACCTCTCTGCTGGAGAGTCATCAGGACTCTCAGAAGTATTTATCCAAAGTCCAGGAAAACTTCAGTTGTCTTCGTGTCCAAAGTGTGGCACTGCTGTTCTCAGAACAGGTGAGTTTAAGCTATAAAATTCCCATGCCATTTTAGATCCCTCTCAGTTTACAGAATTTTCAGTCTGGGCACCTAAATTAAATATGTTATGGACAGACTACTTAACACAAGGTGGTAATGCCACTTAGGTGGAAGATGACTATGTTAAGTTTGATGTGAGTTTCAAGTACTGTGTCATTGTAATATCTAAGTTCTGAGGACTTAAGAAACCTTATTTTTTGTATGTAAATAGGTAATAAAAAGCCATAAACAGATCCCAGAATCCAAGCCTGTCTTTCAATGAGTCTATATTCTTCCCACTTTAGAGCTAAGATATTTCTAATAAGACTACCTGAATTGAAGGACTTGCAGGAGAAAAAGTGTGTCTTATAATAGCTAAACTAGTTACCTACACAAAGCTAATTAAAATTCTGTAACAGATCTTAATTGGGACCTAAGCTGCACTTCACCAGGACTTAAGTGGTATACAGTGCTGGTTCAAGACCTCTACCTGAAAGTGAATGTCATCATATGGAGCAGATTCTTATCATGCTTGCAGCATGATAAAACTCCTTGGAAACAAAAAGAATCCGATTCTGCTTTATGTAACTATGCTGACTTTTGCTAATTAAATTCCTAATCAATAATTCTTCGTCACTGAATCCTGAGTCTAAGGCAGTTTTCTGAAAACTTCTTCCAGTAAAATGTATGTAAAACAAAGCAAATGACTAATATATGTAGAATAAGATTAAAACAGTATTTCAGACAAAAGAGAGCGTAGGTTTTTCTTTGATGTTAGTTTAAGGAGTAATAGCTCTTGATAACAGTTTGACCATACTCAAGGAATTTGATGTCTGTATCTTTGTTTTCTAAGAATTATGATGTCATTTAGGATCAAAGAAAAATAGAAATCTGATTCTTTTTTTGAAGTTGCTGTTGTGCAAGATCAATTCTGGCTTCTAATGATATTCAAGTACATAGTGAGATCTGCTACTCTAATAACCCACATATAATATCCTTCCTAAGGACTACGTGACAAAAGGCATTTGTAATTATATTTACTTCTTAAAGATTATGGTTTATAGTTAAACCAAGAGAGGCATCCTGTCATTTTCAGAACCCGTTAAATGTGACAGAATCTATTTTTCTGCCAACTTGTGAAGACCAGGCAGAGAGCAAATTTGCTGTGGTCAGCTAAGTGTAACCACTGAGCAGGAAAGTGAATTTAATAATGCATTATTGTTCTTCACTGAAGGTGAACTGTTACAGTGCCTTTGTTATAGCAGACTTTGCCTCTGCTTAGGTTTCCAGATGCCGTGCAGATTACCTGATTAAAATCTCTAATGCATGATAAAATGTTCCATGTACGCTTTTATATTAACATAAATGCATCAGTTTTTGAGGACTGTGACACTAAAGCTAATTGGAAATATTTACTACTCCATTGTGTGATGCATATTACAAATAAGGATTTATTATACGTAAATGATAAGCAACTGAGAGTTCACAAGGCTTATAACTACACTATGGTTTTGGGGGGGTTAATATAATGAGAGCAAATCTCAAGAGGTTTATGATGGCACCTCAAACTACTGAGCTGATGTTGGATGTTCATCTTCTGTTTTCATTTTTATTTCACACAGTTACTCAACCAAAAGAGAAAATATTCCTCCTGGCCAAATGCTGTTCTTTTCTTGGCTGTCTCCTGTCATCATTTCAGCACTTTCAGCTCTTTACATTTTCTAGCTTCCTCGTGCTTTTTAAAAAATTTTGTCCTTCTTTGGTTATCCTATCAACTTCCAATTAAAATTTAAATCATGATAGTTTGCTTGTAACCAACAAGCTGAATTCCCTTCTTTTTGTGAGTGAATAGAAGTAAAATCAGCATGGGTTCGTATTATTTAAAATTTTTGCCTGTGTGCCCAGAAGACATTTTGTAATAGTTAAATGTTACAATTTTTTTTTTTTTGAGGAAAGAAACACACATTATATGTACAGACCTGAGTTCAGCTCTCCAACCTGTCACTGTCATCCCTCTGTCAGTGTTTTTGTGACATGTTCGAGTCTCATCTTCATCTGTAGCATCCGCTTCTGTACTGGTGACAAATTTACTTAATCATTTACTTAAAATTTTTGAGCTTTACATGGAAGGCATTAAGAGTAAAACATAGTTCTATACGCATACAAATACACAGTTAGTATAACAGGCAACTGTGTTCAGCAGAGACTCTGTGTTGGAATACAGGTGTATGGGAAATAGGTTTTAGCTGAATGATACCAGAGAGATGCCCAGAGCCCACACCTGTTGTGCAGTTAACTCAAGTGAAGCTGTAATGATTAATTCAAGCAAAAGAAGGCCCCCTCACTTTTTTTACTTTAAGAAGAACCGTTGAATAAAGTTCTGTATTACTTCCCATGTCACTGCTTTAAAAGACCGACATGTATATACTTAATGTATCTAAATATGTAATTATGCTTTGTGTTAACGAGAGCTGATGTTGTGGATTCCTGCCTTGACTCTGGGGATAAGGTTGCTACTACTTGCTTTTCAAAGTATATTTACATCTTGAAAAATGAAGTTGAGAATCGAAACTGGTGAACAATGTCTCCCATGACTAGAGATCTTGTCTTCTGCAGGGAGAGAGAGAGATGGGTCAGAGATTTCAAATAATTGTAAGGACGGACACTGTTTAAACTACAGTTGTCAACAGCAAACTTTATCGGAAAGGAGAGGGAGGTTTTTCTTTCACCTTTGTCGTACGTGTGAATATCACAATGGGCCAAACAGAGCAGAGGCTCAAGAGTCTGAAGGGAGGGGGGATTAATAAAAGGAGCAATTGGATTAGAATTGGACTTTGGCAGGGAATGGTGGATGAGAAGCTGATAGATTTTGACTTGTTATTAAATTAGAAAAAGGAAATAGATAATTTCATAGCGGAATCAGCTTTTCTTTCTGTGTAGTCTTTTATCCACATTTTTTTTTTGCAAAGTAATTATGAAATGAATTTTGTTCCTCATAAAAAACTGTGCAACTTTAAAGGACTTAGAGGAGAAAAGGATAGTCTGATAATTGTTAAACTGGGAGGTCTAATTACCTCCACAGTTAATTAAAACTCTTTAACTGCCCTCTTGGTGTGACAATGATACTTTCTCCTTTCTAAATGAAAGTGTAAAGGTTAAACAAAGCGGCAATCTAGCAAACAGCCTACTAGAATTTGTAATCTGACCCTGAGATCTACTGTTTACTTTGCAGAAATTACAGTGCTGGAGTGTAAAACAGGCGCAGAACACTTGATACTGTTGCCCACTGTTATACAAATGACTTGTTTTTTACTAGGCACATAAAATTTCCTGCATTTCCTAAAAAACTCCAGAAACCCCAGATTAACAAAGTGGAAAAACTCAGTCTGTTTCTTGGCCGTGACCTTGGCAGTGAGACAAAAGGAGATTGGTAATGTAAGATATTTGTTGTACGTGGGAGAAAACACTCACCACTGGAGCCCTGCAGATGCAACTAAAATGCCTTAAACAATTGTTAAAGTTATCACTAGTAATAGGGACATTTCAGCACTTGGTAATCTAGGACAAATAGATATGTATTTTGCCAAAGCTACATTATACTGTTTTAACATTTTTTTTAAAGGAACACTTTATTATGGGTCATTTTGCAAATAATATGGGGCAGTTCTTTTCCCAGAATTTTTTATGCTGAGATTATTTCTAATCAGTTCAACATTTAGAAAATAACTACTAGAAATAATGAGTATCAGACAATTGAACACAAAAAAGTTCTGAGTGCACTACAGGAGCTTACAGTATATGCCTTGTGATAGAAAGGTATATATTATTGACTATCTTAATAGGAGATGCCTATGGAAGTCAGCATGTATGAAATCTAACCAATTGCATTCAGTGTCAGGTTAAGGACATATATGTGTGAATTTAGAAATTAAGATGGCCAATGTAGTCATGCATTTTTTTTCTCATCAAACAGGGCTCAAATTTCCTTCAACCAATGATTTCAATCAAGAACTGAGATTTAATACTGTTCAAATGGAGGAATTTTAAAAAAAAAACCTGTATAGCAAAGGTTTGTTTAAAGAGGTTTAATTTCGATTATAATTCTGGTTAAAACCAGCCTCCCAAATATCTCTTCTATGTGAAGAATTTTTAGGAATGTGTTTAGCTCTATGCAATAAGTTTAGCCTACCCTCTCCAAATACTGAATTTAGAGTATGCAGAAGAGTTTTCTCCCTTGTGTCCGACATGTCTGTGCCTTCTGCTTTTCCTGACATGGGGATCTGCATCTGGCACCTTTTTTATCTGTGATTAGAAAAAAAGAGGTGATTTAAAGCTTTGTTCAACAAAGATCTGCTCAAATAAAGACATTTTTTGAATTAAAAGTTATGTTTTCATCTACATGCAATTTTTGCATTTCAAATAAAATAGCTACATATGTTCAGTTTGTAGCAGTTTGATTTGTGGAAGAGTGAAAGCATATACGTTTTCCATTGTATGAACTCATAGAAATACAACTTCAATGACTTTTTAGCTGCATTTTCAAGGCACGTTTCTCCTTTGTTACATAGCAAAGCCTCAATGTAACAGGCCATAAATTCTGCTAAATAAAAGAGAGCCAGGGAGTGAGCTTAAGCACTGAATCCTTGAGTGTCCGTACTGCTTAATTGTTAGCTTTTAGTCTGGCTCTGTTTTGACTGCTACAATTAGCTCCCTCCACAACACATATGCTCTAGAAAGTACTAGCCCTAAATAATGTGGACACAAGTACTAGCCCTAAATAATGTGTTCACCCCATGGTCAGAGATCAAATCGCAGCCCTTTTGTTTAGCACCACAACATCCAAACACAAGGGAATAATACTTGTTTCAGGAAAGGATATTGGGCCATGACTTTGTTATCAGAACATTTTATTTACAGCAAAATAGTATCTATGATCCTGTTATCTTTAGGATTGCAGCCCCTGTGTCACTTGCTTTCATTTAATATCCAAAATGTTTAAGATCCATGTTGCAAATCTGCAGACTCCCTTTCTTTATACAACTTATGATTTCATGTAATTGGATTTCTTTCAAATTGAAGTTTTCTAACCACATAGTGTTTTACATTTCCCAGATTTTCGGTGTATTTCTTGCAAAATGTTTGATTGGTGTTTGTCCATTCATTTCACCTTAAGAGTCCTACCTCGTTAAACTTGCACGTTAGCACTACAGGTACTCTCTTGTACCCAGTTATTACTCATTAGAAAACAGTTGCTGAAGCCAGTCAATAGCTTTGCTACCCAAAGTTATGCTGACAAGTGGAATTTTTGTTTTTACACTCTATCTTTGGCGAGTCCTTAGCTTGTCATTATCCTCAGGTTGCACTTGATGTATTTGTGCAAAATGTCAGTCAGATCATAGGATTTCTGTGTCAGCTATTAGCCAAGGTGGGGTGTATGAAATGTAAAAGGAAATCTGCACAGAAACTGAATAATTGAGTTCCTTGGTTGCCTATTTCTAAACAGAAATGTCAGTTATCAGTTCTGAACTTATGTTCTGATTTTTTCATCAGAAAAATATGGCACGGGAAACCTTTGCTGTCATTCCATTAGACACTCTGTTATACTTTAACCATTGTAACTTTTGAGGTGGAAGACTCAAGGTAATGTATTAATTATTTACTTTCGAAAACAATGAATGGAGATAATTCTTTTGCTTAAGTCAGTATAAATTTTGAACAATAATTGGTTTTGAACTTCTTTGTAAACATTAATAAGTTACATTTTACGTTATCTAATAGCCATAAAAATAAAAGAAATATTTTCTAACTGGCCTATAAAAGCTGTACATCTCAACACCATTGGAAAACTATAATCTGCAATAAAACATAGTTGTATAACTGAGATTACCAGTTTTTTACTTTCACTGCTACTCCATTTTTCCCTTTCTTCATCAGTTACCAACAACCATCCATGAGTCTACATACACAATCCAAACAGGAATTATGGTAAAAGCCTATGTTAGACCATCATCCCTATAGTCTGCATGATAAACTCTAGTATTGCTGTCTTTGCTTCTAGGAGCTGAATTACGTGTCAGTGCTTCTGAGCACTGATTAAAATTGTAACACAGTAAATAAGTAGATACAACTTGATCGCATGTATTTAACCCTTACAAATAAGTATGATTAAGAATGGAACTCGTAGCTGAAACACGAAAGTGTGCTGCACAGTATTTAGCTGCAGATAGGTACAGAAATAAAAGAACATTTTAGTTTTGGCCTATACATTTCCAGAGTGATTCTAGCATTACAGAATTCTACTACAACTTTTTGTGTGTTTTTTGTCTCTTTTCTGTTTCGGATTATTTAACATTAAATTTTTATAATTAAAATCTTAAAGAACTAGGATGAGGGTGTGTTCATTTATAACTGATTTTATTCAATTTACTTGATTCAATTTAAAAAATAAAAGCTGGGTGGCTAATGAAATTTTCAGTTTAATTTGTGCACTAAATAGTAACAAGTAGGAAACAATTATGTAAAATTTTAATTGGAATTTACAGGGGGAATGAGGATTTAGTAAAATTAACATTGGTTTAACCTAAAAAGTTTTTGATTATTTTTTAATTTTAAAAGGATACATTTTTCAGTTATGTTACTGCTTTAAAAATAACTATCTTAATTAATTCAAATGAAAAATTGATTGTTCAAAAAACCCCCAAACCTTCCAAGAACTGTCTTCAAAACAGCAAACCAAAATAAAATCATTGCTTATGCTTTTGTTTCCTTCAATTTATTTACTCAGCTGAACAAATTAACTGAATTAACAAACAATTTTGACTCAGTTTCTTGCATTACCATTCAGTGCAGAACTGAGAAATTTTTGATGGGTTCACGTACTGTCAAGAAATAAAACACTTTTTCAAAAACAGATTTTTTATTCATTGATATTTCAGCATGATTATCTTTCATAAATTATACACTGTTTTTCCCCACAGCTATAATCCCAGATTAGTATATGACATCAAATGTTGACGAAAGACTCTGCAGGAGCATTAAGTGTTAGTACTAGTTCGTTCATTGTGCATTGGACTGAGAATTAGAATTTAATTCTTGTTATGAGTGGGAGGAGAAAAGTGGAGGAGGAATTGGAATATTTAACATGTTGGAATCAGGAAATTCGGATGACGATTTCTTTTTTTTTTTTCCATTTTTCCCAATAAATTGAATTCTAATTACATTTACTGAATACTTAAATGAAGGAGAAAAATGAACAAAAGCTTTTAAAGCAGATGATGCCATGTTTTTCTTTTGATTTGTTTTGCATTTTATGTGGTTTGTTCTTTCAGTTATTGTATGTTTAGCCAACCATCAGCCCCATCCTGAAAGTCAACAATAATAAAAATGTAAATCATCATCAAAAGCATGCCTTGCAGTGAGAGAACATTTCAAAGATTGTTTATCAGTTGTTCATTTTCTCCTGTCAGATGTTGAAATCTTTTACTTCCCATCATATTGCACAGAAATGCAGTTTTACTGATAGTGTCTACTTGTAGCTAAGCTGTGAAAAAGTCAAAATTTCATTTTGTAAAAGCAGTTATCACACAGAGTACTGCAGACCTATGTTATTGGTCCTTATTTAGCAAGCTCACAGATAAGATGTCTAATTTCCTGGCCAGCCTTTTTGTATGTGTGTGTGTGTAAGAGTGTGTATGTATGTGTGTGGGCCCACTAAAATATATAATATTAATAAAAAATACCCTATACAGCTTTTTCACCTCCAGTATACAGATACAGAAATACAGTAAACACCAACCGTGAAGTCACTGTGAAAAGATAAGATTTTAATTATTAAATTAACTGTTAATATTATATTACAGTATTTTTAAGTGCTGCATAAAAATTTAATTAGAAATATGAGATATGTGGACTACCTGACTTAACATTGAGCACAATTTAATATAGACTCAATCAAGTTCTTCTGATGTTGATTTAAGTTTGAAAAATTTCCATATCTAAATTAGAGTTGTTCTGAAAAAATGGAGGGGAAAAAGATATGTTAACTGTTTTAATACACACTTCTGTAGTAGAAAATGTGCAACAATAGAACAGAAGTTTGTCTACTATCTTTCCATAGATGGCTTCTCTGATATATTAAAATAATACTCCTATTTTCAACTAAAGGAAACCTATACCAGCATTTTTCTTAACCTTTAAAAATACTAAAAATAGTGAATAGTAAAAAATAACATACTTTGATATCATCTTGGTCAGGTATAGTGAAGGAATGGTTACTAATGATTTAGTCTATCTGAGGGAAAAATCTGAAGTCATGAAGAATTATTTTAAGGACTTTTTTTGTAATTGTTTTTTACGTAACACATGAACAGCTTCTTATTTGTCCTGATTTGGGTTATTTTTTTTTCTTTTCCACTTTGTTTATAGCTCATGCTTTTGAAAGAAATGCAACCACTGTAACTAAGTTGCTAGAGAGGTAGGAGAACTACTTGTTAGCGGAACTTTAGAACGAGTGGACATAGCAGTTTTTTCTGAAACCAGAATTATGAAAACAGAATTTCATACAATAGTTGCAGGTCTATTTAATTGCATCTACTTCCATTACGCACTTTCATTATGCATTTTGCTGTTCACTACAGTGTTTCATGTAAGAGCAAGTATATTCTATCCTGCACATCAGGTACATTCTGTAATTTCAGCTGCAGCTGAAGTTAACACAAGTGGAAAAATAATTTTGTGGATGGTTTTCTCTGCACTTAAAATTTTTCTCTAAATCTATACTCCTTAGCACAGCAAAATGAAACCTTGATTACTGTTAATACTCAACTCATTTGATAACACAAACACGACTCCACAAATATAATAATGACCACAGAAATTAAATGGCAGTTAGAAAAATATTAGATAGCTAGTATATGGCCAGGACAGATGAAAATGGATGCGTTCATACCTGAGTTCCAAGCCCTTTGCCCGAACCTAAGTTCTTGCATTTTATTTTTATGCTTCAGTGAGTTGCTTTTTATAATTAAACAACTATCTGTAGAGCAGTTCTTTTATGTGTTTATTAAGGATTGTCTAACTCATTTCCTGTTGACACAAAGTTGTTTGAGTGGCAAAGTAACTGTTTTAAATAGCTGACGTCCAAGAAAACGAAGGGGACTGTTTAAGTAGGTTAAGTTTGCTCTTGTACTTTGTGGGGAATTTTTAAAATGTAATCTTTACTGGAATTGAATTACTATTTTGCAGGGTTTTAATTCCTTTAAATATAACATCCATTTTAGTGCATTTTAAAAGTCTGAACTCTGTAAGCATTATCTATGTCCATGAACATTTGTCTAAAATGGCATAATTCCAAAGATACTGCAAAAGTTAAGTTCAGTTGGTGATTTTGTCTATTGTTTAGCTAGCACCAATTTCGTAAGGCCTGAGCTTAACCATTGCTATTATTCAGTTTCTCTCTATCTCTTTTCATTTTCTTTTTGGGAAGGAGAATGAAAAAAACCCACCCACGCAATAATATTGTTTAATTCTCTGAAAACAAAGCTAAAAGCCCTCTACACACCACCAAATCTAAAATGAGAGCTACAGATTTTATAAATTCCGTATATACTCTTTCAAACTTGAACGTTTCAGTTATTAACTATTCCCAACTTCAGCTTTGGTGAGCTCATTTTAAAAAGAAGTAGCCTTTTTCTCATGATGTAAATTAAATAGCTGTTGTCAGGTCTATTAAATAGAGTATTATTTTATTTATCCCACAGCTGATAATAGAGTCACACAATTCACTGTAGACTGATCTTCCCGTAAGTTACAGCTATGATGTCTCCAAAGGGATAAAAAAGTCATATCCTCTACTTGTCAGCTTATTTTCATCATTACATATATTTCTATGCTATAATAAATCACATGAAATACTTTCTGTAGCTACAGGGCTCAAGGAGTATCTTCTGTGCTTGATATTTATTTGAGCTCCAGAAATATAAATATGTCTAAATCTTGCTGAATGGGGATCTACGTCGTACACTAGTACAACAGTGTTTAGACTTGTTTGGAGTTTGAGAAATGCAATTAAATAACCCAAATGCAGTCATACTATATGCATAGTCTGAAGTGTATATATGTTTTATATGAAATACAGCATCCAGAATATTGTTGCTCAGTAAACTGTGAAAGGTAAGTGAACATCCTGAAAGCCTGACCTCACCATATGACATGGGAGAGGAAAAAAATCCTCATCTTCTTAAGCCGTCAAAGACCGCTTTGCAGGACAAACCCTGACTACTACAGCCAGTTTGTAGCCTATACCTAACCAGATGATAGGCTGTGTTGCTGGAGAAAAAGTCTCTGTTGAATAGTGGGACTGATTCTGTTCTCATTGATTTCACAGTTTCCTTGATGCAGCGTAGAGGAACAGAAAGCCAAAGCAGCCCTGTTCTTCCTTTAATTTCTATCTAATTTCTTCCTTTTTATTCTGCTAGGGGTAAAGAGATAAAAATGAAAGATTTCTTAAGTAAATAGATACAGAGAACTAGGATTAAATTTAGAGGAAGACCCTCGGCACCTTATTGGGTCCTCCCACATAACAGCTATGCTTCACCAAACAGTCACGATGACAGGTTTGGAGATCTTGGAAGAACAGATCGTGGAAAGCAGCCATATTTTTGGCAAAGTATCTATGCAGATGATTAATTGATTTCTCAACCTGCTGTGTGTTTCCATTGTACTATTCACAACTCAGAGTTTTAGTGTTATATTCTCCTTCTTACCTTGATGCATGTATGTGATAACATTGCTCATTTACACTCTCCAACTTCAAACCGTAGCATCTGTTTCAGTTTAGTTCAGTCTGAACATGTAGGGTTACACAGAAGGTGGATGGAGCAGGAAATGTACTTCCACAAGCTTTGATATGCCTTCAAACCTGCTTTTGAAGGTTTTGAAGGATTGTCTTTCTTGGTTGTCCCCATGAGGTTAGCGTGTAGGTTTTGGAAAATGTTTTACAACTCGTGACCACAAAAAAAAAGAACTCTGCTAGGTTAACCTTGTATAATGTGAGGGAACTTCACAGACCTGTTCTATTTCTTCAGCACAGGACGATGTGGTTTATTTTCAAATTAGACCAAAGACAGAGAATGATGGAATGACTAGTGAAACAGAATAGTGAAAGGATAGGAGGAAATGGGCAGAAATTGAAATGCAGGAAATTCCATTTAAACATGGGAAAAGACTTTTTTACTGTGAGGGTGGTGAAGAGATGTGGTGGAGTCTCTCCACAAAACTGTTCAAAACCCAACTGGACACAGTTGTGAGTTGGGGCTGGACTAGGTGGTCTCCGGAGGTGCCTTCCAACCTCAACTGTCCTGTGATTCTGTAAAGCGGTAAGGAAAGGTTATCAGTAGTTAATGAAATAAAACATGATAAAGATTTTCCTTTGCTATTTTTCAACTGTAACATGACCTGAAGAGAAGGAGTGAATAAATTAGATGCTTGCTTCATTTTGCTGCATTCTTATGGGAGAAGAGAAACAAAACCATTTATGTGAGAACACAAAGCACATTTAGTCTTAATATTTTCATATTCCCAAATACTCTGGTCTTGTTTCCTGTGTTTCGGGATCCATATGCCATGGTTTGCTCTCTATGTGTGGTTAAGGAATCATATAATTCATTTTATATAGTACTGATGATACAGACCATTTGTATTCTCAAAAGCTTTTTTAGAAGTCTTTTTTATTATTATTTTTTAAATAAAATCCTCTGAAAGAAAAGCACGCCTAGAAAATTTATTGATTATGTAGCTATCCTGGCAACCTTTTTATGCCCTAGTTAGCCATAAATGTTTTATTTTTAGAACTCTCTGTCTTTTAAATCTGGTTAACAGAAGATCTATTTTTTTCACACAGAACTTATTTTACTAAAGCTGCAGAAACTTTAAAAAGTTTGAAAGTCTCAAAAAGTTCTCAACATGGAAGGGTTTTCTTTAATAGTGCTTTGCAAACTTGAATGCTTTTAAGTGTAAGTCAGTATCTTCTCAAAGTATCAGGAATCTAAAACATTCAAGTTTATTAAAACTTTATCAACAAAACTAATTGGAGGCCGAAAAATTATAATTACCATTGAGGTATTAATTTGAATAAGTGTATTCATTTATAACCATACATAAATCAGAAGTCATAACTGCATTGGACTCAGTGTACACAATTTATCAAAATCTTTTGCAATATTTATCTTCTTAAAAAGTGCCAAACGTATGTTTCGGAGTCTGTTATGAACCATTTTTGAAACAGATTTCTGACAGAGTTATATAATTGTGGACCAGTAATCATAACTGCAAATGTGAGGAAGTGGTTTTTTTTCTGACAACTCAGGCACTGGGTGGCTCTCATGGATTTTTAGATGATGACTTATTTACCAACTGAACAAGGGAGTTATGTGCCATGTAAATAATACAGAAGTAACAGGTTTGGAAAATCTGAACTCACATTTTATCTGCATTAAAACCAGTTGGGCTTTTTTTTTTTGCTTGTAGTTTTTTGGACTGTGGTGTTTTGGATTTGAGGGTTTTTTCCAGCCCCCAGCATCTGAACAGATCCATATCAGATGTGATCTTTGCAAAGCACAACAGCACATTTCTTTAGTCCAGTACTTAATCTGCCTGCAGCCTTTAATTGAAAAAGGTTGGATTATTGTTTTTCATTTAAAGCTTTCATCAGCTTTTAAAATTGATAGTGCCTATATTCACAAAGGATTAAGGAAGAAAATAGGTATACATTTTCACAGCTTTTAAATCACGTAATTTGCCACTGAAATTAATGTGTATCATCTTGAATTATTATTTGATCTTATACATAAGTGCTCTGCTATTTAAAAAGAGTCTTAATAACAAATCTACCAAAGGCAGTTCAAAGCCCTTTTATCATTTTTTTTTTCATTAGTATCTTCCATTTTCATTTCATTGCTTTTATTCCATGCTACCTTCTTCATCCAGAAAAATAAGTAACAGCCAGTGTCGCTTTTGAAATGGAAAAATGGTTTCAAATCACTGGCAAAGCTTAATGACTTCTGACTGCTGAGATATGTTAATTTAAGCCGGACCAAATGTTCCTCAGCTGCAAATATTTGGTGTTGTTCACTGGGAACTGGCAAGATTTATGAGGGCCCAGTGGCAAAGGCTCTCTGCTCACATGCCTCACATTACAATTGTTTCACATGTTAAATGATAAAAGGCTGTTTGGAAAAAAAAAAAAAAAGAAAAAAGGTGGGGGGAGGAAGGAAAAGAATCAACTTTTCACAGAAAATGTGTATAGGCCCAAAGAGGATGAGGACTTAGAAAGACAGCTATGCTTTTTTTCTGTCAGTGAATCTTCTCAAAGAACCATTTAACTGCTGAATTAATGTGGTATTCTCATGCCAATCTACATTCTTTTCGCCCTCTCAAAACATCAAAATCCATGTGACTGGATGGTTCAAAGCACTGCTAATGGAGCATAGAGGACTCTATTTATTTATTTATTTACTTATTACTTCTAAGTGGCCAGTCCAAACCTACTGCAAACTGATAGTGGCTGAAAGTTATTAACCTTTGCCTCTTTGGTTATTTTGAGAAATTAAGTTAGTGATCTCAGTTCAGTAATGAGTAGACAGGTATCTACATCATAAATACCACAGTAACTTACGCTGATAGACACTCTTGATAGGGGAATCTTACAGAGATAGGGCAGACACCGAACTGTCCTCTGGGAGAAGGCACCTGCATGACTAGCACATCAATAGGAAAAATCTGTGGAAGCGTTCCCTGCCATTCTGGTTATTTGTAAGAGTATAAATTGGGAAGCATTCAGTCTGTTGTAATTCAACAATAACAGAAAAGAAAAAAAGCAGAGGGAATGAGGCATTACACAAGTCATGTTCACAAATTTCATTTTTTCCTATATGCTTAAAGGGAAACTTTTACCCTCTTTATTAATTAAAAGAAAAATGAATTCCCGACTGTCCTACATTACTCTTCAATTTGTACGTGACTGTGAAATTTGAGGGTCTTACTGTTTTCCTAAATGCTCTGATAGGATTAGATCTTTTTTTTCTTTCTGAAAGCAGAAGCCAAAAACTAGTACTAGCATTTCTTGGTGTGCAGAGAAAAGGATGAATGCCTTCTATGCTGGGTTAAACAACACGTTGCCTATAGCCCTTCTCCTGCCCACACTTAAAACCTTTGAGGCAAATATAGTTTTGCTTTCCAAGTCTGTCTGAGGTTGTTATTGTCGAAAGCCTAATTGCTGCTTTCATGCAGACAAGAACCTCAGCATTAGAGCTACTGGCTTATCACTGCTGATAGTGCTTTAATGCTTTACCCCTGCTTTTTGTACCCCATTCCTTCTGATAAGACAAGTAAGTTCTCCCAAAATTCACAGGGAGGAAGGGTACAACAGCTTTACTCGTGCTGGATCAAATCACCCCCCCAAAACCAAACAAAAATCCTGCAGCGTATCTCTGTGGAAGTCTTAGGAGCATCCTAAGCTGAGTGAGCATCAGTGCAAATTCATTCAAACTTTACAGTATGGATGTTTGCAATCAGAACAGATTAACCCTGATTATACAAATCAGCTCCAGTGAAGGTCTACTAAGCAGAGAAATGACTGCTCTAATGATTATAAGGTGATAACTCCTGGGCAGTATTCAGGGTTTCCACTGAAAGTAGTGGGAGCCGTGAGGGCTAAGTGCATTCCTCACATTTCAAACAGGAAAGAGAAATGCCTCTGCAGGGGTCAAAATGCCCCCTTGAGTGTTAAGAAAGGATTTTCACTTTTTCAAATGGACCTAATGGTTCACACAGACAAGAGAAATATCTTGAAATAAATAAACCAAATGTTGGGGCTTTTTAAATATTTATTAAGTAAAATAAATGTAAAAAGTAAAATAAAAGTAAAGTAAACTGTGATGTCCATATTTGCATTTAGGCTGAAACTATTGTTCCTTAGGGGAAAAAAATAACCATATATTTGTGCTAAATACTTTAGTTATGCCCTTCACTGGGATAAAAGAAAAAACAGCTGACAGCCAGCAAAAGAAAAAAATCCAAATTCTTTTCTTGCATTAAATATGACAGAGATTGTAAAAAGCAATATTTTTACCCTTGAAATGTTTAGAAGTATTGACATTCTGTCCACTCAATTGTCAGCTTGTCTTTAGAGATAGAGCTTCCAGGTTCTTAGCATTTAGTAAACTGACACTGATCTCTATTCTTCTTTAAACTTGTATGCAATTCTTGGCTTAAAAACACCTCCATGATACCATGAAAGGTTATTCTTGCTGTGGACACTTTAAAAATTCTGTGCTATCCTTATACTTGTTTTTCTGCTCTTCCAAACTTGTATTATTGAATAAGCGTTATTTTATTTTAAGTCTCAACAAAGCTTGAAAAGGGATTTGGGAATATTATGGGCTACTGTCCCCAGGGAGGCACGTAGAAGTTTTAGCTTGTGCTACTGGAAGGAAGCTCCTTGGTGCCTCAGAGCTGGTGAGGAAGGGGAAGCAGCAGGACCTACACAGAAGCAGAGCAAAGAGCTGGTGAAGCTAGGAGCAGACCTGGGAGGCAAGGACTGTCTTCACAGGTTCTTCAGTTAATTCAGTGGGAATTCGTGTATGTTAATTGGGCAACACAAAATCAGCTTCATGAATCTGAGGGTCCAGCTTTGTGTGCTTAAAACCAAAGTCTGTGTCAGAGCCTGCCTTCCTTACCCAAGCAAAACTCTGGTGGAATTTAAATAAATAGTAAACATGAAAGACTGAAAAAAAGGATTTGCTCCTTTGTGTACCAAATAGGTATGTAAGCAAAATTAGCTGCATGTTAATAATAAAGGTTAAAGCGAGCAAATGTATAACATATTGTAGAATAAATTGCCAATCATTCCTAGCAGAACCAATGGCATTGCTTGATTTCTCTGCAATTATTCATATTGCTATGTTTACTTTAGAGTGCTAGAGACGTGCCTTATGATTTAAGTAAAGTTTGTCATGTTTTACTTCTATTGGCATGCAAATTCTTCAAGGATAAAATATCTGCTAAATTTCTCTGATTTCTTTCATTCCTGCTTAAATGATGAGGCATGATTTGTGGTATTTAATGTAATCAGAGTATCATTAATTTTCTGCTAAAATGTTTCTGCATATGGCCATGCAGAATAAGTATCTACTGTTCCATCAGTTGGTTAAAGAATCAAAATGAGGATGACAGTGTTTTTCTAAAGAAGATTTCTCTAAATCTTTCCACCCACAGGCTCTGTTGAAGGCAGTAAATAGTCCATTTTTGTTAATGAAGCTTCACTCATACAGCTGGGATTGTTTAATATTTTACGAGTGTTACTTTGTTTTGCTCTCAACGATCTCAGGCAGTTAAGGATTTATGAATCGTGTTTTTCTCAGCCCATCTGCGGTTTCCTATCTTCCCTGGCCTTGAGAATATGTTTAAATTTATTAAAGTGAAGCAAAGGCTCATTATTTCAAAGGAGAGCCAAAGTGACACAGTGAATTGGTTATTAATGGAAAGGCACTGCCATAGGGCGATTGAAATTTAATGATATCCTACAAGAAAAAAATGAGGGTGTCACTTTCCAAAAAGTCATGCTAAATGCCAGCCTTTTTAAGGTCCTGCCGCTAATTTTATGCCTGCGCACAGTAATGTTTTCAAAAGCGTTTAGGAAACACGGACCAGTGACTGTACTGATTATCCTTTTCACCTTCTCGCCTGTTCCAAATGGGTTTGTGCAGTGAGCGATTTAATCTCTAAATATAGGGAACGTTAAAAAAAATAACATTGCTGTTTTTCACAAGCTAAGGGCCTTTTGCAATCCTCCAGAGATGGACTTGCAAATATGCTATCTCCATATGCTCACAGTAAGCTCTCAAACTGGCTCATCACCAAAAAAAAAAAAGAAAACAAAAAACTTCAATCACTTTATTTCTTCTGCTTTTCTGTCATTCAAGAGATGTTTTATGTACACAGAGTACATTTATCAAATTTTAAGTCACATGTGATTAGAGCATACCTAGGAAATTTGGAAATTTCTCCCATTTTCTCCTGATTGGACTACATTTTCTTTCAGAAGACAGTCCTTGTTTCCTGAAATGCCTTCCACCTGTTTCTGTATTGTCCTTAGTCTATAATATAATGTTCATATAGACTTTGTCACTATGTTTTCTCAGTTTGAAAGACTAGGTGTGCAATTTCCTGGTGAAATCCAGTGTATTCTTCCCAAGTGAATGTTGAGGCTTGTTTTGTTTTGTTTTGTTTTATTTTAATTTGAGCCAGGTATAATTCTCAGACCAGAGAGACCCAATAATGTGGTCCTTAACTGACTGTTGAAAGAGCTCCAGATGGAAAAGGGAGATGAGGGGAGAGGGAGAAATACTTGTATTATGACTGCAGGATCAGGCTGATATAAACTTGTTGATGATGCTGGTGCTCAGTGGAGTATTATTGTTTAATGTTCCAGTGCTAGTGATAACTATGTGGTTCCTCCTAGTTACGTGTTTCAACACATGATTTACTACAACCATGTTTAAGCACAACTGAGGAACACAGATTGTGGATAAATCATAGATAACACAAGGTCTGTGTAAATGTCTGGACAGAAAATAGGTTGCGATAACCATGTAAAAAAAGCAGGCTTTACATTAGACACCTCACAATGTTAGATGACTGCTGCTTAGAAAAGGAGAAGAACTGATGAAGGATTCTCATACCATGACAACAAAGCTGCTATGGCTACACAAGCTATTGTGTGACCTTCCTCACTTCTCAGCCGTTGGGATGAAGAATCCCCTTTAGTACTTCCCCATAGCTGTTCTAAGATATCAGCTCCCCGAGAAAGCATACAAATACCCAGCAAAGCGAAAAGGGGTAGTAGCATAAAGGGATACTTGGTATCAATCATCCTCGCTTAATACAGAAGTGGTAGAAGTCAGTGGTGGAAAAGACATGCTAGGTCACCTAGTTCATCTCCCTGCTGTTGCGGGAAATGTTCCCGACATATATTTTCTAGTGCCCTGTCCAGTCTAGTTTAAATACCTCATGCAACTCATTTATATTTATATTGTAATTTTCTTACAAACATAAATATAAAACCAAACTCCAGACGTTGCCCTTGACAGGCACATTAGTAACAAATCATTTTCTAACCTTGCTTATGGTAAATTTCCAACCATCTGCTGACAGGTAAACAGAAATTTCTTTTTTTTTTTTTTTACTCTCAGAATACTTTCAGTTCCCAGCCTCAACAAATGAAATTAAAAAAAAAAAACTAATTATAAAATGACAGCACCATGTTGTTTCTAAAGGGAGAAATGTTACCCTTTCTGGAGGCGTGCATCTGACAAGCATCCCCTGCACACGGTCCTGCCCCTCCTACACGTAGGATAACCTGTGGTCTTAAACATACCATCTGCCATCTGCATGCCATAGAGGTGGAGGCAGCCTGAGGGCAATAAAAACTGGAGCCATCTCCCTACTTCTTACATATTAACAGCCTTAAAAAAGAATTATTGCCAAATTTTGAACTCTTTCTCCTACAGAGCAGAATCCTGAGGTGAGAGATTCTGGCTTGTTCAGTCTATAGAAAAGTTGCAGTAGGGAAGAGTCGTTTGCAGAACGGAGCCAGGCTAGGCGAAGGGAGTCGTGGTGTCGTTTCTGAGAAGGTAGCAGACATCCTTTCATACGCCTCAGTCTTGGGTCCGCGAGTAGGTGCTGGCAACATCGCCTATTCTATGGGAAGCAAAGGCTGCTTCTCAATGTATGGAAACCACTCGGTGAGAGGGCCTTGCTCTGATTAACACCAGGAGGTGGAGGGGTTGGAAGGAAGGGTCAGCTTCTATGAGATGCCCAGTGTCTTCTTCTCTGGCTTACATCATTGAAAAGGAAGGAACTTCAAACTGGGTGCAAGAATTACTGTAGCCAGCACCATGCCTTCATAGGGACTTTCTGTGGTCTGGGGTGAGGGGGCAGAAGAGGCAGAAAATAAAGTGGGTAAGACCAGTAAATACTGTGTAAACTGAAGCCCTGATAGGATTTGCATACGATTTTAAAGAGCACGGGGAGAAATTGTGCCTCAGGGGCCTGCAACTTCGGTTCTTCTGAGCTTCCTGTTTTAACTATAAACTTATCATCCTATAACCTTTCTAACAAAGACATAAACACTTCAGCTACATATATTTCGATTGTTTCATGACAGTTTACTGGAGGCTTAGCAATGACAGATTTCTTCATTGTCTTTTTGCCAAAATTTGTCCTTTAAGTCATTTTTGTTGACTGCCCCTTTTAGCAGCTCACCTCACAATGAGAGAGGAGACAATTAATGGGAGGGTGATTTATCACTGCCAAAAACTGTCAAGGACTTCTGTTGTAGCTGGAGAAAAAGCAATTTCACATTATGGCATTTCATTCCGAATACATTGTATTTACAGCTCACAGTTTTATTTTCAGAGCCTATTATCAGGTGAAACAGTTGCATCTGAAATGTTGTTTGTGACATAGGTGACCTGTTAGGATTTGATAAGTATTTACGCCAGAGCACAAGGGGCTCACACATCTGCTGTTGGCAGAAGCAATGGAAAAAAATAACCTGGAAATGAGGCGTTTGATTTTTCTGGTTCCTACACTCGAGCATCTGTTGCTATAATTAAGTGGCATTCAGTAATTGCAGAGCAATGGTGAAATAAACATATGCATTCTTGCCAGCTTTTAGGATTTGGTGTCCTTACAGTAGGAGAGACAAGCAAAGTGACTTCAGCAAGAACAAAGGGTTCTGTAGCAAAGTTTAACAATTAACTTTCCTGTTTCATGAAGAGGGATTTTACAAGGAAAAAAGAAACACAGGGAAGAAAAAGAAAATCTAAATTGGCTGGTAGCTTTCGTACATTTAAACTGATCACTGCAAGAGGTAAAGCAGAATATTGAACTGGGAACATGTTAACACTTTTCTGTTGAATGTACATGACTCCCTTGGGGTTGTATTTAGAAACTAAAAATTGAGCATGCAATGCTAACTAAAAAAATGAGCATGCAAGAACTGTATTATACAGAGAGAGTTTCTAATGCAATGTACTACGTGAATTTGAAGTGGGAGTTGAGCAGATCTCTTCGAGGGCCCCTGCTGCATTTGTTTACACACCAATTGTGGTGTAAATGAAAACAGAACCTGGTGGTCAGTATTAGTTAAGAACCCTGGTTAAAACAGGCTTTTTTAATGCATCATTTATAAGGCATTAGTTAAACAATCAAATGGTCCTTATTCTGTGGGGAGATTCAGTATACTTTTTAAAAATTGTTTTTTAGAGGTAGGATGAACTGGGGGTATATAATTTTTTCTGAGAGAGGATTTAAGTCAGAACACTGTCTCATATGATCAGGAGTTTTGTTTGCCGTGTTTTTTATCTTTTACGAACAGGCTGTCCAACAAGTTATTTCAACAACAGTCCCTGTACTAAAAATAAAAATAAAAATGGATAATTGAATAGCAGTACCCATGTAACCCAACAGATATGTGGCAGATGTAGCATGTTATAAATTCTGGGAACCTAAGAATAGAAAAGAGTGTCTGGCTCTTGCTGTCTGTCGAGGCCAATAAAGAGTGAGCATGAAAAAGAGCTATTAGTATTGTTTGAGGAGGCCATTCTTATATATGCTTTGGCACTTTCTCTTGCATGGTCTGGAGCAAGTTTGGCATTAACTGTACGCCTGCTTTTTTGGCTGGTGGAGTAAGAGGAACCACTGTGCACTGGGCAGAAAAAATTGCAGTATCTCGAATATATGCATGTATAGATACGTACATGCATGCATGCATACATACATATACATATATGCAGAGAGAGAGAGAGTGATGTAAAATGAATAAAGCAAAGAGAAGAAAATCTTGTTTACTGGAGATGGGACAGGGTTGAAAAGTGAAAATAGCTGATAGTTTTTTCTTCAGTTTCCATCACTCACACTCCTTTCTGCATGGCCATAGCAAGCCATAACAAGTCAGTCAGAACTTTAAAGAACTGGAATATCACAAGATCAGGTTCTGTTCTTTCGCTAAATGTAAATGTCAGGTTTCTTTTCTCACTTTACTGTTCAGATAGTGAAACTGATTCTGTTAATTAATTTTTTTTGTAAATACAAATATTTTGAGGGTATGTATGGCTTTCTAAACTGATATTATTTTTACCTGCATTTAATTAAATATGATGCTAATTTTGGTAATTACATTTTATTATTACTATTACTGTTATTATTATATGCATTTCCATGGTATAATACTGAAAAAAACAATCTGGTCAGACTTGAGGACATCATTATTATTCAAGAGGCTGATTCTAATAAACTTCATATATGGATTAACCTGCTTTTTTGTTCTGCAAGTGAGCTATTTTGATGCTGTTTTGGGAAACCTCATGGAGCAATGTTTCTGAACTATGTGAGAGTTGATGGTGTTTCAGGCTTTGCCAATGACCTCGTGTGTGACTTTGGGCAAAGCACTTCACCCCTCTGTGCCCCTGTTTCCCTCTGTGCTTATTTACAGCCCAGTTCTTTGAGGAAGGAGTTACCCCTTAAGCGTTTGCACAGGACTTTGATTTCCTTTTTGAGCCCTAGGCACTAAAAATAAGTATTATCACATAAGTATTTCATTGAGCAATGCTGGAAGCTTTTTATTTTTGATGGAGGCAAGCCCAAGGACAGTGGCTATGAGCCTGCTCCTGCCATCCTTGCATTGGCTTCTGTTTCTGAGCCATTTGAGTAGGGAATGTGGCATTAGGACCTCTTACAATCAACATTCTTTTGCCAGCATCCATTCTCAGCCTATTAAAAGAAAAAAGATAGTTGTGAGAACTCTGTCAATAGTGAAAGATCTGTTATGTTGTCCACTAAAAACTTAGTAGAGGCTATAGGAGTGATTTTAATTGAGATTTTTACAACCGTTTGATAACACTGTTTTGATCACCGTATTTAGGGCTGGATTCCAACAGTGGACATAAAACCTCTGACTAATCCACTGAGTCACCCAGTCCCTGTCATATATTGCTTAATGGTCCATGCTGCCAGGAATTATAATAGCTTTCTAGCAATAATTTTTTTTCAAAAGAAACTTTATGGGCACAAAGTCTTATGTAAGTTTAAAACTCACATGTTAAAAAAGGCAATCAAAGAAAACTTACTAGAGCTGTGCTAAAATGCCGAATTTTTTTTTTATTTACAATAAGTGTATAGAGTCTTAAATCACATATACTATAAGTTAATGACTAATATTCTAACTTTGGTTGGTTAATGTTTGCAGGGCACTTACAGATGCTAGAATAATCTCTAATGTTTTTGCTCAATCTGCTCTGGAGATGGATGAAATAAATAGTTTAAACTAATTAATGTAACACCAGCTGTTACAAGTGCTTGGCAGACGTCTGTGAGTTTTGATGGGCAGAGAGCGGCTGTTGTACTTGACTTTATTTTAGTACAATGTTGATCACAGTGTAAGCTGGAATAAATGACGAGCCAAAGGAAGGAACAGAGCATGAATTCTGTGTCATGCAAAATAAATATTGCCCTTTTTCTGAAAATACTTTTTGAGGTCGAGGGAGAGTTGTAGTGGACTTTCATAAAGTCATAAGTGCTGCGACAGCAGCTGTGCTAACCATGCTCAATATTGACATGCTTTACAAAAGCCGCAAAAATATATAGGCATCTATGAAAATACACATTGCTTTTAGATTCCAAAAAGTCTTATGGCTTAATATGAGCACTTTGGCTGCATATTTTATTTCTACTTAGTAATTGCTGTTAGAAAGAAGAGATGTTTAAGACAGGTAGAGAAATAATAAGCACTAGTTCTAGAAAGTCAATATGTTTGCAAAGAATAAGTTGGATTTCAGTGCTATTTGTATGCACGTGATTGATTGTATTGTATGTCTTTATTTATATATTTATTTTGCACTCTGAGGAATGAGCATGACTGCAAAAACTTTCAAGGTGCAAAATAGTTATATCAAACTGAACTTAGTACTTTGTGCTGTAGCCTTAATTTATCAACTCAGGGTCAAAAAACACCACAAAGCCAAAAATATATTCCTGATGAGAATTCATTGTTTCCACGTGATTTAATAAGAAGTTAAAATGTCCAAGTAACTTCTCTTTTAAAGTTGGAAGGTAGAATAATTGTGCTGTGACAGGGAAGCGATGGCTGCTATCTCTCTATGTGCCAGCATTAAGATAACAGTGTCATTGTACAGATTGTTACCCTGTGAATATGTCTAATAAGTTATTATAGCCTGCTGAGCAGATGGCAAGTGTGCTCCTGAAAGAATTGATGGATGGGATATGATGTCATCAGTGAGATGACAAGGTTCACAAGGTACTTGACCTCCAAGAATAAGTCCTAACTGGTTAGAATTCTAAATGGTGAACTTTTGTGACACTGGCTAAATGGGAAATATGTGCAATTTGTATTTCTTTATGGTAGTGTTTACCCTCTTCACTGAACTCCACATAATGGGATTTGGTCCCTGAAGACTTGGAGATATTGTTGGAAGGTTTCACCCTGTAACCTTCAGAGGATTTCAAATACAAATCTATACATCTAAACTTTAACAAAATTCTACCAAATGATATTTATGAAGTCAGGTTCCTATCTTTTCTTTCTTTGTATGTATGTATGCATAAAGAATTTAATTGAGATGCTCAATTAATTTAACATGTTCTCCCAAAAGAGAAAACTGCTGACTCAGTGAGAAAGTACAAAGCATAAAGTTATATTTTATACTTTTATATGAATGTGTTTGAAATTGTGGGCTGTGCTAGCATGACAAGGATCTTAACAGTGTACTAGTAATTTTAATTATGACTAGATTATCCATCTCTAAATTGTATTAAACAAATAAGTATTTGATGTACCTGTCTGTCCATCAATCTATCTATCTAGGCATCATCCTTTTTATTCTGTTCCAAATTATAAAGTGGGATCTGCATTGTTGAAACACAAGCTTCTCAAGTAGCCCTTTTAGTTCTTTGCATGATTCATGAAATGAGGAAGGTGCATGTGAAAGCCTCAAGAGGGAGAATCCAGCTACCAAAGTTTAGGCACTGTCTGTATCAGCTGCATCTGATAGACACCTACCTTCTCTTTTTTTTTGTTGTATAGAGGATTTAGGCCCTTATTGAGAGCGTACTGCTTCCCTGGCAGACTGGATGACCTAGGCAGAGGAATTCTACCCTTCATCTCTTTTAGGCACTCCGTAAACCCCAGCGATCACAAAGTGAGCTCTGTATGTGTATTTTCATGAGCAATTTAATTATAAGGGTAGACAAATCCTTCAAAATTTGGAATTAAAAGTTTATACCTATACACTGTCAGTTAGAAGCAGAACACGCAAAAGATAATATAGAGAGAATATATAAAAAAGAACAACTGAAACAAAGGAGATAAATGAATACTAAAGATATATACTATGCCTTTCCTACAATGAAAGTTACAGGCAAAGAGTTTGGGGTCATGTATCTTAAACCCTGAAATTAATAAAGCTTTTTTTTTCCCATTGATTTAGCTGTATTTGGATATGATCAAAAGCAGGAAGATAGGAGGAAGAGGCATGAGTATAATAGTTAGCCTTTTTTTAATCTTTAATAACATACGGATGGGTTCTTAAAATGCTTATTGTTATTTGGCTCCTTTGAAATGAGGAGATGTATTACTTGTTGAAAAATCTTCCATATTTTATTGATTGTTTGCAGAACAAAGCATAAATGCTATATACAAAAATAAACATGAGAGCATGTACATGCATACTTGTTCTGAATTCTTTATGCTATTTATTTTCAACACGATCTTTGAGGTATTTGAATATTCATGTGACAACATAGGGGTTATTTACATGAACTGAAACAAGAGGAAACCAGATGAAAGCACTATAAATCCTATGAATAAAACCAATATATTATAATTTTTACATTTCATAATGTTCTGAGTTTCAAATAAGTAAAAGTTGTTTATAAAATTTCTACTACTGGGGAATATTGTTCCATTTCTTAAATCAGCTTGTAGGTGCAATAAAACTTTCATAAACATGTTACAAATTGCTTCCATCTTTCCTGTATAAATAAAATGCTGAGGGTTCCTAAATTACTTCAGAATTACAGCAAAGCTTTGGATTGAGTTGTAAATGCTATAACAATGTATCAATTTTAGAGTAATTACTTTGAAAATATGGATTACAATTTAAAGTCGACATCTTTTTTTTTCCTTTTTAGTTGATTTTAAATCCATGTCCTTAATCATCCAACCCAATACAACTGTTTTACTCATCTTGTAACTGTGCATCTTGTTCTACCATTGCAGGAAAGGTGCAAACAGTAGAAGGAAGATACTGTGGCTCTCAGATCATACTCTCTTCCTTTTACTCCAGTAGTAAGGGTAGAGGTGTTGTGTCTGCAGGAAATAATAGCAAATTATTTACATGTGAGTTGTAAACAGTTCTTTCTCTGCATGTAGTTTACTGTCTGTATTGAATTATTGTTTCTCTGGTTTATTGCCATTTTGTTTAAATACAGTAAGAGAGCAGTAACCTGCTCAAAACCCACTATTAGTAGGGCAGCACAGAGATGAATCTTTAAATAAATACTTCTAGTATTATAGTATGCACACTTTGATAGTGGGTGTATTCAAGGGATTTGGTTCTGGTTTTGCAAGATAATATTAAAAACTAATACTGAACTGTTGTCTATAATCATGTCTACCAGTTTGTTAGCTAATTAGATAATACTCCGTCAAAATGTTTAAAACCATCAGATGAATTTATCAAATAATTTGATAAATTATTCATTTGAGTTTTCAGTTTTTTAATAAAACAGAAAAAACAGAATCCACATCTTATATCTTGTTGTCATAGGTGTACTGATTATGTGGCTAAAGTATTTTCAGGAACTAAGTCTTTTGTACCCAATCTGATCACTGTATAAATGTCTGTATGTATGTGTATGTGCTAGAGACATATAAAATATTAATACAAGGTAAATGAGTGTTCACCGAGCTCTGTTTGCCATATGGCCCCTGTAGAGGATGGAACACCCTGGCTAGCTTAAGCCTGCCATATGGACCTGGTGGAAAAAGGTAGGTCTTACACACAGAGCTAACCTACCATATGGACTGGGTGGAGCACTCAAAACTCTAAACATTTCTCATACACCAGGGCCTTTTACACAGAAGAATGTAAAAACATACATAATACATTACACACAAAAGCCACTGAAAAATGGATCAATTGTTTAGGTTTAATATGATGCTTTCAAGCAGCATCCAAAACTATATAAATAATCAGGGCTTATTTTGAAATAGTAAAGAGGAACATCAATCATTTACAACTATTTTACTTTGCATTTAACATCTGCTGTATAATGGGACTGTACAATGCCACCCTTAATACTGTACAAAGACATAACAGCCAAAAATAGTGATAGGGTTAAAGCAAAGTTTCTCTGAATATGATCCCCTGGGTTTTTTTCCCTCCTGTTCTTAACCTGAAACACAAATTTAACACTTTGTGTAGGAGTTGTAAGTCCTGGATTTAGAAATGGCTTCTGTACTCCTAATCTTTTGGGGAAGTGGGATTAAGCATAGGATTAGATCATTGACTCAATTCTATTTCTTCTACGAAATCGAAAAGATCTGTGCCAGCTGAAGCTCTGCTGTTTTGATGTCTAAGGTTTCTGTTGCTGTTGTGTTCAAAAAATCTTCATTTACTTTCCACACTGAAAATTGCATGGTGCTACATAGTGGTGTCTTCTTTTATAGACCAAAGTGATAGTAAAGTAGCATAGTAAAATGCTCATTATATTTCAAAACACTGGTCCTAATGTTGAACCTTCCTACACATTCCCACGTAAATACAACTATATTGGCTTGAATTATTTATACTTTAAAAAAATATTCAAAAGTCAGATCAGGACCATTCCAATTATGATTATACCAAAATATAGGAAAAAGGAGCATAAATGAAAGATGTGTTTTTAAGACCTTATTTTCCACTTACTTATCTGTTTTTGATAATGATTTAGATCTCGTTTTCACAGTTGTACATGTGAAAATGAATAAGCAGAAGAGAAGTCAAGATCTGTTTTATTTTGCAAATAGGGAGGTTATTTAGGCTGATTTATCCCTTCAGATTTCTGTCGCAATCTTTTCCTTTTCTCTTAACTATTTTTTCTCCTCTGGTCTTTAGTTAGACTTGAAATTTCAACAAGCAGACTAATTTCTTTGTATTTTGGAAGGGGAAGAAACTACTGAAACAAAGAAACTTTAGAAACAGTAAGTGTTACTGAGAAAAATGTTGGACAAGTAAGGAAAAGATTGTAGGAAGCAGTAGGATATGCTGAGTTGCAGAAAAGATAGAACAAAGAGAAGACAAAGGGAAGTGATTCTGAAAATAATAGTGAAGAATATAGATTTTGGTTTTTGAACTCATTGAATTGTACTAAAATTTGGTAGAAGAGCATCCTTCCTCAGTAGCACTGGCTTCCTTTCAAAGAATGAAAAAAAAATCACTGAAGTTGCTGTGACTTGCTGGATTCAATCTTCTGGGTGCAGCAGTTCACAAAACCATGCAGGGTGGCCATTTCCTGATGCAGCTCTTGCCCTTTTAATAGCTGGGCTAAAAGCCAGCCTAATATCAGGATACTGGATAAAAGTATTATCCTTAAACATATAATGAGCTCATCAGGTTAAGATAATAAAGCTTGTGAGATTTGTTTCAATTTATTTAGGCAGTAACTGTTCTCACAGTGCCATAATGGTAAAGATCTTTTGATTCCTGTTTATACTTCTTGTTTCTGATTCTTGTTTATGTACAGTTATCACATACATAAATAATCATAAAGTAGTAGAGAGCATTTGAACCACTCAGGATTTGTATTTTGCTTCTATTACATAGCATTTATAAATGCTTAAGGAATGAAATAAATAGTTTTTCAATTACGTTATTGGCATAAACATTGAAACATTTGCAGAAATTTTGATATGAAACAGAATTAGTAAAAAGATCTGTCTCTGTAGTGGAGTTACAATGCATGTTTTCTTGATATTATGATAGAATATAGATAAAAGTTTGAGTGCAATATTTAATTTGCGTGAAGGTTTTAAACTGGATACTGGAAAGATTTGAATTTGCCAGTAAAGTAAGTACATGGCATGTTTGCTGAGTAAGGTACCTTAATTTTCTTTATTTAATGTAAACCAAACTCATCCATGTTACATGATGACTCTGAACTATTTTTTATCTTCTTAAATCAGTGCTGAGCGTGACCCATAATGTGTAAATACATAAAGGATATTTTTTGGTCTTCTGTAATACATATTCTGATATATTAGCATAAATTACATATTCCAAGATATGAAGACACATGCAGGCCAAATCGTGGCTGTATTTTCAACAATAAAAGCAGTAAGAGCAAGCTTATTTTAAAGTGGATGCCTCAAATGGAGCAGAAAACATTAGAGGTAAAACTTCTACATTATTCTATCAGTGAGCATCAAGCTAGTGAACGCCATAGAAATCTCACTAATGGACACATTCTGGCAGCTTGTTGCAGATGTCTGATGAATGAATTGCGAGAGGAATCATATCAGATGTAAAAATGCTTGCCTTTTCATTCTGAATTTTGTTTCTGAGCACTCTGGGGTTTAGGGATTTTGGTTTGTTTATTATTATGGATTTCTGTGAAAATCAGATATTAGGATATAATCTATAGGCAATGGGTTGAGAAATGTGGCCATAATATTATAAAGGACTGTTCCTGATGCTATAAAGTATGAAACTCATATTGAACTCCCATAGGCAGACAGCCAAATTTCTATTAGGATATCATAACCATATAATCCAAAATGTGTACATCAATTATTGTCTACAACATTTGCATCTGAGTACTGGAACCATTCCACAGATAGACACATTAAGAACGTTTATTATATTTGTTAAAAAAAGTTATTGTGAAATCATTTTAAAAAGGGAGTTAAATATAATTGATAGTCTCTTATGCAAATGAGGTTTTTTTTAGCCCGCAAACTAAAGAAGCCTCTGTGCTGTACTGCTCCATGATACTAAAGCAGCTCATTCATTTTGTACCCTTCCTGGTGAGACTTTGTCAAAATGGGATGCTTCACATCCTTTTGTTTTCAGTAATAATTGCTGTAGTAGCTATGAGAAGAGTTAAGATCTTGGAATTACTAGATCACATCTTTTTGCAAAAAGTGTGTATTGCCATTTGGGTACTTAAGCAAAGAGTAGACCTTATTGAACTATTGATGATAAAACACCTGTTACCTTAACCTCTCAGAAGCATGACTGCAGGGCTCGACCAGAGGTTTCTTCCCCTGCATTTCCAATGCATTTGTAGCTTTTCCTTGCATATTCAAGAATTCCTGAACCTGTTACCAAATATCCCAATACAATTGTGTTGGATGAGTTGATCTGACTATTTTTTTTATTATTTTCGTTTATCTGATTGGGGTTTTTTGGCTCTAAGAGTGAGGCACTAATACATCTGGGGTAGGAATTCTGGCATGGAGAAAACTTGGGAAAAGGTTTTCTTATTATGTTTCTGTCTTGCTGAGCATTTTTAGACTGGTCATCTTGTTCAGAGGTCTAATTAATATATTGTCAGTCTGAATATTAGAGGTACTGGATAGTATACTTTTTACTAAAGAAGTTTTTAAAATCATGGGCATTAATAGTATCTTACAGGAAAGTGAAGTGAATGTAAGCATACATGTTTTAAAAGTATTGGGTTTCTGCAAAAAGAATTGTCAGTGAACATTCTATATATTTATTTAAAATCATATATTTTGTCATGTTATTTTAGGAAGAAATATGACAGCATTCTGTACAAATATTGAGTTAAACAAAACACATTAATCGATAGATCCAGTTTTACAAATTCTGGCCAGATTAAGGTTTTTCTGCTGGGGCAGACTACCAGTATAAGATACCATAAATGTGAAGTGTTTAAACCTCTTTTGTCTTCTCTATTGAACTTCTCTGACATATTCATTTGTGAAGCACAGTACTATTGACTTCTGTGCTGCCACTTTACACCAAGTGCCAAGCATGCCTGCTAAACCTCATCTGCTTGCCAGCACTCTGAGGACGAAGGTGTGGGACAGGTTATGTGTTGGTGAATGAATGACAGATGACGAGTGTTGCACAGACACATCACCATCTATTCGTTTTCTGTTTGGGCATCCAATTCATGCTGTCAGCAGGTTACCAAGAACATGGGCCATGTGACAAGGCAGCGGGAGAATTGATGCTTAGTCCTCCATAATTGCGACATGGCGAAATATGGACTTCTTGAAAATGTTGACACTTTTTTTTCTTGAAAAGAATGAATATTAGAATTATTAACTGAACACAGACCAAGAAAAACAGTGTGAATACAATGCAGTTCCAGGTATTACCATAAAATCTTCATCTTCAGAGAATTACAAGTTACCAGCTGTGCTCTTATCAAGAATTCCCTTCTCACTACTGTTATGCTTATAAAAAAAAAGAGTTGTGTTATTTCAGCTGACAATGACAAAAATGCTAATATTATTGACATTCCTTATTTTTTAAATCACCTTAAATCCCCAAATAATAGATGTTTTTCAACTTTCATGAAACATGTCCAGAGGATTAATAATCCAAATCGTGTGGCACTTGAAATGATCCAATAAAATCTAGCAAAATGTAATTGTTACATTCTGTAATGTTTTTCTTCTGCATTTTCCTCCTCATACGGAGACAGTTAAAGTATAGGGAGGAACAGGCAGCACAAAAATGAGTATGCATACTGTGGATGTATTGCCTTGTGTATTGCTTTTATCAGTTGAGACGTGCGTGTTGATGTCCATAATTTTGAAAATGCGAGTTTTAGTGTACATTAATTACGCAGTCTTTTAGTCCAGTCCCTAATTGAAAGCTTGATGTTAATCAGGAATTTAGCTCATGCTCAAAATACTTAGCTTGATCTTTGATTCTGCATACATTTAGGAAAGCTAGATGTACAGTCAGGCTACCTAGGTGAGGGAGCCATCTTCTGTAGCCAACGCAGTAAAGGAGATTAAATGGCTAGTATCATGAATGGTGAGTTTTGATTTCTTAAGCAGATATCCCTTTCCTACATAGATGATTACGCACACCCCTCGGCAAGACTTTAGAAAAAGCTCAGAATGACTTTTGTGAACCTACAGGGAGACAGATTTACACAACCCTCCACATACACTTATGCATATAAGCGGTTCTCATAGAATTGCTACGAAGCCAAGAAACATTCTTTTTAGCACTCAATATTGCCTGTTTGATGGAGTGGAGCTAGCAGAGTACTAATTGGGACATTTGACATGAGCCAGTAAAATACATTTATACTTTTTTCAGCATCCAAAGCACAGATGGCCTTAATGTGCATCCAATCTCTGCCAGTAGCATATAAGGGTCTTTGAAAAAGAAATAATGGATATAGTTCTCATAATTAAGAACTCCAGGTTATGATATTATAAAGTGCCTTGTATTTATACTAATATATTGTTAAAAAATGCAATAAAAATATTTGGTGTACCTTTCTAAACATCATTTTATCTTTAGGAATTTATATTTAGGGTTAATTAATGTAAGTTACTGTCAGGTGTTCAAGATATTTGTACTATATATTTATGAGATATATGCAGAATCATCTCTGACTATCCCATTTCTTTTTTATTCCTGACTATTCTATGCACTTTAAAAAATTGTGTGAAAAATTCTGTGAGTGAATAGGATAACTTTTATTACGGGAGAGAGAAACCATATAATTTTGTTTTGTGCATTGTGTATTATGATGCCAGAGTACACAAAGTGGAAATATCACTGGTATTTTAACACTCAATTGTATGGAAAAATAATTTGTTTAAAAATGTGAATGATAATTTATTCTGAAATATTGTGAAATCCTTAGAATAAATAAATCAGCAAATACTGCTTGATCCAGCCCTGATCAGTAATAGGCTGCAATGTAAGATAAAGGTTATTAAAATAATCCTTTTATTGAAAGAGAAAATTAGATAAGTTGTGCTGATTGACTCTGAGGCCCTCCTAGGGACATGTAAAATGAAGAATAAACTCAACTTGATCTAGTCCAAAAAGCCTGAAGAAATCCTCACAGCTGGAACATCACCACTAATTACATTTTTGCTTTTTGGATATGTTTTGCCAACTCTTTCCATTTATTTATAGTGATGTTATACCAGTAATTCCTTAACGAAAGTAAAATACATGGTCTTTAAAGAACATATTTTTATATGTTTGCTATTGACAGCTATAAATTTCATTTGCATTGAACCACAGTTTTTGAAATACTAGAAGAATTACTTGTACAAAATATGCTGTGTTAAAGAAACACGGTTTGGCTGTTTTGTTTATTTCTTGCTGAGTCAGTATAAATTTCTTGCTCGTAGGCACTCTTTCTCCCCTCCTTCACCACATAATCCCAATCCTATTATCCCTTTCCCAACTATTCAGCCACTTTGACTGTCCTTCTTTCCTGTTTTCTCAACTCAGCGTTCCCTGACTTCTTGATTAGTCCCTCTCTCCTTGTTAAGTCATCCCTGTTTCCAAACGTCCCGATTCCAGCCAGCAATAATGTTCCTTTTATTTTCCTCTGTGTTTATAGATAAACTGGCTTGTGAGATATCACCATAGAAGGGGTATCTCTGAACCTGGGAGAAAGAGAGGTCCCTAATCTTGTGTTCAAGGGGTGATTCTCCGTCTGGCTCTAATTTGCCATTATGGTGACAACTCCAACTGCAGTATGTTCAGTGACCCTGTGCAGCAGTCAAGAATGATCTGTAGGGACTGCATTTTCTTTAAAAGGATTAAAGAAATACTGGAAATGTATTAATTGAAACTTTCTTTTCCGAAAAGGACAAGCATCAGGTTAGAATATTGTATTTGCAGTGGTTGAAATGGATTGTCAGTAAATATGAGTCTTACTGTTGATGACATCTAAACCTACCTCCAAAGTGGACATATAAAACTAGATTCTTACATACTTTTATTCTTGTGTAGCCCTTTACATCAAGTGAAAATCTGCATGTTTTGAAGCCATGCCACTTAAGAAAATGGTCCATAATGGTACAAGTGATACACAGATGTATGAGTTCTGTAAGACCGATTTGCACAAATATATGTGACTGCACCAGGTATAAAGCCATCATGTGCAATGTACAAGTAGCTATGGTCCTTTCTATGTAAGCTTTTAATCTTTAAGTCATATTTCATTATTGGTGAGTTACTATTCCCAAAGTCCTCAGCCAAACATACCAAGCCAAGAAATAGAACTCAGTGGACAACATTTGCAGTGGTACTGTTAACTGTGAGAGCACCAGCCTCTTTGAAATGTTACAGAAACAACAACCAGCTAGGTAGTCTATTTGAATATTTGATATTCTCCCCCTATTTCCAGTTGCCACAGTTGCAAATGTTTTAATTTCAGAGTATTTGGGTGTCCTGGATAACTCTTTTTAGCATAAAAAGAAGACACTAAAATGTAGTTTGAAAAAAAATATGGTTTTATAAGAGTTAGTTTTAGTACATTCCTTTTGCAGTTTGTCGCATCCTTCACAGTCATCTCACATTGCCCCTAGTTATGTGCAGGATGAATCTTGAATGACCAAATCTATAAAACAGACAAATGATATGGGAATTGAGCAAGAGGATTTTTTTTTTTTAAATCTGCATGAAGTTGGTAAACATTTCAGTTCAGCACATGGGACCCACTGTTCTTTTGTGTTAATATAAATCAACAATTAGAGATGAATCAAAATAGAAGAGATTCTCACACGTGAAACCTCTAACTCTGAGGAAGGTGACATAAAAACCTTATACTAAAGGGTGTTTGACAACATAAACCAAAATCATATTAAGCCAAATGGAATAGATTGTTTCCATAAAAATGTATGCACCAGGTTTATGGTAGTAAAACGTGAAAACAGGATCCTCTTTCATCATTCAAGTAGTAAGAATGAGCCTGTTTTAGGAGCAAATACATGTGAAATATATTACAGAGAACAAAAAAGCATCACGATGCATTACAAAAAAACATGAAATGATTATGGAAGAGCAGTAATCTGTATAGTGTGTTTTGGAGCCAGCTATTGTCACTTGCTTTCAAATCCTGGCCATATCAATATTCTCCAGTTTGATTGGTGACTGGTCTGAACTTATCCTACTTGCTTTTAGGAACAAAGAGAAGAGAATGGCTACCTCTATTCATCCATTATTGTTTAAATAGCTGTCACAGCTTCCAGGATGTCTGTTTCCATGTTATCTGGTGAAAGAATAAAATAGAATGGCAGCAAACCAAATGCAGTGAAAAATGTTCATTGTATTTGGCCCAAACCAGCTGCTGTTTGCAGATAAAATCTGGTTTGAAGAAAAACAGGTGAATTTTGGAAATTGAGGAACAATAGATGGAGTGGATGTAGCATTTAGAAATATTTTAAAGATAGGTGTCGCATTCAGACTTGGCTATTATGGTGATTTAGTTCATATGTCAAGGCACGTATTCATCTCTGCTCAGATACTGTAGAGGCTTTGGTAACTGCTTGTGCTATCCTTGTTTATTTGTTAATTTATAACATCTCAGTTCCCAGCACAAGCCAAGACAGGCCTGGACACTCCTTTGTTCTCCCTTGTTCTTTTTTTTTCCCCTTTCTTTACACTGTTGTGCTCCCAACTCCGACAATGGAGTTGTAGATTGACCCTCTTTCCCCTCTTGCCGTGACTTGTCTTCGAATGCTTCCTTTGATGCGTTTAGACTGAAAATGCCAAATCTCTGTTTCCGAGCAAGGGCTCATCATTTTCTCAGCATTGCTCTGCTAGTAGGTTAAGAGGAACATCAGTAGTTCCTTTGCAGCAGTTTAAAAGATGTTAGGCTAATGATCATTTGGAAACAAAGACATCTCATTGTATTGAAAAAAGGACTTCTGCAGGAATGGAAGATTTTTAAATGCTTTAATGCAAGAAGTCATATTGTTTTGCTACTAAGATATGCAGTTATGTTTTAATTGGCTTTGTTTACAATGTGGTTTTTCTTAAAAATGCATTTTTTCAATATTCCCTCAATCATCGCTTATCTCACATCCACAAATATCCATGCTTCCTGTGTATAATATGTACATTTGCTCTGTTTCAAACATACTCACACTCAAAGTTTATTTCACATGGGACACCAAGAAAACAAAGTCACATTAGTCTGACTTTTTTTTTCTGAGTTGACATTTCATTAAAATAAGTTCATAGTAAGTTCAGCTCTCTAGTCTTACCCTTCAGTGTAAATTTGTTTCTGTTATTTATTATAACATAAGAGTTTGGATGTTATTTTGAGTTCATATCGTTCTAACCTTTTTTGAGTTACTTTGCCTATTGCAAAACCATGCCACGCATTGTTAGGAAATTCTTTGCAAACTTCACAACATGTTTTGAGCATGCACAAAGTACAGCAAACAACATATATTTAATTTTAAAGTAGTAATGCAACAAAAAAATTAATCTGTTGCTTAAAGTCTGTGACAAGATCTGTGTTAGGAGCTTTCTGTATCTCAACGATTGCATGGAAGGGCATAATTTTCAAGTGAATTAAATCTTATGAAATTTTTAAGTGAGTCAATTTTATCTAGTATGTTTTAAAATATTTTGACAATTTGAGTCCTAAAATATTTGTAAGATTCTAAGTTGTCTTAGAAAGTATGAGAGGTCATTGGTCCATTTTTCTGACAAACCTAGAGGCAAATAATGTCTTTTTTTAGTTTACTTTCTCACTTACATGAATCAACTTTACCATGCATACTAGTGATTAGACTCTTTCTTGCTATACCGTGCAATTCCAATACCTTCACTGGAAAAGGTGAAGTGATGTAACACAGAAGAGGTTATGTAATTTTTTTTTCTTAATGTGGGTAGGATCCATTTGGGAAAGCCATATTTGCAACAGAGGAAAAAAAACTTTTCAGCTGTTGAATAATATTGTGTAGTGTTTATTAGTCTGTTGTCTAGATAGTTTTGTTTAAGTTTTGGGTTGTTTCTTTTGATTAATGAAAGCATAATAATTCTGACAGCAGTTTGGAAAAAAGCATTTGGTAATGATTTTTCACAGTAGAATAGAATTTGAGAAGAAGAACTAGCAGGATAATCTGAGAACAATAAGTTAGATTGCAGTACCCAGGAATACCTAATTTATTTTTTCTAATGAAGTGGTGAATATTTCTATAATATGTAAAAAGTTGGGAAGAAAAGAAAAAAATCAGATTTAGGGCCAAATTTTAGTATGTTACTACAAAATTACTACAGCAATATCCATGTTGCTGTTGGGTAGCGTGAGGACAGAGGTTACATCCACAGAGTACATTTTTCAGACCCTGCTTTGAATCTTGATAAGGTAGATAGGAAATGGTTCAGTAGTCTACAGCCAGTTTTTCTCAGCACTTTGTGACATGAATGGAAAACTTAAATATAGCTGAAAAAAATCTTTTATGACTCTGAATGGGCTGAAGCTTTCCTTGGTCAACATCAATTCCTTTCACAAAACTTACCTTGGTAAGCTTTTGAATGATGACTTTATGAGAAAGCAGTAATTGTGGCACAAATTGTGACAAATAGGGGATGTGAAAGGGGGTCTTACTCCTTGTGTAGGCTACTCTCAGCCTGAGCCACAGTGAAGCAGGAAGAACAGCTTCCATGGTAGGACTGGTCTCATCAAAAGCAGATCTTTCCATTTGAGCTAGTTAGCTTCTCTTACAGTCAACAGACACTTCTAGAGGAATATTTGTCTTCTGCAGTAGACACCTGTGATAGTTCAGATGGATTAATACCTTAAGCTGGTGTCTGCTGCTCTCCACTGGCTATAGAAAGAGCTAAGTGGGACCAGCCCAGAAGCAGATGTCCAAATGCCTGTTTGAGTATTTCTGTGGAGGGACATAGTGGGTAAAGCTTTTACTCGAGCACCGTAAATACTGGCCAGCACGACAGAGCTGGTGAGGCGATGGGGCAAGAAATCTGCACCTGAACATGGCTGATGAAGATTGCTTCCTTCTGAAGTAGCTGTGGATGGAGACTGTTGGAATGAACTGGGACTTTCAGTTATGGTTTTCTGGTCCTGGGGTTGTCAAAGCCTCCACTATAACCCTTCGTTGCTGCACATTTCAATTTTCCTGGTCCTAGACTGTGTCCACTTAAGAAAATACTGCACCCCAGTCAAAGAGAGAACTCTTTTTTAGGCAACTAAGATCAGAACTTTCATATAATGCAATTCCTAATGTACGTGATAGGATAAATAGAGAAATATAACTATTTATCTAAACTATAATTAAATAAAGTGCAGAAAGAAAAAGAAATTAAAATACCCCAAAACATATATATCTTACAATGATCAAAGCCCAAATGGGAAAGAGCAAGTCCAACAAACTCTTCTGTAGTCAAATAGCTGCACAGAAATCTGCATAATACCAAGAGTACATTCCGATGTCCTTGTATTGTATCGAGATGCATCAATATGTGAGTTAATGACTGAGCCCTTCGTAAGAAGAGTATGTATAGATATATGTATCTATCTATATGTATAGACAGTTTTCCTTTTGAAGAATTCAGATTAACATCTGGTGCAAAAAAATTGACCTAAATTTCTGTATCATATCAACAGTAGTCTAAAAATATTTCAAAAAGTAAAAAAAAAAAACCAACCCAGGGTATTGAAGTTTCTGTTAATTGTGGGTTTGGTTTTTTTTTTTTTTTGCAGTTACGTTACCATACACAGATCATCTGTGAAACTTTAATCTTAGAAGTCTTCAAGCTGTGGGAGTTTTTTTCCCATTGTGATGTCAGAACTGATCAGATCTGATTGTTACAAAGATCCCACTAAGGAGTTTAGCACTAATTGTTAGAAGATGTCCGTGCTTAAAAAAATTAGGGCAGTGATTGTAACCATGCTGTTAATTTCATGTATTGTTCAGAGTATGTTTCAATTGTGGGAATCAGGTGTACTTTCTTGATTAAAAATGCATTGAGGATCTGTGTTTTTTCTTGGTGTTGCAGAATGTTCTGAGCTGTAAGCGAAACCATTAAGAGTGGGAAGGGTTAATTGTATGGGAAGCCTCATATTCAAATACTTCTCATATACAAAATATATGTCATGCTAGAAAATATTCTATTGTCAATCCAAATAGAACACAAACTAAAATGAGATAATTGGGAAGGTGCCCATAAAGTCAGCCTGAATATATTATCACAAGTATATGTGAGATAATATTTGTTTTATAAAGATTCTATGGCACTGTAAACTCAGTCTCATTAGAGACTGCATTTAAAAGGCTTATAAAGTTACTCATTAATGTTATCTTGTTGTATCTCCACAGCTTTTTCATTAAAGAAAATTCAGCAGAAAGCATTTTCTCCTGATAGCAGGAACCAATTTGCAATAAATGTTCTGGAAACCACTAGGGAAGCCATTACTGAGGTCTAATAAAAACAGACAAGCGTAACTTGTTCTATATTTTTGTTTCAATCACATACAGATGAGACCCCGCTCTCCACACCAACCGCAAGAGACAGCCTTGACAAACTTTCTCTAACTGGGCATGGGCAACCACTACCTCCGGGTTTTCCGTCTCCTTTTCTGTTCCCTGATGGATTGTCCTCCATAGAGACCCTTCTGACTAACATCCAGGTAGGCCTTTCTGTAGATGAGCTTAAAGAGATGAAGAGGAGCCAGTTGCAGATTTGTCTAAATTAATATAACCATTCTAGCTTAATCAGTTCATAAGATTATTTGGATCAACTGATTTACTGAAACTTTCTAGTAATTTAGATTTTAAAGGAACCACAGCAAACAAATGAATTTAGAAGCTGTCAGATACAGTACATAAAAATACAGATTGTATATTAAACCACAGCAGAGAATTCGATGAAAATTACATTGGTGTGTTTAACAACATTTGTCTTAAATGCTCTTTTTATTACAGGCTAATGAAATGTATTTTACTGTTTAATATTATCTCATTTACTAAGCAGAGAAACATTTCTGTAATAAATAGTTATTTTAAATTGCAGGAGTGCCAAGGTGGAAATGATATTTAAAGCTATTTGAAATGTGTCTCCCATAAAAGCATTCAGAAAAAGCACTTCTTTTATAAATAAGCTCGTTTCACTTAAAGTACTGTCTTCAAAGAATAGACTTCAATGGGTATTACCAAGTTTTCTGCAGATTTCCTATTCAGTAGTCATGTTGCCTATCGTGTGTACAGTACAGCCTGATTCAAATATTATTTAAGGTATACACAAGCATGTAGCTTGAAGCCAAGATGTTACTGTTTCATGTTAGAGTGAAGAATTTTTTTGTCCACAAATTCAGTGATCATGTGTTCCCCAGCTGCAACTTTTCAACAATGTGGTCCTATGTTGCATGCAGAAGCAAAACGATAGTGCAGGAAATAATGCAGCCATATTGTACTCATTCCAGATAAGCCTCGTCTGTGCAGCTACTAACTTCTAATGTATTTGTCACAATATTTGTCCCTGCTCATTCCTGCAAATAGGTAAAATCAGTTGTATTCTACTCAGCAAAGGCTATGACAGAGTAGGGCCAAATCCTGCTCACTTTACTTTCTTAAGCAATCTCATTACATTTTATGGCACTTCAGAGTTGTTTTATGAAAAGTATATGATCCATTCATTGGTGATGTTTTGAGACCTAATAATGAAAAAGTACTGCTGTTTAAGAATGAAGTATTGCTATATCTGCCTGGTCAGAAAGAGCATTTGTGATTGCTTTTTGTGGTTCTGAGACTTAGGATCTTAAATGTTTAAATCATAAACCAAGGTAATTCTACAACAGTTAGCATTCTTCTAACAGATCTGCTGCAATATGTAAAGAATGTATTTTTTTCGAAAGGAAGAAATACAGTTAGCGAAGTATGTAATGTTTTAGCTGTGCATGCATGTATGGGAAAGTTCTTAGTAATTTTTTTGACAAATGTGGGCCCTCGATGTCTCTAGACAGCAACCTAATGAGCAAAGCATTCAGCATCAACAGGTTAGCTAATCTTGTGATTGAATATGAGAGTACTGCGGTACTTCAGGATAGATGACCAGGATTAATTTGCCAAGAATGCATTCAGTTTTGTTTTATAGAAAATGTGAATGTGAAATTCAGTCATTGCCTTTTTTTTTTTAAAAAAAAAACAACAAAACATATCTTATCTGGAGTGAAGAGCTAAAATAAAAGGCAACATCGTAAAGAAACCAGTGACTTCTTTAAGCCTTCTCTCATTATGCTTTTGTACTTACTGCTCCTTACCTTGAGGTTCCACATCACGACAAATCATCTGTCAGGGTAAACAGGTGGGACATAAGTCCTTTTGGATTTTTTCAGCATGTCCCCACATCTCATTACATGGTTTCCACAGATCTCTGGGAATGCTTTCGTATACCATCAAGGCATTTTTCCCTCCCCATAGATTTTATCTCTGTCATGATAACATTAGAAAACCACTTCATTAAAAACAAAGTAAAAAAAATAGCTAGTTTGATTTTCCCACCTGTGGAGATAAAGTTAAGTATTCTCTTTAAAACAGTAAAGTCTGTTACAATAACCTATACACAACAGTGGCAGTTTCTCTAATCAATGCCATTGAAAATTATTTCCATATTTAACAATCATTACAATGAGAGAAGGCTACCCCAGGCCCACAAATGAGTTAGATAGTGTGATACTTACACTTTCAGAACTGAGTTTTAGGTATTTGACTACAAGTTCAAACTCGTTAACGGGATTTGTGGAAAGAGGAAATTCTGTACTATGGTTCCTGCTTGCAATATCATTTGCGACTGTGCGAAGAAATGCATAAGCACTACCTGAAACCCATGATGCGTTTAGTACATGAGTCAGAAAGATGCGTGTCGCTGGGTAAATTCCTCTTTGCTTTCCCTTGGTCCGGATGAATTTTGCATCCTTTTCAGTACAGAGTTGTGAATTAAAAGGGGAGGTGGAGCAGTAAGGTCCCTCACTGTTCTGTTGTTGCAGCTATGCTAGCAATGGAGCAGATCAAACTTTCTAGAAAAGATCGTCCGGCCTACAGTCCATTCCCTGCCTCCAGTACTAATATGCTTTTGAAACAGACAATAGCAGAAGTCTAGCCAAAGGCTAGATGAGTGGTTTTGGTAAACGCTGTTCTTTTTTTCCCCAGGGTCATGCATGCCGAAAATATGGATGTGTACTTTCACAGAAAGGGTATATGCCCACTTGTGAAATGCAGGTGTACATCTTTGTTAGGTCATGGGACTGGTGTGCGTGCACAACCTGCCATAATGTGGTGATGGAGGTTGCCTATATCTTAGGGTTATGATGGTCACATGAATACATAGGCAAGCAGCCTCTGGCTACAGCAACGTATATGAACGTGACGGTAGATATCTGTGCTGTGATCCCCTTGTGTATATTCAATTGTGTGACGTGCAGGATCCAGAGGATCTGCGTAGTATAGACCTTGGGTGCCTCCAGAAGAGTTTGTAAAGGCTGTCCTGGTTTAAAATACAACAGAATTAGAGTACTGTATGGGCGCTAGGAGCTCTAATTTTGACCTTTGTCAGGGTAAGGAGGATCCTAAACCTTACCATGGGGATGTTGCTTTTGGGTGTGTGGGCAAAAATTTTTAAACACTTTCGATATTTGAAAATAAAATGTGCTAAAAGTCTTGAAGGTGCTGAAGAGCTTAGGTGATTAAACTTGGTGCCTAACTCTACTTACTTCCATTTTAGAAGTCTGAGTCATCCTTTAAAACTGGCCACTAAACACAAGTGAGTCTGTGTCTTCCATCCATACTAAAGTTAAATTGATAGCCCCCTATCACTAATTCGTAATTTTACGCAAATGTTAGGCAAGCCTGTTTGCTATCGCTGTCACCATGGGCTGCTAGTTAGGTTTATTTCCTTTTGTATGTCATATATAAGTTTTGCTTACTTCTCCATAAATACTTATTGAAACAAAAATACAATGTTTAATTATTTGTACATTTAAAGAGGAAATAATAAACTGTAACGAAATATAATTAAACAAATACACACATAAAATAAAGAAATGAGATTGGGGACATATTTTCTTATTCAGATGTATATCTGCACATCTAAAAGGAAGAGAAAATAAATTTCCCCAGAGAACTTAAATTAAGTGATATTTCTGTTCCTTCCCAGTGTATATTTGTTGATTTCTTCCAGATTAAATGCTGGAAGTCTATGTGCAGCTGCAGGGAGGATAAAGGGTGATGGAAGGTGGGTCACAGCAAAATGCTGTGTGGGTGCTAATGATGTTTCCATACCCCTCGGATGAGTTCACCTTTTTGAGTCATGGCCTGATTATGCCACAGAATGTTACAGCCACAGCCTTTCATGATACTGCAATATTCTTGGGTAATAGTAATGTTCTTGTAAGCTTTTAGAGTCTGAATCGTTACTGTCCCCGAGCTGAATTTCCATTAATATCTAAGGGGTGAATTAGTTGCACCCTGATAGCTGCATTTTTCTATAAAGACTGTATTGTATTGACACAGTCTTGTTGCTAAGTATTTTTAAAGAGATATGTAAAATAAGTTGCAAGTATTCCATTGATATTAATAAAAGAACTGCGTGATTACAAACTAAATTCCCCTGTGGAAACAAAGCAAGCTACTGGCTTTATTGCTGTGAGTCTCCTGCACTGTTACTGTCTATGACTAAATACACAAGAGAAAAATATTACAAACACTGGATAAAGTAAAAAATCACAGTTTTACTTCATGTTATTTTATTTATCTTCTGCTAAAATTCAAGAGAATGATTTTATTTCTCACAGAAAGCATTAATGAAAAAATGTCATTTATACTTGTGCAATATGCCTTTACCTCTGATGGAGATAATCAATCTAAGATATTACGAAAATGTCTTTCTGGAGTCATCTGTAGAGATAGTCAAGCTGTGTTATCTTACTTTCCTTGTGTTACTAAGTCAGTAGTCAGTTACAAATAGCAGATGTTCAAAAATTAACCTGTGATGTGAACTAAAAATGTACATATTGATTTTTTTTGCAAGCCTTTCACTAGATAGTTTTAATGATGAGAGCATACAAATTACACCTAATTTCCTGACTAAAGGAGAAACAATGTTATTTGAAAGTGTTTTCACCATGAATAGGTGATATTGCAAAAAGAAGTCCCTGAGCTGCAAATCTCTGGAAGCTGGGAGGTTTGACTAGGAAAGCTTCTCTGTGTAAATGCCTTGTTCTGGTTTTCCTTTTTCACTTACTGTGGGCGATTGTTGGAAACAGGATATGATCTTCTAGATAGACCACTGGACTAGCTAGTAAAGCCATTCTGAAGTCACATATAACTGTGTAGCTAACTAAATTATGTTAGGTGGGAACACACTGTAGATGTAGCTAGAAAGAGAAAGAGCTTCTCTATACCTTCCCATCCACCCCTTTCAAGATAGGCAACACATTCTTTGCATTTCTTAAAAATAATGATGGGTAATACCGGCTTTAAGACTGAGTTGAGGTTTGATATGTGTTTAATTCCTATAGGATCAGTAGACTGCCCTAACACGATAGTGTATTTGGATACATCGGAGAATGGGAAGAAACATTAACCATATAACAACTTAACTTTTTATTAGGGGCATTTCTGAAGAATTATCATTGGAAAATATTAAAACAAGTGCATTAAAGTAAACGAACCAAATCAGAATGATCTATAAATATCCAGAGGAAAAAAAGTTCATTTTTGACATTACATTGAAACAACAAAAAAATTATGAACAGTGACAGAGAGGGGAAGAATGGCATGCAGTGTTTAAAACCTGGCTCCAGATAGAACCATACTGTATTAAAAACAAATCTGGAACCTGAGCATGTTCACTACATTTATCATTATCCAGCCTCCATAACATCTGACCTTCCCTAAAGGGAAATATTTTCTTTTTGTTAATGTCCTGTGTTGCACTGCATTTCCCATTGTCATTGGCAGCATATTGATTTAATATCAGGTTAGAGGATTAGCTATAGCAAATACAAGTTGGACATACTGTATTTTGTATAATCTTTTACAGCTGATCCACTGGGAGAATTAATAGAATTTCATGCAACTCTGAAATTGCTATTCCTGTTCCAAGGGGCACTGATGATTTTTAGATGCTGTACTTTTTAGTTGTTTTTCTCACCCCCTTCTGCACTGAATACAGGGAGATACTGAATGTTTCCAGTATTTTTGCATTAGAGCTGTCATTGGCAGCAACAGCACTTCTGCATATGCATCAGTTTGGCTCTAGCGCAGATATTTTTTTTCACATTGGACGCCTACTGATGTGCACTGATTTAACTTCTAAAAATGAAACTTAATTTTGTGTAGCTTATAAGTAGTCCCTAGTGGGTCTTGTCTCCAAAAAGCTAATATTTTTCAGACATAATCAGCAGCAATAGGTAATGTATTACCATTAGCCACGTTAGCAGCAAGTATAAAAAAAGGAGAGGTTGAGGGAGGAAGTGTGCTGTAGAAGTTCAACAGAAAATGTAATGTGCTTTTAACAGCTTCATACTTTGCAGCAATTCTTAATATAAAATTATACACATCAGTGTTACACTCTAGCATTATTCTCCATGTTTATTCATAATGATTGTTTCATGTATAAAGAACACCAAAATATTGTGTTTTGTCAGCCAAGGACAATAATAGTTTAATAGTAATTTATTTTAAACTGCTACTGATAATACAACCAATCAACACATTAAGTGGTGCCAACATTGGCATCTTGCTAAATAATCTCTAGGCTTTGCACTGAGAGTACATCTTTCAAAGATAAGTCAACAAGAGCAATCAGAGCAGAAAATTAGAATTTGGTATCTTAGAATTAAAGTACAGCTAAACTAAAGTTTTAATTGGGGTGATCTAAAAGGGCACTTGATGTAATGATCTCTTTCATTTGTTACTAATTGTTTGTTCCTGATGAAGAAGAAACATGTACATGAGTAGTTGAATTGAGTAAAGATGACAGTTGCTTCAGCAGCTCGATTTTATGGTTAAACAGGATGGATTGTAAGAATTTGGGAGGAGGGTGTTTGCAGCTGTAAACTTACTTGACAATACACTTTTCATCAACAAATACTTGATAAACAACTCCTACTTCAATTTCTTACTATTTCAAATTAATCCTGTATAGAAAACAGAGTTTATGGTGGTTGTAAATGTAAGAGAATATGGCAGGGGAAGGGAACAAAATTCATGTGGATATTAACTTTTTAAAAAATAGGTTGGAAAGGCTTTACAAATATTTCAAATTGTATTTTACTTTGCATATGTCTGTAGAGCTTTATATTTAGCTTTATGTGGTTTTCTTTAGTAGTCATCCAGGTTTAACATTGAACACAAAATACCTTTGTGTTTTAGCTATTTTAGAATAGCATTTGGTTCTTTCAAAGAAAACTGCTAAAACTTTAAACAAATTTGTAAGCACATTTGTTGTGTTACCATTATTAGATATTTCCAAATGTAGTTCTATACTTACGTAGGGTATATAATTTTGGTGACCATATGGGCCTTGCGGCCAGAAGGTGTTGAGTTCTTTCAGCTCCTGTGGACTTTAATAGATTGAAGTGTAATAAAGCTGCAAAGCATTAAGCTCTGAATGAGACAACACTTGAGGCAACAATTTTGTTAAGAATGAGGATGAGGAGTACTGAAAATTGCAGGCTCTGAAAATAGACTCACAAGAGGAGTCTGAAGGACACATATTTCAAAGCAGGCATTGACATCGGGAAGACTAGTGGGATAAGTGTGCAGACTAACAGTCATGAAAAATACTTTTTCCATTTCTTAAGTATCATCATGCTAGCTTCTTTTTCCATTCCTTTTTGGAGATATTTCAAACAATTTTAGTGGAAAAACATGCAACCCAGATTGCAACTTAGGAAGTGTTCCTGAGGGGTGAGGAACCTTACTTGGGAGTTGGGGGACATGAGTTCATGTCTCTAGTGTGGTTTTTCTGAAACTGGGTCTTGAGTGTGGACCTTTTATCTGTTAACTGAAGGTTCCTTAGTAGAGCTATTGGGGAGTACTCTTCAGTCTCTTGTTGGCATTGTTTTGCTTTATATCAGTAATTAAATCTCTGTTGGGTCAAATTATCTCTACAGTTAAGTTGTCAGGAGACTTGCCTAGGATACAGGAGAGTTAGATTTGTATCCATGGAGGTTCATATATGCATATCCATACTTAATTATCTACTCTATTATGATACCTTCAAGAGGAGAGATTGAGGTGTAGACCTAAGAACCTGATGGCCAGTCTTCTGGAAAATGGAAAAGTTCCTCTTTTCATGTTCGTTTATTTCAATTCTGTCTCTCCTCTTTTTCATACCCTGTCTCAGTGTCCTAACTATCTTATTAGTTGTGCCAGGATCTTCCTGTTTCCTTGCATAAAAAGGAGGAATTGTGAAGTTGAAACTCTCAGAAGTTTAGAATAGGCTGAATCATTATTTCCTGATACAAAAACAACAAAAAAAAAAGGTAGAGTTTATTTCAACCATCCTGGGTCAAGAAATTGAGAAATGATTGCGTTTTGTTCTCTACTGTGAGATAACAATTGTACAAGGTCAGGGAACGGACTTTTTAAAACATATATATCTTCATGCTTTGTGACTGCCCTCTGCTTAGCATCCCAGTAACCCTGTCTTCCTTGGAAACTCTATGAAATATGAAAATATTTGAAAATAATAATAATTAACAACAATAAGGAGCAAAATGGCAAGCCTTTAGAAGAGTCTTTCTCCCTTTGGTAATTTCCATTGGCTTGAGTTGTGCTAGAGATTGAATTTGGCATTCTGTGGATGATGTGAAGGTGAGGCTGCCAACTCTTTTTCAAGAGCTGTCATGGGACAGCTTTTTGTTTTGGTCACAGGCAAGTACCTGATGTAGGCTTGTCTCTTTTATTTCTTGCAAAGAATAAACCTATCCCAATAACTTTTTCACATTAGTTATATGCACAGTCAAAGGTGAGTTTGTGTTTTCTGTGAAAACTTGACTCCCAGCTTTTTACAGATTTTTGCCTACCTGCTAAAATCAATTCCAGTAAAAATTTGCTGTTGATACTTGGGAGGCTTTGACCCAGTAACAAGATTATTTAATTTGGAAAATCTCATGTGACTAATCAAGGAAAAATATCAGAAGTTATTTGTTATATCAGCTGTTCTAACATTCTTAAAACATTATCCAACTTTATCTTTGAACAGGGTCTACTAAAGGTTGCTATAGACAATGCCAGAGCTCAAGAGAAACAGGTCCAACTGGAAAAGACAGAGCTGAAGATGGAGCTCTTCAGGGAACGAGAACTGAGGGAAACACTTGAAAAACAGTTGGCTGTGGAGCAGAAGAACAGAGGTATCTTAATTAAGCAGACATAAACACCTTGTAATTTATTTCCTTAGGAAACAATTTTTTATCAAAACACCTGTGTTTGATCAACACTTTCCCTCTTACATCATGTTATGTCCAGACTGACTGCAATGCAGGAAGTTTTACAACCTGCCTGATTCTGCATAGGATCTTCATGAGATTTAGAACAAGGACGTTCCTTTTTCTTAATATTTTCCTTGAATATTACTTATTACCAGAAATACACAACACAGTTGTAAATACCATTGGTGCTGTTATAGACTTTGGCAGGTTGTGATCGTTATGAAAAAGGATAGCTACTTAATACAAAGACAATTTGTATCAAATTTAAGAATCTGCAAGATTTTAGGAACTCTTATCTCTGTTCTTATGTGCTAGGGTCATATATTGCATATTTAGGAAACCATATGTGATAAATATCAAGGTAATAGTAATATATAAGCCCTTTATAATGCGTAGTAGATTAAACACATGTTTATAGACGGAACATTTAAGGTTCTTCTTGATAAGGCAGTAGCATTAGTAACATTTCAAACATTAATATCAGCCCGCTGTAAAGCATATACATGTTAAGGATTTTTAAATAATTTAATTGATAGTAAAGGTAAGGCAGTTTACAGTGATTTGCATTAACTATTTGCATTACGAGCATGTTTCCATCTTTATGCGTTCATTTTTCTACATATGTATGTCTTGCCCTTTAATAGTGTCTACTTACTTTGCAAGGGACAGTTATCCTCTGGGGCTAACTTGCTATTGAACACAGGCCATGACAAGTCAGATACGTATTTTTGCAGGGCTAGAGTTATAACTCTTTTGTCCAGTTTAATTTTCTGGGAACCAGCTAAATAGGGAATCCTGAGAAAACTTGGATTCACAACCAGTATCATTATACCTTCAACTAACATACTAGCAGTAAGTACACAATGTAATCCTTTTTCATGCCTTGACCCATTAAAGGGTAGGACTGTCACATCATTAATTTCCTTTTTTTAACTTTTGAGAATACATTTTTAAAGACAATTACTATTAACAATTATCACAGCTGTGCGATGAATCATCCCTTTGTCCACAACTGGCCTATTTTTCTACAATTGCACTACTTACTCTTTTAAAGTAATTTTGTAAAAGAGCTCAGTTATTCTTCATATCCTTCTACCTCTGTGTCTCACAACTGCTCAAATGTGTATTCATTTTTAGAGTTAGGCAATCACTTGAGCAATAGAAAAGGTTGGGGTGGACCCATCTGACCTTACTTGAGTTTTGCCACTGAAAGTTAAGCGCCTCATTTAAGTTAATTTAAGTTCCCTTTCTGGTCAATAAAGAAAGAAATTTGTATATCCTGTTCTCAGACAGGTAAGTGGGGTCAATTACACTGTGAAGACTTCTTTCTCTTCCCTTTAACTGCAGAGAGAATATGATTGACTAGGCTGGACTAGACATATGGTTTTAGCAGTTAAAATTAAGCAAAACGAATTTCACTCAAAGTTGTATGTCAGGAAAGAGCATGAGATAGTCCCTTATTTTGTTGAGGGTACTGAAATAATTGGCAACGTTATTTGCAGCATGTTGCATTACCTGCTTTTTTTTATATGTATCCCTGTAATAATGATATTGCACCAGTAAAAGAGTCAGACCAAAGAGGAACGAATTTGAACACTTGATGTTGGTATGCAGCAAAGCAAGTATAATGAGGATGACAGTGTCTGCTGGTGGATACTTCTGTGCAGAAAAAAGAAAAGTAATGGATTATTGTTTAAAATGAACAGATCCAAGTAGGAAAGAAAAATTAAGGCCAGATTGTAATTATTGTGAGAATTTATTCTTCAATTCAAGGTAGAAAAATACATAGGAGGCTTTACGTACTATTAGTTTTCCAGATAGCAAGTGTCATGTCTTAAGGAAAATTTCACGTCTTAATGGAAGCATAAGCAAGATGGGAGAAGTGTACCATATCCCTGTTAAGAGATACCATATGAAAAAACTGAAATACACTTAAAAGCTACAGCATAGAAACGAGAGTCACTGTGTCACATACAGGTCAAAACCCATTAGGTGAATGGGATCTTCAGCATTAGGCGAAATCTATCTTTTGCTCGTCGTGTTAACATAAGCCAAATATCTTTTTCTTTAGTGGCTGCATCTGAATATTTTTGCCATTTTTTTTGAACATTGAATTCACTGTTGCTGCTGTATGTTCTACAGAGCTGCTTATTTGCTCTACTGTTTCCTTCCTTCTTTGTAAATATTCCAATTAGTGATTCCTAAGGCTGTAGGATGTGTCTCATCAACTGGTGAAAGTAGGATAATATCTCTTCTGTGAGCAGCTACACAGTAAGGGCTTGCTAATTCTGGCTCTGACTGCTGTAGTCACATCTACAATGTGTCAGCCATGATGACATTTTAATTCAGAAAGCAACATAAGTTTCCTTCTCATTTATTGCAATCACGTTCGAAGTACTTATAATGAAAACATTAAAACTGTGCAATGATTCAAAATGTATTTAGTTTATCTTTGTATAGATACTAGATGTTCTTTGATAGTATAAGCTAATTAGCCTGTAAAGTAGTTGGTACTATACAAAATCAGAAAGAACCAAAATTCCAAAGTCTTGGATGTAAATTATGTAGCTATTTTGACTGCAGGGAGTGTGCTTATATTCATTTTGTGTCTGAACAGTTCTGTATAGCAACACAAAATATCCAAGAGCACCCAAAAAGTGGTTATTCTTAGCGTATAAATTAAATAGTAATAACAATCACAGTTCATTTTAAAAGTTTCATTATTTGCCTGTTATGAAAGATAACACCATCACAGGGTACTGGAAATGAGGAGTATGAACTGGTCGAAGTATGTTTTTACCTTTTCCAGCATTCATCCCAAGGCATGTACCAGAGGTTGCTTTGGGGTCAGATATAGGGCTAGATAGATCTTGGCAGTCAAACCTAGTATCACCTAGTATCTGGTTTTGGTAAGGATAATTCGTTTAGTGTGTATAAAGAATTCTTTAGTGAGCAGTTTAGTAGCTAATTTTTTAGTTAGTGTCAAAATAACAGACTTTTCAGGAAAGGGTTATCCAAGAAGTTCTTATGAGAAATAAGCTGCTTACATGCACATCCTTGAAAACCCTAAATGTGCTATGTAAGAAGGGGTGGGGTGTGTTGGGGGAGAGAGAGATGCTCTAAGACTTTACATGATATCTTTAGAGGCTCACTTTGGCTTTTATCGAGTAGAAAAATCAGTTTACATTATCCTTTTCCATCAGGAACGTAACCTGTGATAAGTTCCTTCAGTTAGGGACCATGCAAGTCTTACTTTTGTGGTTATAAGCCACTGGTAACATAGGAAAGAAAATTGTGATTAAGTTTCATCCTGATCTTGCAATCCTTTTCCTTGTAAAATTTGAACTGAAGAGATACAAGCAAAACATTTTTCTATATTAGAGCCTTCTAACGCTTAATTTTTAAAATACTCCTTCCTTTCCTAACGTTTTCCCTCACATTTGACAAAGCAAAGTAATATTGACTTGGCTGGGGGATCGAGCACCGTAAAGGATTTGCTATGAGTTCTTCAAGATTAGTTGGCTGATGGGACAGGAGCTGGCAGAGAGCAAGAAAGAGAAAAGGGAAAGACAAAAGGAAATGTGGATGAGAAATAAATATGGGGAAGGGACCAGGCACCAAGAGGTCGGATGGCTAGCAGCAAGCAGCAGCTTGGAGGGGAGTTAGAAAGCTCAGGACCTTTCCCTAAGCAGTGAGGACCACAGCAGGGTGGGGGCTGAGCTCCTCCTGCAGCCCCGGCACCCAGGCAGCTGGATCTGCATCTTGTGGGAGAGAAGTTGCAGGCAGGTGAGAACTTCATCACTGTGTGTATACTAACTGTGTGCTACAGGCAATAACAAAATGGTGGACTTAATACTGAAAAAACACCTCACCTCCAGACACAGGCATATCTATGTCAGGTAATGCAAAAAGTACATTTAATTACCAGTTTCAAGGTTTTCTGATTTGGACATTCACAGATTCTCATCTGTTTATTAAAAAAAATATGCTATAGCTGAATATCACCTACAGTTTTCAATCCCATGGTATAGAACAGTAGCTCTTAGAATAACCCAGTGTGATTCCAGCAAATTTCAAGTAATTTAAATTGTTATTGTGTAATTAATCCATTTATATGAACTGCTGCCAGTGTAGCATTTCTCGGGACTCTTAATAGGTAGCCAAGTTTCAGATCTGAATTTGAGTACACTGATTTTCTTTTTTCCTAGCAATAATTCAGAAAAGGCTAAAGAAGGAAAAGAAGGCAAAGAGGAAATTGCAGGAAGCACTTGAATTTGAGACTAAACGACGGGAGCAAGCAGAACAGACACTGAAACAGGCAGCTTCAACAGATAGTCTCAGGGTCCTAAATGGTAAGAAACCAATTTTTGCCTCTGTGTCATTAAATGCCAGAAGCAGGTTGTTATATTGAAAATTTATAACATGATGGGGGGAAAAAAAAAGAAAATATCTTTCCTTTCCTTCATTCAAGTGCTGCCTCTCTCTTTATTGTTTTGTTACTTTAGTATGTGCAAATAAACTCACTGGAGAGAATGTCCAAACTAGGACAATTTTATGTTATTAGCTTGAGAAGTCAATTTTTTTTCTTCTTTTCCCCCTGCCTTTATGCTTCGAAAATCTATTGCTCATTAATCTTTCTAGTCTAACAAAAAATTGTCCTGGCCTCCAGTCATTGTTCAACATTAAAAAAACTGACAAAGGTTGATTGTATTGTAATTCAGCATTGGAGTAACAAGTTGTAAAAAGGGCTATAAGAATCAAATGAAATATGTGTCAGTCTTACGTTTCTGTGTTTCTAGACTCTCTGACCCCAGAGATAGAAGCTGACCGCAGCGGGGGCAGAACAGATGCTGAAAGGACAATACAAGGTAGGAATTTGCAGAAGGCTATAAATCTAGATCTTGCTATATGAGTTTTTCCTAAGCTTTAGACTGCTATTCAAGCATGTAGCCTACCATCTGGGCCACATCAAAACAAGTTCAAACAAGGTCAAGTTCATCTTGCTTGTTTATAAGAGAGAATATATTCTGTGCTCATAGATTTTCTTTAAATTAATAGGTCATTTCTGTTTATACAGAGCAATTAAAGAAGAATAATTAATTTGAAGCAATATTGGGTTGAATCTCAGACATGCTGAATGCAGTTGTTGTGAATACATATACTTAGATTTGAGATAACAATGTTTTTAAAGGTATATTTGAAACATTTTGAGCCTTTTAACTATACAAATGACTAAACCTAATGGGTAACAGTCAAGGCATGAGAATTTCAGAGCTAATATACAGTGGCAGTTACTGAAAGGTATGTTTCAATAAGCTACTCTATTAACGATAAATAGTCTGTTTATTCCCTTCTTGGATTTTTCATTTACCTTATTCCATTATTTACATTTTAATAAAACAAATCTGCTGAGTAAATTTATACATGAAATACTAAAGAGAGCCATATTACTCCCCCTGTGAATCTAAATGTATATATTTATATTGCAAACACCAGGATATTAGTAAAGAGCAAATTTTTAAGATTGTATTGATGTTATAGTGTCTTCTTTAGGCTAAATCTACCTACACAAATACTAAACAGTAAAAATAGCATTCGTTGTCAATTGTAAATGAAGGTGCATTTTTCAGAGGCAAGCCTAAAATGATAAGCTCCAGTAATCACTCTCAATTGCCTTTATTTTGCGTTTTGAAGTCAATCATCCTAACAGTATCATTTGACATCTTCTGTGTGTTATTTAATCACTTTTTCTAACTCCTGAAGAGTTGTTACTGGTGTGCCACAAGGAGGCTGTAACAACAGAATAAAAAGTCAACAAGCTTTTAATGTACTGAGCATATAAACAAATACAAAAGATGCAATCAGTGCTTACAGGACACATATATATAAACAAAAACATTTTGATTTAAAGCAAGTTATATCTGCAAAGTCAATAACTCAGAAGTTGGAGTATGCCAGATTAAATGTTGCCTGGGAAGTGGGTACATGTTATGAGGTTTGTTATTCCTACTTTCCTTCCCATAAAACGTCTGCCTTATTCAAAACACCATTTGACATAGCTTGTTTAGTAAGAATCCAGTCATTATTTTGTTATAATCCAGTCATTTTGTTATTTTGTTTGGTGCAAAGACAGACTTCTAATTTCTTGGGAGGCCATTCTATTACACTAGTCACTGCAGCATCTGAGCTCTTTGCAAACATTAATTACTTTATTTTGAGAGCATTCCCACAAGGAAGTGAAGTTTGGAGTATTCCCATTTGAAGGCTGGGAAATAGAGTCACAGAAAGGTTAAGGTGACAAATTGCTTAACTTTCGAGTAACTAGGATCTATTTTTTCAGGATGCTTTGCATTTTTGGCAAGTGTATTCAGTGTATTTAAAATCACTGTTCCTGCTGAATTCAGTTTCATTTATGGACTGAGATACCAAGCTGGATATTTGTAAAATGAACAGCACATAATTACTGAGTATTTTGGAAGTATGTATTCTAAAGGACTTATCGCAAACTACATAGGAACAGCACTTCAACTTTTTAACCATGATTATCCATTCTTCTCCAGCTATCCTCTGCCTATTTATGCTCATTTCATATATTTCCATTTCTGCAACAAACAAAATGAAGGACTTACAAGCAACGTTCTCACTAATGATGACCTTTGCTTGATTCATCTGTCCAAGGTGGTGCAAGGAAAAAAAAAAACACCTACAGATGATTATTTAGTTAAAGACTGGACCATAATATATTCTAATCATGATATTGGATCACATTACAAGGCAACCTTAATTCTGACATTTCCTGTCCCTACTTTGCAGTCTTAACATATAATTAAAATAGGGGTTTTTTAAGGAAAGGAAAAGAGAAGCAAGAAATAGAGTTGCAATTTCTTATCGTTTAATATATTCAGCTTAATTGTCATACAACAGTTCAGAACTTTTAGATCTACCACGATATGTAACTCTACAACACAAATGTAACTGTAGGAACTTATTGTCATTGTGGATCATCTATTATAGGTTGACAGGTTTCAGAAATAGTTCAAGAAATAGTTAATGGCAGATGAGTAATGCTAAGTGTCAGGACTCTGTGTTCACTTCCAATATTGGAAGAAGGATTCCCTTTCACCGTATGTTTCCCTTTCTCTGTGTCCCTCTCAGTAGTATCCCTGTTACTCCTGCATCTCTGTGTCCCAGAGTTTCTTCTGTCTCTCCTAGTTTCTTCTTCCTCACTCCATTTCCAGCTTTTGTCAGTGGCTGATCTCTCTCTTTCCTGGCTCTACATTACATTGTGTTTCTTTTTTCCTAACTTCACATTCTTCCAGCGTTCTTTTCTGAACTCAGTTTCATGCCACCCTGATTATTTCTTTAATTACAAGCTCATTCTCCTCTCAGTGACCCCCAGCCCCCTGTCTCTGTCTGACCCTTCCTGTTGACGCCTCCTCTTGTCCAGATGTTTTGAGAGTCCATTGTGCATTGACATTCCCTGTTACCAGCCTTTCTTGTTTGGTATCACATCTCTCTCTGTGTTCTCTGCTTCCCCTTGCTTCCCCATCAAGCTTACGTTCCCTGCTGCCTTTAGTGCACATTCTGTTTCTTCTTCTGCATCTGTCTGGATACCAGGGAGAGAAGCACCGAGAGAAAAGCAAAGACAATTTCTCTATTCTTATCTCAGTATTTAGCATGACAATTATGTCCTTACATTTTATCTGTAAATGGTGTTTTGTATAATATGCACTGTAGAAGAATTATTATATAGAATATACAATATATTCAGTAATAAAGAATATAATATCATCTCTTTCATGTTTGGGGTTCTGGGCAAAAATACTTACTAGGGAAATACTTATGCCTTTCTTATTTCTCTCAGAAATATATCTGTATCTCAGCATCAACGCATGTCTGGGGTAATAGTCTCTTGATCCATAATCATTAATTTTTTTTCAAAAAATAATTATTTATAATAATTATATATTCTCTATTAAGCGTGCTATGCAGTTCTATAACTAAGCAAACAAAAGAGGAAAGCTGCAGTGTTCTGTGGGGAACTGAAATAATTGAAATACCAAGGGTGATTTCAGCATTTAAGAAAATATTAACGCAAGGAAGTCATAATCAAAAATAAACATTTTATCTACTATTTATTATAAATAAAAGGATACTTGTAAACTTGAAGTTATACTTAATGTTGATATTTTTAGCTATATTTTTTGTGAGTAAGGAATAGAACTAATTTAAGTGTAAAAGATAATTACGTTTGTCAATAAGGGGGATATGTTCTGTTCTATTTTTTATCATGTAGCACTTATTCAGATTCACTTTTATTTGATGTAAAGTCTTTTGTAAAATGGGAGAGATAATAAAAAGAAATTTGAACATAAAACTATAAAGAGAAGCAATATAGGACATTTTAGGGTTGGGTTTGGGTTCTTTTAAATATGGGTAGGTAACAGTTTGCTGGAATATCCATAAAATGCTAACAAATAATCATAATAAATAACCCAATTATGGGTCTCATTTTTTAACAGATATAAACAGATACTAAGTTATTAGGAACTGGTGTAGACACTGGTTTTAAATGTTTTCTTTCTTGCTTCTGTTTAGAATAATAATAAAGCAGATTATCCTCTTCTCCATACGTATTGTAGGTTCACTAGATGCCTATGCCTAGCTCCCAATCCGGTTTCCCAAGACCCCCTCATCCCACACAAAAAGGTACCATACAAACATAATGTTTGACTTTTATATAACTGTTTTGTTACCAGACCTCTTACTAAGCACTAGAGCAATGACATTTACTGCCGCTCCTACTTACTTATTTCCATTGACTTTTTCTTCCCCATCTGGTTCCTTACCATGTATTTGTTTCCCTACATTATTAATTTTTCTTTTCCTCTATAAATCCCACATTCCCAATTTTCTGTCTCCCAGTAGTTTCCTTTCCAAGTGCTGTACATTCATCTTAATGCCATTTAAACACCACTCCCTTTATGCATTATCTAAACTCCTCTAAATATGTTCTGCTTCTGCACTGCCTTCCCCATTGACCATTCTTTTCATATGATGTCGCTGTCATGTCTTCCTTTTCCCAGATCACTCCCAAATTGTTTTGTCCTTTTCTCACAAAGCTATCCTGATAAGAACAGGAAGCTTAACCAAATTTTCTCTCTCAGGCTGCTATTTTGCTTGTCTTCTCCACTTCTTTCCTCTTTTCTAGCAATTGCCTCAGCCTGTACCTTTTCTGCTTTCTTCCAATAAATTTCCAGCTTCTACATGCCATCATTCCAGATGCTTCTGAAACCAGCTCCATCATTTTCTGCCAACAGTCTTCACACCCTGTTCAGTTCCCATGAATTCTCAGGCCTATCTTTTCTTTTTTTTCCCAGATGTCTCTGTTCCAAGAGACCCTTTGCAGTTTGCCTGCTTCAAAGTTTTCCTGTCCTACTCCACTCTTTCAGTCAATTTTTCCTTAACTACACATTTTCCTCTAGCGCAAATTTTGTTCCTTTTGTCTGTCAATCAAAATTTCATACCTCAATTCCTTATTCTGCTGCAAGTATTTTTTTTTCTTTCTAGCACATTATCAGCCTTTCTCCAAATGAGTCTGTAATCTTACTCTCCCTGTCCCTTAGCAAAATGAGCTTATGCTTTCTAAGCCCTTTCCCACTGACTTTTTCTTTTCACCTTTTTCTAGTTCTCCACCTCTTCTGTAGGCTCATATTAACAGCACAGTTAAGTGTAATGCTAAGTGGCTTCAGACTGTGCTTTCCTGATGTAAGAAAAAGAGCCCCTCAGCTATCACACACATAAAAGCTTCCAGGGTCATCTGTCTTTTTCCCTCCCAGAAAGGACAAGGCAGGAAATGGAGATGTTGAGCAGGTCCAGGAATAGAGAAATAAAGCAACTGCAACTCAACACACTGACTGCATAGTCCTGTATGAAGTTACCTGTAAGGCCTTTGAAGGCTACTGAGGAAGAGTGAGAAAGAAATTATGATTTAACTTTGCCCATACCAAGAACCCAGTGTGTGCATTTTGCTCCCTAAGTACTAGGGAAGGCTGCCCTGCAGCTGCCCTCCACGTTAATAAAAATTGCTTAGATACATCTTCAATTGTTTTCCTGAAAACCTAAACTAACTTCTTTTCTGTGTTGGTTTGAAACTTGTTTAATCTGTTTTTCAACAAGCAAAATCAGTGTACTAATCTCAGCAAATGATAGTCCTTGATTGTTACTTGCTATAGTTGTGTTTTAAAGATACCCATCTGAAGGACTTCCACATTGAAAAGGAACTTTTGGTGGTTCTGTGAAGCTTGTGCGCACGGTTCAATTTCTCACGTATAAATCTTGGACAAAAAGCATGTGGAAATGTGTGGTGATATTTCTTATGAGATCAAAGACTTTATTGGAAAGGCCATTATCAAGGCTGTAAAGTCAAGCATTCCAAGTTAGGAAATGGTAGAATTAAGGTTGTCTTCCACACCTTTGTTCAACCTTCTTTGTGTATGCATCATGATATAATCTTTAATTATATGATTAGATACTGTATTTTTCACAGTACACTGTCTCATTCAGTGCAAGGGACAAGGATGTAGTTGAATAAATGGATATCTATCCAATATTTTCTTTATCTTCAGTGCTCAATGTGCGTTCTCATGCTTTACGTAATACCTGGTTTATAAATCACAGAATCACAGAATCACAGAATCAGAGAATGTTAGGGATTGGAAGGGACCTCGAAAGATCATCTAGTCCAATCCCCCTGCCGGAGCAGGATTGCCTAGACCATATCACACAGGAACGCATCCAGGCGGGTTTTGAATGTCTCCAGAGAAGGAGACTCCACCACCTCTCTGGGCAGCCTGTTCCAGTGTTCGGTCACCCTCACCGTAAAGAAGTTTTTCCTCATATTTATGTGGAACCTCCTGTGCTCCAGCTTGCACCCATTGCCCCTTGTCCTGTCAAGGGATGTCACTGAGAAGAGCCTGGCTCCATCCTCTTGACACTTGCCCTTTACATATTTATAAACATTAATGAGGTCACCCCTCAGTCTCCTCTTCTCCAAGCTAAAGAGACCCAGCTCCCTCAGCCTCTCCTCATAAGGGAGATGTTCCACTCCCTTAATCATCTTCGTGGCTCTGCGCTGGACTCTCTCTAGCAGTTCCCTGTCCTTCTTGAACTGAGGGGCCCAGAACTGGACACAATACTCCAGATGCGGCCTCACCAGGGCAGAGTAGAGGGGGAGGAGAACCTCTCTCGACCTGCTGACCACACCCCTTCTAATACACCCCAGGATGCCATTGGCCTTCTTGGCCACAAGGGCACACTGCTGGCTCATGGTCATCCTGTTGTCCACTAGGACCCCCAGGTCCCTTTCCCCTACACTGCTCTCCAACAGCTCTGCCCCCAACTTGTACTGGTACATGGGGTTGTTCTTGCCCAGATGCAGGACTCTACACTTGCCCTTATTATATTTCATTAAATTTCTCCCCGCCCAACTCTCCAGCCTGTCCAGGTCTCTCTGAATGGCTGCGCAGCCTTCCAGTGTGTCAGCCACTCCTCCCAGTTTTGTGTCATCAGCGAACTTGCTGACAGTGCACTCTATTCCCTCATCCAAGTCATTAATGAATATATTGAATAGTACTGGTCCCAGTACCGACCCTTGAGGGACTCCGCTAGACACAGGCCTCCAACTGGACTCAGTCCCATTGACCACCACTCTCTGGCTTCTTTCCTTCAGCCAGTTCACAATCCACCTCACTACCCGATCATCCAGACCACACTTCCCCAGTTTAGCTGCGAGGATGCTGTGGGAGACCGTGTCAAACGCTTTACTGAAATCGAGATAGACCACATCCACAGCTTTACCATCATCTATCCACCGGGTAACATCCTCATAAAAGGCTATCAAGTTGGTTGAGCAAGACTTCCCGTTGGTGAAGCCATGCTGAGTGCCCCTAATGATCCCCCTATCCTTGATGTGCCTAGAGACAGCACCAAGAACAAGTTGCTCCATCACCTTTCCGGGAATGGAGGTGAGGCTGACCGGTCTATAGTTCCCCGGGTCCTCCTTCTTGCCCTTTTTGAAGACTGGAGTGACATTCGCTTTCCTCCAGTCCTCAGGCACCTCTCTCGTTGCCCACGACTTAGCAAAGATGATGGAGAGTGGCCTAGCGATGACTTCCGCCAGCTCCCTCAGCACCTGCGGGTGCATCCCATCAGGGCCCATGGATTTATGGACGTCCAGGTTGCTTAATTGGTCCCTGACCCAGCCCTCATCAACCAAGACAGATTCCTCCTCTATCCTGACTTCTTCTGAGGCCTCAGGGGTCCGGGGCTCCTCAGGACAGCCTCCAACAGTATAGACAGAGGCAAAGAAGGCATTCAGTAACTCCGCCTTCTTTTTATGCTCTGTCTCCAGGACCCCCACCTCATTCATCAGTGGGCCTACATTGCCTCTAGTGTTGGCTTTACCTGCAATGTATTTGAAGAAGCCCTTTCTGTTGTCCTTGACCTCTCTTGCAAGGTTTAATTCCATGGAGGCCTTAGCTTTCCTAGTTGCCTCCCTACATCCTCTGACAACAGACTTCTATTCCTCCCAAGTGGCCAGCCCCTCCTTCCACGATCTGTACACCCTCTTCTTCCACTTGAGTTTGCCCAGCAGTTCCCTGTTCAACCATGCAGGTCTCCTGGTACCCTTCCTTGACTTCCTACCTGTTGGGATGCTCTGATCTTGAGCTCGGAAGAAGCAGTCCTTGAATGCTAACCACTATCTTGGGCCCCCTTACCTTCTAGTACCCTGTCCCATGGGATTTCCCCTAGCAATTGCCTGAAAAGGCCAAAGTTGGCCCTCCTGAAGTTCAGGGTTGTGATTCTGCTAGCTATTCTGTTCCTGCCACACGAGATCCTGAACTCTACCATCTCATGGTCGCTACAACCAAGGCTGCCCTCAACCTTCACCTCTTCAACCAGACCCTCCTTGTTAGTGAGGATCAGATCCAGCAGCGCTCCTCTCCTAGTCGGCTCATGCACCATTTGCATCAGAAAGTTATCATCAACGCACTGGAGGAACCTCCTGGACTGGGGATGGCTGGCTGAGTAGGCCTCCCAGCAAATATCAGGGTAGTTGAAATCCCCCACAACAACCAGGCCCTGTAATTGCGAGACTACTTTCATCATTAGATCTCATGCTTTACAGAAGAGGTGTGAGTAATTATCTCAATTTCTTTCATATGTTAAATCTTAATTTTGGCATTTCCTAACAGTTGAGTGTTTTGCTTTACCATTTAAATAAAGTCCTAGGTAACGATTTCCTAGGGTTTTCTTTTTAATAAGTAATCTACAAAGTCAGACGTTTCACTGTGAGATGACATCTGACAACCTTACGGACTTGAATCTTTAGACGCACAGTGATAAATCTAACAAAGTAACTGATAAACTGTAATGCTTATTATGAGCAGTGTGGTCTAAGGAATGACCATTTTGCCATAGGGATTTTACAGATACTTGTTGAGATAAATAAAGACAATCTTGGGATACATTTCATGCTCTTGGACACAGAATCCTCCTTTCATTTTTCTTGCAACCTGTATCACTTTTAACAGTGTCTCCATCAAGCTTTCTTGTTCTTGTTTCTTCCTCATGTCTGGCCTTTGTATCAGTCCTAATATCCATTTCAAAATTTTATAATCTCTTTGTTGCCTCTTTTTTGTCTCAGCTTTTAATACAAGTTTCTATTTATATCCATTCATAATTCCAGCCTCTAGTTTTAACTTCTTACACCTAATATCCTTGTTAATCAAGATCCAGATGTCTCCAGATATTGGCTCATAAGACTCTCTCCATATGCCTCATATCCAGTTACTTGTCAAGATTTCTCCCTCTAAGAGACTTCAGATGACTTTACTTTACTTTCTTGCCCTGTCTATGTTCTGTCCCCCATCTTTCCTTCTATTCTCAACCACTGGGTCCTGTTCTTGTCTACTCAGTCCACATCACTTGGTCCTCCAACTTCAGTCTCAGTTACTGTCAGCCAATCATTACTAGCTCCCTTTCACAGTGTCTTCCAGTGCACTGGTTTCTGTGTTTCTATGTGTTTAACCAGTCTCAGTCACTCCCCCTAGTCATATTTTCTGTCTTTATTTCCAATTCCAACTGCATCAGACTTCTTGTCCTAGTTTCTCAAAATCTTAAGTTTTATATGAGTTCATGTTTGTAGACTTAGAGAAGATTACTGATGGCTGCTAATCATAGATAGGACACATTTTCCAGTGCAAGGCTACTCTCAAATTAACTAATGATTTTTTAAAAATAGTTTTCAATATTCTCAAATGACATGACATCTATTTCTTTTCTGGGGACATCAGTTCTCTTTGCAGCACATTTAGCTAAAATGTCTTTTCTTTAGTCTTTCCTTCATTTATTTGGCCCATGATATTGAGTGTGATGACCAGCATCAAGTCCATTTCTTTTATCCATTGTCCTTCTGTAGACTCCCTTCAATAATTGCATCTTTTCCCAGGGCTTCTATCTCCTGTCTTTGCATTTCTGCCTGTTCCTCTCCGTGTCCCTGTTCCTCTTAATCAAAAGCAATTCCATTTGCTCCCATAGTTCCTCAAACACAAGGTCATCCGTCTGTATAATGCCATGTAAACCGGTGGTCATATATTCTCTAAAGTATTAAACCCAAGAAAAGAAAAGCACCTGATTCTTCATACATTTTACCAAGTTTTTTCTTGCCTTTTTCCTCATTCAACCATCTTAGAAATGTTGAAAATATATATATACTTGTAAATTCTGCATTTTTATTCAATTGGCACTTGCTATTCAGTTATTCCTTTTCATTGACACTTAGTAAGTACTATGGATTTGTTGTTACTCATTTATTATTGCATGAGACTTCTAGCAGAAAGGTGCTTGGGTTTAATGTAGAGACAGAATTTTCAAATGGATATATCAGGTCATTTTCAGAATGAAAATACATTTTCACTTTCCCATTTGACGTTTCTTCTTCTCTGCTGACCCATTTCAATACTGTTTCAGCTTGCTTTGTGTCGTTACTTTCTCATTTTCCTTCCACCTCTGTTTCAACCTCCCCCTGCCAAATATTACTTCTGAGAATCCCAAACCTTTCTTATTACGGCACTTCTTTGACCTGTGAAGCAAGGTGTGTGTGTATGATCTGGAGCTATGTGTCTACTGATTAACCAGGTGGCTGACCTGGAGATACATGCATTCTGAGGGATCAGTGACAAGCTAGGAGATATGCATTTTCTGCTGGACATCTTGTTGCTGCCTCTTGGCAGCTGGGCAAATCAAACAGTACATGATGCTTCTCAGCAGCTGATGGGCCAAACAAATGGTTTTTCAAGCTGCAAGAGACCCACAGCCCACCTGTTGTGCAGGCCTGATATAAAGGTTGAACATTTCAGCAGGGAAAAGAAGTCAGGAGCTGGAAACAAAGCTGTCAGAAGCCTGGAAGGCAAAGGGATTTTTTTTTCTAGATATATTGAATAACTGCCCAAGGAAACATCTGCTACTTAGCTAGGCTGTTTATGGAAACAAACAGCTGACTATTCTAGACCCATAGAAATATAAAAAGCTTCTGTGAAGCAGCAATGACAAAACAGTGGACTGGTTTTTTTTGGAGATGAACTTTTCTGTGATTTTTAGGCCACTTAGCCTAGTTATTCCATGAGGCCAGATTTAGGAAAAAAAAAAAAACCTAATAATTTCCATTTCATTGTCAAGAAAAAGTCTTTTTTCAGCTTAGGAGTCAACAAACAGCAAGAAGGTCTGTCTGTGTTTGTGAAATACCATGTCTTATGCGAGTGTGACTTTCAGCAATCTGACAGATAGATTTTTGATTTTTCTTTTTGCCTGATTATCAGGTTTCTTCCTTAAATTTTCCATTCTTAAGATTTCTGAAGTTCAGTAAGACAACTAGTTTCAGTCTTTACAGCTTTGGTTAACTGCAGACATAAGACAGGACCATCTCTGTAATGTGACTACCCTCCTTAGAGTTATTCTAGCACCTCTAGATAAGTGTAGTGATCTGAGCTACCAAAAAAGTGCGAAAAAGACAACAGAATGGAGCAAAGCTGTTGTAGTGACTCACTAGGGAGTGATGTCTGCTGTCTTCTTATTGATCCTTCTATGCATGCCAGAGTTTGTCAAATAAATTGATGCATTGGTGAAAACGTATGCACATGCATTGTTCAATTTTAGAAGCTGAAGGGTAGTGTGTTTTCTGCATTGCTCTTCTCTGTTGTCTTTCTTATGCTCAAAAAAAAAGTTCATCCCTAGTCGTGATGTTAAAGGGGAGAAACTGTTAGAAATGTAGTGTCTAACCCTCAGTGACATTTAGTGGAGCTGCTTTACTAACTCCCTTTGGTTAGTTCACCTGATTCTATTTTATTTTTGTTCAGTCTTCCTAAAATATTTGCTGGTCAAACATTGTTCCTATTTGCAGTAACACGTACTTATAATGCTTCATTTTCCTTCTGATTAGTGCCTTAAACTTCAGCTGCTTTTTGACTGCAGTGTGTAACTCCTTGTATTAATGTCAGGGTCATGCACTTATTATTCATCTGTACAGTGCTATGCACTTCAGTGAAATTATATACATAATAATAAATAACAACATTAATCTGTGTGCACCACCTTGAATTTCATTACTGTTGCAGAAGGTGTATCTCTGAAAATAGGTGCTATAATTTTTATACATTTTAGAAATATCTGGGCTCTCTCCCTCTATGCTAATTTAAATATTTTATTTTATTTCCCCTAAGAAGAATAAGCGTTACTGGCTTTACCAGCTCACAAGTTTTAAAGACATTTGTTTTACTGATTTTTTTTTGGCTTGGCAGACAATCCAGTATAGTTCAGATTTTAAACCTAGGTTATACATTAGCCATTTATGATATCTCTTGCTAGTTTGTCTGTCTTTTACTGTTGAAATATGAATACTCAACGAGGAAACATACAATAAAGATTTATTTTGCTTCGTATTTCCTTGACCATGAATAAATACTGAAATTATCTTACAATGCATGGAAACCAAACAGTAATAAGTATGTTCCCTATCCTCCTGCCCTGGAGTCCAGCACTTTGGCAGGTTTTCAACCCGAGCTAATCAATTAAAGACAACATTGATTAACTTAAACAGAAGATGGTATTGATTGCAGGCAGTAACCTATATATAGACAATTGTTTCATAGCGTTCATAGGTCATTGTTAGCTACACCTTTAAACTTTAAGGTACATAATCCTCTTATCTATCACCCAAAAAGCAAAGGAAGAGAATAGAGTTAATAAACAGTTACATATATGTTGCAAAGTATTCTTGTACAGCTCTCTCATTCAACACTTACACTCTTACACAAACTTTTTCACATTTTCTTTGAAATTCTTATCTATTGCAATTTACATCTCATTTTATATCTGTATATATATGAAGCTGCTGAAAATCAAATATGTTCATGGCTTTTCTACTGAGATAAATGATTAATCAATCAGAGGCTTTCTTCCAACGTGGTACTTTAGTGCGCTTTTAAAGCAACTGTGTTTAAAATTAATGACTAAGCATGAACAGTCAAGTGGGAAAATTCAGGACAATAAGAATATTAAATAAAACACATTGTGCACCAAAGAGGCTATTAAGACTTTATACAGAATTGTTTTGACGTGTTTCATTTTTGTTCATCGCTTCCTCCATCCTTCATGTTCATATTATTCAAAGAGTGAAGAATAGGATGGATGAATTCTTACTTAACAGACTTCTGAGATCACCCCAGTTGTCTTGCTGCCTGGGAAAGATGGGCACTGCAAACCATCATCCTACCTATTTATGTTTCCCATAAGTACTCTATTCCCTTCATCTTCTCCCTCAGAAGGTAACTGAAACCTGAACAGGCTGGTAAAACACGCATTTCTAGCATAGTCTCATCAGCTGAAAACCAAATCACTTTTTCCCTTCTAGACAAAGAACTAAAAGACTATTTTTTAAACCAGGATGAAAAATTGATTAAAACAACAACCACATAATTTCAGTGAAATGGTGTTTCTATAGCCTATCATGAAACAGATACAAAGAAAGTGGATTTCTAGTTCATTCACAACTGAACTATAATTCTGTGCCTCTTTAGGTTGGTTGGGGAGCTAGGTCTGCTGACTGTAAGCTGTTTATCAGTGTCTGCCTCTACACTGTGTGGAGAGATGTCCCTTTTTTTTTCCCTCAGCCACATTTACTACTTCTTAGACAAGTGCTGGGAAGTGGCATCATGTCAGCTGTAATTGTTTCTTAGCATTTGGTTCTTAAACTACTATAGAGATTAAAAAATGCCTGATGTTTGTGTATCATCCTCTTGTAAGGGAACTTCATCTGTCAATATTAATGTTGCATTCTCCTATGAAATCATTAAGACTACACCGTCAACAGACCTCAAAGTGTTTAATGGTTTGAGATTTTTCTAATAGTTGTACTTCCCTTTTTTCGACTTGTGTGAAGCATGAGGGAGACATCTCTTATGCCAAAATAACAGTAATAATTTTCAGTTATGCTAGAAGTACTGTACTTTAGCACAAACTTCTTTTACAAACTAGTTTGTACTTCTAGTACAAACTAGTAGCCAGTAAGTTACTTTATTCACTTAGCACACATAGGAGGAAATCTATTAGACAAGGAAATTCGTGTCTCCTACCTGAAAGGTACTGTAGGTTGGGTAGGTAAAAAGAAGCATTAAATCCAGATTAGATTTCAAATGTTGAATTTCAAGTTTGATCAGATTTAAAACATTAAATATGAACAGTGGCCATGCTGTACAGCAGCCCTTTTTGACTGTCAGCCACCGCCTGCATCAAAGAAGAAAAGAAAATTTCTTAGCAAGCCACGTGAGCTAATCTGCCAAGGAAGGTCATCATCAATTTCCCATCTCATCCCTGCATGTCTGAAACTCTGACAAGTTTTTCAGAAAGAAGTTAAGATATTCTTATCTTAACGTTAATTCTTACACTATTTAAAAAGTCATTTGATTGTCCACAAGTAGATGACTAGTGCCTTTTGAGATGCTCCAGGGCATCTGAGACATCTGTGTGGGGTTAATCATGACTCTGGAAAATTCAGGCCTTTCTGGAGCAGCAGCTGGAAGCCACGCAGGATATGGAAGGTTGTCTCAAATCATACCAGGTGTGGAATCAAACCCTTTTTGCTCATTTAGAACACCTTTGAACATATTACATTCTTGACTTGGGTTATATTAAATGGAAATTTATAGCTTATTATATATTTTGATTAAAAAGATATTTATTACTACATTAATTCCAAAGGGAAGGCCTATGCCAGTCTTCTTCTAGCATTTTTAGTGGAAACACACAAACATTCATGAGATGATTTCTCTAGGACTTGCTCTCCTGTTATCTGTGGACTAGCATGTGTTTTACATAGCATTTGACTGAGATTAAAATGTGAGATGTGGAAAAAAAGTTGTGGAGGTTTTTTTTAAAGTAGCCCAAACTCACTGACTTTCAAAGGGATCTGGTAGTTTTTACCATATATGACTCAGATAGCAGCCCTTTGGCCAAGCAGAGAGCTGGCCTTGGATATGCCAGCCCAGAACTTTGTTAATATGCCTTAGAGTATTCTTGTACTTTCTCTGTTCTTTGAAACATCTTTGTTTAAAATCTTTCCATAGCTGCTTCCATTTTTTTGCTTTTGGAAAAAAAAAAATTCAATTTCACCTTGACGCTTGCAAGAGTGAAGAATGAAGAAATAGCTAAAGAAGTAAAGTTGGTCTTTAACAGACATTCAACAGAATTCATTTATTAAGAATGTATAATACTTTTCAATTGCTAGTGGAGATATGTATATCGAAACAGAAAACAAAATCAGGCATCAAGCTGAAGGAAAGCATGTTTGTGCATAATAGCTCTAAGAAACTGGTTAAGGACCGATTATTCATAAGAAAACACTAATTTCATAAATGTATCAAAATTAACTAGTGCAAAAACAATCTTTTAAATTGCTGTTATTTATTTTCAGAGGATATCATGTTACTGCATGAATATAAGTTTTAGTAAACAGATATTTATTTATTTATTTATCTATTTATTTATTTTACTGTTTCCAGTTTGCAGCCTTGTGGTCTGTCTCAGACAAATTGTTTTGAGCTGTGTCAGGAGGAACTGGAAAGCTAGTAGAAATGTTATCATTGTAATATCTGAACAAGTTTGCAATCTCTAATGGATTCATTAAATTCCTTCACATCAGGAAATACTCCTGTGATGCAGAACAAAGCAATTATCTTTATTTCATAGAGGGGCTAAGGAGTTTGATCATGGATATGTCAGAAATCTATGGCAGATTAGGGACTGAACTTGAATTTTGCAAGAACTAAAATTTTCATTCCGTCCTTCATGTTTTTGCCCTCCCTTTTATATGTTCCTTCATGCTCTCTCATTGTATAGACATATGCAAAACTAGATGGAATTTGCCCACTTGAATAGCAGTGGTAGGATTTATGTCCCAAAACTTCATGCTGACAGAATACATGTAACACATCATCTGTGCTTGCTCTGCACTTGCTCAGACTGATGGCTAACCTCTGTGAATATCAGGGTAATGACGAAGTGCACCTGGTCTAAGTCTTTTCAAGTCTTTTCTTTGTTAGACACAGCTTTGAAAATACAACAACATATGTTGCCTAGCATTATTTGATTATTACTTGATTTGATATGATTACCCCCCACATATCAAGCTGACCTTATGTGTTCAGCTTTTTTACAAAAGACCTGACATAAACACTATATTCTGTACTTCTGCATAAACATAACCAGTTTTGTTAAAATACCTTGCATAATGACATTTACAAGGTTTGAAGCTAGAGTAAAGTAATGGGGAATGTATTATTTAATTTATGTATGTTCTTCCAGCTTCCTAACCCCAAAGCTCCATTGAATTTCTTTCTTCAGCTTCCTGATATACAGACAGGCTCAATACCTGCTATACTTTTCTACTCATGGAAGTGAAGATAAACCAGTATCAGCTTTCTGTACTTCAGGAGCTGAAGGCTAAGCATGCATGCATTACTACATGCTTTCCTTTCGATGTTTTGGTCAAAAACACAAAGAAGATGTAACATTTAATTAAACCTGAGTCATCAAATGCAAATCTGTTCCCAAGTATGCTATGGCAACAGCAAGAAGCAAAGGAATTGCCAGTCATTTACGTGGAGGGGTATTCAATGCATTTATTCTGTGAGGTAAACCCATCTTACACCAGCAGTGGTGCAATAGTATTCATTAAATCTTTTGATGTGATCATCCCTACCTATATCCTCTACGATATTCTTGAAATTACCATCCCCATTCATGACCAAGGTAAACAAAAATTAGTAGAGGAATATAGCCAAGTAATGTCATTTGCCTTAAAGCTTTACACAAATCTTTTTGAGATGAGATTATGACTACGAGATGTTAGTGACTGTGCCGGTAAATGACCTCTTTGGTTTATGTGGGAAGTTATATGTGTTCATGAACCCGTATTCCTGATCACATTCCTGATTCAGGTACCATTCCTGATCTCAGTTCTTGCTGTCAGACTCACCTACAAATCCAAATCTCGAGCCTGAAGGATGGCAGTGAGTTAGTTTTGTGAACGTTATGTGAGGGTCGTCTTAACTGTGGAGAACAAGGGAAAATCTATGAGGATGCTTATTTTGAAGCATCACTCCAATTTGAAGCATTTTGATGAGGGGTAACACACAAGATGAAGGGTGAGGCAAAACATACAAGTACTGTGTTTCCAGTTGTTAAAAGGGAAGAGCCAATGAAGGAATTTAAAAGGAGTGACAATTCAAAGAAGCAGAGTAGGAAAATATTTTTGCCATATGAATTTGTGTATACAACTCAGACAGAAGTAAGCTTTAGTAGGTAAGATAAGAGGAGAAGTAGCATATGAATTTACAGCTAGAGAGAGGGATAGGAACACGAAGAGCAGAGACTTTTTATGAGAAGAAATTTAGACACTATTTTGTAATGAAGAGTCAGAAGTAACAAACAGGATACCTTGATTTTGAACTTCACTGACAGACAAGACAAGATGAAAAGAGTGGTTCATAGTGACTAAGAGTAGTAGTAGTGGGGAAGAGGAGGAGTAATCTGAAGGGGTCAATGATTAACAGCTCTGTTTTCCCAGCCTGAGATTGTCATAGCAGCTAAACATTCACACAGAGAAACAGAAAAGCAGGCTGAGGTTTTAGGTCAGGCAAAAGGGAATAGACCTGGAGTACAAAGGGCTATGTCAATTGTCAGCATGGATATGGTGGCTCAATTTCTGTTTGTGGATTAGACTACTCGGATATGAAGCATGGAGAGGGAGACAATGGGAGGAAGATCACAGCCCTGAGAAACTAAAACAGAAAGTTGAGGGAGAAGCCAAAAAGATCAGCCTGGGAAAGAAATTAGCCATGTGGATGGAGAATAAGATGATCCTAACAAAGGAAGAATAGTATTTGAATACCAAAAACCTTTTATCAAAGGGTAGTCTAGAAGGTAGGGTATGAGGTGCTTGTTCTAAGATTTGTCTAGAAAGAAATCATTAAAGACAGCCACATTTAACACAAGTTTGCAAAAAAAGCTGACTACCAACAGAACTGATAGTCAAAGAAGAAGGTACTTCCCAGCATTTTGCAAGCATTATGGTCATTCAACCATGTGTTTAACTGACACCTGCTTACCAAATTAGGAACATGGAAGTATTATATACATGTTGTTAAACGACTGTTCAAGGAATAGGAAAGTTTCATAGGTTTTAACTTCAGGTTTAAGTCCTTCATTACATTTTCTCTTATCAACAATTTCCCTGATGAAAGGATTCTGTTTATACAGAATTATTACGATGTGAGTTCTAGCAATTTTCTTGGATATTTTTGCTAAACCTCTGTCGTAGTTGCATTTGAGAATTTTCTTAATGGTAGTAATCATCTATCAAAAAATGTCAAGCTAGGCACTGCCACATTTTCTCTCCCCTTCTTGTATTTAAAGAGAAAATCTCAATTTCTGTCAGATGCTGTAGATTTGCACCTAACTGAAAGAATAAATAAATTAAATCAAATCATTGCAGTTTAATATCTGATTCCAGATAAAAGGTATGTACACAGCAAAACTTTCGAAGGGAGGTGCTGTCAGTTGGAACTTGGAAAACACCTGGAAGGCATATCACCTACAGGGGGAAAAAAAAAGTTTACTATTTTGGGGGGAAGCACATAATGTTACATTACCTTTATTTCTGTGACAAGCTAAGAAATTTAGAGTGTATGTGAGCGAGTGTTCTGAACAGCCTTCTAGCAGCCTGTTCTTGTGAAGAGTACCAGCTAGTGATTTTCACTGTTTGTAGAAAACCTGGTTTGTACTGGTATAAGTGTTAAGAATGACAGCAACTGAAAATCTACCTCTATATACTTTGTCAAATGCAGTCGTGTGTATTCACGTTATGGAAAAAGAAAACTTCTTTTATGTTATCAGATTTGGAGAGGATATCATAAACTCTTTTGATAGAGCAATCTTTTGCTATAGTAGCTTAAACTACAGAGTAAACATACCTTGTGTATTGCATATCATAAAATATGATGTAAATGAACGATATTGAAATCAAAGTTTCAGTTTAGGAACTTGAGTATTTTGTGAAAAACCTAGTCAATTATATTTATAGCTTCATATTTTCACAGGAAGAAAACCGTGTAGAAACCTAGGGATCCCTCATGATTTATGCAAGTGTAGTAGGTTTTAGATAACAGGATCAGGTCCACAATTTGCTTTTCTTAAAACTGACAATAAAAAATATAAACAAATGCCACCACCATACAAACTGCGAAGGTGAAAAAATGCTGTATCTTGCATTTTTCTACCTCCTGTGGCTAGGGACAGAATGCAGACATGCCACAATAATGTTTTTTATTTCTACTGTTCAAACCATATTAATGAGAACATCATTTTGGAGAACTAATTATTTCTATTTGTCTTGTGTCACACTTTCTAATTCCCCTATATTAGCACAGCCAAAGCAAATTAATTGCTTTTCCAGCAGTTGAACCTTGTCCAAGAATGAGCTCACATTCCCTTCCAGTTTTGCAGTTTCTAGGAGTGCATTGTGTCAAAAATTTCTCTTGATACTAAACATAGCCCAGAGAATATCTTTACAGATTTCTGTTGCTGCTCACTTGATGAAATTTATAAGTTTAAGTGACCCACTAGGAAAGATAAAGTTCTTAGCTGAAAGATTATACATCAAAACAGTTAAAGTGAAATTAAAATTAAATGAATGAATCTCACTGAAGCAAAAAAAGCAGTAATTAATGGTTCCCTTAATTGTCTTCATAAAATATTTGCATGGGTCTAATTTGCATAATTTGCATGTATTAATTAATCTTTCAAAGGAATTTTGTGCTGAGAGAAGCCAAAAAATCTCTTTGTTTTATTTAACATCTAATGAAATATTTATCTTCGTTAATGAACTTCTCATCTTCATTAAAATAAAAATTGCACAAGTTTGTATGTTTTAAATGTTTTTGTAATTGAAATATACAGAAAAATATCTTCAGACCTACAGTATCTGAAAAACAAACACATTATTACACATTCTGTGTCATTTTGACTATAGCAACTTTTAAAATTTGAGAAACGTTATTCACTCTACCAGAAGTTTTCAAGGGGTTTTAAATGACTTCAATTTCATGTTAATTGATGATATTTTTTTTTTTTAATTTTACAAATTGGGATGACAAAGTAAACATTTTGGTGCTTTTTATTACTGTCAACCTGTGATACATAACAGCTTTTGTAGAACAGATATTATGTATAGAAAAAAAGATTAACATCCTAGGTTAAAATTTAAAATACTGCAGGAGTTTGTACATGATATGGGGTTAGTTTATACTCTACTAGACTAACAGTTGAGGAAAAAACAGTTTGTGGGTTATTGCCTGACATTTAATGATTGAACCTGGAGTAAGGCTGATGACAGTAACAGTTACAAAGGACGGTAGTGGCAGAGGACCTAGTTAAATGACAGGTTGTGGTGATCAGCAACTTCGCGACAGTATCCAAAATAACTAGACATCCAGAATGAGAATACGCAGTGCAAAAAAATCAATACTAAAGTTTTGTGCAAAATTTGAATATGGAAGTGTGAGGAGAGTAAAAATGAAGTACTTTGCAGAAAGATATTTCTGTAAAAAGAATAGGTGTAAGAGGACAATGATTAGTTTTTCGGGGACAAAGGTGAAGGCTGTTACTTAAAAAGGGGGCCACCTAGAATCCCAAGGTAATGTATCAGCTACTTAATATTGTTGGAAATAGTGTCTATGGAGAAAGGATAGCAAAGTATGGTTAAAATAAAATAGCTTCTGTACAGAATGTTAATACTGTGCACAGTAAGATTTGTGAAATGGAGTTTCCTTTTTTCCAAGGATAAGTACAATATTATTGGAATAATAAAAGTGTACTTGAAATAAGGAAATTATTGGGGATTTAGAATACAAAGAAACTACATTTGCACAATGAAACACCACGATGGGATTTGTACTCGTTTTCAATATGCCTGCAGATGCTTAAATCCTTGCACAAGGAGTTTATAAACACATTAATGTATTTGAATTCATTTTAGACATGCAATACCTTAGAAAGCCAGCCCTGCAGAGATAGAAAAGTAGAAGATGTTTGAGTGCTTTAAGATACAGCACTCATTGTACGAAATAATTTAAGAAACGAGATGTTTAAGCTATCAAGGTTGTATACTGAGTCATATATTCTTTACTACATTATCCTATAATTTTTTCAACTGATAAGATATAGTGGAACTTTGCTGATACCATAATGGCAGTATAGATATTGCTGTGTATTATGAAGGTGTGGAATAGCTGCTGAGGCAATGTAATTATCTATAAAATACCCAAAGAATATCAGTGGGAGGGATATGTTTCACTTCACACATTTGTGGGGTAGACGTCTCTGAGCTGTTTGGCTGGACTCCTATTAAAGTCAATGAAGAGTAATAGACACATCTCTCAGTTTGAAGAAAATGAATCATAACTTGCAAGTTTCTTCATTGATTATAAAGGGAGTCTACAAAACTGGCTCAAATGCAGCTATCTACAGTGCAGGTGTCTGTAGTTAATGTGATGAATTTCATCTATTGGGTATTTTCCATTTTTACTTGCCTTGGAATTCCAACATCACTTCTGACAGTAAACACACTACGAGCAGCTGCATTTTAGTCACTTCTTGTAACTACTGATGTTGGAAATGAGTAATTGTGGAACACTTCTCGAAAAATATCCATGCCTGACAATTCCTTTTCTGCTTGGTATAATTCTGTAATGTTTCCATACTGTACAGTTCTGAAAGCTGCATAAAGCATGACCCTCAAATGTAGAAAGGATAACTTGAATTCTGTATTAATCCTGAAGCTTTGCAGCATTTATTTCAATTGGATGCTACCATGGGAGGCACAAAGTATGAAACGAGTCTAAAGAAGCATTCCAAAAACTCTGAAATAAGAACAAAAATGGACATAAATTGAGAGGTAGAAAAAGAGGTAGATAAAGTATCACTGAACTCTAGAAGGGAAAAGGGTATCTATCGTATGACTAATATAGTTACATTATATTACTGTAACTGTATTGCTATATCATTACTAATTTGTGATGGACAACTAGTGAATGTTTCTCCATTTAAATATAGTTTTGCTTGCAAACAAGATGTGAGCTGGAATTAACCTGATGAAGCGTATAAGTCTACAGTGTAGACATCTACATTTATGCTTGTCACCCTCGGCCCTCTGCGGAGGCTAAACCAGGACACTATATTTCTCCTTTGTCTATGGAAGGAGCATAACTAGAGTACCCTGGCGCAGACCTCTACAAACAAATTTAGTAAATTCCGTCACGTTCTAGAAGAGATGAATTCAGTTTCTGGAGGTGAGAAAGTAATTTCTTTTTTTTTTTTGTTTTAGTTTCAGTGTTGGTGTTGTTTATGGAAATTTTTTTTCCATACAATAAATCCATTTTATAGCAGGGGTTGTAGTTATACTCCAAGATAGTCAAATTGCAAAGGATAAACAGAGCATGTGACAGAGTCGCAAGAAGTATATGCTAAGAAGTCACTGTCTTTGCTCATTTCACATTTGCAACAAACAAAGAATCATGGATAATATCAATTTCACAATTAAAATGATAGCAATTGTTTGGGTTGCTTATATGCTTTAGGTCTGAAGTTTTGCTATTGAATGATGTGGTAAAAGGAATAGCTCATTTTGCATGCTTCAGTGCATTTTTAACCAATGCCTTAAGCCAGAACCAAATCTTTATGCAGTCTTTATCTACTGATTTCTTGATGGCAGCACTGATGCTTTGGTATCTCACAAGGGTGTTGTGAAACTTAATTAACGTTTGTAAAGTATTCCGGATCTTGGATGAAAGGCACAACAGAAGATCAGTTATGTTATCAACTTCTGCTTTTATATTTTCTTTGGTGACTGATCAGAATCCCAGGCATTAAAAAGTGGCGAAGGGAGGCGATGCAAGATACAGCAATTTACAGCTATTATCAACTAATTATAGTTAGCTTCAAATCTAGTACAAGGAAATAGATGGAAAAATATTTTATGGTACTTAGTAAGGAAATATTTGATAGCCATGATTTTATGTAAGTCCTGCCTGGATTTTCATATGAGAAAAATTTAATAGACTGACTTACCTCAATTATTCTGTGTTGGATCAAAAGTGGTATATTACTGAGTGGCAGCATTTTGGTGTAATAGGTGACAGTCTCTCTTCTTTTATAATCCTAAACTAACTGTGGGGTCAGAAGTCATGTTAAAAAGAATGAGAGTTCAACCTTCACTTAAGATATTCAAGAGGCAAACAAGCAGTTAGACTTAGAATGTAAATAAAACTGTACGGTGAGATTGTATCAGGCAGGCAGCACTTTAAACAATGTTGAGTTAAGAAGGCAACCACCTTCCTAAAATATCACTCCAACTCAATTGCTCTATTACTCTTATGTCAGTTAAAAAAAAGGAAAAGGAAGAAAAAAAAAGAAAAAAAGATACCCTTGCCATCAATAAAGCTATATGAATTTAAACTAGCTGAGGGACTGATGGTTTAATTTTAAAGTGGCCAAAGTTTTTAGTTTTTATCCTTTCTCTCTTTGCCAATAAGCTGAAAAAAAAAGACAAAATATTTTTATGTCCTTCAGAAATAGGAAATATTTATAGTATTTTATTTTAAGATAAACAAATTCTTAATATGTCTGTAATATTTGTATAAATGCCTTATTTTAAACTAGGAAAGCAACCAATTACTATGCCAAATCTATTTTAATTCTAAAAATAGCGTTTTCTAGCAGTGGTTATTTTTATATTGATATAATTAAGAATGATAACATAAAACAATTTAGGCTTTGTTTAATTCAAGCATTCAGCTTTCCCATGGATTTGGTTTGGAACTTGACCCATCTCTATTAGTATCTCAAGTTCTTATGAGAGCAAAAAAAAAAGAAAAGAAAGAAATCAGCTAAGAAAAGTAAGCATAAAGGAAGTGGAACTAAAATTAACACATTTGGAAGGAATACTTAGCCAGCACCATGTTCCATCTATAGCTAAAATTTGCTGTCAGCATATATCTATAATAAGTATTCTTCCAATGAACTGCCAGCTGGCTTGTAAAGAAGACAATCTATTCTATAGAATAGACTGTTAGCTTTAAAAAGAAATCTTTTGGTCACTGTAAGTATTTTGGTCATTGTAAGGTTCCATAACACCTGAAGGACATCCTGGGAGGCAGCAGCATATATAATGATAATGTGATGTCATTTTGTTTTTCCTAGTGAGAAACACAAAGTGTGTATCAGTAATAGTAAAAGAAACATTTTTTCTATTACATTGTTGTCAGCCTTATTTTTTAAAAGTGATGCAGCCTCTAATAGCTTAGGAAAAGCAGCAATGGCATAATAGTGTGTTTTGTCATGGACTTTAGAAAGGATGGATCACAAAGTGCTGCAGCTGGCCTTGGAAACAAAGCGTTATGAAGTCAGGACCAAAAAATTTGTAGTGCTGGTTTATGTGCATGAAATTAGAATAGAGATTGTTAAAAATATACAATACTATATCAGATAATTCAAGTTTTGACTTGTTTATTTAGTCTCTTTGTCGATTCTGCAGATTTTGCCTGTGACAAACTGTAGATGCAACTCTTGCATTAAAAGACATGTATTTTTCATGATATTGTTTTGTACTGCAATATGCTGGCTACAAGTCCTTTCAAGTAATCAAGCTGTATTGAATACAAACATAAAATATAAAGCAGCAATAATTTGCTCTCATTTTTAGCTTTACACTTTGACTCAAAGATATACACGCTTAGCCATTGAAGGGAGAACAGTATGTTTGCACATTGATGAATTGAACATAAAAATATTGTGGTTGGATCAGACTCCTTGGCTTCACTGGCATTACTGGAAGCATCATAAAAGTGGTATAACTGACTGGAGAATCAGTTCCATTTTCAATCTTATCATCAAATTTGTTATGACAATCACAGTTACTATTGCTGCAGTAACTATGCCATCCTAAGCAATCTGGTACCCAATGCTAAAATATTGAAATGCTAAAACACTATTAAAACTTGCAAACATCAGTTCCATTCCAGTTCCAAGTGGGCAGTAGTTCCAGAGTTTGATCTTAAACATTCAGTGCACAAGAGTCCAAATTTTAGGATTTAACATCTAAGGTCTCCCTGTAGTTTTTTTTGTATTCTTGCAAAACCTGTAGCTTTCTCAGATTTTTTGGCTAAAATTAACTTTATAACCAAATCTATTTTGCCAGATGAGATATTCAGTAAATATATATTGAGGACATACTCAGTTCTTGCCTCTCTTCCTACTAAAATGGTATAGCATTAGGTATAGGACTAGACGGGCTTTAAAATCTGCATTTGCAGGCTATCATATCACAAATACCATCTTAAAGACCATTTTAATACATCTGTCAACTTGGAAGGCTACTCAGAACTGAGCTCTTGCAATAAAAAACAGAGCTGTTTTGTATCTCTTTTTACTATTTAATGTGTATACAAGGAATAATCAGTTGCTTTTCTATGATAAATATATAAATTAATTTTTGTTGTCATGTTGTGGACTCTATTCCTTGTATTATACTAGTAGACTGTTCTGAAATTATTCCAGTTTAAATTCACCTTGAGTATGGGTAACCAGCATCCTTAACACTGTCCCAGGGGAGTGACTTGTACACCACCATTAATATGTTGCCATTGAAAATAAACAGTGTAAGTGGAAAGCTAGGGAATAAAAAAAAAAAGAGAGAGAAAAAGCAACCATGAAGTAATATTTTTCATTTCCTCTGTCTTGATAAAATCACACTTCCAAGCAAGAAAATTTTGCACTTCAGGTATTTTGCACAGGTCATTGATTCTGACTCCCAGGTAGTCACTTGATCCCAGAGTCACTGGTTAAGGCTGCTCTGTGGTTTAATTTAGCCATTCTCTTTTCTCTTGCTTACTTTTTGATGATGGACCACAGTGCTAAGTTCTCTCTGGGAAAGCATGCTGCTTCGATAAGGTCTGGGATTTCTGTAGTGGGGTGCATCCAGGACACAGTCTGACATGACATGCTGTTTTTTCTGAGGAATCTCTATTGGCAAAGACACAGAGTGGTGCCAAATTCAAACCACCTGGCCCTAAGGCTAATTGAGTTTTTCCTGGGAGGGCAGAATAATAATTTTGAAGTACCTATGTGAAATCATGTTACCACTGAGAGGGAATGGGAAAGCTTGGCTTGTCACTGCAGTACTAAATGCATCTATGAAGATATGCCCAAGATGGAAGTTTGCTGTCAGTTAGGGGAACTAGTTTGAATTACGAACTGAAAAACAATCTACCTGGGCCAGTATTAGCACTTGTCACAGAAACAAAGTTCCCTTGTAATTTAAAATGCTAGTATTTTTCATTCCTTGTAGGAACAAAAGCATTTTGCTTAAGTACTGCTTAATAGCTAACTACTAGGTTAAACCCCAGATACATCTTTCAGCTTGAAGTCTTCCTCAGATTTAACATGAACTGTTTTTTTCAGTTTTGTAGTTGTGTCACTCATGCTAAGCCGCAGGAACTTCATTAAGGTCTATTCATATTTCTCTGTGGAGTAAGGATTATGTGTGACTTCAGTTCATTGCTCATTTCTTAGTGCATGACTTCTGGTTTGGTTTCTGTCACCTTGACTTTTGTTCTGGAGCTGACTGCTTGGTGCCATTGTCTTCCATAAGCTTGCTTTCATACAAAATACCTAAAAGCAGTAAGCTTGTATTGCATATGTTATGACATACCATACATCCTTAATAGATTTTCCATAAGCTTGCCACTGTGCAATATATCTATTTTACAGCCTCATTCCTTCCTATTCTGCGTGTGACTATTTCTTCATGTTTTGCATTGGGCTGTTGCTCTGTTTTAGCACACAGATGAGAACAAGGGTGGTTGGGTATTAAAGAAAAATGTGGTGTTAATGTGATATTGATATTAGAATAGGATTCCACACATTCCAGAATTGATGTATGCGGGCTAATATAAGTAGTAAAGCTAACTGCTTTCTTTAAATGGTCTCTATTTTCCAGTAGCCTTTGCAGCATTTGAAATGACATAACAGTAACAGGGCTTAAGGAAAAGCCAGATCATACTCTTGTATTAATTGTGGGGTTTAAGTCTAATCTGAAAACAACAAAACACTAGTCTGCCTTTTAGTTATTGGGATATTGCATCAAATGAAAGTTATTTGTTTAGAAAAGAAGTAGCTTGTAGGGAAGAGTGAGGTAAGTTTTTGATTCTGTGAATCAGAAGAGATGCTCTGCCTAGGAGTAGGTATTAGATAAGTCTTTTCTTGTGTTTTAAAAAGTAGCCTGGGCTAAAGCTCTAGAAAAGATAATACTTTAGAAGAGCTCGTCTTCATAAATGGTTTGTATATGCTGAAGGAAATAAACATTGCACTGTCTGGTGGTGGAAACAATAGATTGCTAGTACTAACCATGGCCACAACTATTCCTAGCAGAAAAATCATGACCCGTGTTACCTTTTCCAGTCTTTCATAAGAGATCTTTATTAATCCACACTTTATTATGTGATCTGTAATTGTAAACACATGCATCATGCTAATACTGTCAGCTTCTAGTTCAGTGATGGAAAGGATCTGTGTGTGTGTTCCTGTATGTGTGTGTACAGAGGGTAGTTTTTAAGAACTACTAACTTCTCTGTGCTTTTGCGTAGATATTTTCTGTAATTTGATCTTGGCTCAGAAGCAAAAACTGCTGAGAACTCCCAACAAATGCTGATCTATTGTATTGTATTCAGATTTCATTTTATGACCGTTTTTTCCTCTCCAGAGAGAAAATAATTTTTTAAGCCTGTTTGAAGATTAACTTTATGATTGGTATTTTGTATTTAAGATTACTTTGGTGATGATGTTTAGCATAAAAAAGTGATCATTTGAGCAAAGCACTTAAAAAGGAAGCAAAATTGAGGAGAAAAGTGGAAAGAAGAGCAATCAGATTAGAAAGATTAATAGTAATTTCTATTCCCATCAAGACTTTACAAGAAAAAAAAAAAAGAAGATACCGGGCAGAAACCACATTCCAATACTTAGATCTCAGCTCTTTCTCAATTTTATACTATCAGATCCAAGGCTGCTTGTTGATTGGCTTGCTAAAAAGATAGCAAAAAAACAGTTTTGTTTTTGAAAATACAACAGCAAATAAAGCACACCTTTTTGCAGAATTTAAAACTGGTTAATGCAGGACAGATTGTTCAGCAAAAGAATTATCCACACTGTGTTACAAACAGCAGTGAACACAATGAGCTGTGGAAGCTCACAAGCTGATCATATTTAGCTGTGACTTCATCCTTTAATAACTTTTCCACATGATTCTTCAGCTGAAGGTGTTTTGTTTTGTTTTTCTCTGTTGTTGCTTTTTTTATTATTTTAATATTTTACCAACAGAAGTGACACGATAACAATGCCTTAGTGCCTCAGGTTTGGTGCTTGTAAGTAATCAGTTCTGTTGTCTTTTTTTGGATATGTTTTTGTTCTGTTTATACAAGTAGAAAAAGGGTTGCTAAGTTCATAAGGCAACAATAAAAGACAGTGGGGTTTTTTTTAATCTATCTCTTTCAAAGAATTTCTTGCCTTACCAGTTCAATCTTTTCAGTGCTCAAAATGGCAAGTTCTCTGTGTTCTATAAGATCTTTAAATAATAGAAGGTGACATATTCAGGTAGTCCATTGCTTTGTTAGTTTGCTAAAGACCACATTACTGACCTTTAGCTTGCTCCCACAGTATTCGGTGATAATAACAAAAACATATATTCATGATTAAAACAGATGATAAAATTACTGAAAGAAGATGCTGGCAGTTCAATAGTTAAAATAACTGCAAAAAAAAAAGGTGTTTAGACACTCTTTTTTATACATCCATGTTTTGGTTTTATGTCTGGAAACCCAGACGTAGAATTAAAATCTCCTAAGTATAGATTATTATTTTAAAAAGAAAGATATGAACGTCTCAGTCTCCTGAATATTTGCACTGAGTATTAACACAAATATATTTGTACATGAATGTTAAGTAGAGAAATGAAAGCTGTATGATTAATAACAATATGCAAATTTGAAACTAATTTATTGGTGTTATACAAAGGGCAAACTAGGATAGTGTTTGGCCAAATATGTTTACATACTTCATATTTGCATGAGTTTATTGAACATGCAGTGTGAAATCACCCATCTTTGCATAAAAACTGGTTAAGCACTTTTTTAAAAGAACAAATTGCTCAAATTTCAAAGCCTCAAGAGTTGAGCCTGCTTTCCTATATCTCCTGTTCTCTGCTCTAATTCTACTTGGGAAGAGAGTAGTGGATCCATCAATGTTCCCCAGTACATGATCTACTTTTGCTATCAGTAACAATGTCAGGACAGTATAGATTCCTCTGTCCCTCCTTTTCAGTGTCAAGTTGTAAACCTCATACACTGGAAGGAGTCTTTTCCCCTCACAATGTATTTTTTTGCATTTTATCAGGAAAATTACAGAAAGTTATGTTAATGACTGCATTTTACAAAAGGTGGGGTTTGTGATCTCAGCCACACTCTACAAACTCTGAGAAAGACTCAACCTCATCATAAATGATTTTCCCATGATTAAAAAGTTAGACTCCCATTTTTATCTTCCTGCTGTGGTGGAAAATAAATCCTCTTTTGTCTCGATTTTGAATAAAATATATGAAGAGTATGCAAAAATAGATTTCATCCTTAATTAGCTGCTTCCTTTAAGTTTTTCGAAGAAGGGTTACAATTTGACTAAGATCCCTTCCATCTGTCACAATATGCTTGCTTTTATTTTGACTTCCCATTGCTGTCTTATCAAATATCACATGAATCATTACCATTTGTTTGCCATCCCTTTCTTTTGTTTCGTTTCTCTTCCTCCAAATGATTAAAACATCAGGTTGAATGAAAGGTTAGAAGTACACTGTGATTCACATTTGCCCCATCTTATTAAAACAAATAAACCAACCAGTTATATAATTTAAATGTGCTTGAGCTGTGGCTTGCAGATGCTTTTATCAGCTCTGGGCTGAAGAGGTTGTGTGCATTCGGGCATGCACGTACAACTGTTCTTTGAAAGGGACAAACCTCATTAGATTACAGGTGCCTGGAAATAACTTCTGAGAAAATAGCTGCCATTTTCAATAAAGCTACTTCCTAACAGGAAACCCAATTTGTTAAGTTCTTTAGCAAAAATGAGCAGCTTTTCTTTTATTTGGATAAAAGTAGCCCCATTTAATGTCACAAATATTTTATTTCTTTTAACCTCTTGGACTGAAGGTGGATCATGAAATTTTTCCATCTAATATTCTACCTTATAAAATGTTAAGGAGAAGAGCTGTAATGATTCTTAAGTTACAAAATATGTGCTACAGTAACTTACAAGCTATTGCATTTACTTGCCACACCATCTTTTCTTCTGCAGAGTCAGAAATGCTTCATAATTGCCTCAGCTTGCTAGAACTGAGGTTAGCAGTTTGTGATGGCTGCAGGGTGTGGCAACAGTGTGTATATACTGAATTTCAGTACGAAGTCTCTGCGGTCTTCAGTGAGCATATGGGCTAGTCCTGGGGATTTTGGGTTGCAATGTGATTTTAAAAGAGGACTCTAGGCTCAAGTCAGCTCAGTCACCAGCTGTGAAGATGAACTTTGAATGGATTTTTATGAGCCAAGAACTTATTGTTTCAATTAAATAAGTATGCACGTGTAGGTGTTTTTGTTGTTGTTGGTGTTTTTTTTGTTATTTGTGCTAATGTAGTCCTTAGAGATCTCAGCTAACGCTACTATGCCTTGCTAAGGACAATAAAACAGACTGAGAGACCATCAGTGCATGGAATCTCTGTTACCTAAAAAGAGAAGGGGAAGAAAGAGAGAAGGGTTAAAAGAGAAAACAGAAGAACAGAAAAGTGAGATTACAGATCATTTCAGAGTCAGAGTTGGGAATAAAGTTCCCATCCTCACTTGTTCAGTTGTGTTCTTCTTAAGGAGAGAGAAATCAACCTAAAGTAGGTGGTGTTTACTTTGAAAGCACAAAGAGATCAATAGATCCACCATTCAAATATCCTTAAGACCCATTTTGAGTGAAGATTAGCTTGTATCACCGGTCTGTGCATATTTGACAAAATTGTATTAACTAATTAGGAACTCTAGTGACTAAAATTGAGGCTACTCTGATGTAAGGGTTCCTGGATCATGGGCTGGCATTTACTATTCTACAGCTCACAAATTCCAATCATAAAAAATAACAACTAATAATAAATTAATAAAAAATTATCCAGACCTTGACATCCTAACTTTCCAAAGCTCCCATTGAGATTTCTGGTCTTATCTTTCATTTTCCTTCTCATACATGGTTTTGTCCTTTTTTTTCTTTTTAACCTGGACTCTGTGGGTTTCTTTCTTGTTAGCTCTCTGTGACATGCTACACGTCTTTTTGGTTGGTTTGTTGTGGTTTTTTGTTTGTTTTTTTTTTTCTTTCCCCAGAGCTCCTAACTATAGGAAACACTTTATCCAATTACTAAGGAGAGTTTTCCTCAGTAGGCTTTTCTATGATTGAATTCAGGTGTGACACCACACCTTTGATGTTGATTTGCAGATTTTCATAAACCAAAGTATGCAGTGTGCTCGTATGATAGTCGTGATGATCACTGTTGTTATGTTTATTTTTAAAGCAGCTCTTAGAATACAAACTAAAATACGGTATGTTTGGACGGCAAAGAATCCCAGTGTGACTTGCATTAAGTGGCAGAAATATACACATTACCATCTAATGGATGACTTCTTTAGTTTGCAATCTAAGAGCAAACTTAACATTTCATTGTAGATTTTTATCACTTTACAAGGATGCATATTAATAGGAATAATATTTGAGCAGGTTTATGGTTTTATCTCAGAAAATGCTGGGCCCATAGAGATACTACAAGCTGCCCACAGAATGCTAGTGTGAATCATTTCCCAGCTGACATCTCCATGGGAATGCATTTGAAAGCATATGATTTGTTTCAGCATTGCAAACTTTTATGTCAGTTCCATTTGTTTGTTTTTTTATGACATTTATGACCTTTTAACTATGTGGGCATGTTCATGCAAAAACCTCAAAATGAGTCTTAATTAAAAAGGGTTGATCTAAAAAAAATACTCCCTCACTCTGGCTAGAATTTCTGTCCTATCAGTCCACAGACAAAAACAAATGAGATTTAGGAGTAGTGGTGTTTTCAGTTTGAGTTACTAGCATGAGATTGTGTGATCTTGCTGAACACTGTCATTTGCAAAAGAGCAATTAAAACAGATGACAATCTGCTAATCATACACAGTTCTTCTATTTAGAAATGTAGCAGTATTTTCCCAGTTTGTGTTTTTGCTTGACTTCCTAAGAGTGAAAGGAAGTTCTGTGTATTTATATTGTATATAACAGTATGTAAATTTGGGAAACTTTACCACAGAACAACAATTTTCAGGAGGCTAAAAATACACTCCTACGTTGTAAACATTTTTAGAGAACACTCTGTGTGTGTGTTTTTACAGTATGTGTTTGTGTGCATATATCTATGTTGTGTGAATAGTATATTCCATGTTTGGTTTACATAAAATTGGTTTTATGCAGATAGACAAATTCTGCATTTGTTAACAATAGAAAGTAATGCAACACATATATATATAGCTCTAAAATGAAATCTGATCAGGAGACAGGAAGCAGAGGATTTGGGATTTAGGAGTAGTAGCATTTTCACATTGAGTTATGAAGGATGAGCTTGTTTGATTTGCTGATCACTGATCACCCTCACGATTTGTAGGTTTTGCTTGTGATCATGAAGTCCTATCAGTGGTAATGCTCCACTGGTATTCAGATAGGAACACTGGCTACACCTAGAGGTGAAGTGATTCAGGTGGCTTTAAGAACAACATTGAGAAGTTCCAGTCATTTTGGAAGAACCTCTGAACAATGAAAATTGAGAGAGAAGAGGTTAGGAAGAAGGGAATAGGAGTCTGAAAAGGAAAAGGGACAGCAGTCAGATATAGGTATTGTATTTGGCCACCACATTGTGATGCGAGGCTATCATTCCTCTGCAGAGCTGTGAGTTATCTCTGTTTTTCTTAGCACAGTTTGAAGCCTTCATGTTTCAGTGCAGTGCTATTTGCCTGGTGTACAGTCTTCATGAGTGGCTACATGAACTTCTCAGCTACGCACAGGAGCATGCTGGAAGAGAAGTATAAAGCCTAGAGAAATGATTTCTCCATCTTCTCCCAAACTCATGATTTCAGAGGGTGGTGGGCAGTTCCACAGATATTGTGATTTTTTTTCATGTTGACAGTATAGGTTCTAAAGAAAAGGATATTTATTTTGCACCTCATTCTTTCATAACTGATCTTGAGAAAATAAAGGAAATACTTTACAATTCTTAGCAACTTTTGAACTCTTACTAAGTATGATTTAATCATGGAATTGCTTTATCTATACCATAACATGGCAGGATTTATTTTAAAGTTGATATGTCTGATGCTTGCTTCGTTTTCCCATATGTTAGGGGAATTAATCAAACATGTTAATAGAGAATATATCTGTTTTATAATAAGCCTAACAATGTTATTAGATCAGCTGCTGACTTCCTATGTAGCATTTTAAGTCCATTATCAATACAGATTATTTAATTGCACTTTTAATGGTCCATCATATAGTTATTTGAGGAACAGGAACATTTATTCTTATTGTATATATCCATCATAAATGCTGGTAAGTTATATAAACAAATATTCTCTTAACTTTGTAAGGAAGATGCTTTGTACAGCTGTAAAGAACAATTTCTATTATTGTTCATTATCTGTGGATACAGAATAGAGGACCTGATATGTCTTCCATTAAAAATGAAAAACCTCCTATTGACTCCGCTGCCAGATTGGGTCCTTAAGCAGTGTAAAATAGAGCTGACTTTTGAAAATGTACTGCTATTCTCTGCAGATTGTTCATCTTCTGTTGGCTGCTACAAGGATTCCGCTTCCTACAGCTGTATTTTTAATTGAGAATATGTTTTAATAAATATTTTATTTTAAAAGGTATATGGAGACCTAATATAGTAAAATAAAATACAAGTTACTGGCTGTAGGTTATCTTAATGTTTAAGTGTGGGAATTATGCATGGCACTCATTAGCCAGTGTGCATTCAGGATAGCCAAAGTGCTGGTATATATGCAGAGTAATTTTCCTACAGAGGTATCTGGACAGCTTTAGTGCTGTAAACGTCTATTGTGTTTATTCAATATGTTTGGGAGAATTATATGCAACTATAGCCAGTAGTAGCTCTGACTATCCTGTACTTGATGCAGGTTTTCTTTTAAGATGGTTTACCAGGCCTTCAGTTTTACCAAGGTCCATTTCAGAGATTCCTTCTTTCTCTCCTGAATTCCCATAAGCATTTTGGTTCCTCTTCATGCATCAAAGATGAATAAAAGTTAAGGCCTTACTCAATTTCTTTTTATCTCTCTTCAGTGCACAAAGACCATAAAGAGCAAAGAGAAGGTGGGAAGGGTTCTCAGTGGAAGCACTCTTAAGTAGTGGGAAAGTTATCATCTACTCTGCCAAAAAAAGCTAGGAATGTAAAAAAGTAGGTAGAAGTGACAGGAAAATGTATCCTGGGGAGAAAGTAGCAAAAGGGGGTGCACCCCAGAAGCTTGCAAAAGAAAACTAGTGATGGAAAAAGAAAATCAGAGGGACACTAGATAAGAATCACTGTGACAGAGTGAGCAATTCTGCTCGTTCCTTTTTTCCCTTGCAGATCTGATAGAAACCAGACAATAAAAATTGGAAAGGGGTGTGCAGGAGAGATGAATTTTTACAGCTATATGTGAGGTACTTTTGTCTGCTTTCAAGTTAAACTTTTCTTTCTGTCAACAGTTACAGTAAGTGTGTGGAAGTGATGCCGCACATTTCAGTGACAGCCAAGCATTTCAAAAATTTCAGCACTCGTTTATATAGGATCATCTCACACAATTGTTTTCCTGTGTATTTAATAAGAATCTTAAAGGATGATTTGGAATAAAAAGGTTAGACTAAGAAAATCAAAACAGAAACAAAAACCTCTGAAACCTTGTAAATATTTGCTGATTTCACTGGGACCAAAAGAAAGGTTTCATGCAGACTTCAAGAGCTGAGATACAGCTTGTACTTCCAGATGCATTATATTCTAAAATACAAGTAGCATTTCATAATTATGCACTGTGGAGGATTAATATGCTTCATAATGTGCCTTACAAGGGAGCAATGCTTTCTATCCTACAGGACAGAAAACTAAGAAGTTTTTCTGTCTGTTTCCTGTTTAAAAAAAAATAAAAATCTTTGTATTGCTATGAGAATAGATGCATATAAGATGTTCATATCCCCAGTAAAGAAAAAATTGCTTAATATTTGTAAATTAGGTGAAATTATGTTATGGCAGAATGTTCTCTTCAAGTTTTTCTAGATCAACAGTTACTGGCTAGGTGAGCTCATTGTTTCTCATGTTCCTTCTCCGTCACACATATCTTAAATATATGCTTCTCACTTGGGTGGGAAAAATGTTGAGAGAGACGTGCTTACATCTTTAACATAGTAATTGTTCAGTTAATCTCATTTATGGGGGAAGAAGGCTATACTTCACTGATACCAATTAAATATCCTATACTGGGTTCTATATAAATAGCTACAAATGTGCACAATGGTTACATTACATGGTATATTTAACAACATAGCTAAATCAGAAAGTATGAGCTATGCCTTTAGTGATGGGAGTACTAACGATTGCATGCAAGAAGATTTTTGCATGCAACCATGAAGGAAATAATTGCTGTTCAGCACTATTCAGTTAAGTTTGCATATCAGTAAAAACACATGCACAGAGGCTCCACCTACATTCCTAGTGCCCTAGCACTGATATGAGTGCAGCATATATGAAAGCTTTAGAGGGTGTTACAGTATTCACAACTTGCAAAGTGCGTGTGATTTTTAACAGAGTTAATTTGACCACAGTTGAAATTGCAGTGGTGATATTCAGTTTTTATTATTTTTTTTATTTTCAATGTAAAGTACCATAGGTGGCATAGGTGGCATTTTATAGATTGAAGGAAAGACTACTGCTGCTGAGGTTTTAAATCTTGTGAGTTTTTTTCCTCTTTTCGATTCATCGCAGATATAAATATATAAAGCAAATGTTTGTTTTTCATATTTTAGATGGAAGACTTTATTTGAAAACTACTGTCATGTATTGAATTTTTCCTGCTGAAGATACCTGTGCTACGGTAAAACTTTGCAGTAAGACATTGGCTCGTAAGGAGTTCTGTGGAAACAAAGCGTTTTCAAGGCAACTTCCTCAACTTCATTTATCAATGTTCTTCAAAAATGTAAAGAATTCTGCAAGAGTGTCCTCCTTCGGTTATCTCCTGTGGCTCGACCTGGAGACCTAGAGAACGTTTGTAAATGTACAGTAGCACTCTTCTTACAGTGAAAATCTCCGTCTCTGTGCCGGACTATTGTCTCCAAAATTACAGGCGGGTCAGAACAAGGCTGAGTTTTCCCTTTTTCAAGGAATGCAGACTCTGTCCGCCTCTGATGATTCTATATTTGAGCACATCAAATGATCCTTACAGCGGTGTCCAAGTACACTTACAGACTGTTATATCATACCGAAACCAGCAAGACAGCTCAGAAATGAACTTATAGAGGACATAAGAGGATTCTTACTAAAAAAAAAAAGAGAAAAAAAAGGTAAAAGAAAAAAAAATTGATACATTCAGTTTTCAAACTATGATCGTGGGTTTTCTTCTAAAGACATTTTTTCCACATGCTTTCCAAGAGACCAACACATGTATGTTAGACTACATTAAGTGAAATGGAATTTTGTGTAAGTGAAAAGAAATGCTGAATGTAAACAAACTGTTTTACTGTTCACAAAGTCTCTTTTCCTAAAATAAAAAAAATACGATAAAAAGAGTAATAATTTCTCACTGTAAACTGGCAGGGGTTTATGAAATAAGACTTTGCTTCTTATCAAACTGTCGGTCACATGTACAGTATATAACACAAATCACACAAGGAAGGTATTATGTATGCAGTAGAAATCTAGAGTTTAGGAAATGAAAATTTTAGATAATATTGTTTTGTCACCCTGTTGGTCAGAAAGACACCTTTCTAGTTTTAACGCATGCAGGCATGTAAATATTTGTCCTGGAGTCACAGTATTACTGAATGAGATCTTAAGCATCTGGTAACAAGTCAGAATTCTGTATCAGCCACTTTTATTTGTATATTGAGCCCTGGTTAGTGCCCTGGTTAGTGCACTTTTAAGAATGGACTGTGGCTGAGCAGCAAGTCAAAATGCCAGAAATATTTTTATATGTTAATGTCATATTACGTCAATGTTGCTGAAAAAAGAAAACCTAACAAACACTTGATGTATCAGTCCAATTCCACGTAGAACTGAGTGATACAGTTGAAGTCTATTGTCCCTCCCACCTTGTCTTAGGGATGGGTGCTTATGTGTTACTTTCACTGTCTTTATGAAAGCTACAATATGTGTTTTCACCTTTGTGCTGATAACTGGAAGTAAACTGCAACACAGTGCTCATTACATTACTAAAAGTTATGTTCTTTGCTTTGCGTACTTTTGGGTTACCCCTTTAAAGACTGATTTTGTGAATCAGTGCTATTACTGTAAGTTTTGTGATTATGCTTTCTTCATCTAATGTTTTATGCATATAAAATATTATTTATTACATGGAAACATATCAAAACCTTAAATGTCTAAGATGCCTAACTTAAAGCAAATATTTCTTTAAAAATAGTTCTGATTGGATATTAATATTATTTTGTCAAAAAAAAAAAAAAATCTAATGTTTTGTAAACTCTAGCACTGAGCTTCTATAGTTTGTAGGTCTTCCTTGCAATACTGGTACACATTTATTTTGTGCAGTTCGTATTTACTCCACCACAATCTTTTTTTTAACAATAGAAACATGTATATACAAGTGCACATCATGGTAATTTTTTTTAAAGAAATATTGAGCAATATTTTTCGTTAAATATTGTTACCTAATACTTTGTAGTGACATTATTCTCTAACCATGGTTCTTTCATAATTTTCATAGTTGCTTGAACACATGGGATTCTGTACTCCAGTTTTTTTCATATGCAGTCTTTAAAGGGTTAACAGCTGTAAAGTTAGATGGACTTGTGGCAAGCTTTTGAATCATTCATATCTGAAAGAGAATTAAAAGCCTACAACTGAAATATGTAGTAGCATCTACCATTGCTCTGCTCCTTGCATAGAGTCACCTGTAAGTGGGTTTAGTAGTTTTACAGTATATACTTTCAAGACCTTTGGGAATGCCTCAGTGTTTGGCTTGGTACAGAAATGGAAATGTTAAGGATTAAGGGGGAACCAATTTATAAGCTGGATGTTTAGGAAGAATCTTGCTAAAAACAGTGTAAATATTACAGACCACAAGATGTTACCGTAAGTTGAATTTTTTGCCCCTCTTTAGTTATACAGGTTTTGGGTTGGTATTTTGTTTTTGGTTTTTGATTTGGATTTTTTTTTTGGCATCGATTATGAAGAAAAGTTGTGCTCATGTTATTGTTTATATGCTTTTGTAATCTTAAAGATAATAATGTCTAGTTGTTCTATATTATAACCACATTTGCGCTCTATGCAAGCCCTTGGAACAGAACATACTCATCTTCATGTAGGACCTATGAAAATTGTCTATTTTTATCTATATATTTAAAGTTTTCTAAAAATGAAAAAAGGTTATTACGAATTTTGTTGTACAAAATCTGTACAAAAATCTGTTTTTACATCATAATGCAAGAATTGGAAATTTTTCTATGGTAGCCTAGTTATTTGAGCCTGGTTTCAATGTGAGAACCACGTTTACTGTTATTGTATTTAATTTTCTTTTCTTTTCAACAATCTGCTAATAAAACTGTCTGAAATCTCCCTGCGTCTTTATTTACAGTTCATCTTTATTAAATTTTCTGAAATGTATAACATCAGAGGAATATTTACTTTCTAATGGGAGGCATCTAAAAACAACATGTCAGCTCTTTGTAATGTGAGGAGAGCAATGCTGAATGATTTTATTTAACATGCAACTGCTTCTATCTCTAATATGAATTACTGTGGTGAAAAACATCATAAAAGCACACTCTGTGGTTATTGTTTAACAAGCAGATTTTCCGTATTTTTTTTTCTTGCCAGCTAAGCAAACTGCCCCCATCTACATGATTTATTTATGTACATTTCTCAGTTTATGAAGCTGTTATTTGTACCTTTTTCCTTTATATTGTGATATTCCCATGATTCTTATTTCACAAAGCTTTGTGCTGAATAATGTAAAGCAGACACATTGATGGAACAAAACATATTATTGCCCTAACTACAAAAATGCAGGGGCAATCCAGCTGGTTTTGTCTCAGATCTCCTTCACTTGATAAAAAGTGTTCAGAAACTTTGGTATCCTAACACGTTCTTTAACAAACAGCAAGTATTTAAACATTTAAACAGGCTGTTGGAGAAAAAAGTAGTTCTGGCTTAGCATGACTTTAAGTGGTATTGTGAGGAAAAAAAGGGTGGGTTTTTTTAAGGTAAAGATGGTTATTTAAGAACAAATCTGGAAGCAAGATATTTTTGCTTACAGAAAATTCAGAAGTCAGAGATGTGTGATTGATTTTGAGTATTCTCCCTTATTTCCCTGCCTTGCCTGGCCTTGCCTTGCCTTACCTTCCCATCCCTTCCACTCTGGACCATACCTACACGAATGCTTCCACTTTCATCAGGGAGAAGGCTTCTCTGGGAAAGCAGAAGAGATTAGCTTTCTTGGACCAGTCCATTTTGTTATCCCTAGAAGGCCTGGGGTCTGCAAGTGTGAGGCTGACAGGCTTCCTGGATTCTGGCAGGTTGTTGTTGCTGGCTAGTTGATTAGGATTTTGACTAGCTGTATACAGGGCAATCACAATCTCCTTCCATCTGCATTAAAATGCCCTGCATGTCTATGTTAGTAAGCATCCCAGCAATGCCATAGCCAGCTCTCCTGCTGTAAGTTCTGGCACAGTTAAAGCAGGTGAGGGAAAAAGTAAACATTAATCTCTCAGTCCAGTTCGCTCCTCAAACTAAATGATCCCTACAGTAACAGACTAGCAACCTACCTGTGTGTTTTTAAGCAACCCAGGAAATATATCTTTCAGCAGGAAGGAACCTGCCCTCACATAATTTCCACCCTATCTCCATTAATATATCATTGCTTTGTCAGTTAAAGTAGCTGGGATTTAGCAGGGCTAAATCCCTGAGGCTGGATGGGCCAATAGCTAGTCAGATGTTAGTACTCCTTGTTACAGTAAAACTCAGCTCTGTCAAAGCTGAGGTCAAAATCACAGAGTCACAGAATCACAGAATGTTAGGGATTGGAAGGGACCTCGAAAGATCATCTAGTCCAATCCCCCTGCCGGAGCAGGATTACCTAGACCATATCATACAGGAACGCGTCCAGGCGGGTTTTGAATGTCTCCAGAGAAGGAGACTTCACAACCTCTCTGGGCAGCCTGTTCCAGTGTTCGGTTACCCTCTCAGTAAAGAATTTTTTCCTCATATTTATGTGGAACCTCCTGTGTTCCAGCTTGCACCCATTGCCCCTTGTCCTGTCAAGGGATCACAGAATCACAGAATCAACCAGGTTGGAAGAGACCTCTGGGATCATCGAGTCCAACCGTTGCCCTGACACCACCCTGTCAACTAGACCGTGGCACTAAGTGCCATGTCCAGTCTTTTCTTAAACACATCCAGAGATGGTGACTCCACCACCTCCCTGGGCAGCCCATTCCAATGTGTAATAACCCCTTCTGTAAAAAAATTCTTCCTGATGTCCAGCCTGAACCTGCCCTGGTGAAGCTTGAGGCTATGCCCTCTTGTCCTATCGCTAGTTGCCTGGGAGAAGAGGCCAACTCCCACTTCACTACAACCTCCCTTCAGGTAGTTGTAGACTGCAATAAGGAATGCACTGAGAAGAGCCTGGCTCCATCCTCATGACACTTGCCCTTTACATATTTATAAACATTAATGAGGTCACCCCTCAATCTCCTCTTCTCCAAGCTAAAGAGACCCAGCTCCCTCAGCCTCTCCTCATAAGGGAGATGTTCCACTCCCTTAATCATCTTCGTGGCTCTGCGCTGGACTCTCTCTAGCAGTTCCCTGTCCTTCTTGAACTGAGGGGCCCAGAACTGGACACAATACTCCAGATGCGGCCTCACCAGGGCAGAGTGGAGGGGGAGGAGAACCTCTCTTGACCTGCTAACCACACCCCTTCTAATACACCCCAGGATGTCATTGGCCTTCTTGGCCACAAGGGCACATTGCTGGCTCATGGTCATCCTGCTGTCCACTAGGACCCCCAGGTCCCTTTCCCCTATGCTGCTCTCCAACAGGTCTGTCCCCAACTTGTACTGGTACATGGGTTTGTTCTTGCCCAGATGCAGGACTCTACACTTGCCCGTGTTGTATTTCATTAAATTTCTCCCCGCCCAACTCTCCAGCCTGTCCAGGTCTCTCTGAATGGCTGCACAGCCTTCTGGCGCATCAGCCACTCCTCCCAGTTTGGTGTCGTCAGTGAACTTGCTGACAGTGCACTCTATTCCCTCATCCAAGTCATTAATGAATATATTGAATAGAACTGGTCCCAGTACCGACCCTTGAGGGACTCCGCTAGACACAGGCCTCCAACTGGACTCAGTCCCATTGACCACCACCCTCTGGCTTCTTTCCTTCAGCCAGTTCACAATCCACCTCACTACCCGATCATCCAGACCACACTTCCTCAGTTTAGCTGTGAGGATGCTGTGGGAGACCATGTCAAACGCTTTACTGAAATCGAGATAGACCACATCCACAGCTTTACCATCATCTATCCACTGGGTTATGTCCTCATAAAAGGCTATCAGGTTGGTTAAGCGTGACTTCCCCTTGGTGAAGCCATGTTGACTGCCCCTAATGATCCTCCTATACTTGATGTGCCTAGAGACAGCACCAAGGACAAGTTGTTCCATTACCTTTCCGGGGATGGAGGTGAGGCTGACCGGTCTATAGTTACCCGGGTCCTCCTTCTTGCCCTTTTGAAAACCGGAGTGACATTCGCTTTCCTCCAGTCCTCAGGCACCTCTCCCATTCCCCACGACTTAGCAAAGATGATGGAGAGTGGTCTAGCAATGACTTCCGCCAGCTCCCTCAGCACCCACGGGTGCATCCCATCAGGGCCCATGGATTTATGGACGTCCAGATTGCTTAATTGGTCCCTGACCCAGCCCTCATCAACCAAGACAGACTCCTTCTCTATCCTGACTTCCTCTGGGTCCTCAGGGGTCCGGGGCTCCTCAGGGCAGAGGTCGCCCTAAATGTTTCTTGCCTATAACTTAGCAGTAGGTTATGGTCAAATCATGAAGAAGTTTGGAGTCCGCAGCGAGATGCCTAAAGTTTTAGGAAAATCCTTGAGGAACTGACAGACTCAACTGAGAAAGAATTAATTTTTTTTAAATGTTTTTTTTTGCTATGAAAATATATTTAAGGTTGGTTTTTGACCTGAAAGGTGAACCTCTTTATTTGTTGAAGGTGCTATAAATTCTTGAAAATTGCTTCATTTGTTATTTGCTTACATGTTATTTGACACAAGACTGTCCAATAAACAAAGCCTGAGGCTAAGATTTTCAAGCGTGACTGCTGATTACAGGTACTTCTAGTTTTGTTGGCCAAACTTTCAATGCCTTTCATAAAATAAAATATCCTAGCTCAAGGGTTCTGCGAAACTTACTTCTTCGGTAGCTACTGTCTAGCTACTGAAGATAGATACTGAGGAATTTATTAGTGTGCCATTGCTGAGTAGGAGCTCACCCTGATCAATGACGATTGTTCCACCACTGTCAATATCACACCATTTCAAGCAGAAGCCTCTTCTGTAGAAAGCTTCATTTTCAACGGGAGAGAAAACAAAGACTTTCTGAAATTCAAGCTCTTAAAAGGAATCAAGTTAGAAATAAAAAAAACTAGGCAACCAGAGTACTTGGAAGCTTTACAGAAGTTCACCCAAAGGTCAAACTCTACTATGCAATTTGAAAGAATTTGCACATAATCTGTGGATAAAAAATGATTTCTTCATCCAAGCTATAGTAACAATGGTTGTCATAGTCCAGTGAATTGATCAACTGATCCTCTAAATTTGGATCATAAACACAGAGCCAGATTCATCTTGCTGTGTACAGGACAAGAAGAAAAAGATACCAGTTGCAACAAAGGAAACTCCAACTGGATATAAGGGGGGAAAAATGAGAGTGATGAAGCACTAGAACAGTTTTCCCAGAGAAGCTCCGTAATCTCCATCTTTGGAGATTTTCAAACCTGAGGTGAGCAAGGCCCTGAGAAATCTGATCTAACTTTACCCAGTTTGAAGCAGGTTAGTGTAGTTGACCTTCAGAGGTCCCTTCCAACCTCAGGTTTTTATTGTTCTAGAACTACAAAACTTATAATCGTGATGCCCTTGTAGGCGTAACACTTTCTGTACCCAGCTTACCAAGGAGCCAAATTTTATCCTATAAATAGCAGTTATCAGATCTAGATTAGAAATTTCTGTGATATGTTTAAGGTTTCACAGTTTTTTGATCTTCCATATCAGGAGGCCAGAAGAATGAGCTGCTCTAACAGCAAGATGTGAAAGAAGATACAGAAAGTGAATGCAGAGGGGATAAAAAAAGCACCTATTCTAGTGCAGATATAGTTCATTAAAATAATAAGAATGGAAGCTGTAGCAACTTTGTCAGTCAGTTCTCAGACCAATTTTCTAGCAATAAATAAATAAAAGGCAAAGTGAGCAAGTAATTTCTCTAGTAACAAAAAGAACAGCTGTTGGGGATAAACAAAGTAACTGGACTTAGAGTGAACTTTCCCATTCATTTTTTATTGGGTACACTGGCCAGACAGTCTTAGGGAAAATTGGAAATGACGAGCTATAACAGATCCTCCTTTTAAAATATACCTCCTTTATTTTTTCAAATTGCTTTCTTGAAACTGGTTTGTACTGCAAGGCAACTGACTATTTTCGAATTCTATAAATCTAAGATACAAAGGACTTTGAAATGGTTAATTTGGCTTGCTGGCTTCTCTGTCAAGTAGGTGTTATCATGGAGGTTGGGAAGCTGAGGTATGGAAAGGTTAAACTTGACATTTTAAAACTGGAGAGATAAAAGGAGTATTTTTGGGCTTCACTCTATATCTATGAAGTTGTATCATAGTACAAATACATTTAGCTAAGGCTCAGTGCTGAAGGATTTTGTAGGTAAAAAGGGGCCTTTGTTTTGAGGGTGATGATTACTCGGTGAATTGCAAAGTAGGGGGAAGAAAAGGAAAGTGGTTAGAAAAGCAGGCTAAGAGAATGAGACTGCAACAGAATTTTTAGTAGAATGCAGGTGTCACGGTTTTAAAGCTGGGCCAGCTATTAAACCTATGGCAGATGCCCTCTGTTATCCCCCCCCCTCCCCCCAAAGGGAAAGGGAAAGGGAAAAGGGAGAGAGACTTCCGGGTTGGAAAGTTAAAACAGTTTTAATAAACCTATAATAATAAAAAAGAGTATAATAATAATAATAGAAATAATCAAATATATACAAATATATATACAAAACCAAGATTGAGCTCCCCTGAAGTCAGCCACGTCACCACCGGCACTGCAGGGCAGGCTCCGGGAAGGCCCAGGCTGGGCCTAGCGACGGTCGAGAGCTGGATTCAGGGATGCACGGATCGGGATCGGGGGCAGCAGGAAAACAGACGGAGTCCTCCTTGGACACCGGCCATAGCAGAAAGAGGGCGAGACCCTCGTGATCCCCCCACTTTATACCGAGAATGACGTGTGTGGGATGGAATACCCTCGTTGGTCAATTTTGGGTCACCTGCCCTGTCTGCTCCCCGCTGCAGCTGCGACCCCCCTTCGGCTCTTCACTTGTAAGCAGTGAGGAATTCAGCAGTGACCTTGGTTTCTCTAAGAATAAGTACAGCAAGAGCCTTACTGCACAACATCCCTACCGGTGCCTCAGTGATAACTACAAACTTCGAGCGTTATCAGTCCTGGAAGCAGACACTGTCTGCAAACATGCAGTTAGTTTCAGAAAGTGCAGTTACTTAGAGGAGACTTAGCTGAAAGTAAAAATCACTGAAAGGAAAATCGGCCTGGTTTAGGCCAAACCAGGACAGCAGGGATGGCAGGAAAGAGGAGATTTCAGCTGTCATGATGGAAGTAAATAGTGACACAATAAGCAGAAACTGGATTCTAAAGATACTTTTTAGAAAGATCTGGTAAGATACAGATGAAGCAAACAAACTCATTTGGCAGGCTGCTGGGCAAGCAGACATTGTTTTCAATTCCATTCAGGAGCAACTAATAACCATTTGGCTTCTGTTCACTGTGCCCAAACTGATGCTGCAGAATCTGGCTTTTTAGTGATGGGATGATATATTGGAAGCCAGAAATAAGTTTCCACATGGATCTCTTGAACAATCTGAACTCAATTTAACAATTGAAGAGGACAGAGATAAAGTATTACCTTTTTTGTGAGCTGATCAATAACAAGCACACCTCTGAGAAACAGATGCTAGTATTACCCTTTGAAGCCATTTCAGTGGCGGAAGCTGAACAAGTTCACAGGCCACCTAACACAGGACTTACAGAGGCAGTAAATAATAAAAAGCTCTAATTCACAGTTTCTTCCAGGTGAGATCTTATCCTATCTGCCTCTGACTCAAACCTCTACACTACTTAAGTGTATACATGGCATCTAGTAAGAAGGTAATACTCAAGTGGAGAATTAAGGGTTGAAAACAAAATCACTGTGAAAAGTGAAAGTAAGCTTAGGCAAACATGGAGAAAAAAGGTAAATGAAAAGGATTATAGGACAAAATTAGTCCATGGATTTCAGAATTCATAATGCCTAAAAAGAAACCTCAGCAACATCCACGTACCTAATTCAAAACCGTAATGAATACCTGCCTTTTTGAAGTATGTAAAGCTTACCAAATGGTTCCATTACTGGTCTGAAAGCTCCTTGGGCTCTAATAATGATATTTCAGTTCCCCTTTGAAGCATCTAGATGTCTGGCTCCGGCATCAGCTCTTCTTGGGAGCCAAAATCTAAGGTGAACAATGTTATGCAGCGTGCTCAGAAATCTCACCACATAACCAAGCAGAATCAATGAAATGAAGGAAATATACAGCTGCCAATCACAACCATTTCCACAGTTCCACAGCCCAAGAGTCCAGTACCCCATATGCCCTACTGCTGGGCTGAACAATGTGCCTTTGCTCTTGTTCTCTTTTTGCTCCCATTCCTTCTAGCAGTAAGTTGAGGACTTCCTTTTTCCCCCATGCGCATCAAGCTGTAACTGTTTAGTGTCAGCACTCTACCGGTAGAGAAGAGAGGGAGTGTGAACCCACAGAGAGCAGGAAGCAATCAGAATCCCCACCTCACACTTTCTTGGGGAAGTGTTCCTACCAGTTGACTTCAGAAGTGGACAGCCCTGGGCATCCTATAGATCCTGTCTCTTAAAAGTGAACTAGAGATGTGTCTATATTAACAATTTTACGTGCAGAAAGTGGCCTCTGTGTCATGAATTTGCCTTGCATCTGTGCTTGTGGTGTGCCCTCAAGCTCCTAAAGCAGTTTCTTTTCCTGGTGAAACCTAGGCACGCAAAAGGATATAATCTAGATTTTGCCACTTGCAATGTTGAGCCTAGGTCCCTTAGCAGTTAGTGCTCTGTACGAGCCTAGGGCTGGCAACTGGTGAAAACTTCATTGCTGGTAATGCCATGGTGAGGTCATGCAATCCTAGAACTGTAACTGCTGTTGTGGTTCTTCCCTCCTTGCACCACGGCGATCAGCAGTGGAAACACACTCAGTGACTAGAACTGCAGGCCTCTGCAATGCATTGCCTCCAAAAGGTCAAATAAACCCTGACGAGGTTCAGGTTTCAGGTGGAGCTGGTAAATCAGAGATGGTAGGTGGGGCTTTGGCTTGAATGAGGCTTTTGAACAGGCCATGAGGGAGGGGACTGAGGGTGACATCTAATAAAGTGGTTAATGAATGATATCAGGGATATTGTGCATTGCCATACTTCATCTTCTTTGTATATATTATGCTTAAATCAATCAATAAAATATTTATTGATTCAGAAGAGTTTTTCCTTTTTTAACTGCCAGGTGTTACTTGAGTGGAGACAGATCATGATAATAATGACTAGTGCTTTTCCTTTTAATTTACTAAACCACTATCAGCATACATAGAGATTATATTTGGGACTGTATGAAGAGTGTATTTAGTTGTGAGAACAGTAGCAGGCACTTACCTTAGGACTCCTACTGACCCTGGACCCTCCTGTGATGCTTGCATGGGCAATGAATTGTACAATGCATCTTTCTAATAGTCTGTAGTTGTATGTTATATTCAAGTTTAAAAATACTTCAGCCTTTTAACAAATGCTGCATATTCTTCTAAGTGGTGGTCATTAAAGAGAGTGCCACTATATCATTCCTTTGTATTTCATTTGGGGCAGAAAGTGCAAACTGTATTTTGAGCAAGGTTTATTCCTTTTTCAATTTAAGTAATTTCTTTTCTAATCTAAGCTGGCCAAGTTCGATTTAAATTATTGTGCGAATTGTTGGTAAGGTACTTTTATTTGAATCATCAAGCATTTGTCCATGGCAAATGAGCTTCTGGCAAACACGAACATTAGTACCAGGGGACATCTTCGAAAACTGCAGTTTGCTTTTGTGCACTGTGAAGAGTTTTCAGTGTTAAAAGTTTTATTTTTCTTAAATACTGTTCCATTCAGGGTAAAAAGAGCTTCTTTCTTTTATTTTCATCCCATTCTTCTATCACTGTATGTAAGGAATGAAGTTTAACAGAAATGCAGGTAAAAATGGATGTGGTCAGGTTCCACCAGTTCTCCATTTTGCTCTTTTAACTCAATGACACTCTTTTAATACTTTTTTTTTTCCTAGCTGATATGATTTCCAAAATACATGTTAAAAATGTTACGTGGTTTGTCATATTTGATTAGGCTTTAGCAGTGCAATAACTAGGGATTCTCATTCTGCACACCACAGAGAGCTCAACAGAAGTATGTACTTGGCTGAAAGAGTATTTCTGTCAGCCTCCTTCTCAAAGGAAGAATGGGAGCTAGCAAGGACTCAATGAATCATTTTAGCAGCAGCCACAGCTGATCCTGTCTGCCATATACCATACATCCCCTGTAGTTCTTCTGCATGTATGCAATAAATCCAACACCTGCAAAGACACAAAAGGTCTACAGGTACAAGGCTTTGCTTACATCTTGTGCTTCCAGAATACACTGATTTTACTGAGCACTTGCAAAGCTACTGTCTTTTATATATTCAATAAACTAGAGTTTTCCAGGACATAGTAAATGTTCATTAATTATGCAAGGCTATCACCCTGAATGTGCACAGTAGGACATCCTAGGATGTGGCACAGATTATATACCATGGCCTTCCTTTGATCTTAAGAATACACGGTCAAAAAAAACCCAACAACACAAAAAAACCCAAACAAACAAAAAGGTTGGAATTATTCTTTTAGGCTGTTATAACAGAAAATTGAATGAAGTCAGAGGTTTTCAAGTCATAGGAATTGATCATTCATGCTGCTGTGTTGTTAGAATGGTCCCTGGCCAAGTGGTTGCCCATGCCAGCTAGCTCTGCTGCAGACAATTCTGAGGGTGGTACAGCAGTTAGAATGGGTCAGGCCCAGAAGATAGTTTGTGAACAGCGAACTTCAATTTGGAGAGTGAAGGAGTATCACATATAAAGAGTCCTCTACAGTGTTTGGACACAGGACTCTAGAACTTTAGTGATTACATTTAATTTACCAATATATATCTTGCTTTAGTATAATACCCACACATGACTGCTCAGTTGTACCATACCACAAACCACTCCTAATTCCCAGTCACATTCGAATTGCCTTGCCCCCATTTAGCTCTTAGTCACCTGCACTTGCTGCCATTGTGAATTGTACTTTCATATTTCCAGCCTTTACTCCACCAGCTGCCCCATTACTCAGCTACTCACCTGAAGAATGCTTTATCTGGGAGAGGAAAGGAAGAAAGATTCTGCCCTAACCTGACTGTGATTGAAATGGGTGACTTTCACTGTAGCTAATCAGGCTCAAATGAGGCTGAGTGTTGCTTTCTACTAGGTGGACATGTTCGTAACTGTGTTTCAATGCTACTCATAAGGGCTTGCATGAGGAGTGAAGGGATATTTCACAGAATCACAGAATGTTAGGGATTTGAAGGGACCTCGAAAGATCATCTAGTCCAATCCCCCTGCCTGAGCAGGATTACCTAGACCATATCACACAGGAACGCGTCCAGGTGGGTTTTGAATGTCTCCAGAGAAGGAGACTCCACAACCTCTCTGGGCAGCCTGTTCCAGTGTTCGGTTACCCTCACCGTAAAGAAGTTTTTCCTCATATTTATGTGGAACCTCCTGTGTTCCAGCTTGCACCCATTGCCCCTTGTCCTGTCAATGGATGTCACTGAGAAGAGCCTGGCTCCATCCTCATGACACTTGCCCTTTACATATTTATAAACATTAATAAGGTCACCCCTCAGTCTCCTCTTCTCCAAGCTAAAGAGACCCAGCTCCCTCAGCCTCTCCTCATAAGGGAGATGTTCCACTCCCTTAATCATCTTCGTGGCTCTGCGCTGGACTCTCTCTAGCAGTTCCCTGTCCTTCTTGAACTGAGGGGCCCAGAACTGGACACAATATTCCAGATGCGGCCTCACCAGGGCAGAGTGGAGGGGGAGGAGAACCTCTCTTGACCTGCTAACCACACCCCTTCTAATACACCCCAGGATGTCATTGGCCTTCTTGGCCACAAGGGCACATTGCTGGCTCATGGTCATCCTGCTGTCCACTAGGACCCCCAGGTCCCTTTCCCCTACGCTGCTCTCCAACAGGTCTGTCCCCAACTTGTACTCATACATGGGGTTGTTCTTGCCCAGATGTAGGACTCTACACTTGCCCTTGTTATATTTCATTAAATTTCTCCCCGCCCAACTCTCCAGCCTGTCTCGGTCTCTCTGAATGGCTGCGCAGCCTTCCGTTGTGTCAGCCACTCCTTCCAGTTTGGTGTCATCAGCGAACTTGCTGACAGTGCACTCTATTCCCTCATCCAAGTCATTAATGAATATATTGAATAGTACTGGTCCCAGTACCGACCCCTGAGGGACTCCGCTAGACACAGGCCTCCAACTGGACTCTGATATTTCACTATCAGTAAGAAGTGGGATCCTCCAACTTGATATTTCTTTTCAGATACCCCTAGCTCTCCTTAAAATCAAGATCCTCCAGAGAATGAATTACTGATGTAGAAGAAGACTTAAGTATTAATATGAGTTGAATTTTCCCAGGAAAGTGCTTCTGAATTTCTCCTGAAATGAACAGAATTCTTAATTACCTAAGTTCATGCACACTCCTGTCTCCAGATTTTAGTGTATTTTATTATTATTATTCATGTTGTTCTAATATTTTTCATTCAGTTATTCTTTTTGTGTGTATGTTTGCATTCAAATACATAAGCCGAAGTCAGGGTCCTGTTTCGAACTCCTGAGAGACTCTGGTGAGAGTTATAGCCATATATCAGTCACTCCCAAAAGGAGTGACAAATGTTGATACAAATGTGTCCGTACTTTTCTGTAAGGTGTGATCTCCTTTAAATCCCAAGTTGTGGGTAATAGCGTGCAAATGAAGAATATGGAGTAGGAATCAAGCAGGCAGAATTTTTTAAAGCAGTTACTAATCTCTTCTGGAATTGAAGCAGTAAGAAGATTTAACAAACACATGCATCCTTAGTTTGTCAAAGATATGGTTTGGTATGTATTAGAATTTTCAAACTGTATGGATATCCTTTTAAAATTTCAGAGGGCGCTTGTGCTTTTGTAAAATCCCATGAAGTGCTTAGCTGCATCTTACATCAGTTACATACCTCCAGAAATCTGGCCTCTAGAGGTAAAAGAATCTTGGACAACGGCCCTATTGTTAATCATTATTTCCAGTATAATGTAACAAATGTTCTAACCTTGAAAGGTGGCAGGGGAGTAAAACCCTAGGCCTGCCTCCTTATCCTTTTTCCTTCCAGGTTTTATTCTTTTACAGCTGTAGCAGTACAAAGCAGCTACAACTACGAATATGAATCATCGTTGCTATCGTCATTAACATAATGCCCATGTGTAGATTTATCTGCAGACTTTCAGTTTGATAAACTGTTGGCATGTAAATATTTCCTTGAAGAAATTCCAGTCCAGCTGCTTTTGTTTATAAATCTACAAATGGTTAACACCATAGAAAGTATTTTGCCAGTATCTGAATTATAATTACAGCTTGTTTAATTGTGAATTAATTATAAAAAAGGAAGATAAACCTAAATAATAAATATTTTGCAGATTTTGGAACCATGCCAGCTTTGCCTGCATTCATGTTGGAAATGTGAGGACTTACGCTTGCAAGTCGCCATTCTACTATTCTTTCCTATTATTTATTTGTACAGTCAATTATGCAATAAACTCTTTCTGAATAATTATTTCATTGTACTTATTTTGTCTTCAGAGGTTCTTCTGCTTATTCCTTGTTTTACTTCTTGACTTGTGTTTGATCATTCTATGGATTTAATTAAGAGTTGGTTTTGATACAGCAGTCACAGTAACATCTAAACTGACCTGAATACTGAGTATTTGCAGGTTTTAAAAAAACTTTTTGAGATACAGGATCAAAGAAGCTCTGGAATTTCACTTGTGTTTGGCAGCAGGTTATTGGCTTTGCTTGTTGCTGTTTTAACCAGCAATGCAGAGAGATGTGCTTTGAATTTATTGGATTCTCAGTGGTTTGTATAATCGTTTGTTACAATTTAATTACAATTCGGTACAATTTGAGCTCTGGAGACACACTATGAAATTTATTAATCCTGAATTAGGATAGCTGGAAGTTAGATTTGAGCTACATATGGTAGACCTACATATAGTCAATGGGCAAAATACACATGTCAGAAGAATAAATCATGTGTTATCAACCCTTGGGTGACTATTCCAAGATTAGATGAATCACTTGTGACGGTGCCTATTTCTCTTTGTTAGTAAATGAAGGGGTACATTTTAGCCAACAGCTATGGCTGGAGATGAGGTTTGCCTGGGAGTTGCCTATGAAAGCTGTTGGGAAGCACTTTGATTTTACTTGCTAATTCCACCAAACCAAAGCGAACCGAACCAAGCCAAACCAAATCAAACCAAACTTCTTCCAGAATTTCATACCCCTGGATATGTAGCTAGTATCCTTCCAACTAGTTTGTGAGCCCTCTAGTGACACCAGTCAGAGGAACAATATACATATAGCTGGGTCCACCACATCTGTATGTGTTTGGCAAAGAGTGATGGTGCTCATGTACCGTGCTGATTTCTTCATATTGCTTATGTTAATCAAGAATGTTTATGTGTATCTGCTGTGCAAAATCCGAAGGGCACAATAGCGGGGGTCAGAATGAAGCAGCATCTGACTGGGTTTTTTTTGTTTCTTTGAAGACTTTGGGACAGTTGGAAGAATTCATACAAAACTTTTAATGATTTTTTTAATTGCATTTTTAAAAAGTTAAATGTTTTGAGATTTAAAAATAAGACAATGTTATGGTTATACACTATTCTTGTCATGATTTTTCACTTTTCCATACAAAGAATGTTTTACAAGACAATGTGGAAGTGACAGATAACTATGAAGAGTGATCTCCAGTTCGTATACCATAACAATCTACCTTCCACCTGGTAAATGTCTTCCAAAAATAAATGTTCTGTAGTTATGTGAAAGTGTTTCTGAAATACTCTAGAGGACAATCTTGTTTGCTCAAGTTAAGCCTGTAAATATAGGTGGCCATGATCTTTCTCTGAGACTAGCAAAAGCACCTTTTTCTCATTTGGCTAAATAGTTAATTTAGTCAACTTCTTTCAAAAAACTGCTTCCTTAGGTACCTAACTGAGGTACTGAGTCTCATGGCAATCACGAACTTTTTATTTCTTCCTTGTTCTTTCACATTTGAAGCTATAGAAGCATATGGAAGGCTACTGGGTGGGCCACTGAAGACCACTACATAGTCTTCATAGAAAGAGTTTCTATATATGTCATCAGGAACAAGTAATGACAACAAAATCAAAATTTTCTGTTATTTCAGATATAACACATGGACACATCTAACTACCTTTATATTCAAATATTTTTTCTCAGTTTATATATATTGTCTATATATATCATAGACACTATCACATTTTCAGTGTATTGAAGAGTGTACATTATGTTACACTTAGACTTGGAAGTAATAGGGCAGTTTAGAGGCTCTTAAACTACATATCCACCTCTCCCCATGGTACAGTTTTAATGGTACCACTGCTCATAAGACTGGCTTAGACAGTTGTTTCACTGAATTAAAATACAATGTTTGTACTTTCTATCAAAAATAATGAGTAGCCTTTCTTTAGCTACTGTTTTACATATAGAATCAGATGCTGAGTGTATAGTCTCTTAATTTTGTTCCTATTTAAGTTAAAGTTCTGAAGGTTTGGTTATTAGCAATAACAGAGATTAACTCTGTTCAGGTACAATATTGAGTAACTCTACCATTCATAAACACTCGAAAATATTTAGCTATGTGATTCATTGACTTTCCACATAATCAGCCTATGAATTATATGACTAAACTTGATGGGCTGACAATGTGAATGATAAATTCATTTGGTAGAGTATTTTTTGATGTTTTTTATCTTTCTCTGGTACATTATCAAAAATGAAACTTTGTGCATAACATTTAGAATATCTGTTGTAAGTGGTTGTCATCTAGTACCAGCACTCATTTCTATGCATAGATAATGGGGCAATACTTACACTTTGGAAAGCAATATGTTTCTCTCAATTTGTAATGGAGTCATGTAATGTCATGTCCATAATGGGAAGTAAATAACATGCCTTGACATGAGTGAACACTTCAGGCAATCGTTAAAATAACTGAGAGTGGTGGAGGGTTAGAAAGATGAAGATAAAAAGTAGGAGAGCTGTAACTTCACTCATTGACGTCTCCAACATCCTGGTTTGTTAAATGCATGGTGCTCATGATCTGGAAGTGGATCTATCTGATGGGACAGGAAATTGTTCTTCTGGCTTTCTCATAAAATGTTAGCTCCTTCAGGGGGATATATCATAAATAAGACTAACATTGTGAATTCTTATCACCACAACAAGAAGATCCATTAACAAAAATACCTCTAAAATGGCATTTTGTCATTGGGAGAGTTGGATTTGTGCTCTTGTCCCTCCACAAACCTTTCAAATTTGTTCAGTTTACAAATAAATTGAAAGTGAGGGATTTCTTGCTAGTTCAGCCAGGTATGTGAGAGCTTAGCAGGCTTTTTTTCAAAGCATTATTAACAAAATTCTGTGATAAGAGTTTACTGAACTATTCTGTAGGTGATGTGTGATTTTTAAAAGAAGCTAACTCAGTCTTCTGTAGTGATTATTAGGCAGCACCACAAGCAATAAACCTGTTCTGTTTTTTAAATGACTGTGAAAGGAGGTATGATATCTGTGGAAAGCAAAGGTCACATTTGAACAATCCCTTTAAAAGCATGCTAACCCCTAAATGTATAGATCCCTATACAGCTGAGTTCATGCAAGGGCTTCCCAAATGAGTGTATTAGTACATTAACACAATAGTTTTTCATTTGAGTGTAAATAATGAAAAGGTGACAGTTCAAGATATTTTTTTCCTGGGCTTTTAGTTTGACCTGCTGGGTTCATTTATCACACCCAGTGTCTTCTCACCTCTTTTTCAGTGCAGTGGATTGTAGTTCTTCACTTTGCTCCCATCTTGGTTCAAGGTCCCAAAGTCTGAGGCATTGAGTAAAGATAGGCTTTTTCAATTCACATTTAAGAAATCATGGAAGCTGCGATTTTCAGATTACATAATACTCTTTGTCATTGTTGTTATCTACAAAATTAGGTAACGGCTTACCTGTGTATGAAAAATCATGTACCACTGCCTCTGGAATTTTTGGGATGAGTTCTGCAATCAGTTTTATTTATAACTTCTAGCCTTAATGCGCCTAACCTTCTAGCCTCCTAAACAAAGTGAAAATATCGGATAACAAAGGGATTTTTTTACTACCCCTTCACTCTCTCCCTTAAGACTTTATTCCCAGGACTCAGCCCTCTGTCTTCTGTGTGTGAATGTAGCTATGTGTGAAAACTGCTGATTACATTGTGAGATTGCAGACGATTAAAAGAAGAGTGTAGTAGGAAGTGAGATTTACCTTTTGACTTCTCTGCTATCTTTTCCATCTGCTGTAATACTCACTCGCACACACACACGCACAGGCACACACACTTCAGTTTCCAAGCGCAAAGTGATTTTGGTGGTGAAAATGAGTGAAACTGATCTTGCCAAGAGTAATCTCCCTTCACCTCCCCTTCCTTCTCACAAGCCTGTCTAAACTCTGAGCTGACACTGAAGGTGATGCCCACAAGTTCCATTCCAAATCCTGATCCAGCAAACAGAGCTAAATTCTGTTTCCTTTCAGAGCCCAAGGAACAAAGTTACACTGGGAAGCAAGGCCACACTGTGCCATACTTCCTTCCTGATGGAAGGAAGAAAACTCATAAGGTTTCTGTTGCTTCTGGAGTATAATTCACCCAAGGAGTAATTTTATGTTCTAGAGTATGCAGAGGAGCCAGAAGACTTTGGCTAGGAAAAAGGTGTAATCTATAGGTCAAGTCTCTTTTGAGCCATGTAGTGCTATTTTTTATTACACTATAGCTTAGACCATTTTCTGTGGGTTGTGGCATCTTCCCAGATCATTCTCCTACGAATGGCTGTAACATATTGAGTCTAATTAGATTTCTCTTTTAATCATCACTGCACTCATCCCATCTCTCCCATACCCTGATCCTGATCTCAATTAAAACTACTTTATAAACCATTCTTCCCCAGATAGTTTATATCTATCATACATTTCTTGTTGGATTATAAAAAAAAAAAAAAAAAAGAAAGAAAAAAAAAGAAAGGAAAAAAGAAAAAGCTATTTGTCTGGTAGAAACTGCCTTTGGAAAGCCATGGTTTATCCCATTTTTAGATTATCTTGTTTCTTCAGAAAACCAACCCTGATCTTTCAAAATATTTCAAACCACTAGGAGCTCAAACATTGTCTTAAACAAACAAACAAACAAACAAACAAACAAAAAGAGAATTCTCCAAGTCACTATCTATTAATTTAATATGGAGATTTGCCATGGAAAACAGTCACAATCTGCAATGAATAAATCTTCTTACAAGAAAGCAAGTAAGCCAGCTATGACACAGATCACTAAGCATATTTTGGCATTAAGGTGGCTACTTACAAGACTCATATATCCCATGTACAAGATTAATTTTCTTTCAGTACATTTTAAATCATTTCATGGATACAGTAATTACACTATACTCAAACTATGCCAATCAATCACTGCTCTGAATCAATACAGTAGGTGTTTTTCAACTATTTATAAATAATAATACTCATATATGCCAAACATCTTATAAAAGTACAATTAGTTAGAATAAAGAGCATATTTGTTCTTGTATTGATTTAATTCCTTGTCATACTCTGTAGGGTTGCCATATATATTTCTGTCTTTAAATTCGAACTTGTGTTTCACTTTTTCTTTGCAGCAGAGTTTTCTTTACTTGCCACATTTCACTTTCCATTCTGTGTTACAGATAAACATGAAGTGAAGTGGATTTATAGGCTGATTTGTTTAAACATACAAGTGAATAGTTTTACAGGCACAAATTGCAACTGTTCACTTTTCACTGGAAACCAGTAGAAAGAGACGCCCTGGAAAATACTGTACAAATGGTTGACTGAAAAAATTAATTTTCCATTAAGGTTATGCCTTGCAGAAAGGTATGGGGTTAGGGGAAGGAAAAAAATAGAAAAGATTAAGGAAACCATGGTCAATATAGGTCATCTGAACCATTTAAAAAATTAATTTTGAAGTGTTGCTTAATGAAAAATTGATGGCAATTTAATGCAAATAAACATTAAATTTGTGTAATGTATCACTTTCTGGATTTGTAGTTACTATTTTATTTTATTCTTTTTAGTGAGTATGTATTTATTTCCTGTCATCTCAGTTATCTACAGTGAAATGCTTCCCCAAGTGATGTGACTCAGGTGACTTAAGTGGCCCATCAAAGTGTGAAGGGAAAACTGAGATGAACCTTCAGTGTTTCCTCCAGTTTTTCATATGAATTAAGGAAATTTTGTAGGGCTTCAATACAAAACTCTCAGTTAGCCACAATGTTAATTCAAAGCCAGTCTGAAGTTCATGAACCTTAACAAACCTTTTGATGAACCTCATTTATGTTTGGCATTTATAATGAAACATAATACCATGAGAGTTTCACATGGTTTTGGGTTTCATTGCAAACATCCTGAACGTAATTACTATTACTTTGAAGATATAAAATGCCATGGAGCAAATCTTCACTAGGTGTAAACTCACAACTCTGCACTGAGTTCACTGTCAGCAAATACCCTTCATGATTTGATCCTTTAATTAATAAGCAATACTTGTCTTTGACCCCAATTAAAATGAACAAAAATTGTACTGTACCATATTCTTTCAGTGCAGAAATATGCAAGATTTATACAGATGATATACAGGATTTTACGTTTTATTTGGACACCTAAAGAAATGAGCTTTTTGCCTAGAAAATAGATGTTATTATAGCTGCAATAAATATGCTGACACATTTCTCACTGTTATGCATCCAATCAATATTAGCCAGATTAATTATTTTTGCTTAATCCATAGCATTTTTCCTATCAGAACAGCATTAGTTATGCAAAAGTGGTCATACATTGTCAAACTGAGAGACTCATTGTTGTGGATTAGGCCCAGCCAGTGACTAAGCACCATGCAGCCACTCGCTCACTCCTCCCTGTCCCCTTACGGGATGGGGAGGAGAATCGGAAGAAAAAGGTAAAACTCGTGGATTGAGATAAAAACAGTTTAATAGGACAACACAAGGAGAGAAGAAATAATAATGACAATAATACTAATAAAAGAATATACAAAGCGAGTGATGCACAATACAATTGCTCACCACCCGGGACCTGATACCCAGCCTGTTCCCAAGCTGTGATACCTTCTCCCCCTGGCCAACTTGCCTAGTTTATATACTGATCATGATGTCATATGGTATCGAATATCCCCTTGGCGAGTTCAGGTCAGCTATCCTGGTTGTGTCCCCTCCCAGCTTCTTGTGATAATTAACTCTATCCCAGCCAAATCCAGGACATTCATCTGGATTATTCTTGGTTATTTTGAGTATAAGTACAATCCACCCTGACTGTTAGTCTGCCCTTGGGAACCAAGCAATTTGGCTGTTATTATGATGAGGTGTGGCTCATCGTAAGGGTGATTATAATGGAGTCTAAGGGAATAGGCAGTCAAGCCTACTGTATGTTATCTTTCATTTTTAAAGACTGTACTTTGGAATAACGATTTAGTATTGTAGCATTGTAGTTCATTGCACGTCTTCAGGGGCTGAGGTATCCTCCAATGGACTGTTTTGATACTAATAAGAAAGCTCGTTTAGAACATGAAAATCCCTGTATCTCTTCCTTCAGGCAAATTGTTCCAAGTGTAATTCACATCTGATGAATACTTGGTGACACTGAATGGTCCAGTGAAGACTGGCACTAATTTTTGCAGTAATGCTCTCTGCTGCATCTGTGTCTGAGTGGGAAGGTATTTTTCACCAGTTCATGAACTTTTAAAAAATCACTTGTATCTGTTTGTGATTCTAATATTACTTTCTATCCTGTAATGTCTTACTGAAGTTGTCCTAAAGTGGTTGTAGATCTGAGATGTGATCTTTATAATCTCCTTGCTTTTCTGAAGAGGACCAGGTCCAGAAACAACACAGTTTCTTTTAAAGCATAAGGTGTTGTCTTCAGAGAAACAAAAAATTTCTCATAAAAAAAATCCCTTACAATTTTTCTCCATTACTCCCTGTGAACAACATTGATGAGAGATTATTTAGATTAAAACTGAATGTGTTCAAGTGCCACCAAAAAAAGCCAAACAAATTGTAATCTCCTTAGTATAGGATGTTACAGGGTTTAATTTTACAGTTATGTGAACAGTTTGACACATGGAAGAACAACCCATATGATACAAAATCACCTTCTGTAGAGATTTTTAATGTATTTCCCAAGTGAACTGATGCTGAACAGGAATTGCTAACTATATCTAAGAATTAAACAAAAGAATTTCCAAAGGTGTGTGTGGAAATATAATTCCTTTGTCCCTGTCTGTATTTCTGTACATTGTTACAAGAAGGATAGACCTGTTCTGACAAAACTGGAGCATGGCCTTCTTATTCAAAAAGTTTGGGTATATCTACATAAATGTAAAAACAATTATCCCCATCCCTTTCTGTTGATTGAAGAACATAATATTATGTATTTTCTACTTTACTCTTTTATAAAGTAGTCTAATAACTGCCTCAAAAATCAGTAGAATCCTTTTCTACTATTGGCACATTTTGTGAATGTGGGCAATTCCCTTTACTTCATTATAATTTTGTTTCAGCTCTTACCTTATCTTTTAAATTTGGATGGAATAAAAACAGCCCTTAATCCATTTGACCTAAAGACCAAACGTTTGATGACTTGAAGTGTTACAATAACAATAATAATAATGGTGATCGTCTGCAAATAAATGAAGAAGTGGATGTATTTATATAGATATTCACCTGTTGAAATACTTACCATCAGTGTAATCTACAATTCAGAATAAGACACATAAAAATTCTTCAGATTGAAATCAAAATCTTTGTTTGTATCAATTGTTGTGCATGACTGCTAAATTTTACACCTCTCTGCATCACTGACTTCCATTAAAAGATTACCATTTAATTGCAATTAGTAGGCAATGGCATATATATAGTAACTTTGTTTTTACAGAAGTTCCTGTGAAGTGTTGGCACATGATGAGAAGCGTAATAAGCATTTTTTGCATAGTAGATATTTTAGAGAAGCTTTGTTTAATGCCAGGGATCTAGAGTTGTTAGGATAGAAACGATTTTGTCATTCTTTGTCAAAAAACATGTGTTTCACTGGTGGCTACTTTTCATCTCTGATTCAAGTAGAAAGAAGACAAAATAATACTCAGCACTTACAAATACCTTAGGGGTGGGTGTCAAGAGGAGGGGACAAGACTCTTCTCAGTGGTGCCTAGTGAGAGGACAAGGGGCAATGGGCACAAGCTGAAACATGGGAAGTTCCATCTGAATATGTGGAGGAACTTCTTTACTTTGAGGGTGGCAGAGCACTGGAACAGGCTGGCCTGGGAGGTTGTGGAGTCTCCTTCTCTGGAGATATTCAAAACCCACCTGGACGCAACCCTATGCAACATGCTCTAGGTGAACCTGCTTTGGCAGGGGGTTGGACTAGATGATCTCCAGAGGTCCTTTCCAACCCTTAACCATTCTGTGATTCTGTGATTCTGTGTAATATTAGGGAAAAATGTTGCTCATAAAACTACCTTTATAAAACTGTTGGATGTGGTATTTTAATGTAGAAATCCTCATACTCAGAAATGCCTCAAGTTTCCAAATGATCAAGGAAATACATACTGTAACATTAGTTATGTTCTGAGTATTTTACTGTCCTGAATGCTTGATGTTATTGTAAGACTTTTCTTTTTTGTAAGTTGAAAAAAAATCAAACTTACTTAAAGCTTGCTCCTTCAGTTTCTTATTCTTTCAAATGATTGGGTGTTAATTGCTCTGTTAGAAAATACATTTAAAACTATAATATTTGGTGAGGTTCGCTGCTAGGCAATAAATATATGCCTCCAAATTACACTACTTCTCTCCTGCAAGCTGTGGAAGTTTCAGTAAAGTCACAAACTGTCTTGCAAGAGTGCCTACTTTTCAGTCTTTGAGTGTCTGATACGATGGGAGATCTTGCAAATATGTTTCATTCACATTGTGTCCAAAGCACAAATTACCACCAGACAGTCCATTTCTAAAGCTAGAAAAGTTCCTCTCTGGCATGTGCAGTGTTCTGTTGCCATATGCTAATATCCTGTCATTTCTCTGAGCATCTTTCTGCATGAATGCTCCACCGTGGCCCCCATGACATGCCTCTATGTGAACTGTAAACATACTTTTAAAGTCTTGAAAGTCTTGAAAGGGCTTGATGACTGGTGCTCGCTAGGAATACTGCAAGACCTTCTAACTTAACCAGTGCGCTCAAAAGGGACAACATATTTCACTGTAATACTATGTAATGTTGAACACTGAGTGTCAACATAGACCTCTATGAATTATACCAGAATGTAATGGCTTCTGACTATTGCCTGGATGTTTAAAGTGTAGCTGTATTTGGAAAAAACAAAAACAAAACCAAAACCAAACCAATAAAAAACTTCATAGGATGATTTCCCTTACTTTTCAAGGAAAGAATGATTAAACACCTTTCTGAAAGTGATCAGAATAGGTAATCAGGATTTCATATTGAGAAATTGTTTATTTAAATGCTGTTAAAAGTCTTAGCTTTAATGACTGCTAATAATGGTTCTGACACTCTGAGGATAAAGTGTTTGGGCAGGATGGATAATAATTGTCCAAACCTGCTTGTTTTGTTTTTTGGGGGGGTTTTTTCCTCCCACTTGAGAGGAGTTTAAAGAACTAGCCTTTTCCAATTCTTCCACTATTCCAGTGGCACTTAATCAATGTGCAGATGCAGAAATCTCTACCAAATTTTGCATTTTTGGGTGCCTGATGTAGGAAGAAAAAATCTTGCATTTCAGTCATCTGAACTGAAATTTAGGATAGAATAGAACAGAATAGAACAGAATGCTTCAGCTGGAAGGAACCTAGAATGATCATCTAGTCCAACTGCCTGACCAATTCAGGGCTAACCAAAAGTTAAAGCATGTTATTAAGGGCATTGTCCAAGTGCCTCTTAAACTCTGACAGGCTGGGAGCATTGACCACCTCTCTAGGAAGCCTGTTGCAGTTTTTGACTACCCTCTCTGTAAGAAAATGCTTCCTAATATCTTGTCTGAACCTCCTCTGATGCAGCTTTGGACCATTCCCACATGTCCTATCGCTGGATACCAGAGAGAAGAGATCAGCACCTCCCTCTCCACTTCCCCTCCTCAGGAAGTTGTAGAGAGCAATGAGGTCGCCCCTCAGCCTCCTTTTCTCCAAACTAGACAAGCCCAAAGTCCTTAGCCACTCCTCATAGGACATTCCTTCCAGCCCTTTCACCAGCTTTGTTGCCCTCCTCTGGACGCATTCAAGGACCTTCGCATCCTTCTTAAATTGCGGGGTCTAGAACTGCACACAGCACCCAAGGTGAGGCCACACCAACGCTGAATTCAGCGGGATAGCCACCTCTTTTAACTGGCTGGTTATGCTGTGTTTGATACACCCCAGGATGCAGTTTGCCCTTTTGGCTGACAGGGCACACTGTGACTCATATTGAGGCTGCAGTTGACCATCAGCCTCAGATCCCTTTCTGCACGGCCAGCCACTCCTCTCCCAATCTATATTTATGTCTGGCATTACTCCGGCCCAGGTTTTGGCACCCTGGTTTACGTTGGTTTTCTAGCTAGGCCAAGTCATGTGGGGCATACCTCAAGTTATGTGGGGTAATGTACTTTTCAACACAGTAAACAATTGCAGAATCAAATCCTGTGCCTGTAAGCAAAAAGTGAAGACCATAATTCACTTTCTGTGGGTGAAAAAAAAATGAAGTTATTCTTGAAAACATTTGGAAATGTATGATAACTTTATATAAAGTACCTGTATCATGCTTCACAGTAGGTCTGCAAAACAGTTACAGTATGAAGTTATACAATACTATTTTTCCATAATTGACATACATAAACAGAACAATTAAAAACAATTAAAAAATCTTTTCTCCTTTACTTTCCTTATAGCTCTGAACTTAAACAAAGGGTCTGGTGATGCCTTCTCATGGCATTTCCTGGATTTATTTCTCAATAATGACACTTTTGGGAGCAATTCTATAGGGAATGAGATTGATCACCCATCACTGCTGCTGATGTGCTGTTTAACCAAGCTGGTGAACCATAAACTGTCATCAGAGAGGGTATCAGACTAACAGCGTGTATCGTGCAGCTTACACTCCTGTGCACCTAACAATGTTGATAATTCTCTTAGTCCATTAGACAGCACAAGGACCTGTTAAACAGAGTACTGGAGTGGTACACTTTACGTGACCCAAAAAAGAAACCAAATCCTGCTAGATGGGCTAAGTGGTGACATAAACTGAAGCTGTAGGTCATGGAGCAAGAAGTCTAGTGCTTCATGCCTTAATAGGACTTTGACATACAGACAGGATTTCTAAAACTGAAGCTTTCTTTGATGGTAGTAGATATGATCTAAAAAGGGTTGAGCATAGCTAGCTCTTTTGAGCAGTGCAGAAGAGTTGTTCCAAAATCATGTCAGCTTACATTTTTTTCATAGAAATATGAAAAAAAAAGAATTTAAAGGAATAAACAATATTTATATTTTTAATTGTTGTTAAATGTCATGTACCCTGTATTTCAATGTGCAAACTGTATAACATGATTAAAAAAGTTATGATTACTAGATAAAGTTTATGATCCAAAGCCCCAGACCTATGAATTTTTAAGGACAGAACCTCAAGGGATGTGCACAGATCGATGAAGAAGTACATAACCTGATGATTGACATTTATGTTCTCTTTTTAACTTGTATGCATAATCCCTACTACTGACTTCAGTGGAAATAGTCATATTTCCTCTTTTCATGCTTTTAGTTCTCTCTTCTTTCATGCAATTAGTTTTTGGAAGATCAAAGCTTAAATTTGTCCTGGTTCTTCTACCTCGAGCTGTTGAAGCCTGATGTTTTCTGGGTTGTTTTTGTTTGTTTGTTCGTTCATTTGTTTTTTTCTTTCTGGGTGGATCATTCAAAGGATCTAGCTAGGAGTATTCAAGGAATAGTTAGGAGGCTTTTGCCCCAAATAGGTGCTGCTGAGTGAGTTGCAGATACTCTCAGATTTTGTAAAGTCCTCTCAGACTTGCAGAAATGCCTGCCCCAATTCATACTGTAGCGGTACCCTCTAGGAGCCCTGCATTACAGCTAAAACTTCCTTTAGGGTTCCGAAGGTGGCCTTCTCTCCTTTTTGTTCCACAGTTCTACGATCCTGAGTAGTCACCTAGAAGCATACATGCAAGTAGTTAATATAATTAAAATTTCTCTATTTCACTCCAGACTTTTTTGTAAGGGATTCATCTGACCAAATTTTTGATAACTGCAACATGTGACATCAATAACTAAAGTAGTCAGTGAGGAAAAACAGACTCCTCCAGGGCATAATTTATCTCATCCTCATGTGTGCATTTTTAACAAGTGAGATAATCTAAAACTACCTGGTGTTCTGCCTTAAGAAGATATGCAGTTATTGTCTCACAGGTCAAGAATATCTACCCTGTACAGTACATATAACTGTAGATGTCCAAATTCAATTACACAAATCCCATGCCTTCTGTCAAAACTAAGCCTAGGTCAGTGCAGCTAAAGCAGAAAGTCTGCTCTTTCCTCTGAGCAACCTGTTGTCTATTGATCCTTTTTGAAAATTTTTGTACAAATGCTTCTATATTTTCTCCCATCCATCTCTCACACCTGGAATGAGTTTGCCATAAACATCTGCAAACTCTATGATTCTCTTACAAATTGCTCCTGGACATTTTTCTTTTCTGTAACACTTGCCAAAATCTTGAAAATATGTAGGCCAGTGATGGCCTGCGACACTTATGGAACGTTGGCTTGTGTTTCCCAGTATTATTCCATCTGTATCCATGCAATGGCCTCTTTTTTTACTGCAAGCACAAAGGCAGTAAACCCTCTTTTGGTGGACAGTCCCTAGCATGCTGGGACTTGTAGGGCCTGTGAAAGTAATCAAGCTGGCATCAATAACAATAATAAAATTATAGCGATAGTCATACTCATAACATATAACAATGCACATACACAAGAAATGATTTATCTGGGAAAAAATAATTCTGAAGAGATTGTATTCTATATGCATTGTGTGCTAAGAATTCACAGAGCTACAACAGAATTAGGAAGCTTCAAATCGCAAGTTAAACCATTGTCCTAAAAATTAGGCAATACCCTCTGCTACATTAGGGGGTAGTAAAATTATACAGTGATTCCAGCAATCATCACAATAATCATCAGAGCACTGAGCGCACCACCAGCTTTGACTGTCCCTGCCCACCGTCCCCCAGGGCTCTCCCCACCCTGCCCATGGCCCAGGACCCCATGTCAGCCCCCCAAGGTCATCAGTCCCTGCCCTAGTGACGCCACAGCAGGGCCACTCTCCAGCTCCCCACAGCCCTGCCCTCCCTGGCCATGGGTCCCACCGAGTTGGGCCCACCCAGGGACCCACATCCCAGCCCAGCCTTGACCCATTCCCATCCTCATGGAGGTGCCTGATGCACCCCAGTTGCCCTGCTCCTGGCTGGGGAGTGGTATGGGCCATGAGTGGCAGGCTCTGCCCTTACAGACCCCATGGGAAAACCCCCAGCTCCCAACCCCAGCAGCACCCTGACAGCGCCCCTTGGATGTAATCTAAGTGTAATATCTGGTCCTTCACTTTCAAGGCTGTGTACATTCATCTCAAGGTATTTGATCATTCTTATGCCTGAGGAATAGTAAGATATTTTCTTCTCATTGCTAGAGAAGGTCAAAATTTCAGATGATGTCAATAGGAGATTCAGGAAGAAAAGACACGTCTACTGACTTACCCCTTCATTGCAGAAAACACAACTCTACCTACTAATCTCTCGGGTAAGAAAATACTAAAATTATTGCTTGTTATGATATAGCTGAATAATTTTTTTAGTAAATAAGTCTAAAGCAAACACAAAAGCAAACAAAATGTTCATCCCTCTCTTCACAAGTCTGGAAATTAGTCCCTTTTGACTAGGAGTGCTAGCACAATCAAATATTTCATTTCAGTCAATGTAGTAAATTCCAGATATGGTGTACTAATAGAGAATTTAGTTGCATTGATCCTGTAAAAAGGAAAAAATGCATAGTCTTATGCACATAAATCATTTCATCAGCTACTAGCTGATAAGCCACATTGTTTGCTAACTTGCATGGACATCTTCAGAGTTGTATAAAATGGAACTGCTCTTAGTCAGGAGTTATTAGCATTCATGTTGCAAACGAATAAAGTTCTCACTGTTTTTTTCTGGTTTTTATTTTTCTCCACTTTTTACCTTATTTTGTATTTGTTAAACTGATATTCCTCTCTGTTGACTGAAAATTTAAGTTAATTTACAATTTCCTTACTTTGTTTTTTCATATTGTTCTATTCTCATGTTTTGAGAAAGTTCTTGATAAGTTGCTTTTTCCATCAGCTGTAAACCACTCTGTTCCAAAGAGGTCTGTACTAAGATATCCTCAGTATATATTTCTCTATTTCTGAAGTAGTTGTAGAAATCTATGGAAAACAGAGTAATGTTGTTTCAGCAGTGTATCATCCTGAATCAGAAACTAAAGCATGCAAACTGAAATTGATTTGTAACAGGTACCTTATTAGAAGCAAACATCAAGAAAACTAGAATCAATGTTGAAACAAAAATTTGTCTTGTAAGCAATCCTGAGTGAAATGTGTTGACACAGCATCACATTCTGTAGCCCCATTTTTTCATGCCTTTCAAAGCACAGCCATCTCGATCTGGGAGAGATGAATAATTGACTGATCACTGCATAATTCAACGTACTGTTGTAAAAATTCAAGGTCTGGCAAATTTGAAGCTTTTCTTCCTTATTGAGACTGAGGTTAAAGTTTCAATCAACCTTGAGGAAACATTTAAATAGCACAAGGATGCATGATTTATTAAAGTGCATATTATTCTTCCTTATATTTCCTCCTTCATTAAGCTTCCTTACATAATGTTTATGTGAAGTTTATGAAGTGTACCTCATAAGTTGAGCAAAGATTACCTTAAAAGATAGCACTAAAAGTCAATCATCTTATTCAAATGAAAAGGAAAAGCCAAAAATAAGGAGGAAAATGGGTTTGAAAACACAAAATATATTCACCCATGTCTTTAATAAAATATTGATGTACTTAAATACACAAATTTCTCTATTTCCATTTAGGAAAATAAATTTCTCTAATAATTGCCACTAACAGTTACTTTCTGCACAGCTCATAATAGTTGCATGCAATGTTCAGCAATTAATGTCCTTTAGGATATATTGAATTCCCTAGTTAAATTGCCTGTCATTGTCACTAAAAAAGCGATCTGTGGAAGTCGGTCAAGTCTGCTTCACTTTCAAATCGTACTACGGTTTGAGGAATGTGTTTTCAAATGAAAAGATTAAGTTCAAACATTTACATTCTCATTGTCCAAAGTTATTATAGTTGCTTCTTCATAATATTGCCACAAAAACTGACTCAAGTCCCTTTCTCTATTGATTTTCAACATTTTACAGGTCATTGCTGAATCCTGAAATAGTCTGGACTAGTTTTTCATTATTTCTTCTTTAATAGTTATGTAGAGCTCTGAATTTGCATGATGCCATCTGAGACCCCAAAAACTTTCTAAAGGCTTGCCCACAGAAGGAGATTACTGTGCTGTAAATGATGATGTGAATTTGAAGGGAACCAAGTACTCCATGCTTGCTTCTTGTTTGGGTGTGCCCACCATGAGCTATGGGTGACTTTATGGGAGATAGTTATTTATTTACTTGATTAAAAGTGTTATTGGGAAAGTTACTGCTGAATACTTTGTGTGTATCTGTGAATTTATGGGGATTTCTATGGAACAAATCTCTCTGTATGGACAGATCCTACTATACTACTTCTGAATATACTCATATGTATATGTGAGTATCACTGCTAAGTAATTTAAATGCATTGAGATAACTAATATCTGCAAAATTTCTCCTCTGTATTACATATGCAAAGCCTAAACTGAATAAATAAGCAGACATTAGTAAGCTCAACACTGGGAAGGGGAGTGTAGTCACTGAAACAAGGATAACTTGATGACATTTTCTGATCAGGGGTTGGTTAAGAATAAATATGAGAGAACTAACTTAAATCACACAGGGAATCTGTGAAATAGAAATCTGCCCCCCCACACCAAAAAAAAAAGGAAAAAAATATTTTGAGGAAGGAGACTGAAGATATTTGAAATAATGGAAGAGTAGTCTTCTTCTGAAGTGCAGGTACAGCGTGATGGAGAGTTGAGTGAGTGCTTGTTATAGCCATTGTGCTTAACATTCATTTCTCACAATTTTAGGGGAAATTTGAAGGATACACCACCTTGGAGCCAGGTGAAAACATCTGAAAAAGAAAGTATGATCATATAATAAGGACCAGAGAGGAATAAGCAGAAGAAAACATCTTCATTTGAAATCAGTTCCATGAAATGGAGACTCAGGAAAATGAACTTAATTGGGGAAAAAAATGGAAGAGAAGAAAAAGAGGTCCTAGCAAACTATTGCTAAAAAAGGTTATTTCAGGTATAAAATGTAGGTAAGAATCATGAAAACAAGAGATTTTGGTTATTCTGCTTTTAGTTCTGTATTAGGAGCTTGGTGAAACAAAATGCTAATCCTTCTTCCAAATGAAGGTTTTCAATTATAAAAGACTTCATAATTTTTACTTTTGAGTGTGACATCTGTTCTATAGATAGTTAAGGTTATTGGTGTCTTTTGGTTGTGTTTCTTGTGTTACTTTTAATTGAATTTTGACAAACACAAAACCTTTTAAAATTTTCATCAACTCAACATTAAAATATGAGATTCTGTAAAAGCAAGACAAGCCAACAAAGGCCATTTTCTTACACTGACTGTCACAGGAGAATAAAATTCATTTGGAAAGACTTCAGAAAAATTGTTTCTTGCAATTTCTGTAGTACTGTTCCTAGTGCTTTCATTGTAACCTAGATACCATTTGCTGAGTTTAAGCATACAGGAAATGATATTATATAATGCAAATGCTGTAATTAAATTCATATGGACATGTATTTACCTGCACATAACTCTGTAAATAGAAATGTAAGTGAGCTCCAAATGTGTTTCAATAATACATATTTATATCAACTCCATAGGACTTTTTTTTTGAGAAATAATTCCATCAGATCCGTTTTTTGTTTCTGTTAAGAATGACTGTGAATCCCAGTAAATCAATCTTTGAATGTTATTTGAATAAATTGGATGAAAATAAGTCTTTCATGACTTACCAATTGCAGAACTTGACAATGTTAACCTTCGAAAGTAACAGAAAGCATATGGAAGAATTTTCTTAGGAAGATTGAGTTACAAATGGCAATAAATTTACTTGCATCCAGATGAATACATCTAATGAAATAATAAGTATTGCATTTTCATAACAAAAACACATTGGGTATACAGGTAAATAAGAGTCCATTACATGATGTACAAATTAAAACTTGGTATTGCATTGGTGGCTTTCAATTGATCACTGACATATTCTGGTTTGAAATGAATCTTTTTCAAAGGATGAAAAAAAAGCACATATGTAATGTTTTTCTTTTTCCTGTATGATTCCTTTAATATGGGAGTGTGTTTCCATTGTAAACACAGAACAATACATACCTTAAATTCAATACTTTCATCAATGGCATATTCAAGCCTCCCTTACAACCTCTGGAGCATACATTTAACAATCATAGAAATGTAATTGCTGGGAAAAACTAAAAAGCAATAGACTCTCTAGTGTTTATTAAAATGGTATCTCCACATTTCCTGCATTTAAATGGTTACTGTTGACCCTGGTTATTTAACCTTTAATTTTATTTAGATATTGGCTCTACTACTACATGAGAAGCATCATATCACTAAAGTTTCTTATTACCTCACAGACCGTTGGGTCTGAGTTTTGGGTTTGTCACTCAAAGGATCTTGCCATTCTCAAGGGATTGGTGGGGAAGCAACACTTCTACTGAGTAAGATTCCTTGCCTTGAAAATGTGCTGTACTTAATTATTGATTTGGCTAGCAGCAAATACAAGGTGACAGTTAAACTGTAGGTAATATGCAATTTGAGTGAAAAAAAAATATAGCAACTGAAATGAATGAAAGGAATGCCTTATATTTGGAATAATAATATAGCTTTTTAAAGATATCACATTGCTCTACTAAATGTCATAGTTTGAGCTTAAAAACACTTTTTTTCAACATGAGTTTCCTCTGGAAGTGCATATACTTACCATTTCAGTAATGTGGAGTTGAACTGTGCTTTACATAAGTAATTATGAGAGTTGTCAGTATTTAATGGATATTGGAAGATATTACATCATTGATTACATCAAGAGAGGACTCTGTAAGCATTCTTAGACATCACGCACTTTCAGATAAAGGTAATATTTCCTTGTCAGTTAAATGTATCTGATCTAGCTAATCATTTATAAAATACTGGGATTAAACAATGTATGTCTTGTGGCTTTCAGGAAGGTGGTTAGACATTTCTGTAATTTACTCAAGTGTGGCCAGGTAGGAAGTTAGTGTCAATTTTTGGATTGTTTTCTCCATCTAATGTAAATAATTACTTTGTCAAATAATATATAGTTATAATGGATTTCTCCTGGCCACCTAGACTAACCTTCTACCTAATTCAGATCATGCAATTTCCATAGGGGATTGTTGGCTCAATCTCATAAGCCTGTTGCTAAGCTAGAACATGTTTTTTTGAAGAACAAAACAAAACACACACACACGTACCCACCCTTCCCCAAATACACACCTCTGTTTTAAAGAATGTCAGTAATGGAGAGTACTCTACAACGTATTTGAAAGTGTCCTGGTGGTTTGCTGTCCTGGTTTGGCCCAAACCAGGCCAATTAGTCTTAGAGAAACCAAGGTCACTGCTAAATTCCTCACTGCTTACGAGTGAAGAGCCGAAGGGGGCTCGCACCTGCAGGGAGAAGCAGACAGGGCAGGTGACCCAAGATTGACCAACGAGGGTATTCCATCCCATACACATCATTCTCACTTTCCTATTTATCACTAACCCACTGCCTCCTGGAGGTGGGGCCCAGGAGGGAGGGGCCCTCCTGTCTCCCACTGATTGGTACCAGCTTTGCCAATTCTCCAGTTAAAAGCCTGCAGGTGTGATGGCAGGGGAGCTATTGCATTTTCTCCTCTGCCCGTGCTGGGGGGAGCTACTGCATTTTCTCCTTTGCCCGTGCTGGGGGGAGCAACTCTGCCTGAGGAGGATTTCCAAGCTCTCAGTCTTGGCTTTGTATATATTTGTATATATTTGATTATTTCTATTATTATTGTTATTATACTCTTTTTCATTATTATAGTTTATTAAAACTGTTTTAACTTTCCAACCCATAAGTCTCTCTCCCTTTTCCCTTTCCCTTGGCGGGGGGGAGAGGGTTAACAGAGAGCATCTGCCACCTGGTTAATAGCTGGCCCAGCTTTAAACTGTGACAGATTTATTGGTGCCCAACGTGGGGCACGAGAGAAGCTCCAACAGGTTCCTCTGATAAGTTGAATCCTGGCTCTGGTGGGAGGAGACCTGGAGAGCTCAGCTGAGAGAATATCAGATTTCTTCCTTTGAGATTTAAGAGGGGTTGGAAAGTTAAAACAGATAGTAAAGATGGTGATGTCATTTTTGAATGCTGTGTTATCTTGTCTTTTTATGGAGTTTCTTTCACAATTGAGTATTGCAATGATGCCTTACCTGCCGTGGGCACTGTGTTATTGCTTGCTTCTTATGAATGTTTACATGCAGTTTAGCAGTGGGCGCTGGTCGAAATGTATTGTTTTGGTATGGGGTTTGATACTGATTTATGCTGTGATAAACTGGGCAGTTAATATTCTGATCTCTTATCTCTATGACACAATGATAGGCAGCTTTAATCGCGAATCAGTAGCAGCGACTTCATCTGCACGCTCCAGGCGTCCTTTTGCTGATTCTGTTAATGATTACACTTCCAGTTTTACTTTGGGAAATAGCACCTTCTCCTTTTCTGCCAAGCTGATTCCACCAGATTTTGCGAAATTAGGATGGTGCTGTCTAGGTGGCATGTTTTTATTTTTGTTTGTCCTGAATGTGTTTCTGATGTGGGATAAGATTAAATATCGGTGCAGGGACAGTTGTAGGTGTTATGCAGCCACCTCAGATCCTACAGTGTGTACTGCCACTACAGCCACTAAACCCACTGAAGCCTCAGCAGCCTGTACCACAGCTGCTACACCCCCCAAGATGGCCACTGCAGCTACTCAGACTCTCAGCACTCCCACGACAGCCACTGCATCTACTCAGACTCCAGCATCTATCGAATCTGTACCAATTGCTCCTGTAACCAGGAAGAAATACCAAAAGAAATCAGCTCGTGAAGTGAAGGATGATGACTCAGAGCCTTTTAAGGCAGAGCCATCATATGACCCAGGTGAGGGCCCTTCTCAGGCAGAGTTAAGGCCCAACACAGATGGGGGTTTCCTTGATCATCCTTTTAAAACAGACCCATCACAGAAGAAAGGTCCTTCTAAAGCAGAACTATCACAAGAGGACTCAGACGTAGAGATAACCTATCACTCCTTATCCCTGAAGGACCTGAGAAATATAAGGAAAGACTTCAGCCGTTATGACTGTGAACCTATTATTACCTGGTTGCTCCGATGCTGGGATAATGGGGCAGACAGCATGCAATTGGATGGCAGAGAAGCCAGACAGTTGGGATCCCTGTCCAGAGATGGTGGTATTGATAAGGCGCTCGCAAGAAAGTCAAACACTATCAGTCTCTGGAGGCGACTCTTGTCAGCTGTAAAGAGCAGGTATCCCTATAAAGATGATGTTATGAGCCACCTGAGCAAATGGACCACTATAGAAAAAGGTATTAACTACCTTAGACAACTAGCTGTGCAAGAGATCATTTATAGACACCCACAGGACATTGTAGATCCTGTAGATCCTGATGAAGTGGAATGCAACTGATCCATGTTCCGGAAGGTTGTGAAGAATGCTCCACCGACATATACCCATACATTGTCAATATTAGTCTGGGGAGAAGATGATATGGCACATTCTACTGTGGGCGAAATGGCTAACTGTATGCGACAGTATGAAGATAGTATTTCTTCCCCACTGCAGGCACGCATCTCGGCTGTGGAAAAACTGACTAAGGAGAACAAGGACTCATTTAAACAACTGTCAGACAAACTGTCCATGATCGAGAATAAACTTGACTCTCTATCTACGCAGGCGCGCGTTGCAGCTGTTAAGAGAAAACGTTCTCCTACAGGACCAGCTCAAAGGAAACGGAACACATCACGAGGTATCCTGTGGTTTGCCCTGCGTGGTTATGGGGAGGACATGAGCAGATGGCATGGACAACCTACCAGTACCCTTCAGGCACGAGTACGTGAGTTGCAAGCTAAAAGAAATACCAGAGAGAATTTTTCTAGAAGGATGGCTGCTCCAGTTACCAGTGAGCAGGACCCCAGTCAGGGGAGATGGGCCTCAAATCACTTTTTCCCAAGTGTGAATAGGAGAAATGAAGGTCCAGTCCCTGTGAGCAGCACGAATCCATTTCTTAATTAGGGGGGCCCTGCCTCCAGCCAGGTGGAGGAGAGGGACAACCGAGTTTATTGGACTGTGTGGATTCGATGGCCTGGCACATTAAAACCACAAAGGTATCGAGCCCTGGTAGACACTGGTGCACAGTGCACCCTAATGCCATCGGATCATAAAGGGGCAGAATCTATCAGCATTTCAGGAGTAACAGGAGGATCTCAAGTGTTATCTGTATTGGAGGCCGAAGTGAGCCTAACTAAAAATGAATGGAGAAAGCACCCCATTGTGACTGGCCCAGATGCTCCATGCATCCTTGGCATAGACTACCTCAAGAGAGGGTATTTTAAGGACCCAAAAGGGTACAGATGGGCCTTTGGTATAGCAGCTGTAGAGACTGAGGACATTAAACAGCTGTCTACCTTGCCTGGCCTCTCAGAAGATCCTTCTGTTGTGGGGTTGCTGAAGGTTGAAGAACAACAGGTGCCAATTGCTACTACCACGGTGCACCGACGACAATATCGTACCAATCGAGACTCCCTGATCCCCATTCATAAACTGATTAGACAATTAGAAAATCAAGGAGTGATTGGCAAGACTCGCTCACCCTTTAATAGTCCTATATGGCCAGTGCGAAAGTCTGATGGAGAATGGAGATTAACTGTGGACTATCGTGGCCTAAATGAAGTTACGCCACCGCTGAGTGCTGCTGTGCCAGACATGCTAGAACTTCAATACGAACTGGAGTCAAAGGCAGCCAAGTGGTACGCCACTATAGACATTGCTAATGCATTTTTCTCTATTCCTTTGGCACCAAAGTGCAGGCCACAGGTTGCTTTTACCTGGAGAGGTATCCAGTACACCTGGAATCGACTGCCCCAGGGGTGGAAACACAGTCCTACTATTTGCCACGGACTGATCCAGACTACACTAGAAAAGGGTGGAGCTCCAGAACATTTGCAATACATTGATGACATCATTGTGTGGGGTGATACAGCAGCAGAAGTTTTTGACAAAGGGGAGAAAATAATCCAAATTCTTCTGAAAGCTGGTTTTGCCATAAAAAGAGGCAAGGTCAAGGGACCTGCCCGGGAGATCCAGTTTTTAGGGATTAAATGGCAAGATGGGCGTCGCCAGATCCCGATAGAGGTGATCAACAAAATAACAGCCATGTCCCCACCAACTAACAAAAAGGAAACACAAGCCTTCTTAGGCGTTGTGGGTTTCTGGAGAATGCATATTCCAGATTACAGCCAGATTGTACGCCCTCTTTATCAAGTGACCAGAAAGAAGAATGATTTTCAGTGGGGCCCTGAACAACGACAGGCTTTTGAACAGATTAAACAAGAGATTGTGCATGCAGTAGCCCTTGGACCAGTCCGTACGGGACAAGATGTTAAAAATGTGCTCTACACCTCAGCTGGGGACAATGGTCCTACCTGGAGCCTCTGGCAGAAAGTGCCAGGGGAGACTCGAGGTCGACCCCTAGGATTTTGGAGTCGAGGATACAAGGGCTCCAAGGCCAATTACACCCCAACTGAAAAAGAGATACTGGCAGCATATGAAGGAGTTAGAGCTGCTTCAGAGGTAATTGGTACTGAAGCACAACTTCTCCTAGCACCTCGATTACCAGTACTAGGCTGGATGTTCAAGGATAAGGTTCCCACTACCCATCATGCAACTGATGCGACGTGGAGTAAATGGATTGCATTAATTACGCAGAGGGCTCGAATAGGAAACCCTAATCGCCCAGGAATCTTAGAAGTGATCATGGACTGGCCAGAAGGCAAAGACTTCGGAATGCCACCAGAAAAGGAGGTGACACGTGCTGAAGAAGCCCCACCATATAATGAACTACCAGAGGATGAGAAGCAGTATGCCCTGTTCACTGATGGATCCTGCCGTCTTGTAGGAAAGCATCAGAAGTGGAAAGCTGCTGTATGGAGTCCCATACGACGAGTCACAGAAGCCACAGAAGGACAAGGTGAATCAAGTCAATTCGCAGAGGTAAAAGCCATCCAGCTGGCTTTAGGCATTGCTGAACGAGAAAAGTGGCCAAGACTGTATCTCTATACTGACTCATGGATGGTAGCAAATGCCTTGTGGGGGTGGTTAAAGCAGTGGAAGCGAAGCAACTGGCAGCGCAAAGGGAAACCTATTTGGGCTGCTGAATTGTGGCAAGATATTGCTGCTCGGCTAGAGAAACTAGTCGTGAAGGTACGTCATGTAGATGCTCACGTACCTAAAAGTCGGGCAACTCAGGAAACTGAAACAACCAACAAGCGGATCAAGCTGCTAAAGTGTTCCAAATAGATTTGGACTGGGAACACAAAGGTGAACTATTTTTAGCTCGGTGGGCTCATGACACTTCAGGTCATCAAGGAAGAGATGCAACATACAGATGGGCTCGTGACCGAGGCGTGGACTTAACTATGGACTCTATTGCACAGGTTATCCATGATTGTGAAACATGCGCCGCAATTAAGCAAGCCAAACGGTTAAAACCTTTGTGGTATGGGGGGCGGTGGTTGAAATATAAATATGGGGAGGCCTGGCAAATTGACTACATCACACTCCCTCAAACCCGCCAGGGTAAACGCTATGTGCTTACCATGGTGGAGGCGACCACTGGATGGTTGGAAACATACTCTGTGCCCCATGCCACTGCCCGGAACACTATTCTGGGCCTCGAAAAGCAAATCTTGTGGCGACATGGCACACCAGAGAGAATTGAGTCGGACAATGGGACTCATTTCAAAAACAGTCTCATAGACAACTGGGCCAAAGAGCATGACATTGAATGGGTATATCACATCCCCTATCATGCACCAGCCTCTGGGAAAATTGAACGGTATAATGGCTGTTAAAAACTACCCTGAAAGCAATGGGGGGTGGAACCTTTAAAAACTGGGATAAACATCTGGCACAAGCTACCTGGTTAGTTAACACCAGGGGATCTATCAATCGAGCTGGCCCTGCTCAGTCAGACCTTCTACATACAGTAGAAGGAGATAAAGTCCCGGTGGTGCATGAAAGGAATCTATTGGGAAAAACTGTCTGGATTCTTCCTGTAAAGGGCAAAGGTAAACCCATTCGTGGGATTGCTTTTGCTCAGGGACCTGGATGTACTTGGTGGGTGATGTTGCAAGATGGTGAAGTCCAATGTGTCCCTGAAGGTGATCTGATTCTGGGTGAGACTACTTAAGTCAGAACTGTATGTCGTTGCTGCATGAGTGTCTTTCAGGTTAAGACAGTGGTGATGAGACCGGAGCTAGCTTCATCAAGTGGCGTCCAGTAACCTCCTCGAGTCTGACATCTTTAACCTGCAACCCGTGGGCACGAACCATGACGAAAGAGAGACTGCTAGCCAGAGAGACTGCTGAGAGACTGCTAGCCAGATGGAAACCCACAATCCTGAACCAAATGAACTTAATGAACTTTTTGTATAGAGAAGAATCATAAACTAGTGATATGTATATATATATTTGAAAATGAAAAGGTAGTGGTGATCTGAGTATGACGTGAATGGTATGGAATAAGGGGTGGAATGTCTTGGTTTGGCCCAAACCAGGCCAATTAGTCTTAGAGAAACCAAGGTCACTGCTAAATTCCTCACTGCTTATGAGTGAAGAGCCGAAGGGGGCTCGCACCTGCAGGGAGGAGCAGACAGGGCAGGTGACCCAAGATTGACCAACGAGGTATTCCATCCCATACATGTCATTCTCACTTTCCTATTTATCACTAACCCACTGCCTCCTGGAGGTGGGGCCCAGGAGGGAGGGGCCCTCCTGTCTCCCACTGATTGGTACCAGCTTTGCCAATTTTCCAGTTAAAAGCCTGCAGGTGTGATGGCAGGGGAGCTATTGCATTTTCTCCTCTGCCCGTGCTGGGGGGAGCTACTGTATTTTCTCCTCTGCCCGTGCTGGGGGGAGCAACTCTGCCTGAGGAGGATTTCCAAGCTCTCAGTCTTGGCTTTGTATATATTTGTATATATTTGATTATTTCTATTATTATTGTTATTATACTCTTTTTCATTATTATAGTTTATTAAAACTGTTTTAACTTTCCAACCCATAAGTCTCTCTCCCTTTTCCCTTTCCCTTTCCCTTGGGGGGGGGGAGAGGGTTAACAGAGAGCATCTGCCACCTGGTTAATAGCTGGCCCAGCTTTAAACCGTGACATTTGCTTTTTAAAACATTTATTTTTTAAACCCACACAGCTTATCCAACTCCAATTTCTGCCACTGGAGTTTGCTTTTTTTGGTTTGTTTTGTTTTGGTTTGGTTTTTTTTTTAGAAGGAAAGATCTCTTTATTCACTAATGGAAAGTGATTGTCCCCCTGTACTTGGCACTGGTGAGGCTGCACCTCAAATAGTGTGTTCAGTTTTGGGCCCCTCGCTACAAGAAAGACATTGAGGTGCTGGAGAGAGTCCAAAGACGGGCAATGAAGCTGGTGAAGGGTCTAGAACACAAGTCTTATGAGGAGCAGCTGAGGGAACTGGAAAAACTGAGTCTGAGGGGAGACCTTATCACTGTCTACAACTACCTGAAAGGAGGTTGTAACGAGGTGGGTGTTGGTCTCTTCTCCCAGGTAACAAGAGATAGAACGAGAGGAAATGGCCTCAAGTTGTGCCAGGGGAGGTTCAGATTGGATATTAGGAGAATTTTCTTCACTGAAATATCTGTTAAGTATTGAAACAAGCTGCCCAGGGAAGCAGCTGATTCACCATCCCTGGAGGTATTCAAAAGATGTGTAGATGTGGTGCTTAGGGACATGGCTTAGTGGTAGACTTGGCAGTGCTAAGTTAAACATTGGACTTGATGATCTTAAAGGTCTTTTTCAACCAAAATGATTCTACCATTCTATGATTCTATAAAGTTGTCTCCATGTTAGAATGGTGATCAAGTGTTCTTTTAGTATTTAGCACATTCAGTACAAATGGTGAAGTGCAAATCTAGCATTTCATGTCCATTCAGGGGAATAAAATAGGATCTTCATGGAAGGAGACTAAAGGGACACCAAAAGAGCCAAGGTTAACTCATTTTTAAACTCAGTCAAACATTCACAGAAAGCACTCTTCATGTCTTGCTCAACTGAATTCAGTACTTCTGAGGGAAAGCATGCATGTTGAAAGTGCAGCTTTATACTTCTGTGTTGTCTTTGGTTTACTTATTTTTTTGTCAGGTAATGACACTCCTAAAGAAGGGATCTAATGTACAGAACTTTAAAAAATTTCAGTTTCCTAAATAAAGTCAGAATACAAAGCTCAGTGTGACTCCAGCTTCAAGGTTCAGTGCAGGTAAATTAAAATGCCTCCAATGATTTCAGTCCAAAATTAAATACGATCAGAAAAATACCATAACAATGAGAAGGATATAAATGTGAGTGAACAAGCAGCAAGTATACTGATATTTATTAAAACATTGTGTGAAATATTTATTTGCAGAATGAAAAACAAAATAAAATAATCTCTTCCCTCAAAGACAGCGCTACATCTAGTAGTTTGTCACCTCCTATAATAATGAAAAGAAATGAGTTTTCATTTACCATTAACACTGAAAGAACTTGACACTCCTTCATCTACAGGAGACAACAAAAGCTTTAGACCATACAGACCAGATAGAAAATTTGATTTTCATATATTAGCTTTGAATATTCTTGATCAATCTGATTTTAAACAGCTGAGGATGTTGGGCCTTCATCACTTTTCTGCACAGACTATTTCAATCCTAATAGCTGAGGTTCCATTGTAATAACTTTTGAAAGACATTTATAAAGAATGGATGTTTTCCAATTCCAGCATGAAAGGGAGAAATTGAGAGACTGCAACTTTCGCAATAAATTGTCTTCCTGTCTGTAGTCTTCCATCTCCTCCAGCTATTACTAGTTTTTCCAAAGAGCGTGGTTATACTTTGGTGAAGGATATAACTGTATTCTTTGCCCCTTTAAATTGTTCTGCTAAAGCGAAGAAGGAACTGCTTGTATTTGAAAAAAAAAAAAGAACATCGGAAGAGATACAGGTGCAATTTAAGCTGTGGAAAGTAAGAATGCTCAGCTCTTTATGGCTGCCTATGAGAAAAGCTTATTTTTTATCAGAAATGAAATGTATTAGTATACTTTCAGGATGCTCCCATATTTCTACAAGCCTGTACACCTGTGTTAGTCTGTGTACAAACCCCAAAAGAGGTGTAAGAAGCAGTATTTCATCCTACAGTACTATTCATTAAGATTCCTGAATAAACTGGTATTATCTGTCTATGTTACTTCTGCATATATATTCTTAATGATTTTAGTACCCTATATCATTTATTACAGGGCTATGAATATGTGTATTCCTACACATCCTGTATCTGCCTGCTTAGCTCACCTGAAAGTAGCATGAAGTTTTTCTTGCATGAAAGAATAGGCATTTTTAAAGCATTAAAAGCAGGCTTTAAAATATTTTTAAATAAATATTTATTAATAAATATTTTAAAGAAATGTCATAGTCTATTATCACTCTGCAAATAATTCTGTAGTGGCAAAAAGTAACACATCTTCATTGTTACCCAGATAAAAGATTTTTATTTAGAAGACTCATATTTTTTTCTAATATAATCCATTGAAAGCTGCAAAGTTGGTGTAAAGGTTTTGAGAATCAGGCCACAATATGATTGTTGTAATTCAGATTATATTCAGTCCCTCAGGACTTGATTGTGCCTCTAGGCACAGCCTTCAGCAAGAAATTGTGTATAGGCTGTGTCATCCCAAGAGGTAATGTGCCTTAGAAACACACCTCTGAAGTACAATTGACTCCTTGTTCATACATGAATTCAGCTTGTCAAGAGACTTTTCTTATTCTCAGTGTTCTACATCCAATTCCCAATGACAAAAGGATCTAGCAGTTGTGGACATGTGGGCTTGAATTCCTGCCACCTATGTTAGGTAACTAACATAGAAAAAGAGCTATACTAGACTGTTTATATTGCTAAAAGGAGAAATGGAAAGTGGAAAAGTAACCTCCAGAAAGAAGAGTCAGTCCACATAAGATCTGATTTGCTTTCTGGAGGTGCCTTTCATGAAGAAATTCCCACATTAACAGTGGGAAGAAAGAACTAATGCTGCTTGAAACACCAGGATTCTCTCAGAAGGGCCTTTGGAGCAGAAAGCTGCAATGACACGCTGTATTGTCTTTTCTGATCCATATTAGCTAATATCATTTACAATGACTTATCCCTTTCACTAAGTTGGCAGCATTTGGGATCCCAGTATCCGTTCAACTCCAAACAGCCCTACAGTACCTATGGCAAATTTCCTCCAAGGCTTCCTTTGTTATACTTGACAACTAAACTACTGTGATCTCAGAAATTCATCTTATAGATGCTGTACTTTGCTTCCCTTTTCATTATTGCACTAGAATGGAAATCCTAGTGTGTCTTATCAGCTGGCACGTGAGAAAGTATCTTATTGCATGTACAGTGTCTGTCTGGGATGGAGTTAACTTTCTTCATAGCAGCCAGGATTGTGATGTGCTTTGCATTTGTGGCTAAAACAGTGTTGATGACACACCAATGTTTTGACCATTGCTGACCAGTGCTTGCACAGCATGAAGACCTTCTCTCTACCCCAACATTCATCCAAAGTGAATAGACTGGGGGTGGGCAAGAAGTTAGGCGGAGACACAGCTGTGACAGCTGACCCAAACTGACCAAAGAGATATTCCATACTATACGATGTCATGCTCAGCAATAAAATCTCAAGGAAGGGAGAAGGAACGGGGAACATTTGTGGTTATGGTATTTGTTTTCCCAAGCAACTGTTATGTATACTGAGGCCCTGCTTCCCAGGAAGCGGCTGGACACCTGCCTGCAATAGGATGTGTTGAATGATTTATTCTTTTTCCTTTGCTTTCATGTGCAACTTCTGCTTTCCCTATTAGTTATTATCTTGACCCATGAGTCTTCTGGCCTTCCTTCTATTTTCTCCCCATCCCATGTTAGAGGGGAGTGAGTGAGTGTCAGGTGGTGTGTTTGGCTGCTGGCTGGTGTGAACCCACCACTTTGCAAAACAGTGCCAAACCTCAAATACCTAAAATAAAAAGTCAAAACCAGTGAATTTAGTAAAGAACATTCATAACTCTTCCTTTATATGAAGTTACCACTTTACTTAATGTTGAAAAACAAAGGAAGAGAAACACAAAATATTTTGTAGTTTTCCTAATTTTTTTTCCAAATAAAATTCTAAGCTGGAATTTTATTTTGAATAATAATGTCAAATTGCAATGACTGAAAATCTTAATGTTGCTACTTTATTCTGTAATTCTGTTTTGTTTCAACCTCATAATTATTACTATTTCACACAAGAAAAAGTTCAAACACTACTTCTGAGTATTGTTTAAGCTTGAATGGCTTTGTAAAAGAATTTTTCCATGTATGTGCTCTGCATTATGAAATACATGGCCACCCATAGCATAATCCAATGACTAACACTAATTTCAAGTGAAAGCACAAGAAACTTGCTTTGCAGATTTCCACCTGCTAACTAATCAATACAATTCTGGTACTGTAAGTAATTTTCATCTGATTATTCAAATGAAATAAGCAAAAGTAGTGTGTGTTGCACATTTCATTTGGAGAAGCGAAAGTATGGAACAGCACCTTTGGCCATATCCCATTTTCAGATACAAAAAAGGCACTTCATACAAAAAGAAGAGTGCAGAAGTCCCTCCAAATAGGAGGTCTAGAGACTGCTTATAGTTCATCTGGTACCCTGGCGAGAAAAACGAGTATTGTGATGAAAAATACGCAAGCTAGAATCCAGTCCTGCTGTGAGATCTACACAGGTACAACCTAGAGCATGTACAGAATCCATCTAAATCAGTACCGTTCTGTCACGGCACGGGAGAAGTTCCACGTGGATTACACTTGATTGGATCTGGTCAAAAGATCATGAAATAAACAGCTGAAAATGAACAAGGCATGGTATGAATGAACTATATAATCAGCCTCCTTAGGAAAAAAGGAAAAGTCTATATTGACTATATAGTCAAAGAAATGAGTTAAAGCTGCTATGAAGATGCCTTATCATTTCACTAATAAGAGTAGTAATGAAGGTGATTAAACTGTATAGTTCACTCTGTGCCATGCTAAAATGTGGAGCTGGTAAAGGAAAATTTTCTTTTGTTCTTTAAGGATGCATTTTATAAGGAGGCTTTTATTTGCTATTAGGTGTCAGGGCTCAAAAAATCTTTTTAGTATGTTTATCCATTTTAATTTCAACAACAGATGGCTAAATAAATATAAAAGTACTTTTGTAATACAAAAAATACTGAATAAGTTGCTATATGTTTTTGCTTTCATTGTATTTTCCACACTTTAAAATTTCAAAATAAATGACAGAATTGTAAATAGACTGTAGAGGATTTTTTGCTGTCCTCCCTAGATTTATTGCTTCTGAGTGTAAACTGATCTGGAAACAAGTGAGAATTCCCCTGCGAAATGTTCTAAAATCCAAATTCCTCACGGAGAGGAGAAAAATATTTGAGCAGAAACAATCATCCCCAGGTGTATAAGCTTTGAATAATAACAGCCTGGTTTCTACATTTCTTTTGTTCATGATGTATCAATCCAGTGTGAAAGGAAACATAAAACCAGCACATATATAAACCAAATGCGCAGCAGCAAAATCTTTAACAAATCCTAATTATTCAGGTGGTTAAAGAACAAGCTAAATAGCAGCACTAGTACACTAAATTCTTGTGGCTGACACAGAAGTGGTTATGACAGCTTTCACATTATCTCATTGCAGTATCGAGGCAGTAGTCGCAGCTGGCTCATATGTCAAAATGTGTCAGGACTTAAATGGTAAAACAGGAGTGCAACAGCAATTGGCTTTTCAATCAATAATGCAATCAATATATTTCACAGATATTTTCCCATATCTAAATTACTTTGCAGAGATGAGGTAGCCTGACTGAGTGTTTATAAATCAATAAAACACACAGCTAAAGGACATCTGCTCCTGTTCTTTCACTTCAAGGTGCAGTTTGCCTTTTATTTCTAACTCTCTCTTATTTAAGAATGTACTTTTGAGGAAAAACAACTCTCTTTTTGCACACAAATCAGTTTTGAGTTGCATTATAACTATAGACTATTTTTGTTAATAATTGTGTACTTCAGTTTTAAATAGGTGTACGGGACAATTTCTACAGGCAGCAGAGCTGAGAATTAATAACATTCATTTCAGATTTGTAATATAAGTATAAATAGGTATTTTATATCACATTACATTTTTTTCTAAATACAGTGCAATGCACACAATTTTGAAATCTCCCCAACCTTAGGCAATGCAATTTTTTCCCATGCAACAGAATTCCGGAAGATTCTCAAAAATATTTTGTAGAACAGCTTCTTCTCAAAGCATCATTGCGTTCATGGTCTTCTTTCACTAATCTATTTCATTTTCAGTAGCAGTTACATAGAAGGTGATAGCTCGTTGCCCTATTGTTGTATGAAATTATAGAATTTGCCTTCTGCATCTTTTTTTGTTTGTGAAGAAGTGACTATGGGTAAGAATATGTATTTCAATGCCTATCATCAGAATAATTCCGTAAGAGAATATAATTTGATGACTTTCCTGTGTATGACTGCAATATATACATATACTATACTTATGCATATATATAGTTGTGTACTACACACAGAGATACATACAAATACGTGTGAAGCATTGCAATGCTGGAGTTAATTATATGAGTTAATGCATATAGGTGTTCATTATTGTTATGTGAACTATGCGTTTTATTTATATGGTATTAAGAACTGAAAAATGTGTCTCTAGGTGTGGACTTTTAACGTAAAAAGACCTAATATATTTTAGCCCTATTCCTCTTCTGCTTGAAAATTATATCAGAGATGAAATAGAGAGTAACAAAAACAATTACATCTTTCAGGTAAGACAGCCATATTCTGTCAAGAAGTACATAAACCCAAGCAAATTGCGTTTCCTAATCTAGGTGTTCCATTAAAAATAGATTGTCACGTTGGTGAACACCAACTAATCTTATTATGTTATATCTTTAGCTCACATGCTGTGTTATTCTCTCAATATATGCAATCTCTCTCACAATTGTGAGATCCATCTCTGAACCACAGTCGCTACACAGTCAAAAGACAAGCTAGGGGCACAGTGGTTCCCTGGTTCACTTACTTTATGTATTTTATTAAGATTTATACTCAATCTATTACTATGTTATAGAATTTTAGAGGATTTTTATGTAATTTCATAGTAGAATTTGAATATGGCTTTAACTGAAAAGGTTCCAGTTAACATAAATGAGTTCAAGATCTCACATATTTAATTTCCAAATTAGCAGAGATACTGTCTTTGACTTGAATGGGAAGACTGTTTTGGCTTTAGTAGCTGACTAGCTCAATAGCTTTCAACAACACTGAAAGAAAATTTGAAAATATTATTATCCTAAAGAAACAAACAAAACCCCAAATATTGTGGTACTTTGTAGAATGGTTTCAATCAAGCTGGAGGTTTTTTTTTTTTACATCACTTTATATAAAAGGTGCTGTAGTATCCTTTTTTAAAATTCAATTTTAAATTCAAAATTCTTCACCTTTTTGAAGATACATCTGAATAATTTTTATTAACTACAAAATATTTTCACTGTCTTAATAGAAGTGTTTAGCAGCCTCATTAAACTCATGCAAAATAGACTAGAGTAAGAAAACCTCTGTTTTCTCTTAGTAGAAACATTAAATCAACATAACAAGTAATATCATCATAAAATGCTCTCAGAGTATTCTCCATTAATATTATCTTGATAAGGCTCTTGAATGACTGAAACTGCCATGGTTTTTTATAGCTTTTGTAAACGCTTTATTGTTTCAGTGACTGAGCTCTGTGGAATCCTAAGTTACGAATTCCTACAATTGTCGTTAAAGCCATTCTCATCCATTGTATATAAGTGCCAGAAATATTTTGAGAGACCTGAAGATCTATAAAACTTCCAGCTGATAATGTATCTTAAGCTGCAAGTCAAACTCCCAGCAACCATAGAGTGGTTAATAAGTTCATATTTGAGAAGCTGTAAAATGAGAGAACACTGCTGGGAACTTGAAATTGAAACTAGTTGAAGAATGCCCCTGGTGACATGAACTTTATTTTAAGTAAGAGCTGGTCAAAATGCAGTAGTTGCACTTTGCAGAGTGTGTCATCAACATTACTGAAGATGTTCTGTTTTGCAAAAGTTGCCCAACATTTTATTCTGGGAATATTCACATTTCTTGTTACAGAAGATGACAACAAATGAACCTGTAGTCCTGGGAAAAATGTTTGAGGAATCTTACAATTGGTTTTGTGTGTATGCTGGGTAGGCACCCTTCATTATGGAAGGTCAGCTTTCGAACTTGAAGGTCATGTGCTTTGGCCTAATAACAGTATCTCATGTTTTCTTTCAAAATGATCCTCTGTCCTATGTGGCATTGCCTGAGAAACTCCAGTAGTCTGAAACCTGCATGAATGATCTGTAAACGTTCTTAAATTTAAGATTTGATGCGAGGGATTAGAAACAAAGTGAAAATATTAGGTTGGATTACATGGAAAAAGCAAATTACAATAATCTCTGGAAGAAAGAAAAGAAAAAAAGAGGGGGAAGGGAAGGGAGGGGAGGGGAGGGGAAGGGAAGAAGGAAGGGAAGGGAAAAGTAGTAGAAATTATTTCACTAAGTAAACCAGTATTACTACACAGGGTTGTTATAAATATGAAGCTCTGAAATCCAAGAGGTAAACATGACAGTCAGTTGTAGACAGGTATATTTGCTAGTTTCAAATGCAGTTACACTGGATTCAGATGGATGTGAGAACAGTAAATGACCTTTTTTTTTGAGAATAGCCATAAAAACAACAAGCTAAAATCTTTTTAGGCATTCAAATTTAGAAACAATTAAATGGAATATACAGACAATAAATTACACTTTTACTGAAAGTGGCATTAGTTCGAATAATAACCAGGATCATATACAGTCAGCCCAGTTTCTAATTCTGTCCATATAGACTATATAAAGAGTAAAGGTTAACCTGTGGACTGTAAACTATATTCTAATTATATGAGTACATAAATCAATAAGCCCTCAAGGGTATGAATGACGGTACAGGAACACAACTAGGACAAAGTAGGAGCCAGGAGCAACATAATGATTAAAACGCCTAACACCATCTTAGAGTGAACAAAGGGAGGCATAATGTTGGCCTGATCAAGCTTATTTTGTTGACCAAAGCAGAGGGTTTGAGTGTGCAAAAGTGTAAGCAGTTAAGTAGTTTTAGAAACTACCAAATATATTTCTTTTGTACAACTTGAAGGTCTTGTAAATCAGGTTATACACCATCTCTGTGATCACCAGAACATATGGAAAGAGAGAAAAAAAAAATCTGTCCTTGGGCTAGATAGCTTTGGCCCCTTATTCATGTCTAAATAAAAATAGCTTGTTGCTGGTTCATGTAGAACTTTATCCCAGCAGAGTGGGGAACCAGTCTCTCTCTAGCACCTCTGTACGATGTCATGGAAGTAAATGCTAAAATGGAAAATGGTTTGAGACTGAAATACCTAAGTATCTTTAATGTCTGTTGTTAATGAAGATCTAGGCCCAGTTCAGACACCCAATACAGGCATCTACAAGTGCCTTTTGGGGCACCTTATCCTGCTCCTGCTGGATTCCAGTGACTGGTCCAAAGGACATCGATCTCCTATAGGTCTTGTATTTTACCTACCATCTTACATGCAGCTGGCGTATTTCAGATACTACAAGTTGTCTTAGTGCGGGTAACTGAATTGAACCCCACATGTTATTGGTGCCTCTTGGAAAAGCTGTGTTGTGTTTCATAAGGAATGTAAACTGGGTATAGATTTATGAAAGCTGGTTTCCTAAACCTGTCCAATGGCTGTCATTCTATACTAAACGATATCTCTTTCAGAGTTATTTCTATGCACCTTATAAAAAATATAGAATATAATGATATTCTATAGCACTCTTCCAGTGAGTTTGGGAAAAATCTGTGCATGTACCATTCAAAGGAAAGTGAGAGACATGTTTCGTGTTTAAGAAAAGACTGGACATGGCACTTGACATGGTGGTGTCAGGGCAATGGTTGGACTCGATGATCCCAGAGGTCTCTTCCAACCTGACTGATTCTATGATTCTGTGAAATTGAGGAGAGTACGGATACAGTGCAACACTAACTGAAAATGAAGATGGCAGACTATACTGAACCAAGACTGAATTTCGTATTGAATAGAACACTCCTCTTTTTTTTTTTTTTTAAGATATAATTTCTATCACAAACTTCAAAGGATGTATATAAATTGTATTCAACATGGATACATTTTTTACTCAAGGCTACAAAATTAACCAGTCAGAAATATTTGTTGTGGGAGTAATTCCAAAAGGTTTAATGTGTGGGTTTAAGGGTCTTATCCCTGCTACCAGGACTAATTCTGTTATTGTATTGCATGGTATTATATTGCATTTTTTTTATGGGAATCTATTTTAAAAAGTATACACAGAATGAGATCAGTATGAATCTTGCTCATCAGCAACAGTTAAATATCAAATATCAATCAACTTCTTTACTGTTTTTTAATTTTCAGAATCTCCATCTGATAGTAAGTTTGTTAGAAACTCATAAAAATGACACAGGAAAAAAACATAGAATAGATTGCAACAAGATGCATTTGTCCAATGTAATCTGATAAAGGTGAAGTAATCTTTCAACAGAGTAGTTAACTGATTCAATGGAAAGTCTATAAGGTGTATAGGGGTTTTGTGTATTTTTTTCTTAATATTTATTTATATTACTACAAATAGTGAAAATTAGCACAAAATACTCATTCTCTTCTTTTGATAACAAGATCCATAGTGACATCTAAATAACCCTTAACTTCAGAGTTTTTCATCCCTAGATCATATACTGAATCTGATTTGCATTTGAGATTATGTGCTTCAGAAGTCAGACAATTTATTTGTGACAGCCAGCTATAAGAAGTTGCAATTTTTTTGTTGAGAGACCCTAGTTAATAGAAGTGTGGGACACAACCTCTGAGAATTTTTTCTACTCTCTCAGGCCTAAACTACTGCATACAGTGAGAAATGTCCTTTCAGCTGTTAGCTGCTCAGTTTTAAATGGTTTGTTGATCTGAATGAAGAATGCTGAGTACTCTGAGATGCCAAGGCTGGCTCCAAGTGATAATGAGCACAAACTAAGGAATGTAGCTAAGGAATACATTGCCCTCTTCCTATATAAAGCTCCAGCTAAAGGAGTAACTTCGCAGAACAATGAGGAAGCCTTTGAGTTGGATGTTTTTTTCTTGCAGCACTGAAGGAATGCATTGACAAGAGGGGTGGGGTAGCTGAAATCATTGGAAAGAATTGTATAAGAGAATAAAAGATGAGCTCGCTGCATGTGGGGACATTATATAATGAGATAACACATGTTCCCACAACTAGGAAAATGAATAGAATTATACTTACTTGTAAGAATCACAAAAAATATTAACAGTAATAAAAAAAGATTGCACAGATTAAGTTGTTGGCCAAATATTAGACAAATAATTTAAATAATGAAAATTAAGGTATTGCATATGCAGCTGTGACCAATGTATAATAAGAGGATCAGCTATTTTTTCTGAAGTGTTAGAAAATTGATATGAAACTCAGGGTCTCATGGCAGCGCACCCTTGCGCACACAAGGAGGTATTCCTCTGTCTCTTTGGTGCATGAGTTTCACCAGATGCACCTGCCAGGAGGCACAGAATATAAAGCATTCTCTTCCCTAAACAAAAGCAAATGCCATGTCAAAGGCTGAGGAGGTACCTCATCTGGGCCTCATCTGCTGCACTAGGAAGGTGCAGCAGATGCCCTGCACATCTTATACCATATCTTTGGCCTCAGACAGACAGAATAGATGGCATCACAATGGATTTTAGGTACCTCTCTTTGGGCAACTGAGTCCTGGCTAGTAGTCATAGAATCCATTTTTCTCCAAGAATACACAGGGGTCATTGAGAAACGGTCTTCCCAACTCAGAGGGCTAAAGTTAAGAAGTGGAAACATCACTCCATGTTCCGTAACTCCTGTTCAGAAGACAATGCTGAAAACCACTTGCATGTCTGAAGAACAGAAGAATGTTGTAAAGGCCACAGAAGTTACCAAGATTAGCATTTATAATGCTATTTACCCTTGGCTTGCTTTAGAATAAGTTCATCATAGAACTGTACATGTATGTTTAGGTCACATAATAATGTGAAAAATACCATGGAATCACAGGAACATGGCAATAGCCTCTTTAACCAAGATTCCATAGATGTTTTTAAAAAATCTTCTGGCAGTAACTTGTAGGGGATAGCTATCCTGGATACCATTTTATACGGATTTTTAAAAGTATAGAATAATTATACTTTTTAACTTAGTTTTTGTTTTTTTTTCTGAAGTACCCCAAAGTTTCACTTTGGAGATTCCCTTTCCTTTCATCATTATTAATTTAGCTGTTATGATAAGAGCTATTGTCGGTCAGGATCAGGGACCTGTTGCTCTAGGGGTTGAAATCACTGAGAGTAAAGCTTTACATAGTCTAGGTCCAAGCAATTTTCTTGACACATTTCTGCTCAGCCTCCATAACTGTCAGTAAAATAAGAGTTTCAGCTGCAAATGGTAGCCCCAGGTATATTGTTAGAAACTTTACTATTGCAATGAAGATTTGGGATCCATTAGGTAATGAATGGATTACACTGAGCAACTAGAGAAGATTAACTGGTTATTGTTTGTAAATTGCTTTGCAGATAGTAAGTCTCATGTAAGTGCTCTGTATTACTGTTATTAATGGACTATTTTTATCTTTAGTGGATATCTTGCTTCACCATTGTTCACATACATAAAGGGAAACTATAATACTTTCCTTCAGACTAGCATTCAGAACTTCAAAAGAAATTACTTTTAAGCTTGAATAGACTGATTAATGTTTATCAAGAATGAGGTGATATGTGACTGTAAAGAAAGGAAAGAATACGCACAAAAAAGTTCTTTAAATATTTAAAAAGAGATCTCAGTACATGCTATGCTAACAGAAAATTTTCAGGTATGACCTGGCAATTTAGAAAACAAGAAGTCCTTAAAAATCCAGTCATAAGCTTTTGTCATATCTTCTTTATCTTCTTAATTCTCCTAGAAATATACCCTGTCCTGACTAATATTTTACAGGATATTATCATAGTGCTACTACATAAAAGATTTAAAGAATCTTTGAGAAAGAATAAGGAGAGGACAGACAATTATAACAAACTGAGAAGAAACTATTTAAGAAAAAATATCTTTTAATATGGTTACAATTTTTCATCTGCCATGAAAAATAGAATAGCATCTCTATTATTGAGCTTAATTTCTGAAGGTCTTCTGTCAGACATTCAAGACTGTTCAGGTATTTGAAGGTGCAAACTAATATTTACAGAAGAAACCAACAAAAAAGGCTATTCGCAAACTTATGCCTAAATATCTTTTCACCCTTAGTCTCCTGTGCCTAACATAACACTCTAGACTATTCTCACTCCTGTAAGATTACACAGATTCTTATATTCTCTGATAAGTAATTTCTAGAAAAACTCCAAGGTATGATTCCTGTGGCATGGAATATTATTAATACATTCTTGTGTAAAGAACAGCATTTAGAAATTTGGTAAAACACCACCCATCTCTAGAAAGGAAATGAATATAAAGGCCACATAGCAGTTCTCATAGAAGTACTTATAACTAACATATGCATATGGTCCATTGCATGTTTGCTTTGCCTGCCTTGCCATCTTAGTTATGTATTATCTTAGGCTCTGTTCTGTGCTAATGTGGCTGGTAAGTCTTTGAGACTACAGCAGGCTCATACCTGCCTAAGTACATAGGCTGGAGAGGTGTTTGCACCTCCTTTTGCAGAATATTTGAGAACTAAGACATGAATCCCCATTTAAGATATAATACACAAATTCTTTTCTCAAAGCTAGCAGAAAGAAAACAAGAAATTAATCTAGATTCCTATCAGTGTTATCTCAGCATCATTTTGGGGTATTCATTATAAACTTTTCAACCTCTTTCATATTCTCATAGCTAGAAGAACAGCCACATCACACTTAGCTAAATTCTGAGCATCTCTAATGACTTCAGTAGATTCCTGCCATTCTAGCAGTGAAATGTACTGAATGGATTTGTTGAGTCCATATGCAATTGTTTCACTAAGTGAACAGAGGCTTCCATCACTCACACTTAAATGTAGAATCATAACTTAGTGTCAAAGCTATATGTTCGAACACTGTTTATTCCTAATGATGGGTCGGGTTAAAAATAGACCAGATATGTATCAGAGAACAGTGTATTTGATTATTTAAATGATTTAAAACATTCAAAACCCAAGTGTATATTATGTCTTCCACTTCAGTGATGCTATATTTCAGGTGCTACAAAAGTGCTGTAACTTCATCTGTATAATCCAGCAATACATTTAAGTCAGATTCTCTGTATTGGATTTTTCAGTCATACAATTCAGGGTTTGGAAGAATCCCAATTATCTGATCTTGAAAATATTGATGAGATGCTAAACTGCTGTGGTGGCAAAATCTGCTCAAGCCTTTTACAATATTAGATACATACCATGACGCCTAATATTGTAGTGACATAGGTAACTTTCCTATTACATAGCATGCTCCCATTATAAATGTGTTTTGTGACAGTTTTGCTAACTACTGTCAGAAATAATCCAACATTGAACATCTTTAGATTATCCTTTGGAATTCCTTTGAGATTTTGGTAATTTAGCACACATGTAGATGTGCATCATATGATAATATCAATTTTAAAGAAGTTTTTCAAGGTATTTTCAGTAGAAATAAATACGTAAACAAATAAGTACATTACAATGGGAAAGTCTTTGTGTGTTGAATGGGCTGGATGAAATTTCCTACATGAATAAAATTCATTAGTTAGTAGAAAAGCACTGCCATTAAGTTTCTAGTATACAGCTAAGCAACTCCATCCCAAATTTCCCCAACTCTACAACTAAACAAACAATCAAAATGGTCTGATCTCTTAAAAATGTAAAATATATAGGAAAAACATATTCAGATGGCAATATTTTATGTCTTTTCTATTGGAAGAATGAAAGCACTTCTCTGCTGTAAACACAGGGATGAACAGAAGATAAAAGCCTGCTTTAAGAGAGTTTAGGAATAGTCTGTTCATTTCACCTTTCATGTTAGCAATTTAAGCCTTAATTTTGCTCTGCACTTTATGATTGGGATCAAGGGAAATATATTGTAATTTTACTTTGTTAACAAGTTATTTTGGGGAAGGGAAGGAAAGGAAAGAGTACTTTAAATGGGTGTGAAAGACAATACTTCAGGCTAAACCATGAAGTAAGATGGCCATAATGTCTGGAGGAGTGCAGCATTATGAAACAGTGTTCTTAGCTCTTTATTTGTGTACCTGGTGCAGTCACGTCTAGCTGTGCAAAGACTGTCTATTAGAGTGTTAGTATGGTATATTTTTTTTTAAAAAGCAAGGAAGAAACAGACGATGTCTGCAAGGACCAATACAAAGATTGTGCCAACAAGTGGTTTTTAAAGGTGTTTTGAAAAAACTACATTAAAACAAAACTCTCTAAGTTCATAGTATTAATCTTCCAGTCAATTGGTAATGTTTTTGGATCAGTGGTAGGTAAACAAGTGTATAGTTTAACTGTATTTCTCATGTGCTATTTTCCCTTGCAGGTTACTTAGAAGAAATCTTGACATACAACAGATATAAGATATGCATTAAAGTATTGAAGAATTCAAAAGAGGAAATAGAAAATAAAATTCCAACTTCACTTTCCTTGAATAAAGGCCTTGAGGGTGATGGGAAATTCATATGACATCATAGAGGAGGACAGAATTAGGTCAGTTCTTTCGAGAGCAAGTAACATGATCTTTGAGGACTGATATTACATTACAGTTTGGACTTAGTTTCAAGTAGTCACACAGTTTAAAAGTTATGGTTATCATTCATCCATTCATGGAGAATGACTTTTAATCATCCAAATAGATCATGTTCGATTCTTAACATACATTTGTCCAGAGGAAAGGTAAATTTACTTGCTAAAAGTCAGAAAATAACTGTTGAATTCAAGAAAACAAGGGAAATCCTCCAAAGACCAGTGCTCTGTTTTTTATCACGCATTTTCGAAGATTTTGTCTACTATATCCAGAAAACTTAAAAACCTGTGGTGTCACAGACACCAATGATTTGTCAGAAGTATGGAACTAGCTAGTAGCAGAATTTCTAAATGGACAACCACACAGACTGATAAGCTGCTGTATGGAATTCAGGCGTTCCACTCCATTTTAGAGTGCTAGATAAAGAGCTCCGGTGCTATATTAACTACCTTGTAGGCCAAGATGATTTGGGTCTTTTGATGAAATGAACCACATACACAGACATATTAGGAAGCATTTACTATGTCTTAGTGCACTGCTTCTTCAGTCCCTGATTAAGCTTTGTGTAGGACATAAGGATTTGCATTTCCATTAATAATTCCTAAACAATAGCTTAATTTTACTTTTTTCCTCTGTCTACAACTTTTTCTCAGCAGTGCTTTTATCTTATTTTTATGGTGTGAAAATATTTGCTAAATGGAGTTCTTAAACAAAACTCTTGATAGAGGTTTGCTATACATATTAGTCAAGTCGGGAAATTGGACATCCTAACTACAAGAAGTTTCCTTCCTCTTGCTAGTGATTTAGTAAGTATTTGTGAATGTTTGCTATATTTCAGACACAGAACTCTTAACAAAATAAAATAATTTTGAGAGCTTGTCAGTTATAAATATTTCAAATAGAAGAAATGTAAGAAGGAGATGAGAGAGAGTATGTTAGCCAATCAGTTTAACAAAGTGAGTATTCTGTCTGAATATCTTCCAAATATCAGTCCAGATAGGGAAAAAAAAAGTATTTTTAGGCTTGGGAGCAGAATAATGTTCTTTGTATGGATTGGTATGGATTGAAGAACATAATCTTTATTCCTACAATTTTGAAGTATGGATTTTAGAGATTACAGCATAGTACATCAACTCACATTACTGTCATCATGCTAACACACAGAACATTGAAAATGAACCTTATTTGATTTGATGGCTCATTATTTGCTTTCACAAAAGTGCTCTGAGAACACAGCATATCAAATTAAAACACGCGTACAATGCAGACTTTTGAAAAGGTCCTGAAATGATCCTGAGAAAGGACAGTACAGTCCATCTACAGCTAACTATTGAGTGTAAATATAGCATCAGTGACATTCATCAAGCTAAACGGAAATACACTGAGGAATGTTTCTTAGATTATAACAAAAGAGGGGTGTGTGTGGGGGGGGGCTTTTCTCAGTAGACTATGAAAGGGATTTCCCAGTTTCATGGGGTACATATCAGCCTGCATATTGGCAATGTTTCTCCACTCCGTACTACCTTGAAAGACTTGTGCACCACAGAGTGCACCCCAAACATATGCATCAAACAGTATTACCACATGCTCTCCACCTTTATGTTGCATGCTGTTTTTCTCACACAGTATTGCCACAAACACCATACTCCCACACTCACCGTCTTGATCTCACAGTATTATATCACAGTCACTACTTTCAGAAACCTTAACCAATTCCCACACTTCTCCTACCTGGTAGCACTCCCTTACAGAAGGAGCATTTTTTGAGAAAAGTGCATATATCCTCTAGGATCCACCATAGTATCTGTTTGAAGAATTTTCTTGTAAAAACATGAGGATGACTCACTATCTGGGCATCTTTCTTTGATTTCAATTGATTACTTTAGAGACTGAGAATTTTAAATTTAGGTTTTAATAATCTGAATTTTAAACACGTATATTTTATTAGCTGCAGTCCATATTAATATTTCTTTACAAAAATATAACAGTTACAAATTGTTCTTGGAGATGGAGATCAGATCTGTCACTGTGTTTGCCATGTTCTGAGACCATCCACTGTACTAACCCACTTTAGAGAACAGCAACAGAAGGATATCTAATTTATGTCTCTACTAAAAGTCTGTTCAAGATGACTAGGTTCTGACAAGAGCAGAGCAATTCCAGAACATAATGAGGTGCAACTCTAAGGAGTTTAGACAGCTCCAGAGAAAACCTGAACTTTTTTATCTCAAATGCATGATTTTTGGAATCATGGTTTCGATCATGGACACCTGAATTTTTAATGTGTGCCATTGGTTACTATTATTTTATTTCTAGCTCATCTGATTCAAGCATATATGTAGTAATGAAAATAACACAGAATATAACTTAAAAAAGAAAACTTTCTTACCACAAGAGTAGAGATCATTTTTTTAATCTCCTTTTGCTCTATACATTCTTGTGTTAAGACCCTCAAAGCATGATGTTGTTCTGGAAACCTGGATTGTTTACTGAACATAGAATTTTTCAACAGAGAAAATGACATTCTTGAATTCAGAAGCAGACAGTACTCTTGTGCATCTGCCCAGAGATTTCTGGAACCAGATCACTGGATCTGGGGAGTTACAAAATCCCAGCTCGTGTCAGTACTGTCTTCCTGATCGGTATGGAGCCTATGAAGCCTTTTCTTTCCACACATGCATGTGAAGTAAACTGGAAAGTTAACACATAAGGCAGGCATGTGATACATAAATGTTAATCTCCAGTTCCTGTCTGAGCTTGGTAAAATAAGGAAGGTAGTAATGGGAAGAGTCATATAGAGGATTTATCTTGAGAATAAAGGTGAGTGCTTAGGAGCTTGACAGCTGTGGATTTCAATCTTTTACATAGGGACACAAAAGGTCCAATTCAGTTGTTCCAAAATAGGTAGCTACTGCCAGTTAAGATGATTTAAGACATCTGAGTTAACTTCATGGACCTATGAGATATGACACAGGACTGAACTTCTCTACAGAAGCAGATGGAGGCCAAGTGGGCTACCTGAGGGCATCTCAAATGACCTTGGTGGGGGAACTGAACTGAGACCATAAGCTGCAAAACAGCTGAATTTATATCTCTATGTGAGCCAGAGGCTAAAAATTCAGTTATAAACAAATGAAGACCTTAGCAAGTCAGCCAATGGAGCCTAGAAAGCATTCACCTGAGGGGAAACTCTTCAGGCTCCATTTACTGTCTTGACTATATCTCTACTGCATAGGAATCTTAGACACATGGCTGACATCTAGATATTGACATATAAACATATATATTTAGATGTCTTAATATGAAGCTACACACATAAAGGTGGAATAGAAAGGAGAAAGAGAAAGGAACTCCATAGGAGAGAAGAGATATCCAAAAAGTTTCAAAGAAAATTAGAAATAGTAAAAGAGCTGTGTTATATGACTGTTAAGGGAAGGAACTAATTTATATATTTTATCAACGTGTGCTGTATACATTCCTTAAACTAGTGTCAAAAGGGTAAATATGGCATATTGATACATGGTGCTTTAGTGGAATACTTCGAAAAGATTACCTGACTACAGTAAGTTCAGACATTAAAGAAATAAACAATGGTATGTAACTGATATCAGTGTGAGCTGAATTCTATTATTGATGAATTAATTAACAACAGACTGGCATATGTATGAATACAAGTGCAAATCAAGAAGCGTGATTAAGAATGAATACCTATAAGCGAAGAAAGACTTTAGGAAAAAAAAATGAAAGAAAAAAGTTTGGTTTAAAGCCTAGAGGTACCTTACACTATAACATAAACAAACAGGCAGACAGACATTATCTGCTGGTAGCATTCTATCATACCAAGGAAAATTCAACCCAACATCTCTGCTAGAATTGAACTGAATTTATATTAAATAAGATGTGATACAGATTACTTGAAAAAGATTCTGCATTACTTAGGAAGCTGAAAAAAAAGAATACCAATATGTGAAAAAATAAAACCTCAGTAGAAAACTGAGTATTTCTGAACAAATTAGAGGAAACAGTCTGACAGTGAGCCAGTTTGGCAGGAGAACACTCACAAATAACAAATTCAGTATAAAAATATTATTTGAAAAATTAAATTTACTTGGACTAGACAATACAGAAGCAAACAAAGTTTGCATATTTATGTGAAGTAGGAAACATTCCTTGTTTGTGGGCAGGTTGGGCTTGCGATAAAATCAATAGGAGTCAACATACTAACCATCTTCTAGAATTGGACAGATGGCGTATATTGTGTGTAGTTCATATTTTATTTAATTCTCTGGCAGAGGAAAAGAATTACAGGTCAATATTTGTCAGGAAGAGCTGCTGCTAATGAGAAGGTAAAGGAGAATAATGTGTATGATCTTTTTACTTTCTTTTTACTTATAAAGTTAGTGACTGTTACTTAAACAAATGCAATATATCCAAATGAGACGTTTTCAGGCAATGCAGTAACCTAATCAGTGTATTTCTATCATGTTTATCAATTTCACTGGTGATCTCACTGCAGAAAACTTTTTTAGGTTTTAATAAAAAACCTGTTACTATTACCTCTTTATTAACCAGTGCTTATCTTCACAACAGCAAAGGCAAGCAATATCAAAGGTCCTTGTGTATCTTCTTACCCTCAAAAATGAGACAGTGACAGATTATCATAGAGAAGCCACTGGCTATCATTCTGTGAATGAGCCATGGACTCTGGTTTCTGTCCATCTCTGATTTCAAGCAATGCAATTGCTTATGTCATCCTAGTTTGTCAGTATGGCTATTCCCAATCACAGAAACATTTTATCTTCTGCTCCTGATGGCAAAAGAAGTGTTTGAAGTGAAAATTAAGGTATGTATGATATCCTTATCCTTTACTTCTGTTTCAACAAAAGTTTGCAAAAGGTACAGCTAAGATTCAGTCTACTTTAGTGAGGTACTTAACTGATATCAAAATTTTGGGTGCCTAGGAAGCAATCCCAATAAACTAAACCCCTAAAAGTTACTCATAGTCATAGGAGGGAAACAAAGGCCTGTGGGGGAAATTCTATCTGCTTAAATCAGACCTTAAACTAAGGTACAGAGGATGTCCCTCTGGAGGCCTTGGCTACATCTACATTCACAATTTGGTAAAAAACACTGCTGCAGCTGTGAATCACTGAAAGTCTGGATTGCCTCAAGTTGCTGCACATTGGTTTGGTTCAAGGTATGATTTTTGGATTAAAGCAATGCAGTTATACTCCTTGTGAAGAAAGTCAAAATGGAAACTCTGCTTCTTGTGTACACCAAAGTCACCCTCCTCAGTGTCTGTAAAAGAAACATGAGGGTTCAAACCAGAGATTCTTTGGGTTCAAACGGCACTCATGATGACAGCTTCAAACCTTACTCTGAAGCTTGAAGTCTGAGATTCGTGTAAATGCAAGAGTTTCAGCACTAGTTGCTTTGATCTGCTGATGCAGTCTTGAGCTGAATTCTCTTCACTGACTGCATAAGGAACTTAGACATAGCAGGACTGCTTGTTAAGTAAAGATATAAGCAGGTGGACTATATTTCTTTCACACTAATGTTTCTCTCAAATAAATCTAACTGTGAAATGGCAATATTTTAACTATGAAACACATAGTAGTTTAGATGACTAAAGATTCAGTTTTACCTACGTGGGGAGATTTTAACCTGACATAATGTGGAATTGGTACCTCTTTGGAGCAAACAAATGTCAAAGATTTAATAAGAAGAAACAGCAATACCCTGCCATTTTTTCCCAAGATAGAATATAATTCCTGCAAGAATTAATAGGAAGCTCAAAATTCTTATATATCTCTATAAATTTTTTCTAAGAATTATGTGGCACAGCTAGGTTTTAGGTTAGTGAATTTTTAGTTGCTTCTTTTCTGTTTTATTGTGTTCTAATGAATATTTAAAATAAATTTGAAATTAATTTCAAATTGGTAGCTTTACTTTGCTTAGATTTCTGTTACCAATAGTAAGAGTTCATATTTGAAACTTTGAGCAAGATTGCTAAATTTCAGATTTTTTTTTGTTTCTTTTTTCTTTTCTTTATTTTTCTTTTTTTTTTTTTCCCCAATTTCACTGAGAAGCTCCAGCAGATTTGAAGAGAGTTGCTTTGCAAATGCATATCATGGGACAGCCATTGCTATAAAGAACTTGTAGTCTAAGTAGGCAAGACAAGATCTTGGATAAGGGATGTATAATTATCATAATTTTATAGGTGGAAAACTAAGACAGAAGAGATCTGCTTCTGACCTTTAAGCAAGTAAGTGCGTAGCAGAAAGGAGAGCTACATAATTTCAGAATGATTTTAAAGTTAAAGTTTCAAGTACTGTTTTCCAAGCCCAGTAAAGCCAGAAAATATAAAGATTGGTGGGGTTTGAATCAAGGCTCAGAATACAGTAATTTGGACAACAAAATAACTAGCTTCTAAAATACCTCTGTGTTAAAACAGAAGGAATCAGCAGGAGAATATAACCGCAATGGATAAATTTTGTGGCCTAAATCATAAATACAGGGTAATATAGGGGTTAAAAAGGCTACCATATGTATTAGTAACAAAATTAAAAACAATCAAGAAAGGAAGAAAATAATCCCAGAACATGATGATGATGAAATTACTTTGTAATATTTTCCAAAGTTATTTTAGGTTAATCAGTTAGTATGAAATCTCTTGGTAAATTCAGGAATATAATGTGAAATTATAACAAAATATAATCCAAATTTTAACTTTTGACAATTATTTTTCTCTCACTCACAATTTTTTCTACCTTTCCTTCACTTTCTTCCCAACTTCCTCTGTATGTAAACACAGGTATTACATGTAGGATACTTAGTAGAGAAAGAAAACATCACCTTCACACATCATCTCTCTGCATGAATTAATTTCCATTTCCACAAGAAAGAGTTACACATTAAACAATCACATTTTGGTATAATATACTGAGAAATGAATTGTTTATCCTGGTCACTATTGATTCAAAACTTATCAATAAGTTTGATTGATAAAAAATTGATTGAAAACTGTACATTATGTTGTGGAGGATAATGGCTCTCACAGAACATCATTCCACTATTTCAACCTCAATCTTGGGTCAATTGATTAATCACTAATAACTGTTGATAATGGGGATGTAAGTAAATATATGGTCTCTCCTATTCACTGTCAGATTTGATCACATCAGATTTCCTTGTCCTGTGTCCTGTGTCCCATTACTGAATCAGCCAGCATATATTTCCAAATGTGTGACCTCAGATAGCTATCTTTATATTTTGGTGTGACTTGGAGTGAACGTATGGAGACGTCTTAAAACAGTCACTAATACCTTTTCAGTTTGTAAATCAAATGATTTTTGCTTCTTTTTCTTTTCTTTTCTTTTCTTTTCTTTTCTTTTCTTTTCTTTTCTTTTCTTTTCTTTTCTTTTCTTTTCTTTTCTTTTCTTTTCTTTTCTTTTCTTTTCTTTTCTTTTCTTCTCTTCTCTTCTCTTCTCTTCTCTTCTCTTCTCTTCTCTTCTCTTCCCTTCCCTTCCCTTCCCTTCCCTTCCCTTCCCTTCCCTTCTCTCTTTTCTTCTCTCTTTTTCTTTTTCCTTTCCTTTCCTTTCCTTTCCTTTCCTTTCCTTTCCTTCCTTTCCTTTCCTTTCCTTTCCTTTCCTTTCCTTTCCTTTCCTTTCCTTTCCTTTCCTTTCCTTTCCTTTCCTTTCCTTTCCTTTCCTTTCCTTTCCTTTCCTTTCCTTTCCTTTCCTTTTCCTTTTCCTTTTCCTTTTCCTTTTTTTTTCTTTTTCCCCCAAAAAGCCCATTGTTAACTTATGGGTACTTTGCTGGTCCTTAAACCAGAACATAAATGATTTTCTCTTTCCAGAGTCACTGGGGTGGAGTGATCCTGCCAAAATGCTGTATAAGAATAAGGGCTTTTATGACTAGGGGAAGAATTCAGGTTTCTTGTACATAGAGATAGCCTTTAAAGTCAAGATTAACACCAAAATACAGGATTCTCTGTCATGCAGGCCTTTTCTTTAGAGGCCTATAAAGCTTTTAGGCAATCAAGAAGATTTGGGGCTTCTGTTACAGTCAATGGAAATCTAATTGGTGTGGTCAATAAGACATGAATCAGTTGATCGTGCACAGATACTCAGTGCCTTTTGAGATAGCCTGGGATATTCTGGACATCAGCTGCCATTTCAGATGGACACAGATCTCCCATAGGTACTGAATCATATCTGCCAGACTAGCATATATGTCTCACATACCACAGAGTGTCTCAAATACCATTAGAAGTTAATAGCAGGCAAGATTCTGTCTCTCAGAATATATTGAAAATAGTTTCTGGAACAAAGATGGTAAAGCACAAAATCCATAGCTGTTCTAACACTGCTCTAGAAAGCAAAGTCCACTTCTTGAGAAAGTCACGTCACATTCCAGAATGACCAAAGACTTCTGTATTGCTGGTGAACTTTAATGAAGACTGTGGGTGTTAGACAGGCTAGTGTCTATAAAATCCCAAAGATAATGAAGTGGGTCATGTGCTTTTTAAATTATTATTCCTTGTGTCTCTCAAACTTTCTCTTAACCAAAACTTAATCCATTTAAAAATTACAAATGCGATTTACCTTCTTTTTAGCCTTTTTAGGCTTTTTTACACACCAAAACAACACCTGTTGATTCATATACAGCAGTTTGTTTTGGGAAGGAGAACAAGACAAACAATTTAAACTAAAGGGCAGCTACTGTAGTTTGGCTATCTATGGTCCTCACCTATGGCTTTGTCCATGTTTTTAAGTTCCAGAATTCCACAAGGGACTGCTTATGATAGATTATTTTCAAAATATGTAAATATTATTAGTTAGGCCTGGCTGTCTGATGACACAAAATTGCTATTGCACAATGATTTCTTTGAAAGGTGGTAATTTTGAAAAAGATAAAAAAGAAGCCATCTTTGATCATACCAGCTAGCAACTGGGCAAGCCAGTGAGTTCAGTCTCTGGACACTTTTAACAGTCCATTGTTAAAGCAGTGGAAGTACGTATGCAGTTATATAACCTTGGTGAAATTTTAATATGGACATTTTGCATTAACTTCTTTAACAACAACAAAAATGAGAAGAGAAAAAAGAAAGAAAAGAAAAGAAAAAAGGTGGCCCCCAAATAAATGAAATTCAATTTCACGGCACATTATATCTCTCAATTCTTTCCTCTCAGCTTTCATTTTCATTAAAATCACAGACAACCATAAATTAATAATTACTTCAGGTTGACTAAATGCAGGCCACACTATTTAGCTCTCGTTTTCCTACAGTGGCCCTTCTTGTTCATGCTGTAAAAATGTTAATTTAGATAATGTGTCTTGCCCCTTGTCATATAATTCTGTTTTGCAGTTTCACTGATCTATAATGGTCTGTTCTTATTAGGTAGTATTAACTTTATCTTTTGTTCAATCAAGCTTCACAGTTTCCTTCGACAAGATAACTATTGTGAAATATCAGATGAAATGTTCTATTATGCGTATTTCTGTTATATTTTGATTCATCTCTATGCTGTAACAGTGTTCAGCAACATTCCTAATTTCTTCCAGCAATAAATTTATTGTCCATTAGCCCAAGCCATATGTGAGACTTTTTTTGGAAGGAGCTACAGGATATATACCTCAATCTTACTACTTTACAGTTTATGCACATTTCAAATTAGACATTTTATCAACCTACTTTTCAATTAAGAATGGGTGAATAGGTCCAAATAAAATAAAACCTGAACTTTCACCCAGAGCTTGAACCCAGTTGGTTTCTGAGGTTTGAAACAATTTAGTGTAGTTCAGTTATCTATATTTTTTTTTGTCAGAGTATTCTAGTAGTGAATGAAGGAAACTGAGACATACAACAGCATTTATTTCTAATTGGTCATTGACTTGTTGCTACTGTCATATTGATTAAACCATTTAACTTCTCCATGACTCAGTTTACCCACTCTTAGAACACATTCAATTGAACTCAGATTTTTGTCTAGAGGTCTTCAAAGGAAAATTATGGATATGGGCTCCTCTAAAACTCATTATTTCAATATACATGTACATTTTGATGAGGATTTATAAAAAAAAATCACGCAGAACAAAATTAAACTTTTGAATTCCGCTAACAGAATCACACAGAATCACAGAATCAACCAGGTTGAAAGAGACCTCAGGGATCATCGAGTCCAACCGTTGCCCTAACACCACCCTGTCGACTAGACCATGGCACTAAGTGCCATGTTCAGTCTTTTCTTAAACACATCCAGAGATCGTGACTCCACCACCTCCCTGGGCAGCCCATTCCAATGTGTAATAACCCTTTCTGAGAAGAAATTCTTCCTAATGTCCAACCTGAACCTCCCCTGGCAACGCTTGAGGCTGTGTCCTCTTGTCCTATCGCTAGTTGCCCGGGAGAAGAGGCCGACTCCCACTTCACTACAACCTCCCTTCAGGTAGGTGTAGACTGCAATAAGGTCACCTCTGAGCCTCCTCTTCTCCAGGCTAAACAACCCCAGCTCCCTCAGCCGTTCCTCATAGGTCAGACCCTCCAGACCCTTCACCAGCTTGGTCGCCCTCCTCTGGACTCGCTCCAACACCTCAACATCTTTCTTGAAGTGCGGGGCCCAGAACTGGACACAGTATTCAGTGTGCGGCCTCACCAGTGCCGAGTACAGAGGGACGATCACTTCCCTAGACCGGCTGGCTACACTATTATTAGTAGAGGCCAGGATGCCATTGGCCTTCTTGGCCACCTGGGCACACTGCTGGCTCATGTTTAGCCAGCTGTTGATCAGCACCCCCAAGTCTCTTTCCGCTGGGCCGCTTTCTAACCACTCTTCCCCCAGCCTGTAGCGCTGCATGGGGTTGTTGTGGCCGAAGTGTAAGACCCGGCACTTGTTCTTGTTGAATCTCATGCCGTTGGTCTCAGCCCATCTATCTAGCCTGTCCAGATCCCTCTGTAGGGCCTTCCTACCCTCCAGCAGATCGACACTCCCACCCAGCTTGGTGTGATATATATATAACAATATGACATAACCTACATTTTTTTATTCATAAGTGGAGAACACCTAAAAGCTTGTAAGGACTTACATAATTTGTACTGTGTATTCATGATATATTACAATAGCAGTCGGGTCTTTGCTCTTTTCAGGAACCCTTTAGCAATTAGAATCTGTTTCTTGTAGAGTAAAAGTGATTTTTTTTTTTATGCAATAACTTGTGCTACATAATTAGATGAATATCAGTAGTGTTCCTACATGTGCAAGGAATTCCTGGATGTGCAGGTAATTTTGGCATCCACACCTATCTAAACTGGGTAAATCATTGTAGCAATTATACCTGCAAATATGAGCGGGTAAATCTGAATATAAATTTCTTATGCATTATGTGCCCTTCTTTTAATGAATGATCATAGAGTGTAGAATAATCAGTAAATTTATTTTAGGTAAGTTCTCATTTATTTTCACCCAAACAAATCTTCTTAAAACAAGACATGAGAAATTACCTAACATGACATTAAACACCATTGGTAACCATTTGAAAGTGATATGTAGCTTTTTTCCAAGTGTCAGGGTTCTAATTCCCTTGACATATGTTCTATAATAAGACATAGGTCCTCACAGTTTGAAATAAATGCATTTTTCTGAGTGAATGGTGTATTTTCTTCCACCCTTGAAAACTGCGCACATGAACAGTCTGGTAACAGGCTATTGACATATGGCCTAAGATAATTCCTTGGCTTTTTTGTTTGTTTTTAGGGAAATAACCAAAAGCCATTAGTGGAAGTTGGAAGATGAAGAATTGGCCTGAAGAATTGCTTTTGTTATATAAAAATTGTTTTGTATCTCTCTAGACACTACAAGTTTCTCCAGGGGAGGTTCAGGTTAGACATTAGGAAGCATTTCTTCTCAGAAAGGGTCATTAGATATTGGAACGGGCTGCCCAGGGAGGTGGTGGAGTCACCATCTCTGGATGTGTTTAAGAAAAGACTGGACATGGCACTTAGTGCCATGGTCGAGTTGGCATGGTGGTGTCAGGGCAATGGTTGGACTCGATGATCCCAGAGATCTCTTCCAACCTGATTGATTCTGTAATTCTGTGATTCTGTGATTCTGTAATATATCTGAATCTATTGTGATCTGCAGTAAATTTAAGAATATTTAAGAAAATATTTCAAAGTTTAAAATAGATTTTGTTTGTCCAATTGCATAGTATATGAACACTATATTCCTAAACTAATAAACATTTAAGAGCTACCACAGCAATGTACTTAAATGGACCAAAGTAGCTTCTATCATCCAAGTGATGTAGCTCAACAATGATACACCTATTTCATAGGCTTAATTTTTGGTAATCTCTAGGGATGCACTCTGAAGAGATGTGATCTATTTTACAGAGTAATACATAAGAAAACAAGATCTGTCTGTTTATGTCTGTTCTATTAGTAATCATAATATTGGTGCCATTGGCAAGTCAGTTCACCTTTGAAGACCTTTAAGTTTTCTTTGAAACGGAAAGATGAACTGACTTGCCCAATGACAAGTGGATCCCCTTTCTGCTGCCTGTGATACAGCACATCAACATCTGATGTCGGATTATTCTTCAGAAAATGTAGCAGTCTAGAGCATAAATGCCTTCATTTCAGCTTGTCATTTAGATTCCCCATATAGTCAATGGAGAGGAACAAGCACTTAATATCATTCATCTTATCATAATGCAGTCATTAAATATAGGTCAGAGGTACTGTACTTTAGTAGTGCCTGTTTCTGAACACTGCCTCTTAACAAAATGTAGCCAAGTAACTCATGTGAAGAGCTACTGAAGTTGGGTGAACATATCCCTAAAATTGTTGCTTCACATACCCTCAAGCCACAGTGATTACCACATGCTAATGAAAATACCTTTATGCATTTTGCTGATATCAACAAGATTTTCCTTAGGAGAGGGGAAGGTAGACAGATAGTGCATTTGAGAGGTCTCTTGCCCATGCAACATATAAAATATAATAATCAGTATTTCTTGAAAAATTTTGTTTTGAACAAGGAAGGCATAGCAATGAAACAGAATTTGTCTGCGTGATATCACACAGTAATTTTAGGGAAGAAAAGACAAATTAAATTGTCATAGAATTAAGATTTTCTAAAATACTTCCAGGGAAGTTATTTTAATTAGTGTTTCTTTAAATAAAAGCCAGGAGAGCATTTTCCTTTTCAATAATAATTCTTTTGTTCAGTCCCAATCCAAACATTGCAGTGCTGTATTAATGCAAGACAATTTGAAAAATGGAACTGACTAGTTTCCATTTGACTGAAATGAGAACAAGATCTAGCCTTAGGAAACAGGAGCATAACTAGCCAAAAACAAATGCCATTTTTAAATTTCTTGAAGTGATTATTTGCTGTTAAAAAGTCAGTATTTCCCAACACATATAAGACAGTAATAGAACCTGAGCTCTCAAATGACCTTATGCTTACAAAGGAAATAGCTGTAATATATCAGCCATTCCTGTGATCACTGGAAATAAGGCTCTGTCAGATCTTGTGTGAATTAAAATTGTATAAATTAGTATAGCACTACTTCAAATTGGAGTAGTACCATAAACTTCAACAAGCCTATATTGATTCAGATCAACAGATATATGATTTACTAATTGTACAGTGATGGATCTGACTCATCATATTTTCAATTTTACTGATGAGTCTCTTTATAAGTATTCCTTTTCACATCACTCTAGCGTAACAGACCCATATAAAACTGCAACGTATGGTATGGGACGGTAAAGGAAGGTATGGGATGGGAAGGGAAGGGAAGGGAAGGGAAGGGAAGGGAAGGGAAGGGAAGGGAAGGGGAAAATGCAGATTTCAGGTGCTGACAAACACTAGCCACTGAATGTCAAATAATCAAAAATCATTCTATCATACAAAGGTGTTCTTTCATATAACAGCTGTGACCAAGTCTGTAGAGAAAACCTGGCTGTTACAGTCACCGAGCAGCTTGTCATTCAGTCAGGGGGAGAGAGAGAAAATGTTTTCCTTTCAGAATTAACTGGTGATGATGTTACTAAAGTTCTAGTGTAACAACGGGAGATGATGAAAATTCAGGTAGAAAACTAGAACCCAATGAGGATGAATTATCTATAGAAAATAACCAGCCCATGAAGCCGTATTTGTTCTTGCACAGGGTGACCCAAAAAATGTGCTTTCAATTAAATCCTAGCTGAAGAGACCACACTGTAAATCTTCAGAATCCATTATTTTTGCATCAGGAAATAGAACAGTTTTAATGAACTATGACTCTGTTGTGATGCTCACATGAACTCCTAACCTACAGTTAAACCACTGAATTACAGGAGCCATAGTAAAATTTCCTCCAGTGTGGGGAAATGAGTGCTTGCCTTACAGCAAGTATAACTAGTCACATCCCAGAATTTTCTGTTTTCTTTTCTATATCTCTCTGTGGCAATTTCATGTCTCTATAATGACTCCTCAGGACTAATTCTATGTGGACCTGAGGCTAAACTTCACATCAGCAGTGTCTTTGGTGATTTCCCCCATTTGCTTTTCAATTGTTTGCTCCAGCATGACCCAGTAAAAGGGCTGGTCCACTCACAGATATTTCTTGGACTTTGTCATAGTTGCAGCATCTGTGGGCATATAGGACTTCATTCACCCTGTATAGCTTTACAGTTTTTAAGACTATCAGTTTCAAACCAACTATCTTAGATTTATTCTATAGCCAGCAGCAAAGAACATTTACTTCAGAGTACATTTCAGATAGCCTAGGATCTGATCAGTTAAGGACCTGAAACACTATCACCCAGATCATTATCCAAGTCACAATCACATGTATGCTATTATTATACAAAGAAACACATACATTTATTTAAAAAGGAGGTAGTGGTTACCTGCTCTCCACACACAGGAGGACAGCAAATGAAGACATTTCTTGAAGTTAATTTTATAAAATCCTTGAATCATGCAGAAAATGCTGAGCATTAAATCATTTATGTTCTAATTCTTTCTATGTACATATGTTAATGCCTCTCCATAGCTGTATACATAGGTATATAGTTAGTTAATTAGCAAATATAGTTAGTTAACCATACTCATGTAGTTTTGCAATTAGTTAACTGTATATTACATTTTTAATACATTTTTCAGATAGACAAGTAATTAAAAGACACCAATACATAAATAAAACAGACTAATCATATCTAGACTTTAAGCAAGAACAAAATGCTGAATATGCTTTTTTATGTTAGGATCATGGTTTTGAAAAAAAACCTACAAAACCAAATCAAAACCAAAACCAAAACATTTTTTAACCTGTTTCTACCTGTTGTGTTACACTGTGACATGATAGTGTCTTGCTGAGTTTCCTGGCTCATTCTGAATATATCCACAGTTCAATGCTACCTGCAAGGAAGTATCCCTGGGATTGAGATATAGTATCAAAGAACACACAATTGTGCAGAGTATATGTCATTATGTATTTTATGCCATACTCTTGTCATGCTGAAAGAGCTGTTGCTGAAAAAAAAACAAATAGCAAGAGCTCTAACATTTTATCATGTACTGTTAAATGCTGCAATTATGTATTTCAATTCTTTACATCTGTATGGATCTATATGAATGAACATTCATTCTTTGAAGGTTTCTGCTTCTTGGGAACACTGCTATGGATTGTGATGCAACATTTTCTGTAAAGACATACCTTACAATGAAATATTTCAATTACCTGAAAATTTACAGCACTAATAATGTTAATATGACTCAGGATGTAGTAAGTATTTTTTCAGAATCCTTGCATGAGCTTGCTGGGCAATCATGCTGGCTAGCTTTGAGGAATAATTTACTAGGACTTTGTATTTTGTTGCCTCTGAAAAGAATAAATGTGATTGCGTAACCCACTTTTTACTGTGTGTTTCAGGTCTCCTCATCCCAATCCAATTGTGAAGACCTGGGAGAAAATGTTTAGCCTTTCAGTGAGACAATGATGAGATTGTACATCACAAGTGCTGGCCAAGAAAATTCCCTTTTATTTCAGTTCTTGAGGGGAATAGTGACACATTATTTTTTCTAATAACCTGTGCTTTAAAGTAATGGAAGGTGAAGACTAAACGTTTCTTCTATCAAAATGTCAAATCCCCACCTATACACTTAAAGGTCTTATTTTCTGGTCACAGAAATGTTTAAATCAGGTACATGTGTGAAAATAAAAGTAAAGCACTTATCTAGTTAACTGCATGAGACAGAATGTACTTATATAGAACTAATTGTGACCAGAGCAGTGGACAACATTGTTTCAATATTCCTAACACTGAACAGTTAAAACAATTTAAAATAAAAATTGTACAACTTAGTTGAACTGCAGGAAGATAGATACACTTTGATATACATCTGTCTACTTCGATATACATCTACACCGTTTGCAAGAAAATGATGTTATGTTTTTCACCCGCTTCTCTGATTTTAGTTTTCTAACAAAGAAGAAAAAAAAAGTACACAAGGAAGAAAGAAAAAAAAAGCAAGCTGAAATCTCACAGAATGGATCTTTGGCTGTTCTCACCTTCTGCTAGTCTCATAGGCAGGAACAAGCATTTTCAAAGCACTTAGACCCACAAATACACATTGCACTCCAGCTATGCTTCCGAGTTGTTCATACATACACTATTTTTACATCAATGCCCATTTTTTTGCATAGATTAGAGACTTTGAGACTATCAGATCTAAGGGTCCCCTTTAACACTTCAAGTTTAAAGTAGAGAGTCTAGACTTTTCTGTAGCTGTTAAAAAAAAAAGAAAAAAAAAGAAAATCCTCTTATGTCTTCTATTGCATCAATCACTACTCTTCTTTACTAGCTATTCCCCTCAGAATACTTTGAAATGAGATCTGTCTTTGGATTGTCCTACCTGCCACAGTTCAAACACCTTTCTAAAGAGTGGCAATAAAAAGCTCTAAGTGCAAATCTGGCAGAACAAGGAGTCATTAGACCCTTTAGATACTGTGAAGGTGGTGATTACATAGGAATCTATATAGATAGATGAAAGGTTTGGAAAAACATAGTATGTTAGTAGAACTGTAGGAATTTATCCCCTGCATGCAAATAACTTTAAATTTAGTAATCTTGTGTACGCAAAGGATTCAAAGTGAAACTGCAGTCATATGCAGTCAAAATTTGTCAGTGGACAAGAAATTGCATTTTATATGTAAATCTGACATACATCTGCATATGTTTTGCATATGTAGTTACTTAAAATGCATGTAGAACTGTTGATTTCTATCTATTCAGAGAGAGACCTCCATGCATTTAGGTAATAAGCCTTAATCCCATGACTATTCTAAATTTTAGGTAGTAGTTGACACACTGTTGTGACTTGGAATTAGTAGATAACTATTTATAGTATTTTGTTTCTGAGGTGTATAAGTACTGATGGTTTTTCAAAGGTTTCTATGATTTTTAATTGGGCTTCACCTGAAGAATTTTTAGAAAATCAGACAAGTCCTGCTATTCTTAGACAGTGGAAGAAATAGCTTTTTTTCTAAAACATTGACAGCATCAGACTATCTTCTCAGGTTCAGCTCCAACTCAACAAAGATCTGCACAGTAAATAGGGGCTTGTATCTTGGCTTCTGCGGACTTCCAGTGGAGGAAGGAGAGTTCCTATGACCCAACATGCTGCTGCCCCCTCTTGGCAATTTTTGTATTTCAAGGCACTTGACCAGTTCACTAGGGTTTTGCATGGATGGCTTGCTGGCTGGTGATCGTTTTGGAAGCACTGTCCCTTCATTGTCTCATTGCTTTAGCTAATTTAATTTCTTAGCTTTATTTCACTGAACAGATCAGCATCTGTAATCTAGAAATAAATTTTCAAGCCAATAGTTAAAAACTCTATAAGCTACTACTGGGAAAATTTGCCTTCAAAATCTTATTTGTGATATATAATTAATATTTTTTTCAGAAACATGTATATATATATTTTCTCTCTACAGATTACCTTCAGTTGCTGCTTTTGTCAACAACATCCTCTTCCCAATTTTATACTCAAGTAATCTAAGATCCCACACTCACTGCCCTGTCCCCAGCCTCCTTCTGCCTCTTGGATTTAGAAATGTTCTCAGGTGAAACTCGCACAGCAAAGCCTGTGGAGTCTGTAAACACAGTATTAAATTCCTTACTCATTATACACCAAAGTGGGTTGTCCTTACAACTTCCTTTTATGTTTATATGTCAGCTGCTGTTGAGGCCTTTTATTACTCTAAATCCATCAACTTAAAGGTCACACTTTTATAGACCGTTGATGTCACTGCATTTTGCATTTGGTGTAATGTGTGCTTGAAGATATAGTGAAGGCAAAAGGGCTTTTGGTTTCCTTGGGGAGTCCCATGCTATTATAACCATGCCCAGTCAAATGAAGGTTCACATGACATTTTCTTATAAAGGAAGAACTTTATCTGCGAGGTATAGGTGTGGGCTGAGTTGCATTGTGATCAAATGTATTTCTTATTTTCAGGTATTTTCATTTGTTCTGACAAATAAAAAGCTCCTTAACTTAAAGGGAAGCTAGCATATGTGGGCGGACCTCAGAGAGGAATATTTTCTTTACAATCTAAATTAGTTCCCAACTTGTAGACATATTATTTTTTCAGAACAACACTGAATTTTGATGTATGTAAAAGTGTATTACTTCTGTTCTTATGTGTTCCTTCAGTGTTTAATTCTGAAAAAAGGGATAATTTCAGAGTATAAAAAGATAAAGAAAAATCTCCCAAATCCAAGTACATATTGTTCTCTGTTTGTTGCTGGTTATAGCTGACAAGGCAACAAGAGTAATCAGTACTTCCTACAAGACATTGATTTATCTTTTTAGATATAAAACGATGCAAAATGGAATATTGAAAAAGAAATATTTAAAATTGAAATAACTTTATCTCATGCTAGAACGTAGCTGGAGGGACACATGGACTTGAGGACAATATTCAAAGTATAGAAAAAATACATACAAAGAGATGTGTGGTAAGATAAATGAGAAAAAAAATGCCTTGCTATTGAGATTCGGTGGAGGTACCTGATCACAGAATCACAGAATCACAGAATCACAGAATGTTATGGACTGGAAGGGACCTCGAAAGATCATCTAGCCCAATCCCCCTGCCGGAGCAGGATCTCTTTGGATGATACGAATTTCTTAAAACTTAGGTAGCTACCAAGCAGAGAACAACCTTACCTGTCTTGGGATGAAAAACATCTTTTCCCTTGCAAAAATTTCAAGGCTTGCATGACTGAAAGTTACAGAAAAATATATCAACATTTTTCAGATCTTCCTAGGTTTAACCACTGCTTCAGACTGATCATTTTGTTTACTGCTAAATATAAACACAACTATTGGGTTAATCTACATTTCTGCCAGGTCTGTAGTTTTATTCATAGTTAGTAGCAGGAACCATACCTGCTATATTTGAGAATTACTTCTGTACATATTTGTCCCTCGGGGCAGAACTAAAACTTGGTGACTGGAAGTGAACGACCACACAACATAAACTGATGGGATGTACCCATGAGTGCTGAGGGAGCTGACTAATGTCATTGTGAGGCCACTCTTGATTATCACAAGAGGTCAGGGTGACTGAGGGAGGTTCCTGAGGACAGAAAAAGCAGGTGTGACTCCCATCTTCAAGAAGGGCAAGAAGGAAGATATAGGGAACTACAGTCTGGTCAACCTCACCTCAATCCCTGGGAAGGCAATGGAGGAACTAATCCTGGAAACCACTTCCAGGCACATGAAGGACAAGAAGGTGATTGGAAGGAGTCAACATGAATTTATGAAGGGGAAATGAACCTGACAGTCTTCCACAATGAGGTGACTAGCTTTGTGGATGAGGGATGTTGCTGACATTGACTTTAGTAAGGCTTTTAGTAAGGGTTAGGTATCCCATAACACTCTCATAGATGAGCTGACAAAGTACGGGTTAGATATGTGGACAGTGAGGTAGATTGAAAACTGGCTTAATGGCTGGGCCCAGAGGGTTGTAATCAGTGGCATAAATCAGTGGCCAGTCACTAATTGTGTACTCTGGGGTTTGATGTTGGGGCAAATATACTTCAACCTCTTCATTAATGACCTGGATGACGGGGCAGAGTGCACCCTCAGCAAGTTCATAAACAAATCAAAACTGGGAGGAGTGGCTGATAGACCAGATTGCTGTGCTGCCATTCAGAGGCACCAGGACAGGCTGGAGAATCAGGCAGACAGGAATCTCATGAAGTTCAACAAAGGGAAATGCAAAATCTTGCACCTAGGGAGAAAGAATCCATTCCATCAGTACATGCTGGACATTGACTAGCTGGAAAGCAGCTCTGCAGAGAAGGACCTAGTAATCCTGGTGGACCCCAAGCTGACCATGAACCAGAAATGCTCAGCAATGTTGCAGCAAAGAAGACCAACAGCATCCTGGGTTGCATTAGGAAAAGCATTCTGTATAGGTCAGGAGAGATGATCCTTCCCCTCTACTCAGTCCTGCTGAGACACATCTGAAGTGCTGGGTCCAGTGCTGGGCTCTCCAGTACAGGAGAGACCTGGACATACAGGAGTGAGTCTAGCAAAAGGTTGCAAAGGTGATTTAAGGGACTGGAGCATCTGTCATGTGAGGATAGGCTGAGAAAATGAATTGTTCAGCCTGGAGAAAAGTAAGCTCAGGGGGATTTTATCAATGTGTATAAATACCTGATGGGAGAGAATGAAGAATCAGCAGCCAGACTCTTCTCAGTAGTGCCCAATGACAGGACAAGAGGCAATGAGCACAAATTAAAACACATAAAATTCCATGTGAAGAAAGAATTTTTTTTTTTTTTTTTTTTTTTTACAGTGACAGTAGTCAAACACTGGAATAGGTTGTCCAGGGATGTGGAGTCTCCATCCTTGGAGATATTCAAAACCCTCTGGACACATTTCTTGGCAACTTGCTCTAGCTGACTGCGTGAGCAGTGGGCTTGGACTAAATGATCTCAAGAGGTCCCTTCCAACCTCAATGATTCTGTGATTCTTCTGCAGTATGTGAACTGTATTTTACATTAACTATTTACTTTTTTTTAAATTAAAAAAAAATTCTTTAGCTTTCATAAGCAGGAAATTAGTTCTTATTTATACCAGCAGGCAGATATCTGCTGCTGTGTTGAATTAATACAATCACTGCTGTGTTTTCTAGGACAGCTTAAAAAAAAAATTGTCAAGGGAGACACTTTGCACTATAGTTACAAAAGAATAATATATCTATCCTTTCAAAAATTTCATGAAATAAAAAGTAAACTTAACACAGTGCTAGAAATCTTACCTTAAGCAATTGCTAAATCTTACTCCATGATCTCCTCAAACTGTTATTTTCTTGTCTGAGCTGTTGGATCTGCAATGTATTTATGTCACTTTGACCTTGGCTAATGATTGCAGCATTTTTTATTTTCTAGAAAACATGAAGTCATTATTCAATTCTCTAAGTATTTTCGTTGTTGGTGTTGTCCTTTATTTTACATTATCATAATGAATGAGAACTTCACATCATAAACAAAGGTTTGGATCATCAGCCTGAGAATCAGCAAAGCTAGTGCTAAAAACTGGCTCTCGTGCTCTACCACTAAGGCATGGAAAGCTTTCTCTCATAAACTATTCTCAATCATAAAATATGGTGTTACATTTGCACTTCCATGAAAAATCCCTCTGGTCCTTCCAGAGTTCATTGCATCCTCCCCTGAACATGCAGTAGAAGGCAAAAACGCTACTATAAGAGGATGTACATCCCAAATGACAAATATATATAAACAGTACTCTGTTTAGCCATTTTATTGAGTGATTAATGAAGATTTAGTTAGATAGATAAAAATAATAATCTGTAATATTTTCCATGGAAAACCATTTAAGATTTTTAATGTTACAGTATTTTACAATTCTTTTGTCAATTTGAGTAAAATATAAATTCCCACTAACAGTATTCAACAGCAATATTAGAAACAATGGCAGTTTTTGGTGAATATTGCCTATGACACATAAAATGTTTTGCCAGTCAGTAGAGAAGTTGATAAGATTTTAACTTAATTGAATTATCATCATGAAGGAAAACAAATATCTTTGGGAAAACTGAGTGTAATAATATCATCTCAAATGTTAACTGTGTACACATGAACAAAAGATATTGCCATACTGTTTCAGATTAACTTCATTTGTGGTTCTGCATGAATCTTCTATAATGTCAGTCACTGCTACTTTTGAAGACACTGAAATAAACTTTATAAAATGCTATTAAAATAGCCTATCTGTGAGGAAAGTGTTTTCCATCTCCTCATTAGTTAAAGAAGCACTGATAATTTGTATGTTACAAAATCCTTTTTAGTTCTTAGTTTTATTTTTCTCATTTTTGTCACAACAAGATACTGCAGATAAAATGGTAAAGACAGAGAAGGTTCTGGCAAACACTGCATAAATCTCTAAAATAATTGCCACAACTAATCAGTGTTGCCAAGACTTTCATCCCCATCACGGAGGTGTCTACTTAATTTATTGCAGGTCATTTGTAAACCATGGTGATCTATGAAGACAAAGCTAGGCCTAAAAGCAGTTATTTTCATGGAAAGTGAATTTTTTTCCTGTTCCATTAATGTCAGAAGTCATTTCTTGTAACCATTTCCCCACCTGAAAAGAGAAATACATTCTCCTCTCATGACAGGAGACAACGAACACTCCATGTTGTAGATATTACTTCCAAATTCTAAGCCTCTGATCTTGACCCAAACAAATGATTCAAATCAATAGAGACTGCAGTCATCCAGTCACCTGGAGGAGTTCGATAGTTGGCAGCATGGACTGGAAATCCTAAATTGACTTGGAAGTCCTAATCATCAATACTGAAGTCAAAATGACCCAAGACATTCAAGATTGGGTCATATTCAGCGTTGGGAGAAAGCTGATCAGAGCACCCAAAGGCATTTAAAAAGCTCTTACTGGCTTTTTTTCAGGCTTTGGATTATCTCCTAGATAAAAGTTGAAGTGAAATTAACCTTATCTATTGTATAATTATTAATTACAGCAAATCATGAAGACACAATAAATAGAACCACAGAACTTGAACATGTTAGTATACATACTGTTAATGTTTGACCGAAAAACTCAAAGGATTAATATCCCCATACCCTGAAAGTACAGTTCCCTACTGCTTCTAGGCAGCAGCAGGAGAGGAAGGTTAGAACAAGAAGGTTAATAATTTGGATCCTATCCAGTAACAAATACTGTTTTGCACAGACATTAGTTACCTCCTTACACATTTGCAAAGCCATTAAAAAAAAAAGAGAGAGAAAAGCAAAGCAAGAATAAAAACAAATATCTGTCTACTTTATAGTATGAAAGCTTTTTTCTCTTATTTTTCCCCAGTGTATGAACAGGATTCTTTAGAAAAATGACTGTATGCAGTGATTTATCACAGGAATACACTTCATGAAGCTAGTCTCCCCACAAAAATATTTGAGTCTTAAGAATGCCCTGCTGATACGGTGTACAAGAGAGTTCCTACATGTAGAGTAGAGCAAATATTTTTAAAAAGCAGAAAAATACTGAAATATTGAATCCACTCAATGTCCCAAATAGAGACCTTTCGAAATGTGTATCTATTTTCAGAAGATGACAGAAAGAGCTGGAATTCAGCAGGTGTTTAAATCCTGAGAAGACATCATGAATGGTACTTTTTCTTCAGCAATGCTCCAACGGTATATATCAGTTTGACAGTGAAAGGCCACTCTAATTCCCTCTGTAAAAACCTAGGGAATGACACTTGTTCAGAATGTCAAGTTCTGGAAACTTGCTGTTAATTACAACGCTTGCCATGATATTTTCAATTTTATCAGCATTAGTAGGAGTTTTTGTCTGTTCCTCCATTGTACAGTAACTGCTGAAAACTGACCCTCTAGTTTATGCTCTGCCCCAGCGGACACAACTCACACCTTTAAAGCGACCTTTATGTTCAGTAGCAGGTGTAAGATTATATAAATTATGACTCCCAGTGTATTATCAATCAAAAAGCTACTTGTCAAGCTGCTTTTTTGCTAACAACAAAAAAATCAAATCTATCCTCAGAGGCTATAATCCTGTATAGGCGAATAAAATACCATGGGGTCTGTTCTCCTCTCAGTGCACATACGTAAATCTCATTCCTACTAACATTAATGGGGAGTTACATGCATGCATCAAGAGAAGAATAAATCTGCAACAGAGCACGCAGGAAACCATTCAGTGTGAAATGGTTTAAGGAGACAGATAGGGGAAAACACTGCATGGAAAGAGCCTATAACGTATTCATTCAGTTTTACTTACAACTCTTCATGAACTTTTTCAGACTGAATGCCATACATTTGTGTCATATGGATTTAGAAAGTTTGATAAATTAGATTAGCAAGTACATATTAACTGTAGCATGATTCAGGTGGGATTGCTGTCTCTAGGTCTTGCATTGAAGATTGATGGTGATACAATCCAAAAAGCTTTTAAAGAATTAATGTTAAACATTTTCAGGTTTCAGTTTTAACATGTTCAATAGTATTTTAAAGCAATTGACGTTTTACAGCCTCTCCTAAAGATTTCTAAGTTTCAATTCAAAACAAAACCAAGAGAATATGTACATTTGCTTCCTCAAATACATATTATTCTAAACAGGGCTATCAACACAGAACATAATTATTAGATGCTGCACTTAGTAACCTCAGGCACATACATCCTCTGCCTCTCTAAATTAAATACAGTGTACATGGGCTTTGTACAGTCATATCTCATTAAGAATACTGTAAGAAGAAGATTTGGTCTGGACTCTTGTCAAATGTTAATCAGTCCAGAAGGGGAAGCAAATGTAGCGAAACATAAAGGTATCTATACAACTTCCTTACTTGCAGTCAGGTTGAAAAGCTGGCTTTCTATAACCACAGTGGCTGAATGGCCACTGAATCATTTAATTACCCTTTTTCTTAATGAAGAACTTAGCAAACATATGGAGAAATAATGTATGTATACATATATTGTGTATTCATACGTACATATATAGTATAAACATACAAATTTGTGAAAACCATGTCAGAAACAATCTAAGGTGCCATTTTGTTGCAAAGGTAAATGGCAAAATAAGTGTCAAAAATACTTTACAATTGCAAGGACAAGAGGAAAATGTCCAAAGAGTGCAAATATTGTCAGAAGCAAGTTCAGTTTCTTTCCTTCCCCATGCAGACCTTATAGATTTTTTTTCCCATTAAATTCAGTGGGATTTAGGGGATTATGAAACATAAAGTAACTGAAGAAACAATGTAGCTGGAAACTATTTTTTTAAAAATTTAAATCAATCTGTATGTTCTCAACTTATTGTTGTGGTTTTTGGTTTGGTTGGGTTTTTTTTGTTGGTTTTTTTTTTTTCCATCCAAAAGATTGTAATCTTCCAGGAAATGGATGAGTAGGAATTTCAATTCAGAGGAGTTATTTTCACACACTGGCAGATGTACTAAGTAGGTTAGTACATCCTATAATTTAAACCCTACTTACTCTGCATTAGAAGTATAAGGCAGTGAGATAATGGAAGAGGTATGGTTACACTCAAATAAGGAAACTGCAGTAGCATCTGCTATAGACCTTGAAGACTTGATGAGAGCAAGTATGAAAAATTTGTGCTCCAGCTATCATGGAGCTCGAAATCTCAAGGCACTGTACTCATGGGAAGCTTTAACTATGCAGCCATCTGGTGGGTGACAAGAACATCTAGCCATGAATCACCAAAGACATTCTTGAGTTAGGTATGTAAAGGACAGTGTCATGATTCAGACAGAACGATTACCTAGAAAATAGAGCCTTTGTCATTAAGGAAGTATTGATAGGAAAGATTATGAAAATGGTACTTTTTCAGATACTTGAAAGTAAAGTCAGCAGGCAATGAAGCGATCTGTAAAGAACAGAAGTATAAGTGCATTCAATTTCAATAATGGAGAATTAAGAATGGTGGAGAATTAAGGAACAGTCAAAATCTTTGGCCTACTCAAATCCATTTGAGTTTTTCTGATGATTTGAGCGAGATCAGGTTTTTATTTATGCTGAGATAAAGTCAATGAGAAGAAGTAGTTGAACATGTCTGTAAAGGAGAAGCTGACATATAAAAAGTACTAAGATTAAATTACAAGAAAGTATTATTCTAATAACAAAGGAAAATGAAAGAAATTATAAAAGGCCAAAGTAGCTTTACAATAAGATTCTTAAAGGTTAAAAGAAGGATCCAGACAGCAATAAATGTGATAAAAAATATCAGAGTGTAACATTTTTGCAACTCTCTACAATCCCTAAGATTTAGAGACCCCACAGAGATCTTTCTTTAGTCTGATTTTGATATCTTTATTCATTATCTTCAAGGACATATTAAAATAACAGGTAATAAAATATACAAGGATTTGGAGAATTTGCAGGTAAGTTAAATTTTACAAATAATTTTTGGTAAATGGGAGTTTGTTCCACAAGTGTAATTAGATATATTCCTCATTTTACAGCTGAAGAACATAAAGCTCAGGAGCTGAAGGGAGTTACCTGAAAGTCCTAATGCTTCTGCCGTTTCAGGTGTTCTTAGAACATGGCTGTTGCAGTAGACCCTGTGTGAGCTTTAGCTGAGGCATCCCAGGCAGCCTTACATGCTAGGCAAATGACTAGATGGTATTTCTCACATGGCATATTTCTGCATATGTCCATTTCTGTGTAAGCACTTGTAGGATTTTCAAGTCACGAAGGAGCTCACATGCTGAGTTTAAGATGGTATTTGAACTCCTCTTAGTCACGCTTTAGGTACCTCAGCCTTTTATTGAAATACAGCTCCAGGAGCTCACAGCAGCTTCTTGTTTGGCATACCAGTGGACTAGATGACTTAACAGACATTCTCTTTTTCTTTTGTAAAATTGCTTTCCTCTCAGGAGTAAGTCTTGTAAGCTCTTGTCCTTATTGGCATATAAACTATTTCATAGCACCAATATTACACAGTTTAAATGATCAGTATAAGGTGCAAATGTGGATGCAGAGCAGTGCAACTCCCATTTAAGTAAAGGCTAGAAATTCCAAAGAGTTCCACATCCAAAAACCATAATTTGTTGTGTGTAGTGAGATTTTTTTTTAAGCAATTATCTCGTATATAGAGTCTTTGAAAATCTGATTGCTTAGCTCCTTCTCTAACATGTCATTGAGCTACTGGAAAGTCAATCCCAAATGGGATGAGAAAAATTTTTTATATTCCAAAACAGTTTTTCTTTTTTTTTTTCATAATTTTCCTTTCTGTTGCCTAATTCAGGAAATACTTCCACAAAAGATCTCTACTCTGCTGAGTAATTTCATTTTCTTGGGATTATCCACATAAATGATATTCCTCCTGTGTGAAGATACTTAATCCCTTTATACGCTGTATAATTTATGTTTCACATTTAATACACCAGGCTCACCCAATTCCTAGATGAAGGTAAACCCTGATAATCCCAGAGACTGTATTTTTTTAATTGAGTAAAGGCTACTTAAAACAGAACTTTTAATTTAGATTTAATAACTCTATAAAAGATAAATCTAGTTGCCATGTAATAAACAGTAATTAATTAGTTAATATCAATTAAATACTAAAAATATTAATTTACATTTAACATCTAACTACTGTAATTTGCTATAGCTATCTTATTAAATGCTAATTAAATTCCTAAACATTCTTACAAGTTTAATGCATTAATAATAGGAACGTAAGTACACATTTACTGTATCTGCAGTTCTCAGTTCATTACATGGCAACCAGATTTATCTCTTTTACACTAATTAAATATACTAAGCAAACCTCAGTAACTTTTCTTAACACATACCATAACTGTTTTATTAATTTCAAATTAAATGCCCATTTAAGGCTTCTAATCTACAGCTGCCCTAAACAGTTTCCTGCCAACAGAGCAAAGGTTACTGTGATGTTATAACTAGGTGTTGGTTATGAGATTTATATGAGAAGCAAGGCTTTCCTTTCTGCTGCTCTGCTTTAGTTTAAACTTAATGACTGTTTATTAATCTGCTTTTTTTCTTTCCAGCAATGTCTTGTCTTTCCTTTCTCACTCTGCCCTGTGTCAACATAATCTTGTTTCCTCTCTGTAATCACAGTTTCTCTTCGTTTTTTCTAGCTGTAGTTGCCGATTGTCTACCTAGGTTATTGTTTCAGTAGTCCTGAAATAAAAGGCAAATGCTTTCCATATGTAGGGCTATCAGTGTTTTATTTAAAATATCCCTGATAAAATCATATTAATCTGCAGCAAAACCACACAACATCATGGAATTTTTAAGCAAATGAATGTATACACATCTGTAAGCAAAGAAATTCTGGTCAGAATACCAGACGGAGTGCTATGAATATGTGTAACATCCATAATATGATTTCTTTGGGAGACTGAGGAAGACACTTCAGTCACATGTATCAAATGATTTAGAATCATGGCTCTTCTCACATATGATAGAGGCTGTCATAAAGACAAGAGCAGTAGTGTGCAGCAAAAAAAGCACACTAGCTATTAACCTTCCCCCAACCGATCAACTTTGTTTTGCAATCTTTCCTCAGAACCATTAGAATACCCTGAAGAAATAACTTTCCAATTAAAAAGGATCTCAGAGAACAAAGCCATTTTATCTCTGACTCCTGGTGTTCTTTATTCCAATAATTTAAATTGGAATTGATTTTTCAATTTAGCCGTTGACTTGCTATGGACACACAGCTGAAAAGGCCGAATGGAATTGCATGGCTGAAATATTTGTCTTTGTGATGTACTCCTCATAAATTCACAGGAGCCTGTTTTTTTTTTAAATGCATTTTCTTTTTGCTGCTACTGCTTTCGACAACAGCTTTTTAGCTCAGCGTGAGCAAACTGAGAAAACACGTCCAGTATGACCTCGAGGGCCTCATACTCAGTTCTTCATAGATACATTTAATTGTTATATCTCTGAGAAAAATTAATAGATCCAGTGTGGCCAAAGTCATAGCTGTTCTTCAAGCCTGAAAATGTGTTCTATAATTTTTGTCTGTATTTGTGATTCCATTTCTTTAAGATAATAATAATAAAAACCCAACAAAAACCCAAACATCTACAGTCAGTTAGTTTTATAGTGTTCAGTCCAAATATGCTACTACATAAATAGCTGGGGTATATTTTCTCATTGGTCTAGTGGCAGACACACTTAACACAGTAATTGATTTACTTGTGGAACAGTTTTGAATTAAGCACTCCAGTTATTAAGGAACCTTTTAAAAGATCAGGGTCCAGTTCTGCCTATAGTTCAACTCAGTGTTAGTGCACTCTGACACTTCACTTAACTGGGAAGGGAGTTGTGTCTGTTTGACTGAGGACACAGTTGGGTCCTAACCCTTAGAATTTTGTAACAGCAGCATCTAACTTCCCAGTGTTTTGTGAGTAACTTTTTGTGGACAAACACAGCTGAGCATCTGATGCTGAAAGTAGAAAGAAGAGCTGGAGAAGGGAAGGGAAGAGACAGAGCAAACTTCTGGTGCAGCTTAACCAGTTATTCTAATCTATTATGTGTGGGGGTTGTGCTCATAAAGTCTGAGGGGTGGTTACTAACTATGCCTTCATCTTTGTGACCTTTCATTCTTGTCTCTTTTCTTTTTTTTCTCCTGCAGTGTAGCTGGTAATTATTGCAGGATAGAAATTTCTCTGTTCCTTGACTTGGTTCAAATTGGCACTCCATGATTATCCCACTGGACAGGGGTGTGATGTGCTCTCTGCATTCTGATCTCCTAGTGCAGAGAACTCATGAAATCCATCCAAAACTGTAGATCTTCCACATGGAAGTACTGGAACATTTTAATCTATCTATCTATCCATCCATCCATCCATCTACCCATCCATGCATCCATCCATCCATCCATCTATCAAGACACAGACTATCATTTCCATTCCTAGATGAAACTGGTTATCTAACACTTGAAATACGCTAGCATATTTAAGAAATGCAAGACAATGAGCTAATGATAGAAAAAGTGTCTTAATAAAGCATCTACTTTAATTTTACCAAAAATTTGTTTACTCTTATATAGAAATATGCTTAAACATGCACTTAATAAGTTGAAAGGGGATCCAGTTGGCCTAATATAGAAAATGTCTTGACCACCATGGACAAAAGCTGCTCTGCATCTCTGCCTAAAGGCCAAGGATCACTTCTTGAAGTGCCTGCATTAAGCAGAAAAGCTGTAGCCACAATTGAAATTGCCAAGTTAATATTAAACTGGAGTTTTAGTGACTTTTTTAATCATCAGAGGCAAAAGACATCTTACTAGTCTTCCAACATGAAAAATGGGTAAGTATTTTAACTATTTTTAAAACAGGTTTTGATGAGTTTATAAACTGAATTATGTATCCCAGTGTCTTACAATAATATTACCTTGGAACAAGGAGTCCATTCTAGTGCTGTATTGTCTCTTTCTGCTTGGGAATATATGACTGTTTCCTGGTTCCTTGCTCCAGTTGTATTCCAAATACATGTTGGGACGAGATCAAGGCACATGCTAGATCTTCCTCATCCTTCAGTCTTTTGGGGAATGAGCAGCTGAAGATTTAATTCATTTTTTTTCTCATTTAAGTAAAAAAGACATTTCCTTCTCTTAGTCTCAGCAGGTAATTAATAACATCCCACATTTCCTGTATAGTCAATAGACAGAGAGCTAAAGCACCACTGGAGAAGAAATTCAGAGCACTCAAGTTTTTCTGTCTCTTTACATACAACGTGAGATGTGTTGGTGCCTTTAACCTTACCCCTTAAGGAAAGCTCCTGTACAAGGAACAAGTAGAAGCAGCTTATAAAAAGCAGAGCACAGAACACAGCCACGTCCCAACCATCTTTTCATCTTAGGTGTCTGGTTCATGGCTTCACATGAAAACTTCTGTTCAATCAGCATTGAGGGCTGAATCCACCCCCAAGGGATTTGCTTAAGCAAAATCTGGCTGGTTTTTTAGGGGGTTGTTTTTTTTCTTTGTTTGTTTGTGGTTTTTTGTTTGTGTTGGTTTTCTGTTTGTTTGTTTGATTTAGTTAGTTAGTTTGTTTGTTTTAAATCTTAACCCGCATAGGAGGAGAACACAAACTGGGGCATCTGCTTGTGGGAACTGCTCAGCTTGAATGGTTTAGAAAGAATCATAGAATCATAGAACGGTTTGGGTTGGAAAGGACCTTAAAGATCATCTAGTTCCAACACCCCTGCCATGGGTAGGGACACCTTCCACTAGACCAGGTTGCTCGAAGACCCATCCAACCTGGCCTTGAACACTGCCAGGGAGGGGGCATCCACAACTTCTCTGGGCATCCTGTTTCAGCATCTCACCACCCTCACAGCAAAGAATTTCTTCCTAATATCTAATCTAAATCTACCCTCTTTCAGTTTAAAACCATTACCTCTGATCCTATCACTACATGTCCTTGTAAAAAGTCCCTCTTCAGCTTTCCTGTAGGCCCCCTTCAGGTACTGGAAGGCTGCTAGAAGGTCTCCCCGGAGCCTTCTCTTCTCCAGGCTGAACAATGCCAACTCTCTCAATCTGTCTTCATAGGAGAGGTGTTCCAGCCCTCTGATCATCTTCGTGGCTTTCCTCTGGACTCGTTCCAACAGGTCCATGTCCTTCTTATGTTGGGAGCCCCAGAGCTGGACACAGTACTCCAGATGGAGTCTCACGAGAGCAGAATAGAGGGGGAGAATCACCTCCCTTGACCTACTGGTTATGCTTCTTTTCATGCAGCCCACGATACGATTGGCTTTCTGGGCTGCAGGTGCACATTGCTGGCTCATGTTGAGCTTCTCATCAACCATCACCCCCAAGTCCTTCTCCTCAGGGCTGCTCTCAATCCGTTCTCCACCCAGCCTCTATTTGTGCTTGGAATTGCACCAATCCACATGCAGGACCTTGTGCTTAACCTTCATGTGTTTCGCATGGGCCCAGCTCTCAAGCCTGTCAAGGTCCCTCTGGATGGCATCCCTTCCCTCCAGTGTGTCGAATGCACCACACAGCTTGGTGTCATTGGCAAACTTGCTGAGGGCGCACTCAATCCCACTGTCCATGTCGCTGACAAAGATGCTAAACAGGACCGGTCCCAATACCGACCCCTGAGGAAAGCCACACGTCACTGGTGTCCACTTGGACATCGAGCCGTTGACCATAACTCTTTGAGTGTGACCATCCAGCCAATTCTTTATCCACCGAGTGGTCCATCCGTCAAGTCCATGTCTCTCCAATTTAGAGACAAGGATGTCGTGCGGGACAGTGTCAAATTCTTCGGACAAGTCCAGGTAGATGACATCAGTCGCTCTTCCCTTATCCACCAATGCCCTAACTCCGGTGTAGAAGGCCACCAAATTTGTCAGGCATGATTTGCCCTTAGTGAAGCCATGCTGGCTGTCACCAATCACCTCCTTGATTTCCGTGTGCCTCAGTATAGTTTCCAAGAAGATCTGCTCCATGATCTTGCCAGGCACAGAGGTGAGACTGACTGGCCTGCAGTTCCCCGGGTCTTCCTTTTTCCCCTTTTTGAAAATGGGGGCTATGTTTCCCCTTTTCCAGTCAGTGGGAACTTTGCCGGACTGCCATGACTTCTCAAAAATGATGGGTAGTGGCTTAGCAACTTCACCCACCAGTTCCCTCAGGAGTCAAGGAAGGTGAGATTCAGTTATGTGAACGTAAATATTGAGGGCTATTTTAGATGCCTTAGGAGTCCGGCTGCCTTTCAAAAGTTTACAAATCTCAACAGATATTGTGTCATTCCACACAAATATCTTGGATATACTAGCACACTTCAAATGTCACCTATCTTTACGTGGCTGAATTAAAGCCATCCACCTTGAAATATAGTTAGAATAATCATGCATCTCTGTATTTGTCTGTTTAGTTCTTCATCACATGTAGCCCTAAGTAGAAGGTGAGAGACACAAATAGATAGATAGCTGTAAGCAAGTGAGTGAACATCAGGAGACTCACTGGACAGACCTGACTGGAATGATACAGTAGTACTGAACACACTAGGAGCCTAACCCTGATCAAGATTTTATCTGATTGGTAACTTTAGACTTGGATTTAGTCTGTACTAGGTTTTCTGGAGCTTCATTGATTCTTTTGTGTAATTTTCATTTGATAGGTGAAATTTTACTGAATTTCAATTTCAAAAGGATTCTTATGTTTTTGTTATACATGTTGAACATTAAGGTTAGTGAAAGAAAGCATGTGGGCATAACATTCAGTTTGGTATGAATGAGAAGAAAATGTTATTATGTTTATTAGATTAGCTAAGATTAAAGAAACTCTTTTGTACTCTGAGAGTGACGAAGCACTGGCACAGGTTGCCCAGGGAGGCTGTGGAATCTCTATCCTTGGAGATATTCAAAAGCCATCTGGACATAGTCCTTGGCAACTGGCTCAAGGTGGCCCTACTTGAGCAGAGGAGTTGAACCAGATGACCTCCAGAGGTCTCCTCCAACTTCAACCATCCTGTGATTCTGTGATTCCCTCTTTACACATAGCTCCAGAATTTGTATACACTCATTTAACATGTGCTCCAGAAAATGCTCTCTGTTGTGTAGTTCACATTCTTAATAAGAGATTATAGTATGTAATAATACCTATGATTGAGTTTAGCAGAAACTTTCTGAATTCTTCATGTACATGGTAAATTAATTATTATTTTTTACTTTTCAAGATTTTTATATTTACTACTTTATAGGCTAGTGCATGCATTTATTAATTTAAAATGCTTTCTCTAATGCTTAAATACATTTATTTATAAAATGTTTCTGAATGTGTAAGTTAAAAATCTAATCTTGTAATATATTGCTATAGCAAATCACTTAGTAGTCCAGGTGATTTTTATTTTCTAAAAGCATTATTTTTTTTATATTTGTGTGTCGGAACTCTTTTGCAGTGCCTAATTGGATCACAGTAAGGGTGTTTTACTAAAATTTTCACTATGGAACATTTTTAGTGGATCAAAAAAGTGTGTGTGTGGGGGGTGTGAGTGTGTGGGCAGAAGGGTTTCAAAACTGTGTTATCTGAAATGAATTACTAATTGCCTGCAGAAAGTATAGATGCTTTTCAGTTCAGTGTTTTTAACATTCAATCATTGCTCCAAATGTATTTATTTGGGGATCACTTATTAAAGCAAAATGAATTGATTCATTAAGTTAGCTTGTGTCAAAAAAAAAGAAGAAAAAGAGAAAACGAAAAACGAAAGTAAAGGGGATTTCATCAGCAGGTTTAAAAATTATAAACCTTTCATTGTATAGGTCAGAGGTGACCTAGTCATAAAGTTGCTGAGGTTTCTTGGGTATATCTAATCTGTTGAAAGGGGACCAGGGAGAGAGCAGTTAGCATTTGATTAACTACTTAACTATTCTCCTTGTCACTATTTTGGACACGCCAACTAGACATGTTACAGATCAGAACAGTTTTAAGCAGTGTGGATGCAAGCCAGTTTGCACTGCATGGTCCTGTGGTCAGTGATCACCTCTTTTATTTAGCAAAGTCAATGAATTTAGCTCATCTCTTCATGTAAAGAGAAGCAATATAGTTTTATTTGCTCAATTAAATGTAGCCCAAAGGTTTCATCAGGTGTTGGTATTTATCAAGCCTGAGTTTATTCTTTGGAGTTGTAAAGGTGACATCTAAGTTACCAAATAAAACATGATAGAGATTATTCTGTCTGGATTGATAGAGGCGTCAGATTTTCGTTGATGCTTATGTGCCCAAATGTCATTTATACCAAAGAACAGGAAATCTGAGTCCTAACTGGCTGCATTTCTAGACTTTAACATTTAAACCATATCTGAACCAAATCTCGAACATTCGTACTGAAACTTGCTGAGGAGAACGGTAACAATAAAACAGTATGAATAATCATAGGCCAAAACTAAGGTCTTTTATTTTTCCTATTTTATTTACTAGCATATGCATAACTAGAGGAATTATGAAGGTTAAAAACCCTCCCACTGCCACCTCAATTATTTCTTGTTTAGACTATAGACTGATCGGAAGGCAAAGAATGTAGGAAGGCTGAGTGAAGCTGATGTGAGGACACATTTCCTGAAATGAAAGCCTAGTTAGAAATGGGCCATCTCCAAAAGGGGATCACTGAAAAAATTGTCTAGCATGTTGTCCAGTTTGGTGGATCAGAATGAATGAAGGCAGTAATGGACCTTCACACTGGACTGAGAAAAAAAAAAGCTGCATAATGGCTTTAAAATAGTTTTAGGATACACTATCATTGCAAGACAAGTTTTTTTTCTTTTTATCACACAATGTGTTCAAAGCACTGGGGTTATAGTTAGTAAAGGAGTATTGTTTGAATATATTATATGTTAAGAGAAGATGAGCTTTTAGAGAAGTGCAAGAAGTAGTTTGTTGATAGCCGTATCATCATATTGTTAGACTGGGCTTACCATAATATTTTTTCACTGAAGTAGACATATCTAGAAGAAATCGAGTCTATTCAATTCAGTTCAGCCCATTTTAAAGAACATACTTGTGCACAGATGTAGTAATGTATTTGCTTATATGAGGCATGATAGTGCTATGACATTCTGTTCAACAAAACGCATTACAAGGTACAAACTAGAACACTGTACCAGTAATGTTTGTGTGGAAGAGAAAAACTACTTTTATATGTATTTTGTGGGGGAAAATCATTAGTTTTCTGATGCTAATAGTCAGAAAACGTAAGAAATACAGTACTTATGTCTGGCACATCTAAACTCATAACATCTATTTGCTTTGCTTTGTCAAAACATATGAAAAATCATTAAAGTGTTTTAATAAATGTCTGGTTTTCTTGCTCATTCATCTTATAAATATTAATTAGCCATGGATCAGGCAATTAAAGTTTAATCAATTTACACTAATTAGCACCACATACTTGCATAAAAAGATAAAACCAGCTCCTGCATCTGGCTGTTATTTGCAGTTTTTGTCAAGTGCTGATGAGTTTCATCTTGAAGAGAAGATTAAGAAGAAAAGAGGAAAATAAGGCAGTAGTGTTAATTTTATTAAATCTTCAATCAAACCCTCTGTTCATAAGCTTCATGGAACAATACCAGGTAACATTTCACTTTACATAGAAGTAGACATGAGTGGGCAAAAATTTAACACTTTTCTGTGACCACACCCTTCTTAATTATAATTTGTCAGAAAAGATAGTTTTACTGTGCAAAAGCACAGGTTCTAGCCCATAAAAAAACACTTTTATAAACTATATACCTCAAGTTAGATGCCCCAGACTTTCATAAAAATAGTAAAGAAAGTAAAAGTATTTCAATCTAAAAATGTTTTCAGTTGTTTGACATATGTGAGTGGAAAAAAACCCTCAAAAATCTAATCTGAAATTCACTTAAAATTTTGATATTTTTGAAGACAGGTTTCAATGTTGAAATTATTCCCCTTTCCAATTGAACGATAAAACTTCACAGGTCACCTTCCAGTACTCTGCCAGAGGCTGGACCATCGGATGGGAAAATTTAGCTTAGCTCCAATGGCACTGAAATTAATTGATAGATATGTTAATGGAAATGTGTCAGGTATCTGTAGTGAAACAAGGTTACTAAGAACTTCCTGCCCACCAGGAAAGATAATTATTTAGTAATACTTCTCTCAGTTATTCATGTTTGGTATTTGTGTTACAATGTTTATGGCCTGAATTTTCTATTCAGCAAAACTAGCAAAAGAAACAAACATATTAACAAAACCAAAACACACAAACACAAAAATCAATGTTTCTTTTCATTCCAGAGGTCTAATTTTCAGGTGTTTCACCTTTACTGGGAAACAGTAGGGTAAATCTCATTCTAGAAAGCCCTAATCTACATTAGAGAACTATACAACTATTGGTCCTGGTTAAGAAGCTTATGGTGTCCTTTAGTATTACACCTTCACTTATTTTTAAAAAAATGCACTCTGGCTATGCAGGCCAAATATCTTACATCGTGGTCCATGAACAGAGAATAATTCAGACCTTCCACATGTCAGTTTACTGTTGATAGCTTGAAATCCGAAGCAGAAATGTTTGCCTGAATGGATAGCTGGAGGACAGTTATCTAAGTGCTGTTAAATAAAATTGCAAACTGCACATTTAACTTATCACAGAATTGTCTGAGTCACTGGTCTGTGCTCCTGTTGGTCATGGCTTAACATCATTAAATTTATGGTTGTCTACTAAGAGAACACCTCAAAATCAGCATTCTAAGTCTCCGTATATGTTTTTTTGCATACTTAAAATGCTATGAAGTAACAGTCAAGGCTTTTATAATACAATTTTGTTTCTGGCTTCTGAATTTGGTGGAATGAATTAGACTGCCAATCTACCAAACATATTATTGAGTACTTCAATAGGACTATTTTGAGTTTTAATAACAAGGGAAAATAGAGTGTTCCATTCACCCTGTTTATGTAACTGAAAAAGATTGTAGGGAATAAAACATGTATTTAACCACCAATGGAAATTTACCTTAAGCTTGGCAGGTAAAGCCACACTTTCAAAAGTGATTTAACACTGTAAAGAAAAAAACCACCAACCAACCCATAGCATGAATCATAAAGAAGCTATGCACCATTTACATAGGGATTTTCATGTAGTTTATGCAAGAAGAGACTTGTGAATGGTTATTGATATTTTTCAAATAAAGTATGTATGAACCATTAAACTCCTCATTCCCTCGTGTACAAGCCATTGCTCTGTTAAACACTCCTTCACTAGATAAGCTATAAAAGGAGCAGAAGCACTTGGAAAGGTGTAATCTTTCAATGTTTGTTTAAAGATCTGATATATTTGGCTCACAAAACCACCTGGTAGCTGAAACTCCAAATTGCTGAACGTTGTTAGAGAATCTTTATAATATGATATTACACAGAATATCTGTTGTTTTAGAGTATAGAAAGACTGAGTTTGACATGGTCTTTCTCCTGAAGACTTTTACATCATATCTGTCACTGAGGAAAATATCCCTGTTCAATAGATGATATTTTAAAATATGCTTAATATAAATGATTGTAATGTAAGCTTAATATAAATGATTGTAATGTAAGCACTTTCCTAATTTTTCAACTGAAGTAAAAAAATCATTACTAGGACAAATTCCTGCAGATGAAGCATCTTGTCTGAGAGATTTCACCTATGATGTACCATATATACACATTGAACAATGCTTTCCACTGAAACTAGAAAACTAAGCTCAGTGGAATATGCTACAGTAAACTTTAGTGGGTTTGGGAAGAAGCCAAAAGCACCTGTGAGCAGTATAGATATATTTCCTAAGATATTAGAGAACTCAAGTGTCCAAGGAGTAACCTGCAGCCTTTAATTAAGAGTAGAGAAATAAATATACATAGGCCATTGTTTTACTGTCTTGACACAGAAGGCATTCAAGGCTTTGTGAGTAAATCTGTGAGGCACTGAAGCAAACATCTGAAACCATCCTCATCTTGTATTGTCTGTTTTTGTTATACTCTTGACAGCCCTTTGCACTCTTGCAAGACCAAGATCTCCCTTATATTATCTTTTTATGGTCTGGATGGATGTGACATAAGGAGAGGTGAGCACATTGAAACTCAACTCATGAACACTTATTTCAAATCTGACTCTTCATAAACAGTTAGGACTTTATATAACACTTGGAAGAAACCCCCCCAAAATTATGCTTAAAATTGGTATGTGGTCTGCTTTTTCATAAGGTTTGGAGGCCTGTCTTTGTTTTCATATTATTGTTTCCTGAACTGCCACTGTGCAAGGCCGAGACTCTTATATGAATAATACATCAAATCAAATCAAATCAAATCAAATCACTTCCAGGTGGAGCATTCCTTAAATAACTATTGCTTTCATACCTTTTGTAACACAAGACTTGAACTCATGTAATGAAAATTGATCTTATGGGTGGAGCTGCATAAAAAAAATCAGCAAATTTTTAAAGATTGCAGTATCAGTTTCGCTACTTGCATAGCACTAGCAGACATCGTTATGAGTTCTGAGTTTCAGTTGACCATGAGGGAATAGAAATCTAAGAGAGAAATTAAATTAGACTCTTAAGATGTCTGCAATGAAATGGCATGAGTGGGGAACCCAGCACTTCAAGGCAGTGTTAAGCATGAAGGTGTGGTCATTCATCTACTTTATATAGCTCTATACTGCTAGTCCTTATGCGCAAGGCAAGGGAAGGGCAATTTTGAGCCTCTAGCATTAATCAGACAATCTCTCCAAATACCACTGCTGTGGCATGTCCATGGACAATAGGACCTGAAATCTGCAGTCGTGCTTTCGTTTTTTCACATATGTTGGAAATGTAAATTTATGTAATGTGCATTCAGGAAGAAACACTTTTTCAGAAATATTGGTTTGGGTCCTCTGTGCTGCAGACCACATATGTAAGCAAGAGAGCACATACCTATAAATCCTTGAGTCTTGTCTGCTAAACACATTTTTCTATGATGACTTGAATCTATTTGATTTTATAGCATATTGTTCAATTTTTGGGTGCAGAGATTGTGGGAGGAACTAGAACAACACTTGTAGAAGGTGTTTATGGTTGACTAACTGTTAGTGGAAGAATTTATTTTTTTTTAAAGAGAGTAATTTTCAGAAGTGTTTTACTGAATAAATTGTTAAGCTAAAGTGTTGTTTAACTCGTACCAAGAAGATTAGTGAGAAATTATAAGGTGTCCTTTTAGGGTTTTGAAAACCAGAGCTAGAGCAAATAATGAACAATAAGTATGTTTTGCATGAACTATGTAGTTCATGTATTCCATATCTGACAGTTTTAACCAAGTCCTATTGGATCTCTATTTCACAGTAATTTAAAATCTGTGTCGACTTTTTCCTCTCCTATCTTCTTCACACAGACCCCGAAAAATACATAATTATCATAACATGTCATAGTCACAGCCCACACCTACATCCAGGAACTTTTACTTTTCAGTGTTTTTTTTTTCTGAGATGAATGTTTCTTTAAAAATCTCTACATTTTGCCTGAACTGCCTTTTGCTGAGGTAACAAAGTACCTTGGAACTTGCCTCAGGTAGTCTTGCAAACAGCTTACATTGAGGCCTACAGGACAGTGTTAGAAGTTATTAACTAACTGTCAGATTATGAATCTCTTTCTGTCATTGGTGGTGTTACTAACATGAGTAATTTCATTGACTTCAGTGTAAGTAACTGCTACTCACCATTGCAAAGTCAGCAATTGCTATCTGATACTACAGGAGAAATGCTATAGATGATGTGAAGATAGGTACCCATCCAGTTTCTCTGCCTTTGATCAAGATCAAAGTATGCTTTTTGGGGTTGGTGCTGTGTTAGATTATGCCACCTACTTTACTATTCCAATTTGCTATTCTGTTTTTTGAGTGCATAAAATTGAGTTGCTTTTGTATTGGCAGGCATTGTACTGAGAGTATCAATTTGGAATTTTGTTGTCATTTTAAGTCTGTGTTCGTTCTTTGTAAAAGCACATAAAGATACAGTGATTTCCTACTTAATCTTGATGTGTGCCTGAAGAAAGTGAAATGAGCACTCAGATAAATGAGTTCACTCTTGGAAGCCTTACTTCACTATCTGGGAGACAACTAAGAATTGTGTCACCTATTTTGAGTTTATGCACAGCAGGCAGTAAATATCCTAAGTCTCATCTGTTTTGCAACAACAATGGGTGCTTGGAATGGCAGGAAAAGAAAGTGGTGCACAGCATCTTTCTGCCACTTGCAGGAATGTGACTTCCAGAACCAATAAAACAGCCTTTGTCTGATGCTATATTGTGAAGTATTTTGTACTGTAGAAATTGAAGAGAGATATGGAAGATTCATTCAAACTGCATGTGATAGCACAGATAATCATGCACACCATCACTTCCATAGGTATTAGATGAATTTATTTATTAAGTTCTGTTCTAACTTCTACAATCTCTAAATGTAACAATGCCTGTGGTGCTTTAAGTATAAATTGTGCTCAGAAATCAGGGCTCAATGACTGATGAATACTTTGCTCCAAAGGACTCACATTCTAAGGACAACAGATGGCTCAGCACAAAACAAAGAGGATGGTACAGAAAACAGCTAATGGGTGCTCATTGTAGTTGGAATGTATTCATCCATTCTAGAATTGTGGGAGGGAAGTTTTTGTGAAGGAAAGATATGAAGCAAGCTGCTAAGAATGACACCGGTTTGAACAGATGGAGAAGAATAAAGTGTAGAGAGAGAGTTGGAGCCAAACACTTATCCCTATGACTGAATGAGAGTCATGGTCAACTTTAGTCTACATATCACAGGAGCTAAAACTGAGTTTTCTCAAGTATTTTATCTGAGCTTGCTTAAGTGTCATAACACTTTCATCTTTTGACTTTCATAGAGTCTCCCCCTCTAATTACTTCCTCCTGACACTTACCCACTGCAAAAGTATTCCACTAGGCACAGAGGTGCTTTCATTGACAAAATCCAGAAATCCTCCTGTGATGAAGCATTCAGTAAAAATATCTTGCTCAAAAGTCAGACTATGAAAAGAAAAAAAGCACACTAGTTTAGTTTTGTTGTAGAGTTACAATTTCAATTAGATCTTTACTTGATATTTACAGATTGGAACACAAAGTTCACTTTTTAGACAGAACCCTAATCCTTCAGGTATTCATAAGGATTTATTATACTTACTAAAGTTAACCCTGTCCTATCCCTGCCTTTTTACAGAAGGTATTGAAGCAATGGCTGTATTTGAATGTGAGAAGAAAAGAGTCTGTCGCAAGGAATACGGCTTTACCAAACTGAACTACTATTCTAGGAATGCTAGCGCTCATGTAGCATGAAGCTCAAACGCACTGTAACTTTAAGCATATACTCAACCTGCTTGAATCTTGTTGGACTTTGAACTTCAGCAGGACAGGAAGGAGAATGCTGAAATGCCAAAGCCAAGAAAATACCTTTGTAGATAAAGTAAGATTAATTAATATGATTTCATTTTCCTACTAACATAATAATTTTTACCTTTAAATATGTATTTTTAAGGGGAACTCCACAGGTGGAATTAATGTCTAACCTGGAAATTGCACAAGACATTATATATAGCACCAAGAGATTGTCCAGAGAAGTGTTTTTTTTTTTTTTTCAGATCTATCTGCATGATGTTATTGCAAAATAACATCTGAGAAAAACAGATGGTCATGACTCTTCAATCTTGTATTTCTATATTTACATTTATAAAAATAAAACTATAGACAAATTAGCTAGAAATGTTTCCTATTTTATCTTGACCAGTGGATAAAATAAAGTCTCTAGAGTAAAACCGATAATGGCAACCTAGGGTTCCCTGTACCAAACTGAATGTGCTAACTAGAAGGCAGCTCTTTCTCTTCTTTCCCCTCTCCCTCTCCCTCCCCCATCCCATGATATCTTAAAATCTTTTCCGCATAGTGACACAACTTCAACAAGAGGGGTGGAATACATTTCCTTCCCTCCCACCTGCCCTCTCTCCCAAATGATTAGAGCACTTTTCAACAAAGTGGGAGATGTGGGTGTCTCTCCCTACCTTATACAGACTGAGAATACATTAAGTATGAAATTGCCTCCCAGGGGAAGTGATGGAAATGCCACTTGTTCATTTTTAAACTGGATTTGAAAAAAGCTTTATAGAAAAAAAAAAATCTGCTGTAGGAAGGGAAAGATTACATGACCTTCTTGAGAAAGATTTTATTTTCTCCTTTCTAATATCTGTGATACCATGGTTTACTCCCTTCCAATCTGTCAATTTTTTCCTTAGCATTGAGTTTTAGAAGATTTATTCAAAATGTGTGAGAAAAAACTGACTGAAGATCTTCAAAGCAGACAGAATATAGCTTGGTTTCGTTGGCTGTTTGAACCTGAATTACTGTAATGACTGTAGTGGAATTATTTTCTTTTAAATGAGCAAATCTGACATGAACTTCAAAGGGGAAGTAAATACATGTAATAAAGAGGCCGTTTTTCTTTTCCTAAATGATTTATTTTATCCCCAGAAACACCAACAAATGTTCAAAGTTCTAGATATTTAAATAGGTACCAAGATGTCTGAAGCTGTAATCCTTGCTCTGCCAGGTCATTGAAAAATTGCTGACCTTATAAAAGCCTATGTTCCTTTTCAGTTTAATAACAGCTTTTACTTCATCAGTCTACAATATATATTATAGCAGCGAATCCATGCAGGATCAACTAATTGCCAGTACATGCATTTAAATAAAAGTACCCCAGAATTCTTATCACATAACCATACATACACATTTTTATTTTAAGCATAAATTAAAAAGTTTTTGTTCTCTTAAATTATTTTGTGCATGGATCTTGTTCTAACAATTACATTTCAACAGCGCTTTATGAAGCATGATGGAGTCTAACCAGCAACTAATATAAGAGCTCCGGTTTGCCCTCAGTACACAATCTTAAAGTCCATTAACATTTGTGGGAATTATATGTGCAACGGGCAGGGAGAATATAACCTTAAGCAAGTGAATACTGAAGATACTGTATATGTTTGATCTAACTAATGCAGTTTAGATTTTTCACAGCAGTGTGTAATATCAACTGAAGTTTGTTAGACAGTAGGGAGACTAATAAAAAGAGGCATTGTATAAATAAGCTGAAACAAAGCAATGAACAAAGACCTTCTGCATTAACTAGGACATAACCTACAGATGTTGCTCAGTTGGTAGAAAACAGATTTTCACACAGCAGTTTCATACAATACAAATGTTTGCACAGAATCCAGCTGGACTAATATATAAAGCCATCTCAACCTTAGAAGCTTCATAAAAGAATCACTAGTTGACTGGAAAGAAGATGGGTGACTGAAGTTGCCCTCCAAACCTCCTAAGCAATAGATCAGGCTAAATTGTCAGTTTCAGGTGGGATAGAAGCAGAAATTCCTTTTATCTGTGTCATCCCTGACTGTTTCTAACTTCCTGTTCAGAGATTTGGAAAAGCTGGAAATCTAATGAAAAATTGCAGTTCTGAGCTTGATTTGCGCACCAAAATGTTCGTGTGTGTGTGTGTGTTAAACTTCACATACGTCGTCTTTTAGTTTCCTAGCCATGCCTTCCAGCTTCCAGTTATCTGGCGACTTGACCAAACTAATTTTAACTTTGACAATATAGACAACTGATTGAAACATAGAGGTCAGTAAGGAAGTATGAATCCTAAAACTAAAGAAATCTATTTTGAATGAGTGTATGTGAGTGAAAATGAAAGAATGAGCACCAAGATCTTTTCAGTTTTATGTTTTCCCTAGTGATTTTCAGCAAGGTTCTTCATCTGAAAAAATATTTTGTAGCAATACTCTCTTAATTTTTTCGTAATGACTAGTTCTGTGTGCTAGTTAGAATAAGCAGAAGTTGCAATGCTGTTTTTCTGTTTCCCTTACACAATGGTTCTGGTAAAATATAGCATCTTTTGTTTTGAAAGCTTTTCCAAATGCTTGGGAACAAATGTAATTCTGGATCTTTCAGCATGGGGCGCCCTTCTTTTATATTCTTTATGTTGGTCAAACATAACAATGAGAGGTTTTCCAGACACAGGCACCATGAAAATCATCTTGCTGAAGTTTACTGTATAAAATGTACATATCTTGCCTAACTTGGTTGTCTTGGGTCTCTGTGTTCCTTAGGGAACCACCTCCAGAAAGTGAAGAATTTTAGCTATTTTAGGTACCCAACTTCAGAGAGGATAACTTACCTTCTGAAAGGGCCTGTCCTTTTACTTCTAACATAGAGGGATCCCATGTAGCTTGCTTAGAATTGGCATCTAATGCTTTGATGGATACAGTCAGAGAAGAAGAATTCAATGTCAGCATTCTGCACTAAATGCACTGAGAGTTTATCATAGTGTCAAGATGAGGAGAGTTAATCCACCTTGGAGCACTTCTGAAATTCCACGTTTCTTTTGCAACATTTTTAAAACATGCTATAATAATACAGTGGCCAATAGCACCATGCTGACTTAGCAACATTCAGGGAACTGTTTTTATCTGATGACAGTTACGAATTTTGAAAGAGGATGAGGTCAGTGTCATATCAAAACACTTCCTGACTAAATCTTTCTATTTTGAAATAATAGATGTTCTCTTATCATAACCATAAAAATTTCAATCCTTATTGTATTCTTTTTTTTTTCATTAGCAAGAACATTTCAAGAGAGAGGAAAAGAATCTGGTTTTGTCCTTGTAATAGCTGATTACTTGCAGCATCTCTGCTTGGATTTTCTAGGTTACTTAACTTTCTGTTTCACTACTGTTGTATCTTGTATAATTACACCCTGGCTTCTGTGTACCTCTTTTCCAAGTTATATTTATACTTGCTTAAATGTTTGACAGGGCTTGAACAGTTTGTGTGTTGCCTGCATTGTTTTCCGTTATTGTACACTGTTCAAAAATTCCTTGATGACAATAATCATAGTCATTCAGCTCCTGTGTTGTGTGCTGTGTGAGGTTCTTTGCCTGTCTTTTAAGATTTTCTTCTTTCTCTAGCAATTAAACTGACTTTACAGCAGTGTTGTTTACAATTAGCCTCTTGTTCATGTATGTTTATCAGCTCAGAAAATCTCCTTGCTTTCTGTTGATTTGTGCAATTCATTTTTGACATCCTGTAAAAATCTTTTTCTTCGATTTCCTTATTTCTGCTGGTTTCTTCTTTCTTTTTAAAGGACAAAAGGCAGTGATTATTACTGCCTTTAAAAATTAAGCTTGTAAAATCATTTAACTTTCTTGAACTTCCTTGAAATTCCTTGGTTTTATGTGATAGTGCCAAGCATACTTTAAAAGATCTGTCCATAAGGTACCTTGAGGCCAGTGTTTTAATGCTAATTGAACTGCAGGTAGTAGTATGTGATTGCCTTTCTGCATGTGTGAATGTGTGTCATATTTGTATCCAAGTGCCTGGTAGCAAGAACGCCTGTACCAATGAACAGCGTCTGCTATTAATATAGTAGATGCTGCATTATTTTTTTTCCACTACAGAGATATCGTTTTCATACTGCCAAGTGATAAAGTATATGCAGGCTAATGCCTCTAATGGGGAATGCTTGATGTTGCTGTCCTGTGCCCTTATCATACTTTGACTATCTAGCTAATCAACAGTCACTCTATAACTCAAGCATTTTAAGAATGGTTGCTTAATTTATGCAGATGGCAAAAGTTCCGTAATTTGTATACTGCCAACATGTGTCATGGTGAATAATGTATATGGTGTGTTAATCAACATGTTTTACATTTTAGGAAAATCTTTAAAGTTTTACACACTTTAAAATGTGTGAAAGGTCTCTGCAGTGGATGTCAAAGGGTAATAAATTTGGTGTAGTGGCCCAGCTGGTAGGATCAGACATGACTACTGCTTTTAAATCCAACTGCTTCTAGCTAACTGCTATTTTAGCTAACCCTTGTTGCAGAAACATCGTATAAAGACAGAGAGACTGAAAGCCTACTGATTTACAGGCTTGTCTGTGGGCACCCCCCAGGTCCTCAGCTTTGATTCTCCCCTGATGAATGACTCTTCATACTACACATAGCGCACCATGTGTCACAGGTCTGGAGGGGCACTGCGGTGCTCCGTTGTACAAATGCTCTTTCGTTGATGCAGAAGGTCATAATGCTCAAGGCATTATATTTGACAGATCTGCAGTTTTGGTGCTTGTAAATTAGCTATAACCTCTGAACCTCAGAAGATTGTCGATGGTCTGTGCTCTGATCCAAACATTGCTTGAGCTGGTGGTCACACTTTGAATTAAGTTTCTGTGTTATGCCGTCAGAAGACATCACAGTCTTCCTTTCTGAGTGAAGGCTACTCTTTTGTGACAGGTTTCAATCAAAGATCCATAGGAAATTTCCTATGATCCAGGTAGGGACCAGTCAATACTCCCATCTCTGAATTTTTGAGGTCATATCAGGAAATGAAAATGGCCAAGATATGGGCTTGAGCAGGTGATTATTCATGCTGTTTCACTATTCGCTGTGTGTTCTCTGACATGGTTTTGCCTCACCCCAACTAACACTCTCTTGGATAGGCACAGCGAGAAGATAACATGTCAGAGTGACTGCTTCTGTTGTGTATTCTGGAAAAACAACAGTAAACCTGGGATAGGAGGCAACCAGGAGGCACCCAGAAAGAATAGAAGAGTTTAGATAAAAAGACTCTACATTGGAGTCCCCTGACTAAAGAAACTCTGGTTTTCTGCTCTACTGTAAGGGACTTCTTGGAAGCGAAACAAGGCATAGACATCTAGCAGAGGAATTTATCATGCAGGGCTCATGCTACCGGAAAAGTGCAAGAAAATTGCAGCTTTCTGAAAAACAGAAAACTCCTAGATGCTATTCTCTGAGACAGATTTCTCATTCCTGTTATTTCACACATTCATGGAGGCTTTGAAACCACCAGATTCAATATCTCATTCTGTTTCTGATGTTCTGGCAATAAAATAGTACTTTCCAAGAAAAATATCATCCATTACATGGTACTGGCAAATACCTCATTCTAAGAGGGCAGAGGTGCTCTTAGACAATAGAGGTGCTCTTAGACAATAGAGGTGCTGCTGCTTGTCCTGAGTTTCGTCAATGTAATGCCTTCTCAAGGTGTCAAGTTTGTGCTACAAAATGTATCCTGTAGTCCACCAGGAAGATTCCAATTATAACTGGAGTTCAGAAAACAAAATTATGTTGCTACATGTACACAGATGCATCTTCCAAATCATTGCAATAACTATATCTGCTTTACTGGTCCATTCTCAGTAAGAAAAAATGGATAGTTGTAGTAAACTGTTACAGTCATCTCACCTCATGCAAGCAGAAAAGGTGCTCTTTTTTCGTTGAGATTGTTTTGCTGTATCAACAATCAGAAACAGCAAATCTTGCAAAATTCCCTAAAAAGAAGCTTGTGTCATATTCCACATATCCTGTTCCTGTATTCAAGGGTGCTAACAATCCCTGAATTAGTTTTGTTCAACTACAGTGTAATCAATTCAGTTCCTCCTTAAAAATAATAAAAGCCTTTCTAATGTTCATTTGACTATATCCACTTTCCATGTCATTCTACAAGAAACATAAAGCAAACATCTGAAATGTATGAGAAAGAAAGAAATTCTGAGAAAATCTAGGCAAGATAAACCTCCACTCCTGACCTCAGCTTATCCAAGCAAGTATGCCAGTGCTAAGATTAATGTACCATATACACAAAAACCTCAGACATTCAAGAAATATTAGTCTGACAGTGCAGTGTACAGACTGAAAGATAACACTAAAAGAAACTCACATACAGTATGTATCTAGAATAACAGAAGCTATTTACATCTGCTAGCCCTAGACTGCACGAAGTCAGTGGAAGAAGATTCCTTAGTTACCTTGCTGTAAGTTCTAAGAAACGGATGAACACAGAAAAGGACATGTTTTTGATACATGTGGAAGAGATTCAACATTGAGAGCCTTTTGGCTGAAATGGGCTAAATTACAGATAAATGTTAGTTGGGTGTTTAGCAACAGAGGCACATTTCCAAAGAATGAACAGTGAATATACATTAAGATCTATATATATATAAATAATGGTACTGGAATAGGTTGTGTAAGTGACCGAATATGGGTCCTGTTCATTACAGAAATATTGCTTCCATATGTAGGTAGGGGACATTTTGAATGAATGTGTGATTTCCACTCAATACATTGTCAATGGCACTGCACTTCTTGCAAGAATTGGTAGAAAAATCTGGAAATTTTGGGTTTGGATTGTTAACCTAAACTACTTTAATTATGACTGGATGAGGTTTCTTTTTTTTCCTTAAAAGCTTAGTAATATTTGTTTGCTCCATTATAATAGCTATTTAGCTTGCCACAAATACACAAGCCCAAGTATATCTCCTTTCTAAGTCAGAGAAGAACAAAAGCCTTGGTTTTGGGACACAGTAGATATTTTCCTCCAACTGTTGCTGGAGGTACCTTTTCACCCATTTACATTTCTAACTTTAGAAAAGCAGTGAAACTTGTTTACATTCTGGTCCTCCTAAGCCGAAAGTGGGAACTTTGAAAGAAAGTACATGCCACATCTTCCTAAGGGGCTCAAAAAAAGAAGCGTGCACCACAGCTCTGCCAGGGTAAAGTACACTACTCGTTGTGTCATAAACTGGTGTTCCGCCACACTCCTGATTATTGCTAATGTGTGTAAAATGTCTTGATAAAAGAGAGCATTTCATGTTGCATTTAAGACAGACTACAAGTAGTGGCATGATTTCCTCCTGCAGCTCAGGTGAAGCACTATGTGACTCTGAGCTCTGGTTACTTTCTCATTTGGCTCACATAACAGTATCTTTAGAGCTACACTTCTTAGACAATCCGATCCTTAATGATATTAACAATATAAATGTGTTCTTAAGAGCAATAGGAGCACTCATCGAACTTTTAAAGCAGGAAAACTTTACATTCCCAAAACTTTGGGAAGTAATCATAGGAGGCGCTTGAGATAAGTTTATTAGATTTCGCTGTCAGAGAACATAGAATTAAAGCAAAGAATAAGGGGAAGAAATTCAGCATTTTAGTAGAAGTGGCAAGTTTACAATTTGAAATGTGAACCACAACATATAAAAACTTTTGGCCAATGTTTGCATTGAGTTGTTTGGGCTCATTTACATTTAAAAGTCTTAGAATGCAAGCACACAAGACAAAACCAGTTTCCAAAGACATTAGGGAAGCTTGCACCACTCTTGTCACATCTGTTAGACCATCCTGAAAGGCCCTAATAGCAGTGAGAAAATATTGCAGATCTTTCCCCGTACATGGCCCCCAAAGTACATCCACTTGGAGGATAATGAAGTGTTCTGTCCCACACTGGCCCTTGAATAGCAAGTTAATACTAGACTGAGGGTATATATTTCACATTACAGAGAAAAAAATGTTTTAATAATAAAATTCATATATTTATCAAGCATCTAATGATGTCTAATCCTTAAACAACCTGATAAGTAACTTCATTATCAGCAGAACAAACAATCTGAAATTTATTGCCCCCAGTCAGATATCAAAAGCCAACAAAAGCAGCTTTCTGTGAATTTACCCTCAGACAATTAGCAGATAGATGCACTATCTTGCTATGATTTCTCTTCAAAAAATTTTGCCTTTGATTAACCTTTAATTGTTTAAATTTCAGTTGGAGTTAAAAACAATGACAAAGATCTGTGCTGAACACAGTTGGTTTTAGAACATAGACTATTACAATTACTTTTTGTAAAAATAATCATATTCACTATGCAAAGAAACAAGAGACAAAGTGTTTTTGCTCCTGAACTTTCTTCAGGAAAAAAAAAAAAAAGAAAATCTACTCTATATGTTTGAAATAATCTCTTTAATATTGGTTCAAAAATAGCAAAATGCTGTAATTACACCATTATTTTGTCAGTCTCTGTCAATCCCTTGTAAGAAAATATTCTCTCTCTCACCCTTTATCCAGGTCTTAACACCTTCATAATGTTGTTATCTCTATTTTCTTAGAGTGCATGCTTTTCAAGTCAGGGATACGTCTTCTACTTGTCTGTAAAGTGCCTACATATTTACTGGGTTATATTAGTAAATCAACAAAAAAGTAGTAGTTTGGTATCTTTTGTAGTTCTTAGTGCCTATAATACTTCATTTACTTTGGCAAAGCAGACTACCTGGATTATACATAGTTTTCATATGTACTTCAGATAGTGAACATTTTTATTGACCCTTATTAAATACAAATCACACCCAAAGCTCACCCACCAAAAGAGCAAAAGGTTATCTTTCCTGTGCAGCAGTAGTACTGGACAGCAGTCTGCCTAGTTTCTACTCATAAGTCTTTTGGCCTGCATCTGTATTAGTAAATTAAACAGGGCCAGAGAAATTTTTCTGGACATTGGAATGCAGTAGTCTATGCTGTTAAGTTATAATACTCCCTTGTGTGTTTTCTGGTTTGTTGCAAAAAACACTCTCAAATAGCTCCCAATGACAGTATGAGAAAGGGACAATTCCCAAAAGACAATATGGATATAGCTTCTGGTTTTGGAGGGTATGAGTTTGTTAGTATGGATGCAGTACTAATAATGAATGCCAAAGAATGAACCCTTTAGTTTGTCCATGAGTACAGATGCAGCCTTAGACGGTGATCAAAATTCCAAGTAATTTCTATGGATGGAAATCTAAGTTTTTATTCTAAAAGCTTGAAAAAGCCTTGGAGCTGGTAAAGATTCAGTAGTCTTACTTTAGGTTCCCCGCTGCGTAGCCATGTGATGGTGATTTCTCACAAAGTCCCTCTTTTTTAATCCCCAGGAAAATTCTATGAGAAGAAAATCATGAATATTAAGTGTTCTGTACAACCTGTTCTTCATTTTCCACTAATAGATATAGTAACAAACTAAATTTATACTAAAAAGTTGCATTCTGTGTGATACCACAAAAATCTTCAGAAATAGAAGAGTGACCACGGCCATGTGCCCTATGGTACACCTAAATATCTATCCTTATTCATCTTTACATACAGTGGAAAATTGAAGGATATTTAGCTAGTGTGATATTAGATAATCCAAGATGCATACTTAATTCCAGGATCACAGTTTAAATGGTCATAGTTCTTCCGAGTCTGCAGTTCATCCTGATGAATTAACTAGTTCATGAATCTTCGAACATGGATTCATTCTGTCTGCAAATTTAGAAAGACTGTCTCATGTTCAGGAGTTCTTCACAGGTTGGTCTCACGCTTATTTTGTTGTTTTTTTTTTAAAAGCAACAATAAAATGTGAGAAATATATGTAGAAATATAAAAAATCTAAAGAGGACTTTATACATTTTTAGTGACAAGTAATTTTTTGGTATAGATTTCAAATAGCTTTACTTACTGCAGGAATGCTGTTTGTATGCAGCATTATGTAATTGAGAAGATGTGAGTAGTTTAACTAACTGACTTCATTTCTTTACTTTGCTTTAATACGAGACTCTGGATATTGAAATACCTGTACAAACTACACACTAAATAGAAACATAGTCAGATTTGACTACTATCATCTCATCTCACTACAACCATCTCATGGTTGCAGTGACCATGAGATGGTAGAGTTCAGGATCTCATGTGGCAGGAACAGAATAGCTAGCAGAATCACAACCCTGGACTTCAGGAGGGCCAACTTTGGCCTTTTCAAGCAATTGCTAGGGGAAATCCCATGGGACAGGGTACTAGAAGGTAAGGGGGCCCAAGATAGTTGGTTAGCATTCAAGGACTGCTTCTTCCGAGCTCAAGATCAGAGCATCCCAACAAGTAGGAAGTCAAGGAAGGGTACCAGGAGACCTGCATGGTTGAACAGGGAACTGCTGGGCAAACTCAAGTGGAAGAAGAGGGTGTACAGATCATGGAAGGAGGGGCTGGCCACTTGGGAGGAATATAAGTCTGTTGTCAGAGGATGTAGAGAGGCAACTAGGAAAGCTAAGGCCTCCTTGGAATTAAACCTTGCAAGAGAGGTCAAGGACAACAGAAAGGGCTTCTTCAAATACATTGCAGGTAAAGCCAACACTAGAGGCAATGTAGGCCCACTGATGAATGAGGTGGGGGCCCTGGAGACAGAGGATAAAAAGAAGGCGGAGTTACTGAATGCCTTCTTTGCCTCTGTCTATACTGTTGGAGGCTGTCCTGAGGAGCCCCGGACCCCTGCGGCCCCAGAAGAAGTCAGGATAGAGGAGGAATCTGTCTTGGTAGATGAGGGCTGGGTCAGGGACCAATTAAGCAACCTGGACGTCCATAAATCCATGGGCCCTGATGGGATGTACCCGCGGGTGCTGAGGGAGCTGGCAGAAGTCATTGATAGGCCACTCTCCATCATCTTTGCTAAGTCGTGGGCAATGGGAGAGGTGCCTGAGGACTGGAGGAAAGTGAATGTCACTCCAGTCTTCAAAAAGGGCAAGAAGGAGGACCCGGGGAACTATAGACCGGTCAGCCTCACCTCCATCCCCGGAAAGGTGATGGAACAACTTGTTCTTGGTGCTGTCTCTAGGCACATCAAGGATAGGGGGATCATTAGGGGCACTCAGCATGGCTTCACCAAGGGGAAGTCATGCTTAACCAACTTGATAGCCTTTTATGAGGACATAACCCGGTGGATAGATGATGGTAAAGCTGTGGATGTGGTCTATCTCGATTTCAGTAAAGCGTTTGACACGGTCTCCCACAGCATCCTCGCAGCTAAACTGAGAAAGTGTGGTCTGGATGATCGGGTAGTGAGGTGGATTGTGAACTGGCTGAAGGAAAGAAGCCAGAGAGTGGTGGTCAATGGGACTGAGTCCAGTTGGAGGCCTGTGTCTAGCGGAGTCCCTCAAGGGTCGGTACTGGGACCAGTTCTATTCAATATATTCATTAATGACTTGGATGAGGGAATAGAGTGCACTGTCAGCAAGTTCGCTGATGACACCAAACTGGGAGGAGTTGCTGACACACCGGAAGGCTGCGCAGCCATTCAGAGAGACCTGGACAGGCTGGAGAGTTGGGCGGGGAGAAATTTAATGAAATATAACAAGGGCAAGTGTAGAGTCCTGCATCTGGGCAAGAACAACCCCATGTATGAGTACAAGTTGGGGGCAGACCTGTTGGAGAGCAGCGTAGGGGAAAGGGACCTGGGGCTCCTAGTGGACAGCAGGATGACCTTGAGCCAGCAGTGTGCCCTTGTGGCCAAGAAGGCCAATGGCATCCTGGGGTGGATTAGAAGGGGTGTGGTTAGCAGGTCAAGAGAGGTTCTCCTCCCCCTCTACTCTGCCCTGGTGAGGCCGCATCTGGAATATTGTGTCCAGTTCTGGGCCCCTCAGTTCAAGAAGGACAGGGAACTGCTAGAGAGAGTCCAGCGCAGAGCCACGAAGATGATTAAGGGGGTGGAACATCTCCCTTCTGAGGAGAGGCTGAGGGAGCTGGGTCTCTTTAGCTTAGAGAAGAGGAGACTGAGGGGTGACCTCATTAATGTTTATAAATATGTAAAGGGCAAGTGTCATGAGGATGGAGCCAGGCTCTTCTCAGTGACATCCCTTGACAGGACAAGGGGCAATGGGTGCAAGCTGGAACACAGGAGGTTCCACATAAATATGAGGAAGAACTTCTTTACGGTGAGAGTGACCGAACACTGGAACAGGCTGCCCAGAGAGGTTGTGGAGTCTCCTTCTCTGGAGACATTCAAAACCCGCCTGGATGCGTTCCTGTGTGATATGGTCTAGGCAATCCTGCTCTGGCAGGGGAATTGGACTAGATGATCTTTCGAGGTCCCTTCCAATCCCTAACATTCTGTGATTCTGTGATTCTGTGATTTAAATAGAGTAATATTAGCAAAGATATTTAAAATTATTCAACATGTATAGATAAATTTCAAGAAGTCTTCTCTTTTAATGTTGCAGTTTTGCATAACTGTACCTGGAGGTATTTTGCAACAAAAGTACATTAAGGTAAATGGAGAAATTCCGATATATAATATCTAAAGCTCTATGATTCCCACTGCAGAAATCTCCATGATTATAGAGATCACACACTAATAGTAATTCTCCACTAAAACTGATGCAATTAAAAGATAGTAGTAGTTCTAAATTAAAACCTCAAATTTGCATTTGAAAGATAACAATTAGATTAGTCAATAAAACTTTGTGAAGTAAAAATACAATCTTTATTTTTTTCCCATGGAAAAACAAAGGAAATAAAGAACAGACGAGAAAGACTGAAGGAGCAATGTAATTATTTACAGCATAGCTTTGTTCTCCTAGTCATTGCAACATTTCAGTTCTGGATTTTGGGAACATCTGTTCACACACATAATATGTATATCTACACTGCCATAAAAGATAGATGATATGTTAAGCTTCCAAACTGCTGCTGTATTGTTGAGTTTGTCAGTTTACAGTATCTTCTGGGTATGCAGCAGCCAACAGTGATGAAGCAGGGAGAAGGGGGAAATGGCAAAGCCAACCTTTCAGCACTGTGCAGTACCAGGATCAAAATTCACTTTGAATTCCCTCTATAGGTGTCAATATTGATTTTCTGAAGTGGTGGAGAGCAAAGTTATGAAAACTTCTGCAAGGTATAACTTAACATTAAAAAAGGTTTGTACCATCACTAGGTTTAAAAAATATGTTAGAGAAAAACTGGCAGGAGAAGCTTTGGTAGAGTTCATAGGCTCTAAATGCTAGGGCTATTTTTCTGTAAATGAAGCATGGAGTGTTAGGAATTTGATGCATGTGTTTGTTTTCCAAGCAACAGGGTTATTTTAGCATTTGTGACCTGATGTTTAATCCAAGAAAATGGATTGGAATTTTATTTAGTTATCACCTGCTGTGTAGAAACCTCGTTACAAATACAAGGATCATAGGGGATGTTGTGGGTATATGTACTTTTTCCCTTAGTTGCTTCAAATGTGGAGGAAATAGCTCTCTCCTTAAACCTTAATGAGTCAAGATGAATTCAAAACAGATGTTTTCTGGTTTTATTCCCACTTACAAATCACAGCTCCACTTGCTTCATAGAATGTCCTAGATATAATGACCGGCTAGTGTTCCCACTTTTAGGAGTGAACATTCATGGGTCAGGCTCCAAGCTAAATGTTTATTTTTCTAACTGGTTTATAGTAGAGTTTGGTTAAAAGACTCGGCACAGTGCACTTCAGTTGAATTTTAAGCTTGACAGCAGTGTTGGCCTCAGAGTGTGTATGTGTGTAATTTAGTTGCTGTGCTACTGGAAGTCTATGGAAGATTAATGAATGGTAAAGCTCTGTGGCAGTTGTGAAGAGATGCAGGATAGAGCAAACCAGTTGCCATCTGTTCGAAATGTACAGCTCTTTTAAGGAAAACCATTATCAGCAGGAAATAAAGGCATACAATAATTTTAAATATTAATATTTTTCTGATGTCAGTGGGAAGTTCTGTTTCTGCAGTTACCTTGTTGGGGCAGTAAGTGTCTCATAAACATGTATATATACACGCACACATTTGTGTTTATGTGATGTATGTTTAACTCTGCTTTTAATGTTGGGTTTTTTTTAAAGAAAAAAAACAGAAAAACCCAACACAACAGAAAACAAAACACTAGACTCTTAATAGTTCAAATAATTGAAAAAACTACCATAAATATTATTTTCCCCAAAGTAAAAGGGAGGTATTTACTTCCATATAAACTATCATATGTATAGTGCATATTGATTGAAATAAAAGTTGGATGGGTATATCTAAAATTTAAAGCTATGGGATTTTCTATAACCTCATCATGGGACATCCTCATTTTTCAGATGTACTTAACTAGGTTTAGTAGAGATTTCATAGCAAAATTTCAAGTTAGAGATGTGGACCATAAAATGCTTATAATTTGATTAACAAACATTTCTCTATATCTTGGTTTTCAGAGGAAGAATATAATGAATGGGAATCATAGTTTTGAAGAGTCTCTGAATCTGATTGGGTTGCCAATGTCCCTCAGTAGATATATCTAGATGCAGCTTCAAAAACTCTACAAGTCTGTGAATGTTTTAACACTTCCTATCATGTAAATACTTGATGTTCTGTATTATTTAGGGGTTAATTCTGTTGGTACCAACTTCACCAATAACAGGCAAGATGGAATTTCTATCAATCACTTAACTTCAGGGAAGGGATTCTGCTCATCCTAAGTCCTTTGAGTGGGATCAGCTTTCAGAATAAGGCACTTGAATTTAAGTATTCACACAAAAGAGTCTACCTCTAAGCAGTGTGTCTAAACTTCCCTTATAACCAATATGGTTCTAGACAGTATAGTCACTGAAATCTGGAGAGCTATTCAGGTGATGAAATGTATATGGCTACTGTAGGATGAGACAAATAACTCTTCTGCACCTCATGGACTGCAGTGATGAGAGAAGCAACTAAACTGATGAAACAAATATCTAGTGCAGTTTTATATGCCATGAGGCTATTCTATCTGGCTTTTAACTACTTCTTCAGAAGGGTTGAAGTCTCCTGCAAGTCTTTTTGGCTGTTAATCAAGCTCCTTGTTATTTCCTCAGAGAGCTTAGGGCACCTCAAACAGAATGAGACACCTGTATATGGTAGTTGAATCTTACCCTTGATTTCCATTGAATTCCATAGAGGTTTAGGTCATCCAGATCACATGTAGCTGTAGACACCTAAATGTAGATGAAGAGTCCTGTTCAATCCAACTAAGACTTAGCTGATCATCTTCAGCTTGACTCGTATGAGAATTTAGTACTACTTAAAATGTCCAAGAATATCTACCACGGCCAGCAGATGTTACTGGATTCCTGGGAGAGATGTCTGGAGCTGTTGATGGAGGCCAAAATAGAGTCCAGGACATCGCAAAAGAAAGGTGCAGACAGCTGAACTGAGCTCTTTGCCTCCCTTTACAGGTGGTGGAGGTAAATACACACTCTGGAAGATGTTGGTTTGCAAATAATTTTAGGTTAATATTAAAGAAACAGAATAACAAGCCAAAGATCGGAAGTTTTTCCACTAGGTTTAACTTAGATAATTCCTGAAACAGGCAAATGAACTTAGAAGTGCGAGTTATGGAAACCAATGGTAAAAAAATAGCATCAGAGTTGATTCTAGGATGGTGTTCTGCACACCACCCCTGAATCAGGACTCTGTGTCTTAGGAAGGGATGAACTGCACTTCAGAGATATCTGTTTCTCTTTACTGATTATAGCAGGAACCCAGAAAATTCAACTGAGATGTAAACTATCTTTTTCACATACCTCAAAAACTAGGTGAGACTAATCACATCCATATTTTATAAACTTTCCCTGCTATTTTCCAGCTACCTTTGTTTACTCTTAAAAAAAAAAGTAAAAAGTAAGGATTTTTCCTTTCTGTTTTCATGAGGATAACTTTATTTTGCCTTCACATGGCAATCCATCAACCAGCATAAAGAGTGTAGAGATAATATAAACATTTTTTTGAATCTTTCTGCATTTTATAATAAGCCTTCAGAATTAGTGGTGCTGTAGAAATTGCATAATAAACACGTACATAGGTCTTTTAAGAGGCCAAAGCATGTACAATGCAATAAACACCTTTTATTTCCTTCACTTCTTGTATAAAATTGTTGTGCCTTTTGATATATTTTGAGTATCTCAGAGAAGACAAACTACATAGTTTGTTTTTGTCTTTTATACTGAATAGGCTTGAAGATCTTACATCATCTCACTCAGTCCACCAAATATTTAATATTGTAAAATAAACCAAATCAGTTTTTCTAATTAGTGAAAAAAAGAGTTTATTTTATGTGACATGTAGAATTTCAGGGGTTTTTTAATTCTTCACACAAAGTGCATTATCACATTTGAGCAGAAACCTATATTTTTTCAATTAAAACACTGTATAGAGAAAATTCTAATAATTATTATTCTTGATGAATGGTAAAATTCTTTTAACAATAACTAGCCTATTCATTTTTTTCTTTGAGAATGATTAGAGGCTACTAAGGAGAAGTGTCTTTGGTTGAAAAAATTAGACTTTTTATTGTGTTTATCTTAAATTGTGTAATTGTTTTCATAGTTTAATATATGTACAAAGTCTACTCTTTCTAAAAAGCCAAAATTCCATCTCTAATAGAATGTTTACTTTTAATTAACTCTTTCTATTATTTTCTAACATAGTGTCTATAAAACTGAGAGATCTAGTGTTCTAGTGTCTATATTCCTTTTTCCTGATACACAGGACACTAAAAGCCAGCTTGAAGACATTGGTCCCAGTTCAAGAACCAGACTGACATATGTCAAGAAATGAGGTAAACTGCAGGCATCAGAGACATGTGACGAAGTAGTCATTCGTAGGGTGACTATTAAATTAGCCTGAATCTTTTAATCATCATGTAGACAGGAGCTAGTTTTACTAAATATTGGAGTACAGAGAATTGCATCTCCTCAAAGCCTTATTTTCTGAAACCTGTGAAGATCAAGGGTCTTTGTTGTGGGACTTGGAATCAGCCAGAGTATTCTGGTGGATCTACCTTACATTTCCTTTAACGTTCATATGTCAGAAGAGACCAAAACACTTCCAAATTTCTGATTTACTACAATGTAAGAAGAAACAAAATTAATTTTTTAATTGAATAAAGTCTAGTCTGCTGCGTAGGAAAGCCACACCTTTCCCTTTCATCTTGCTTTTCTCTCAGCAGCTCCAGGCAGTTATCAGTACTAGAATGACTCCTCTGGTTACATTGGAAATTCTCCTCCTTTCTACCATCATAGCCTGAGTTTGCTTCCCAATATATCCTCTGTTCTTGTCAGGAGTTTCCGGGGGTTTTCTCCTGGTTACAGTCTCACCTATCTGCCCACTAGAGGCATCTCCCCACTGTGCATAATTAGCTGCTCAGAGGAAAGGAGAACGCTGTTCTACTCCCATACTATCTATGCAAAAGGTGTTCGGGTTTGGTTCATATAAAGACTCCTAAGTTCCCCTATAAGAACAGCCATATAGGACAGGATTCAGACTGCTTGTTTCCAGAGTCAATTTAATTATTCTGACACTTAATGGAAGGTGACAGACCCTAGATAAGTTTATTCATATTTTATAAATTGAGGAATTATGTTCTCTATGCAATTGCTAGGAAGAAGTAAGTGTTTCTGAGGATGAATAGGATGTCGTCAATAAGACTAAACAATATGAAATCACACGTACAGAGAGACATTTGCCTTTCTGCCCTTCTCTGCAGGTTAGCAATCAGAGAAAGGTTGTGCTTATATAGTGATGCAATTAAGTTCTTGATCCTAAGTTTAATCAGAGCAGACCTGCTAACACATCAAATTTATGTCCACGTTTGATATGTTAACATACACTAAGCCTGTCTACACATAGTCAGTTATAGAGTCTAATCTGAGAGCTGGAATGTAATAGCTGAAAGGCATCAAGGAACAGCTGCTTATATTACTTTGAGTTCTTTCAGGCTTTGTGAGCAATTCTAGTTAATTCAAACCAAAAAAGTGCTATGCTCACCTTTCAGAGAGGCTCCAAATTACATCATGATACATTTTATTAGGTTGATGGTTCAGATGATAAACCTCAAAGGGAAGATTTAGGGCCTTACTGAAATGACTACATAAAAATGTCTTCAGAACTGTTTCTTCCTTCTGGGGATCCAGACCTTGGAGTTCTTGTGCGAAGGCACATGATTAAATAAACAGATTTTATTAATGTCAGTAGGCAAGAAGAGGATAATGTAGTAGTGCCCACTTTTTGTACAACTATGAAACTGAAGTGGTGGATTCAAAGCTCCTGCTAGCAGAAACTAGGGGATTCAAGGAGGCTAAGGGACACCTTCCAGCTCTTCTGTCGAAGCTGGAACAAGGTGAAGCCAGGAAGAAAGAGAAGGGGATTAAGAGAAGAGAAAGCAACTGAAAAGTAACCATAGCTCAGAAGTTAGTGTACTACTCTAAGAAAGAATAGTTGTAAATTCTTTTCCTGTTAATTTTTCTTCACTTTTATTCAGCAGCTTTCTAATATTAAAATGAATACACATTTCAGGGAGCGGTGCTTTCTATATCTAATCTATTCCAAATTGAAATATATTATACATATATATAACTACATTTTTATATATTTAAAAAACTGTGAGTCTTTAATACTTTAGGCTGGATAGAATGCAACTGTGATCTGAGGAATGGTTTACCACTCCTGATCTTGCTGACTAAGTATTGATCAGTAAGCAATTCACATAATGCAGCTGTTCACTTTTAGGCCTCACAAAGTAAATTTAGCAATGTGAACCCTTAGGCCTTGAATCACTGGCTTCAGCTAACTCACTTCAAATGTATGTGCCTAAGCGGCCTTTATAGTAATAAAATTACAAAGGAATATAAAGACAGGGACAATAGGTCAGTGTGACCCAGCATTTTCTCCCAGATTGCTAGAGAAAGAGTACAGGAGCAAGGAAACTACTTTCCTGGTTTGGTCTCCCAGCTTACACGAATTAATGGCTTTGGGAATTCTCAAACTTGAGTATGAAGTCAGGCATGACATTTTTAATAGTCCCAGTTGAACTTATCTTCCATGAACCTGTAAAGTTCCTTTTTGAACTCATTTAGACATCTGGCCTTCAGAACATCCTGTGGCATTGCGTTCCTTAGTTTAATTGTGCATTGTATGAAAGGAACTTCTTTTGAGAAAAATTGTATGTCTTTTCCCAAAAGGAAATCCCTTCTAAAAGAGGAAATTTCATAGGAAGGGGTAATATCTTTCACTAGATCAATAACCTAGCTGGAAAAATAAGACTTCTGTGTGTCTGAAGGCCAGTGGTTTTGTTTGTTTGTTTACTTCTTGCCAAATATATTGTCTGGTTTAATTACCTTTTTCATAAACCTTACCCTGCATTTTCACTTAGAACATTGATTACATTTAAAAACAATGCAACTGTGACTCCTAGCAAGAGATACTTGAAAAGACTTTATTTCTGATATTTGTGTTCTGGGATTTCAACAGACAGATAGAATTTGGTCTCCTATTCCCTGGAGACTCCCAACTTTAAATTGGCTTCATCAACTGTCGTTAGTTATATGAAGTAAAATAAAATACACGTTTCAAATAGAACTTTTTTATTAATAAGATGCATTTAATTTTCATTCTTCTTTGTAATTTTATAAATCGGGCTCTATTTTTTGTCTTGATCCGTGGCCTCCATTGTCTTTTAGAAAACAACTCCCATTGCAACATTATCGGCAAAAGCCACATGGTATTTTGTAACAAACCTCACTCCACAGCTATTCATTCACTTACAGGCTGGATTTAGCCCTGATATTTGAAAAAGTAGGAGAAGTGTAATCAAATACATTTTGTAAACATCAGATGTTTAGCCCAGTTCTGCATATTCTGTCCAGAAGATTTTGCTAATAAGGAAACCTTGCTTAGTGACTAAAATTGGAAAGCACAGATCAGAAAACCAACAGCAGCACAGTTCAGCCACACAGTCCATTATCTACTCAAGGAAAGGATTTTTAATGAGATTTCCTTGACACTGGTGTGCTTCTGTCACAGCCACGACTGCTAATGTACCAATCAGACTGAAGCAATATTGCTGCCAGCATTCTTCCTTAAAGAATACATTTTTTGTTATGCCCCGTTAAGTATTTAATAGGTTTGCATTGTACACAAATCCTTACAACACATATAAAATAAATCAGCCTTCAGATATCAAATGTGGTTCATTTCAATGAACATGCATTTTTTCCTCCAAGTGTCAATATTAATGGGGATAGAGGTGAATGGGTGACTCTAATAGTATTCCTTTGTTGCCCTTTAGTAAAAAGCTCTGGAGTAATACAACATAACACCTTACTTTGTCCAAGTTATAATCTTCTCAGCCCAGGCAATTAGGGTAGCTAGCACAGACGAATGTAGCACATAGAATGTTCCTTATTAACCCAATTTTAGTTGTTGTGTGGGCAATTAGGAGTTGTGGCATGTTTAATTTATTTAGTTATCTACAGAATTTTAGCTTTTCTATTATTACTTGCTAGTTCTGAAATTGAACACAGAGAATATTGTGCTGGGCACGTAACAATGAGAACTCATGCAGAACTGTCTTGAAGAAAAGAAATATTTTAATTTTGTATAATAATGTAACCCTAGATGAGGCATAAATTCTATACTGAAGTCCAGCTAGCATCTTTCGCGAATACTGAGACTCATTAAACGAGTTATGTAGAGTTCAGGTACCTAGTTTACATTAAATACATAACAAACAAAATGTAGTCTTAGGACCAGTAACAGAGGCTTTCTGCTTCCCAAGTAGATGCCATAGAATGTAAAGGCAAAACCAAAACAAAACATATCCAAGAAACAACAGTGTGGACTTGTTATCTACCTCTGCTCCTCTTTCAGTAACTCTTCATCTCTCCACTACATAGTTTATCTACCTTACTGAAAGAAGTGAAAGTGCCTCTGTCTGGTACAGCACAGTGGTAAATTCTTTTTTATAGAAGCAAGAAAATTTAATTTTGAACACTAAGAGATGAGGACATTAAAGTCATGGCTCCACCTTATCAGGAAGGATCTTACCTTATATTGTTTCTAGAATTGTGTTGTATAACAGTGATCTCCAAGAGTAAAATCTCAAAAATGTTGCAAAGGCCTTGAAAATACAGGTACAAAACAATACCTAGGGCCACAAAGGTATAAATACAGATCACATATAGCCATAAAAGAATTAAACTTTAAGAGCTGGGTAGACATCACTTTAGAGTGTAACAAGGAGAACAAAAAAAACACACATCTAATGTAGGTAATGAATCCCTCATATGGTGAGGTGAAACATGAAGGAGATATATATATATGCATCGAAGTCTGCCACAACTTCTACCAACATGGGAAAAAGGGAAGAAGAGAGAAGTATTGCTGAAGAATGCTGAAGTATTGCTTCTCTCAGTTAAGGACACTATGCCTGGTCTGTACCACTGCTTAGCTGCAGCAGGTCCTCACTCCTCTTCAGGAGGGAGTATTGCTCTTTCTATCATTATTTGTTATGTTTTGCCTAAATGGTAGAGATGAGCAAGGATCCGTGTTAAAACATGTGCTTTTACTTAGTTTTATTTGATAGTAGCTTGTGCCTAAATTCTCTGCCTCTGAAGTGAATAGTATGTATTTGTCTTACAACTTTCCTCCTCTGAGTAGACTGACAAATAGTGTTTAGGGTTTTGAGATACTTTTTACGCAGCCTGTATTTTCCTGAAATCAGCTCCCAAATTAAGTGGCTGACTATAAAATTTTACATATTGGAATTAGATTTGAAAAAAACATTCTCAATAATGCCAACGTTTAAGTAAGTTCCCTGTTAGGTGGTTATGACTGTGGAGCAAATGTATTTGATTTATTTACCTGCACTCCTTTTGTGATTTTTTTCTTACACAATGTCAAATACCCAGATACTAGTGTGATGGTAATTCAGATCAGCTGTGGCAAAGGAGAAAATACAATCATTCTGTGGTTGAGAAAGCTGACAACTAACAGTGTGGGCAACCTGTCTCTCATGTTATGGGCAGTTATCTCTTCATAGGTGTTTATAACAGGCCATTCTTCATTTTCTTGGAGGCAGTGTTCTTTTCCAAAATGCTTATTGACTCTGAAGTTAATGGGAGATGTTCTCTGAACATTTAGGATGGGATTTTGTGATTCTGTGATTCACCTCCACTAACTCAAGATATCTAATTTCAAGTCAAAACTAAAGTAATTTTAATCTACTCCATTAAATCTTAAGTGCTCTGACAATGAGATCCATGGTATCTCCATTTGGGCAACCAAAATAAACATATCCCTTGGCCTCAGTCTTTGCCTGTTAGAGTTGCTCATTTGTAAAATGAAGACAGTAACACCCCTCCATTCCACTGGGAAAAGTTGAAAAGTACTTCTGGCACCTCCCAACTTTTAAGTGTCTTCCCATGTAACCTTAACATTCTTCCAACATGGTGTTGTGTGTAATAAGAGGGATAAAATGTAGCATTTGCTACCATAACAAGGACCTTGGAGTCAAACTTCTGCTGCTTGATCTCTGTCTCCTAGAGATTTGTTTGTAATTTCAAACTGCCTACAGTTCATTTCATAAGCTCAGAGTAAAAAACAAAGAAAATAATAAAAAAATGCAGAGACTTATCACAGACTTGAATCTTTGCTCCGTGTCTGTATCTCCCCAGAGAATACTTCCTGGATTTTTGAACATGTCTTGAGCTGCTGTAAGCTTCTGCTTACTATGAGATTAGAAAATATTTTTTTTTCAGAGCTTAGAGGTAAAGCTTCAGTTGTTCTTTTTGTTTCAGGCATTTGTTTCTGCATTTTGGCTTAAAGTTTTTTAATTACCTGGAGGAATAACCTTGCTCTGATATAATACCTGTTCCATGTGGGTTTGATCTATTCATGTGTATGCCTCAATCTCCTCTTTTTGTGGCAATGTATGCTGAAATGCACTACTGACATTGTTAGGGGGAATCCATTATTTGAGGTTGTATCTTTTTCATATTTTGAGAGCATGAGAATATTAAGCTACACATATTCAATGTAGCAGCAATAATGACCCTGCTGAATATGATAATATTTTGTGGTTGTTACATGTTAGACAGGTACTTGAACACACATGACCTATTCATACCAAAAAGCCCCCATATCTACTATAATGCTACAGCTTTTCACACTCCCCCTGCTGAGTTTCTAATGCAAACTATCACAGTGTGTGGTCCCCACTACGGTAAACATGAATTCCTTTCTCGTTGTGACTTTATATCTTCTACACTGATTATAATGATTCTTTGTCAGCTCAAAGCTGTCAATATGCTTCTGAAAGGGCTGCTAGTGACAGCAAAGAAAAAAAAAACATAGAAAAAGAAAAGATCTTGGATAGCTAAACAAAATAAATAATGACCTGAATCAGGAAAAGTTAAAGCATCTTTTACTACTTAGTTTCATGTAAATGAGTGCATATTTATATATGCTTCTTCCTTTCCCTTTCTATTCTTTTTTTTAAATTAATCTGAATAATTTAACAAAGGGAGTAATCTTTTCGCCTCCATTTCATATATTTTAGAGACATAAAGACGAATACATCACACAGTCCGTCTATTTCATCTGTTTCTGTCCTTGCCAATGTTAATTTGCATTCATTATATTCACCCAGCCCAGTGTAATGTCAAAAGTGAAGCAGGTCTGCTTCCTTCTTTTAGAAAACTTACCCATAGTTAGTATCGTTTAATTATATGTATCATTTAACAACTGCAAAGTACTGGCGAGAATGCCATATCCTTTTTGCAGAGAAGAGGACACTTTATTACAAGAAAGAAAATAATAATGTCACTAAAGTCTCTGTGTATCTCCTTCATCAGCCACAGCAGGAAACAATACTACATGTGGTAGCTTAAATCTTCTCCAGTGATTTGACAGCTTCAAACCGAGTAAAAGAGTACACATATTTAGACGTATTTAGAGGACTTGGAGCACAGCCTTCGACTTCAAGAACTTGGAGTAGTGGCATAAGTGCATGATCTCACGTGTCTTTCACACAAAACCCGTTAGATGGTTGAGATGTGTTATAACCACGTTTCATGAGAAAGAAGAAAACACGTTGCTTTTTGTGAGACAGAGGTAGTGCTGTCATTATGTAAAACACAAGGAATTTCACGGAATTCAAGCATGGGCAAACATTTTCTCAAAAGTATTAATTTCTCTACCAAAGTTAAGGAGAAAATGCAAGCAATGATCATGTTTCTACTACTAACCTGTGCCATTCAGCTATAAAAATTTCTTAATCTACTGGCCACTCCAGAACCAAACCTGGCCGTTTGCTAACACATCCCCTGCTTCAGAACAAGATGTACAGGAGGTAAAGAAACAGTTATGTTGTTCTAGCAACAGTTAATGTCTGCTTCCATTAATTACATCAGGGACGGGAAGCAGACAGCTTATCCACTATTAACTGAAATAAGCAAGTGATCAATATTACTGTTAGTTGCACAAATAGCAACCAATACCCTGGATGCCCTCCCATAAGGTATGAACTGAAGAGTATTTTTGTACTACTGCTTTTTTCACACCAGTCATAAGCAAAGCAAGCACAGGACCGATGTTCAATAGACTAAATTTAATGCTGCTCAGTGATAATCAGAGCCTTCAGATGCAATACTAATAGTGACGTCAAGCACTATTATATTTTCAGATTTATGTGAAATGATTGAAATGCTATTTGCTATCATTTTTGTACAAGGTTCATACAGTTGTTTATGCAGTATGTCAATATTGATTCTACATAGTAAAGTGCTTATAGCAGGGGCCCAGTGGCTAGTACATCTAACATCTCTAGTGCCAGCAGCAAGTGAATTATGCCAAGTGTTAGTGGCAGCATGCCAAGCCATCCAGTGCACAGTTCATCTTTGCTATGCTAGCTTGCTTTGTACTGTTGTGGGTTTTTTTTAATCACTAATGTTTCTCTAGAATATTTTTTCCCTTTACTTAACACAGCATGCAAGAAAAACAGAGGCAGGTAAAAGTCTTCTTGAAGACTCTTTCTCAATGAGGAAAAGATACATCTAGTAAAGATACCACTCTAGAGTCATTAGATGCTGTTATATGTGATTGGTGCTGTGTCATTTAGCAAAGTGTTGCTCAGTGGGTGCAGCAGCTGGTATATATGATTTTCTATACCACCTGCAAAAATATCCCATACCATGTAATCAACCATCTGGATAAAAAAGAAGGGTAGCAAAACACTGTTTACTGTGTAGCAGCACCCATATTTTCCCTAAACTTGTGAGTACATAAACAGACTTTGATAATACAAACATGTGTACAAGATAAGGTTTGTTAAAGCTTTTCTGTTCAATAAAGCATATATTGCTTGCTGTTCAGATAGTATTGAACAGATTTGCTTTATTTCTAATGAAGGTGTTTGGGCAATTTTCTGGTACAAATGAAGTAAAATTATGTACTTAAGATGTTCATTAAAACGAAAAAAAAAGCATTCAACCAGGCACCACCACTTTCCTGTAACAGATTGGAAACTACAAAACATACAAACGGAACCTCAGTGATAAATTGGTATCATTAGTACTGTCAGGATTACTCATTTGCTTAGAAAGATCCTGTCCAGTGGCAAAATCTCAAACAACCGTTTTAACAACTTCTGATTAACAAGTTGCCCTCTAACATTCACAAGAGACATCTCGGATTATCATTGCTCAGCCAGCTCCCTCCCCACAGTCTCCACTGCTGTTACATTCCTTGTGGCCATTGAGACTCTCCACAAAGCTATAGCATTTTGTCCTGCTGGAAATCTGGCACTCAGTCTTCAGCATCAAATCCAACACACCTAGAGTAATAGTCTTTTCATGTGATCATCCATCTCTTCAGTCTAATATATAAGGATTTAACAGATGCGGGGAAAGATTTAGAAATTGGAGCTATCCCTTTTGCTCTGATTAATATAATTTCTATTTTGGCAAATGTGTTACTACTTAATCCTCAAAAAAGTAGAAGAAATCTAAAATTTCTTATGTAACAGCAACTGACATAAATAAATATTGCAGTCTAATAAATGGGCAGACTAGTTAGCCCATTTATGGAGCACAGAAGGAATGTCCTAAATGACCATGGATTACTACAGATTCTGTAAGAATTTAACCACAATGCCAAAATATTAAGTTAATCTGTAATTTATTTCTACAAGCAGAACTTGAGTTAGACCTGCCTTAACCAGATCTACACAAAATCAGAATAGAGAAATTAAAGGTCTCATATGAGAAACTAAAATATTTTCTCAAGTAATGTCTTTCAGTTCAAGCCTTGTGTTGACTTGTTTAGGTATCTAAGTTAGAAGCAACTTTCCTGAAGGTCTGCATGAGGATTTCATACACCTATGCTAAAAAACTGCTTCATTAGGAACATAAATTTTAGTCATACATTACTGCTCTATAATAGTTTTGTGTGCCTGATTTGAGAGACCTTAAAAGGTGTGCTTTTCTGAAATATCTAGTTTATCAGTCAGTGTGGAATGAAGCCCTATATAGGTCTTTAAAGCCAGATATTCACACATTTAGGAACTTAGAAAAAGATTTGCCACAGCAGATCAACAAAGAGAAAAAAAACCTGAAAAAAAAAAACAAACCACAAAAAAAATCCCAAAACCTGACCAATAAACCTGGTTTGTTACTAGCTTTGCATATACTTATTGTGTAGCTGCAAAGAGAGGTAGATTTTTCAGGGTTGTCAGCTCAATATTTTACCCCAGTGAAAAAATGCCTCTTTAGGAATTTAAAAAAAAATAAAACAAAATGCATAGTGCTAAAACACTAATTAAGTCTGTTTTCCAATTATGTTAATGAAACTACAAAGAAAATGCAAATCTAGAAGTCTCCAGAAATTCTAACAGTTGTGGTGTAGCACCATGGCTGGTAGTCCCACAGCAATACTTCCACAGCCTCCCAGGAGAATACCATATTAGTGGTTCACAAATGTGCATTAAATTAATCTGTTTGATCAGTAAGTGGTTTATATTTTTTGGCGAACAGGGATTTATTTTGAACTCTATTCCATGGGATTCAAAAATTGTGAAGTAACGCTGCCATTTGAGTCACAGAAGTAAAGTGGGTAAAAAACTGTCACTATTTGTAACACTAATATCGTTCTTCAAGCCTCGTGCCATCAACCAGCAAGATTCTCTTCATTTTAAGTAAGATATAAGTACACTTATAAGTAGTGCTATTTCAGCCCACTAGAAGTCTAAGAGGTCCCACTACAACAGTATAACAGTCACAAGACTAGCAATGCAGCACTTTAGGAGCGCTTTGCCTGCCTAATCATATTATAAACATATTCATAGTAGTCCCATGGAAGTCCAAGACTGCTTTTGTAGTAGGGTACTTATGCAACACAAATGAAGCTCACTTTGTCACTAAGGAGAGGCTTTTTAACATTTTCTTTGGCACATGGGACTCCTGTTACTAGAAGTTTTCCATTATGTTTTTCCGTACACAAACACCAACCATATACTTTGTCAGGTTGACCTTTGTTTGATATTAATTGAACAACGAAACAAACAAGAACAAAGGCAAGCATCCGTGAGAAAGCATGCAAGTGTGTATGTCTTTGCACTGTACTAAACACAAGCAAAAATGAAACAGCAACAATCTCTGAGCAGAAAGGGACATTCTTTTCATGTAAAAGCGAAGAGAGAAGAATGGATAATTTCTTATTATAAATGTCTCAGTTGAACTCCAGTTGCATTCATTGTAATGGTTGTCCATACCTATGTTAAACCTAACTTATCTTTACTCATTCACAGGCTCAAGAGCTCAATTTCTCTAAGGAAATAAGTTTGTTTGGAATAGACAGAAAGAATTGATGATTGATATTTCAGGGCCAAGACTCTTTCTCCTCATGTCACTTCATCCCTTTACCCTTTTAAGTAATACAAAACTTCAGTTTAAATGGTCTTGGGTGAGAGAGAAGCAGGAAGGCCTCACTGGGATACTCAAAAGTACATCAGTATATTAAATGTTGAAATTCTGTTGATATAGGTCTCCTTTAAACATCCAACCTCCCAAGTACTTTTAAAAAAAAAAAAGCTATTAATTACTTCTTTACGAACTTGACACGATGAAAAAGGATTTCTTAGTTTTTCAAGTGAGGTCTCTAAAACTGTAATTCCTGTTAAATCTACACTGTGATTAAAGCTTCCTTACTACCTCTTTCAGAAGTAGTGGTTAGCCCTTAGATACTTCTTATGACTCCTTTGCTAACTGTAAGTTACACATACTTTCCACTCATTACTACCCTGACTGTTGGTACTGGTTGCACTTACATTTCAGGACTTGGCTTATATGCCATCAAATGTTTGCACTATTTTAGATTTTCAAAATATTTTTCATGCCTGTAATATATATTTCTAAGTATACATTATGTATAGTATGTGCATATTATTTAGAATAACAGAATAGCAGTGCATAAACTAGAATGAAAGAAATAACTAATATAAAAACTAATACTAGCATAAGGTATTTCTAACTGTTATGAATTTCAAAGGTTGGGTATAAATGCTTACTTAAAAAACAAGATTCTTTAAAGTTTCTCAAGTAAGGGATATTCTGGTCATTCTTTTCTATCTTTTTTTTGTTTACTCCTTTTTTGCAAGCCTTTAGAGTAAGTATTTGAATTCTATAAAAGCTGGTATTTATCCTTCACATCACGATGCTAAGGAAGATAACAGTGTGTCGCTGTTTAAGGCTGGGCGGGCAGTTAAGCGGACGACAGATGCTCTCTATTAAGCTTCTCCTTCCCCAGAGGGGGAAAAGGAAAAGAGAAAAGAGAGAGAGACTTATGGGTTGGGAAGTTAAAACAGTTTTAATAAACAATAACAAGGAAAAAGAGCATAATAAATAATGAACTACATACAAAACTGCTACTGAACTCCCCCAATGATGATCACGTCACTGCTGATGCTGCAGTGCAGGCGCTGGGCAGTCCCAAACCAGATGTGACAGCAGGCGGGAACCAGATTCGGGAGGGAAGGCAGAAGCATGGGTAGAGTCCTCTCCGGATGCCAGCCATGAGGAAAGAGAGCATGACACTCGTGGTCCCTCAGCATTAAACTGAGTATCACATGGATGGGATGGAATACCTTGTTGGTCAGGTTTGGGTCACCTGTCCTGTCTGCTCCCCGCTGCAGGTGTGACACTTTTATGGTCCCTTCCTTTGTGGAACAAAGAGGCCCAACAGGGACCCTAGTTTCTATGGCAACAAGCGCATGTGATCAACTTCAGAAAGTACAGTCACTTAAAAGAAACATAACTGAAAATTCTGTCCTAGTCCAAACCAGGGCACAGAGGTACATTTCAATTTTATTCTCTGATTCTGCTTTTAATTCCCCATTCAAGTAACCAAACCTGGGCCATTGGTTTTTAAGGCATACTCCAGTATGAAAACCACTGTAGTTTTCAAATTCAGTAGTTGAAGTGGGAAAATGGACATTTCTTCACATGCGAGTAATTGCAGATTCTTCGCAGTACCTCCTGCATTGGAGGTATAAAAGTTAATGCTACTTTTTTAAAATGAGCATGTAATGAGTCCTTTTATGGTGTCATATCTACTACAGTATTCTTTTCTAGGACTACGATGATTTCTTCTTAGGCGCTAGAAATCTGAAGACGGAATAGGAAGGCAGGAGTTAGAATGATTTTATAAGTGCTTTTTCAATGGCTTCTCTTATATGCATATATCACTGTAAAATGTTTTTGGAATACTTATTGGTTGTTGTCACATAATGATTCTTTTGAATATGCAGTAATGTGAAGTTACCCTAGCGTGCATCCTTTCAGTACTTGAAAGTATACTTGTGGGAGTGTCAATTTTGGACTGGGTGAAGGTTGAAAGAATCATAGAAGTTAAAAAAAGAAAAGACATAGTGTTCACTCCCCCCTTCCCTCACAGACTTTATGTGGACAGTCCGTCTGGATTTCCTCTCTCCCCCACATAGATTCCATACTAACATTATTTTCATTCCAAAAAAAGGATCACTCAAGTCCCTTATTTTTCCAATATTGCCTTTAAATCCCTCTGAATTAAAGGTCAAAAATATAACTGATGTAATGCATCAGAATTAATGTTCAAGATCATGGTTCAGAAAGTGCATGCTTAGGGAAAGAGTGTGGGAAACAAGCTATTTATTCAGTGATTTTTCCTTAATATACCACCAGAGCTCTTGGAAGTCATCAGTTAGGAGCTCCCTGAACTGAAGATAGCAGTGATGCAGAACCACAAATGGTCTAATCCCTGTGATTTTGTCCAGTCTCTTTCTGAAATAGGTCTCCTTTTTCTTCCCATTTATCCAATGGTTCACACTTAGCCACAAACTTGTTAACTCACTTATTAACTATGCTATAGAATCATAGAACCACAGAATATCTCAAGTTGGGAGGGACCCATAAGGATCATTGAGTCCAGATCCCTGCCCCTCTGCTTCTATGTCAGAAGCAGAAGTGTAACTGGTCAGAAAGTTGGTTTTGTACCATAAGTTTATGGTACAAAACATGCCTGGAAAGCATGAAAAGTATTTGAAGGTGCAAGTTCTATTCAGACAGCATTGAAAGACTATTTCAGCTGCTGAGAGACAAGCCCTGTACAGTTTGACATACTGCCTATAGTGTTTCCTGAAGTGCTCTCAGAACTTCATTCAGATTTACTTTGGAAGGAATTAGTTTGTTCATTACAAAAGGGAGAGCCCAATAATAAAGTAACATGCACTCAATGTAGAAGATAAGGAGTTCTGTATACTGGAATGAAAAAGGTGTATAAATTATTTGGCTACATAGATGCATCCCATCCTCTATATTACTATATTCTTCTCAAAGTAGGATAGGAGAATTGTGCATTATACCATGTACCATGCATTTATACAGTAGCATAATGGCATTTTCTGTTTGTTTTGTATTCTTTTTTTTCTCGTAGTTACTAAAATTCTGTCTGCCTCACCATCACGCTAATGGAGCAACAGGTATCTGTTCACAGGGGGTGCCAAAACCTCTTTCCTGAGTGCAGCAATACCTGAGTCCATCAGTTTGCACATTCAGGATTCCATTGCACTTAGCAATGTGGTATGTCACCTGCTATTTTATTGCCCATTCACTTTTTACTTGTTTTTTAGCAGAGATAGTTCTGGAAAATATAGTTTCTTTTGCAAATTTGTCACCTCAGTATTCACTTCTCCATTGGTGATCTTAGCAAAAATCAACCACCTATTTCTACCTTTTAATCATGTAATAATCCAAGACATGATTACTCCCCTTTTCCAAAGATAGTTTGGTTTCTTCAAGAGTCTTTGGTGAGGAGCCTTTTCAAAAAGTTTTTGAAATTCAAGTGCATTATACTGAAGTATAATAACTTAGACACATGATGATTCACTGGCTCTTGTAGTTCAAAAGTCTTAGGTTATGTGATAAAGACAGTGTGCTACAGAGAAGTTCTGAGAGACAATGGCAGAAGAAGCAGCAGCCCAAATAATACCTTGCTGGGTTGATCCCAGGCCCATTACAGGGGCCATCAGACCATCAAAGGCCCATCTCCACAAATCCAGAGGAGCACGGGGCAGACGGGACCCAAGTTACAGACCTCCAAGGAGTGAATACCTGGTGCAGGCCCCTCTCAGGGCTGTCCCAGCAAAGCCATCAGCCCCATGGTCCAGGCATAAACCCCACCAAGACAGGTCATTTGGAACAGCTCTCCAGATCACCTTTCAGACTAATTGCTGCCTAGGGGTGAGACTCATTAGGGAATGCAGGGGAAGAGCAGTTTGGGATTATTCAGGATTTATTACAGGATACTTAATGGAGAAACTAAATGGTAGGAAAAAGAAGGGATTTAGGTGAGGTGATTTGGGGAGGAACAAGTGAGGGAAAATAGAGCACTAAGAGGATAGAAAGGGGCAGTTGTGTGTAAATAGTCAGTACAATTGTCTGGCTATGCCCTGCACCTGACCAGCACAATCTGTCTCATCATCTTATTAAATTCCTTTCTAACTCTTTCCTGGGTTAAAGGGGCTCTGTGTTCTGTGTGCATGTGTGTGTAGGGGGGTGTAAGTGCAGCATCTGGAGTCAGACCACAGGCTGGAGAGCTTGAGTGTCCATGGTGCCAGCAACTGCATATATGTAGTGTATATGTGTGTTGTGCGTGCATGTGCCTGCTGGGAATACATCATCATCCTGGTTGCATCTGGGAAGCATGGAGCAGCAGCATTGCCTGTCTTGTGATGTTAGATCCACAATGATATATTTTCCTATAGTGAAAAATAGTGAAATACTTTTTTGCAGCTTACTAGTGAATGAAAGGAAATGTAAAATGAAACTAAAACTTCGTGAATGTTAGATTTTGTCCCGAATCACCACTGCTTTTTCCGACAGCAGTCATTTAGTCTTCTGCAAAACAAATAAAATGGTATCATGTGGAACTAGTAGCACTGCTATCTTTTCACAATGACAGACGACTACTTAAGGTGCACCACAAATAGATTTTTAAGATCATTCACTAAATGTGCGAGTGCAATGAGACTTTGTTTAGCTAAATAGGGTGAATTTCTGTACACGTTCATTGGACTAACTAATCCTTTCAGAGTGGTGCAGTTTCTGTAGCAATGTTAGGACACAACATTAATTTAAAGAACTAATATTCTGCTGAGTTCAGAGTTCTTGACACATGGGATGAGGCTCAATGCCCATTGTGCTCTACACACTAGATATGGTAACTGTTTGGTCACTGAGCATAAACTCTTTCCTTCACTGTCTGGGGGTGGCTGCCTATGATAAATTTTAAATTCACAAAACATTTCTGTAATATAGTAAGGGACTAGCTCCAGTGTCCTGACTAGCTATTATCTTTCTCATTAAAATAATTATTGTGTCCAGTGTTGAAAGTGAACTATTGTGTGCTATGACTGTGCATTTGTCTACAAAGTCATTGCGCTTTTGGAAGCTATTGTAGCTCATTTCTATAGGAAACCTTTTTATTATCTTGACTGTGAAGGGGAGTGGGGAAGAAGGGAATTCTGCCTTTCCCATATTCTGCATTTATTAAACATCACCTAAAAGAAAGCATTTTAAACACATAAAAGCTTTTATATGCTCTCTGCATCCAAGGGAACACATTTATTTTTTTCTGCTACTTTAGCAGTATGTATGTGGTGATGGTATTTTAAAAAATAGGTCAGGACCATTTTTAGCCTTAATAAAGACAGAACCATTTCACATTGTGCTGGGAAAAGTATTTTCCTTGTATTTTCTTGCATTTCTTAACTACAAGCAGGTGTCCATGTATTTAGAAATCTCCAAACCTCATTATTTCCTATAAATGTTAGAAGTTACTAGATTCTCTCACTTCTCTATCAAATTGCTCTAATACCTACCTGTTTTGTAAGGTGGATTTTCTTATGCATTAGGCTACATTGGTTAAATTAAATGACCATGGCAATCACTTGTGGTCCTAACCTAAACTGGTTATCTGTCTTCTGAAACATTTTATTTTTTAATTTTTGAGTATGAACTAAATTTTTCAAGATAAAGATATGTGCATATCCTCCAGTTGCAGATAAAGTAAATTCTTTTGAACATAACGACAAAGTCTCCAAGTTCTCCTTCCTACAAATCCTAAAAATTCCAACTTGGGCTATTTTGTTTATCAGCTACTCAAATGTGTCCACAAAGATTTCAGTCACCTGCAGATACTGTTTATTTTTTTCTCACATCTATGTGTTTCATTCACTTGCTACCTTTTGCTAGGACTGTAGCTCTCTGAGACTACGCTTACCTTCTTGATGAAGCTATCACTGCTGGTTGGTGCTTCAGGGCTCTGCAACAGCTTAATGATGACATTTTCATAGACAGACAAGCTGAAAAAAAACTTTCCAGGCTGTTTCAGAATGAAAGTACCTTATTCCTGTGAAGTTTTACCACAGCAACTAACAGCACAGACTCCAAGTCATGTCACGGAGCAGAGACATTTATTCTGTGGCACACCCACCTTTCATACACACCTTCAGTACCTTTCCAACCAATCAGGCCTTCCCATCCCACATGCACAAACAGGCCATCAAGACCAGCTGGACCCTTTCAGCTAAGCTCCCTTCAGACTTCAGTAAACACTAACTCAGCTTCTCTTTATCTGTTACTCCCAAGGTCATCCTCCCACCAGGGTAATCAGCTCCTCGGTGCTTTCCATCCGAGCTCTGTTCAACTCTTGTAATGCCACATTTTACCACTGAATAGAGGATGGTAAGAGAAATTCAATGGAAAAATACAGTTTGGGATTGAGTCTAACAGTAGTGATATGTCTGTCACAGAGAAACATAGCTGGATAATGATATTGGCATGAATGGCAGAAGGCCACAGGACACCCACTGCCTAATTAACAGAAACAGAGGTTATAATGACCTGATCTAGGTTTTACTGCCCACCTCAAAGGTATTTTCTTTTCGCAAGCTCTGTATGTAGACTTTAATAATCAAAAGGATCAAAGACAAGTTAGGATGAAAATCAAGGAATATTATTTGTACATTTACAAATGGTATAGCAATGCATAGGTTTATTAATAAACATCAGTGACTTTTAAGACAAAATACAATTGTCATTTGTAATGACAACCACTTGTAATGACACACCCACTTGTAATGACACACCCACTTGTAATGATAATTCTAATCTGGGTTTATTCAAAATTTTTTTCTCATTTATATACTGGTGTTTCTTGCCAACTTAACTTTGGTCACAGGAAGCCCAGCTACTAGATGAAAAGTGTTGAATTATTTTACTATTTCGTATGCAATATAAACAAATAATGTTATACATAATATTTATGTGTACATATATACACATGTAGCTGTAAAATAGACTGCAAATTATTTTGTTAATCAATTCATTGAAATGTGTGATTGAAAAATGTTTCAGAGATTAGTTGGTCCAGCCTCCTGCACTGAGGAAGGCTCAAAAATACCTGTAATGACTTTCATGTATATTATTATAAAAAATCAATATAAATCCATTTCAGATTAAATCAGAAATTATGACAGCAAGTATTTTATTGCCTAACTGAACAATAAGCCATCAAAGTAATTTAAATTAAGAAAAAAAAGTAGTGCCCTTAGACTGCTAAGATGATGGAAGATACTGGCTAAGTACTTAGAAACAGTGTGTAGGAGTATTTAACTAAGTTTTAAGTGCAGTTCCTTTCCTCAAGTGAAGAAACTGATTGGAAGTTAAAGAGGCAGGAGTGCTTTTTGCTCTTCTGTTCTATGAGGAAAAAAAAAAAGAACAAGCTGTGTAGGATGAGAGATATTATACTGTGATTGGAGAAAGTCAATCAGCTCCTGAAATGCAGGTAATACTTTGTTTTGCCTAATAAATCAATTAGTTTCCAAGCCAAAATTCATCAAATATTTTTTGTTCTTATTTCTTGAGCACATTTAAGAGTTTTACTTAAGTAATAAAAACCTTCTAAAATGGCGTTTTAAATGTTTGACTTACTTTTATTTTAATTAAAATTTAATAGCTGTAATTTTCAACTGAATGAAATTTTCCAATATTTCCCAGCATATTAAAAAAAAGTAAAAAAAAAAATCAGAAGACTGCATAAATATTTACTGGACAATGAATTGCCTATATAGATGTGAATAGGGAAGATATATCTTCCTAGCTAGCAAATAGAAATAAATTAGCCTAAACCTTCAGAAGGACAATCATTAAGACAGATAAGGGTAGGATTTACCTTACTTTAGATGTTTAAAAGTTGAGGTTTCTCATAAAGTAAACAGAGAGCAACAGGCCCTTCCAGAGGACATTTTATATGTCCTATATCAGAAATCCTCTTTATGCTGAATCTACATGATGGGCTTGGATTTACACAAGTTATTCTTTTAAATGTCTAAGGCAACTGAGAAGATTCCTACCAACATTTGTTTATTGATATTGAATGTTCTGATTCTTGGAGATTTAGATAGCATTAAAAATCACAGGCAAGTCTAGTTCCCTGCTGAAAACTGAGAGCAGCAGTGAAGTTGCTTTGTATTTGCCCTTACAGTTATTGAAAAGCAATTTTCAGAGCTCTTCTATCCTCTTGTGGTGGGATAATAAAATGGAATCATGACTTCTCTTCCTCTTCCTCTTAACATCTGTAGTTTAGCTCACCCTCAAATGCTGCTCACGAACAGTTTTTTGGGGGGTTTTGGTGTCTTTTCTAGGATGTTATTATCTGCAGTGGTAAGTTCAAATCTTATAATAACAGCAGCTGAAAGGAACTTTTTTTATTACTCCTCAGCACAAATGATTAACCAAAGACACAGAAAAGAAAGATTTTCCTCTATTGTAAAACTGTTGTTTATGACACCTGGGCCAAAATTTGATTGTCCTTTGAACCAAGCTGGCTTTAAAATATATTATGTAGAGAGGGAAAAGCAGACACTAGCAAGAGTTAATTCCTGAAATCTATAGCTCCTACAATATGTCATGCTAACACATATAGCACATTTGCACACTTGAGTGGACACTTTCTGGTGGTTGACAGAACCTAACACCCTTTATTCTTTGTCTGATTCATTGCTATTAGACTGGTTACTTCATGTGTCTTTGTGCACATCCATAAATCCTCAATTTTCTTCTTTCCTTCTAGGAAAATTCTTACTCATTTGGTATAACTTTCAGTATATGTCTTATCATAACACCCTTTATAAAAAGATTGTCTAATGAAATAAAGGCGACCAGTTTTCACTGTTACTTAGTCACAGTTAAAAGGGTAGAAATTTAAAAAAGGAAAGTGTTTTTAGCAGAAAAATTGAGGATCTTTTTCAGGGGATAGATTTCTATGATCCTTGTTTACATTACTACTTGGTTGTTGTTGAGTAGCTTCATTGAAGCTAGTAAAAATATTCAAGTTAGGTATGGTACAAGATCAGGACTTTAGTCAACCATTTCTATATATATTCGTTCAATCCAGTGAGTGACTCTCTGTTTGAGTAAAAACCAAGGAAGATTCTCACAGTTTGGTGCCAGAACTGTGGATAAAGACTAGAAAGATTTCCTTGACTGAAAATGAAATGTGTATTAGCAGTGTGGCATAGTGACTAGAAGTAAAATAAGCAAAATTTTACAAAAAGAGTACAGACTTCTAGACAGAGAAACATTCTTCCTTCTGATTTTTTTAAACTAGTCTGTAAAATTTAATAGATAATAACATCCTCAATATGAATTGTGCTATTCATCAAATGATCCAAAGGAAAAGCTGGAGTGTTTCTACTGATCTGTATGAAATCATTCTACAGGGGAAAGTTTATTTGTAATTTTCAATATGCTTTTGCTATCATTTAGGCAGTGGTGAGAGTAATAATTTTGTTTGCTCCCTTGTATTGCAAATATTTGTCTCATAATCAAAGACTTGTTTCTAAACTTTGAATGGAAATCGACTTTGTAAGAGAATACATCCTCTTCTTAAGAATGCTTATAAATTCTTGTAATTCAGCTTAGAATTCTTCTTTTTTTTTCATCATTTTTTTAAACAATAAAAAACAGTCCTTGGTATTGAAAGGGAAATATTAACATCATTTTCCATTAGTCAGAAGTGTAACTTGATTAAAGCAGAAGGCCATATAATCCCTACAGGAGCTCTCTGTAGGTAGTACTTTATTCTTACTTAGCATATCTGTGAATTCTATCAGCATTACTGTCTTTCACAATATTTGTTTCTTTTGAATATGTATGAAGGACTGTCCAGTGACCTGCTTAGCATCTCAGGTTTGTTCTGCCTTAACAGTCTCTCAAGTAGAGTGTAATCAGAAGACTCATTCTCCCTCAACAGCAGTGATCAATATGGCAGAGGCCAAGGAAATGTCTGCAGAAAAGAGATTTCTATCAACAAAATGGAAGAAACAAAGCAAAATATAGGATTGGGCTATAACTCACAAAAAACCCCCAAACACCTAAAAGATGACAGTCTCTTCTTTGTTAATCTTTGTGTAATCAAATCACTACATTATAACAGGTCACCACAAAAATTCTTCACAGAAAAAAGAGGTAGTACATTTTATAATGAATTTGGAGAGCTTTTGAGATCAGAGAAACAGTGTTTCATCATGGCTTATTGATACAGTTTAATTAATATTTTAAAAGTTCATATTAATTTAACCAGGACCAGAAGGTTTGAGGTTTTATAGCTGGTTTTTGGCATATCTAATTTTACTATATTATTGCAACCATTCATGAAAATTAATAAAATCAAGCACTCAGTCACTGTTAAGTTACTGGTTTTTTTTAACACTCCTGAATATTATGCCCCAAATTCCCAAATATATAGATGTCACAGGCAGTGGTTGAAAATGTTGATATAACACCAATGTAGATCTGTCATCTCATTGACTTTATAAACTCTCACTCCCAATATATTAACTCCCTTGTAATTGATAGCATCTTTACTAACCTTGCCAGATATTTTGTTTCTAATTCTTCTACACCCACCTGTTTGATTGCACAGGGCCTTTTTTTTGTTGTGGTTTACTTTTAACTTTCATCATGAAGACCCATACCTAGTGATATGTATGGACCCTCCTTAGATATGTTCACATAAATTAACAGATTTATCAGAATGCAGATGCAGTGTTTTTGAAGATAACTATATGTCATGTAGCTATCACTTGAGTGAAATTGATAGTATTATTAACATCAGGTTTTCCAATGAAGAGTGCATTTTGTGCAATTACCCAGGAACTCCTTTTTGTTTTTTGTTTTTTTTTTTTTTATTTTGCAGATTAACCCTTAGAAAAATAGAACTAAACTCTTCTAGGAAATATTTTGTCCTATATGGAATGGCTAGCAGTGTGAAAGGTACAAAATTCCTCTCTAGTTAAATCCTTGTCTGGGCTCTAAGTTTCTACCATTTTATGACCTTGCATAGGTAAATCTGGAATTCTGACTTTTAGGTATAATCACAGCCTAGATTAATTGTGATGTGAATTAAAGTTATCAGTGTTTTGTTTTTTTTTTTTTATTTCTTTCCCACCCCCTTTTCTAAGACTCCTGGAAACTAAAAACAACAGTTGCAAATTTTTTATAGTGTGTGTCTAATGTTACCCATATTAGTAGGAAATATCAAAAAAATTTAGGATCTCACAGTGTAAGGACATATTCAGCAAGAAAAATAAGGAGCCAGGCAATTTTGATGAAGACGAATGTATTATTTTAAATTTCCTGGAAGAGAAAAACAATCAATCAGAAGAACACTATTTCCTGCTTATAACCCCAAGCCCCATTCTGGCCTCAATTTAGTCCAAATAGATTTTTTCTTTCTGTGCTTTCTTAAATTATTATTATTTTTATTTGTACATGGCATTAGTTGTTTAAGGTGTAAAACAGAGAGGGATATAGATTGTTATGAAAAACCTTTTACTTCAGGAAAAAATTTGAAAAAGTCAGATTCATATATAAAATCAGAAGGTTAAAATAGTAATTTCTTTGACCTAAAGCTGAGGAATATTATTAGATTTCAAAACAGATGCACATGGATATGGACAGGTTAAAAAGCAAATATAGGAGGGTGAGAAGTTTGTCTGAGAACTCTGGATAACATAGAAAGCTCTGAGTGAGAGCTAAAAGTGAGCTTAGAGCTGGGAGTAAAGAAGTGCTTTTCTGCTATTTGACTTTTGTTGTGTTCAGACACACAGAAGTATGGTGTTCTTTGTAAATAAACACAGTTTTGACAGAAATAACCTTGCTTCCCCTCCTAAGCATATCAGTTCCTGAATTTTCCTTATGCATTTGGACTAAAGCTCTTGTTTTCTGAAAATAGAACCTATACAGAGCATTATATAATGACTTATTATATCAATTTTAATATAACAAAGCTAGTCATACAAATTAACAAGATAAACTAATTCTGATTTATTTAGAATGAAAAGGATCATATACTACTTTAAGAAAAAATGAATAAATTTTGGGTCTTCATGACCACAAATGGTGAGACCTTTGTTTTCTGTAACACCCAAGGGACTTAACATGCGGTTTCAAAATTGGCTTAAGGTGTTAGTCTGTGCTACTGAGAAAAAAAGGTCCATGTAAATTAGGGAAGCTCTGCTATTCTTTCTACCTCATACAGGATGTACATGTCTCTTGTTTTCCGTTTGACAGCTCTAGCTATCCATTATCGGAGTCAGCTCAGCTCAATTTCTAGAACACCCACAAGAGGAAGAGGGTTGAATGAGATGGTGTCTGGGGTGAAGAAAGACAGAAAGTTGTTTCATTATCATCCTGCAGTTAGGAAGGAAGGCTTAAGCTTTCTTAGAAACTGTACCTGTCTTTGAGAATAAGAATTTTATTAGGAATATAAAGATTGTTCCTTACTTCTGTAAGCAGACATATAAATAAAGGGATTGATTTTTTTTCAAAACCATAACTGAAAGTCCAGTCACTATAATTAATCCCTACAGGAGATTCCCTATGGGACCCTCATAAGGCATTTTTAAAACTGGCCATTTTATTTACCTAACTATGAAGATGAAAGTCTAAATCTAAGATCTAGTTATTTTTTTCTCCTTCAGTTTTGAGCCAGTTATTTCATTCTCCTACAGTTTTGAGCAATATGCCTAATACCAGCTATCCTGACAAAATGCTGCAATGCTAGTTGAGTACTGACTCACATGGAACCTTGATATGCAGAGGATGATCAACGCTACTTCCTACAGAAGTCGTTTTTTTTTTTTCTTTTTTTCTTGGAAGTCTGCCATCCCGGTATTGACCAGCTTTCATGCTGTTTAGCTCGTAAAAGCTGACAAGATCACAGCCCAAGGTTATACGACTGCACTTCCTGTAAATCCTGCAGACTGTAGGTGATGCTACAGAACAGCCAACAAGCCATTCTAACCGAAGCCCATAATGCTCTTTACACCTTGGAGAAGCAGCATACTGACTGAGACACAATTATCAAAGATTATGAGGAAGGATAATATGACATGGTTGCGTGAATCCAAAATACTGGTAATAGTCCTTCCACGTTAACAATTACATTTATGTAAGCTTAGGACTTCATACTTGCTCTACTTTTATGGTTTACAAATACTGATGAGCAAGTATCATTTGGAGAGGCTGAAATCAAGTCTGGTATATTTTTGCATGCTTACAAAGAAGCATCCACGTAAGAAAAAAAATAAACTTTGTATCGTCTAGTTACAATAGCTAAATAAATAACTCTAACTAGTATCTTTACACAACTTATGGTAAGTTACATGAAGAAGAGAAGGATGGCAAGAAACTTGTAGATTGAGTAATGCTTCTGTCTTTTTAGGTAACAAGTAAGAGCCTTTGGGGAGAAAGTGCCTACAAATCTCGCCTTCTCTAGAGAGTAAGCACTTGCAAATAAGATTCTTTTTCCTCAACCCTCTTGTGATTTTAGGACACTAAGTTAATTTTTTAAAGGAAGATAAGATTTTTATCCAGCAGTTCAGTGGTTAAAATTTTCCTCCAGATTGTGAGAATCCTGGATTCAGCTCCTTTTCTGCCTGAAGAGGTTTACATATTTCTCACCTGTTGTGAACATGCCTGTTTTTGCAGAGTATTTTCTAATATACAGTGAAAAGGAAGAATACACAGTTTATCCTAGTCATACTCAGACTAAAATAATTTAATATTCTTTCAAATAAATGTGAAGAAGTGGATAGGATATCTACAAAAAGGAAAGATGAGCACTGCTGGATGATAACAATAAAAGTACAGAGGAAGGATTCAAGCATAGGCAGTATCTACTAAATAGGTTATAAAAATTGCATCTATTCTCTAGCCAGTGATTGTACTCATATAAAATTATTAACATTTCTAATGGAGGGGATTGTGAGAAGAGACCTTAACAGGTTCATCAACTCATATTTTTGGGCAGCTCTGCTGGAAACTTGTCTGTTGGAAATGAGGCAGAGGTGAATGCTTCAACTATTATGGCAATATTAACACTGGCTTCTGATCTGTTACAAGAGCTCTGAGATTGCTTATTAGACTGTGTTGTCCAGTTGCCACATGGTTGAGATATACAGCAGACAATGAGTTACCTAGTATAAGAAGGTTAGGTGCATGGCAAAAACTTCAATACCAAAATACTTGGTCGTCAATAGTTTCAACAAAATTTTCATTTTTGTCCCTGAAATCTTTCTGTGGTTCTTCTCCAAAATGTATTGAAGAACGAGCAGGAAATTCTCTACAGTTAAATTAGTATGTGGAACAAACACATCTTCAATGATTGCTGTTAGAAATAAGGAGGCTATATTTTAGAATTATTGGATTTCACACAGCTCATAAGAGAACAGCATTATGTATTTACTTCACAAGTGACTAATATAATACATAAATAAATATTCGTCTTCACACAAGTCATATTTGGTACAGCAATAGGAAAAGCTGTTTAAATACAAAAGAGTGAATAATAATGAAAGAAACAGTATGGAAGAATGTTATAGAGATTAAATGCAAAATAGTGTTCCAAATTGCACCTTAGACCTGAGCTAGGACTTGCCACTTGCATCAGCAATACGTTCCTTTTTCACAATTTCTCATCAGCTGTGTACTAAGGCATGAAGTGCTCCACTTAATACCACAGCTTACACAAATAAACATGTTTGATTTTGATGAATCCTGTGCTTGCTTTTTGATGAATACTATTGAGACAGCTCATTAAAAACTAGTTTTTTTTTCTTTGGTCACATTACTATCTAGAACAAAGTCAGACTGTTCTGCAAAAAAATAAAAAGTTATATAATGACTTGGTTTTCACCTCTGCTTATTAAAACATCACAGCCATGTGCTGCTTTTTCTAAGAGGATTGATGTAGTCATGACAGACAGTGCTGTCTAAAAGATATTGTCAGAAGTTTCACTAGATGCTTTTCTGTTGCGGGGGGAGATCTTTAGACAATTAGTATGTTTCTAAGACTACATCTGTACGCACAACCCAAAGCAGTGTTTCAATTGCTGGTATCAACTATGAACAATCAGGTTTGGGACCAGGAGAAGCAGTATAGCCAGGGAGATGGTGCCATGCCTAAACTCACAAACCCTGCAGCTCAGTACAAGTAATGAGGCTACCTGGAGCTCTGCACCAGTGTGGCTATACTGCTCCTGGTAAGGAGTTTTCTTAAAGATTGTATGAATAATTCTGCTGCATTACATTGTTTGTGCTCCCTGAATTCACACTTTTTTAAAACAGAGGTTTTGATAAACAAGATTTGTCTTTTTTTCCTCTCTTTCTTATTACAAATATCATCTGAAATTTCGATATGTTTGTTAAAAACCTTTACTATCTGACTGTATTAATTCTCTATATTTCAGTCATTCTTTACTAGGGTTTAATGGAAAAAGCCTAGGAGGTAGACCAATATCACTCCTGCTATTTACTATGTAACTGAGACAGAGACACTAAGTGGCTTGTTTGAAATCTGTGATAAAAGTGGAAAAAACAATACCTCAATCTCTATCTTATTTGCTAGGTCACAGAGTTTCTTAGGGAAAAGAAAAAAAAAGGGGATCTACGTGTCAGTAAAGCTATTCCTAAAATGGACAGCTCCTGATTTCTTTCTTCTGTTGGGATATTTTATCCATAAATAAAAATTAATTATCTCACTTCAAAACATTATTTCTGGTGGGTATCACAAGTTAGGAAACACGGCAAATGGAAAAGCCAAGAGATGTGTGTGGGTATCATGATAGGAATTTCCCAGGCCTGAAGATTATTTCACTGTGGTCACAAGTTGCTTAGTTTTCCTTTTATTTGAGTGAGATTTCTTTTCCTCCTGTATAAAAAGTTGAGGAATTAATTAAAAAATTCAGAAACATTCAGATATTAACTGTTGCACCTTTGCTGCTGTTAATTCTGATAGCTGGTGTGGAACAGAGCACTGAAATAACCTTGTGAGTTTATTTACTTCATTGAAAAACAGGTGTTGTTCCACTAGAAAGGTAAGTGAAAGGACCATCTTTATTTGTCTATAACTAACCACACTGAGCAAGGAAAGAATCAGTCCCATCACATCAAATCAAAACAGCTGTATAATTATTGACCAACAGTTGGTCATAGTTTTAAAGTATAAATTTCTATTTGAAAATTTGTGTATATTTCTTTATCCAAATTGGATATTCAGTTTTCTTTGAAAGGCTGAATACAGTGATCACTGCCGAGTCATTATCTTGGTTTTCAATATGTGACATGACGAGAACCACAGAAGGTTGAAACATGAAGTGGTAAAGTACTGTTGGTCCAATTTTGATTTGACACTACTGGAAAAATAATTTCTTCAGTGGAACTGTTTTTCATAGACATTGCTGTAAGTGTGATGATTATGTGATTATATATCTTGCAACACTATAATGTTTAAGGAATTTGATCACCAAAGATTTAACAACTGAAAGCTATCCTCAGCTGATGACTGTTTTTTAAGAATATAACCCAATATAGATAGGTATTGAAGTGCCTAACACATTTAATGGAGAATTATAAATGGACCTGAAGATGTAAGGACAAGAAGGTGAGAATAGAACTGATGTTAATCTGTGGCTCAGCTCCAAATGTTTAACAAACAGGAATGTTTTTGAGAAAACCAAATACTAACAAATAAAAAAAAAAATTGAATCTGCTTTTACAATTTCTACTTTCAGGAAGAAATAGAAATAAATGTGCTAAATGCTGTTGACAGTTATCAGCTCACAACTTTATTACGTTTTTGAAAAGGTAGTATAATGAGGATTTCACAAGAAAACTACTTTTGTGTGTCTTACATTTAAGTTTTGCAGATGATTTTGCAAATTATTTAGATAACTGATGTTTATGTGACACTTTTTACTAAAATGAGATAAGTCAAGGTATGTCAATGTCTCTATTAAATGCTTTTGTGACAATAAAACTGTCTTTCTCTTGTTTCTTTTCCATCCTAGGAAGGGACTGTTTTTACCATGTTGGCAGGATTTTTTGTGTGTTTGTTCACTTGTTCATTGTTTGTATAGGTACAGCTGAGGATGGATAGTTTCTTACTTACAAAGTAAAATAAAAGAAAAAGTTTTTGAGATGAAAATAGTAAATTTCTAAGTAGTGGGCAAGTGAATTCACAGGTGAGTTTTATCACTGAATTCCCCTTCATGGAAAGATTCATTACTCTCGCAAGATTTCCTTTGCAATATACTATTTTATTGTTCCAGTGGAAAGCAACCTAACAGAGTATTATGCGCCACAGGAAGGCATGATATCTTAAGCAGGTCAGTCACAGAGGACTTTGAATTGCTCTCTATAGTTAGTTAAGAGCAAGTGATGGATTTGTGGTGACCTACATAGCTAAGAGAATTCTGGTGTTTATTTGCAAGTAATTGGAGATTTTCAGGATGTGTGTCTCAGTTGCTAGAGGGAAGATAAAATAATTAAGTCTAAATCTTGTGTCTAGATCTGTGTCCAAAAGCACAGACCACAGTAATCTCTTAAGAATATAAGGGGTAGATACGTTGTGTTTGTCTGTTTTTATTACAATGGTTGGTACAACTCCTCACAGAACTAAGGAAACCAAAAAGACCACAAGATTATAAACCAACTTAATAATGCCCTCAGCAATAGGGATTATCATAGAGAAGATAATCTCTTTCAAATGCTATTCCTACTTGCAGCTATAGCTACCTGACTATGGTGCTGATTTGAAGGAATGACTAAAAAGTTGCAGTAGATACCTGAAATGAAGGAACATGAAGTTTGTGTTTTACTTCTTGGTGTCCCACAAGCTTTTTGTATGTGTCTTGTGATAAATAATGTGAAGGTCTTGTGATACTTGTGGTACAGTAACCAACAACAGCCCATACCCAACCATATCTAATTTAAGGAGGAAAAAATGCAAAATTTCGAAACTCTTTTTACAGTTGACTGGGGGAGCCGTATAAAAATTTGAGTGCAAAATACCTAATGTAATGGAATATTATACAGAAATATCACTGAGTTTATCCCTTGCTCACAGACAACAGCAGTCACCTACTAAAGATCATGTAGGTCTCTATTTCTTAAATTATGACTGCATGTATATCTACTGATCCAAGATTTTGACAGCTGGCTTGTCGTTTTTGCTGGTTTCTCTGGTATCACATATTAGAAAAGGAAGATCAGATACCATATTACCCAATACCTTCAGCGATCCATATTATAGAACCGTAATTGATTCAAAGCTTCTATTAGGATTTAATTTTATCACAGTTTTAAAGAAGATCAAATAGGATTATTAACTAAAGATTCATAAAAGATTTCACTTTAAATGAAACTTTTTTTGAATCCATAATAACGGTGAATTCACTAAAAGCTGAATGTTACTTAAGTTCGAGAGACTTAATTGAACACAAGTTTCTCTGAGATTTGTGATAATTTTGCAGATTGACAGGCCTTGTTTATTTATTCACATGATAATTTTGGCACTCTGTTGTGATCTTTATTATCCTTTACCTTTTAAAGGGCTGCAAATAGGAATTAGAAAATGGGGATAATAACAACAAAAACTTGAAAATCTTAAATAAAAAGGTATTCTATATTATTTTTATTAGGATTCAAAAGTTAATTTTACAGTGATGTTCATTAACTTTCTTCCCTAGTAAAAAGTTGCATTCAATAAAATCTACATATGATTTCATATTTTTATTCTTATCATTCTGAGTAAAAGTGAAAGGAAAATAAGACAGGTCACTGTTTGTTCATTCATGCCTTCAATGGCAGCTATTGTATGTAACGTGTCTGTCTTTTGAGGATTCCAGAGCTGTTTGGCACAATCAGAGTAAGTGACCCTGACATTATCTCCACACTGTTGATGTTTTGTGTGGAGCTGTAGGCTTTGTGAGAAAAGTAAGCAGTGTGTAAGTGTGCATGGAAGTTTCTTATAGGATAGTTTTAACCTAAAAAATATCCACAAATGATTTGTAGTCAGTCTTTCATGCTGGTTAAATATGTGGATCAGGTGCCTTGGACCCATATTTTGCCAAGAGATTCACAATCATCAAAACTTACTCTTGAAAGCTTTGTGGGCTTGTTGTTGGGCTTTTTGGTTTGTGGTTTTTTTTTTTTTATTATAATTTTTTTTCCTCCTCCATTAAAATCTGGCTTTTGGATTGGCTTTAGCAAATGAGCCCTGGCTTGCCTCACTTATTTGGACTTGAAGACTGAATAAAAAAGTTAATATAAGGAGTAATAGCTTTGAACAACCATAGGTATTCCCAACTCTTTATCAATGGAAGTAAAAATGACTGAATTTCACCTACTGCGAACACATTTCAACTTAAAAAAAACTAAAGAACTTTCAAAATCTAAAAGAGATATACTTATGTTACTGTTTAAAAATCATACAAGATTTGAAATTCTATTAATTTTCTATTACCTCAAATTTACGATATTCAGTAATCTATCTACACATAATTGTTAATGTTTATATGGACATAACATTGATTCACACTATCTACCTAATGTGTAGAAAGTTAATTTTGGGAGGAGAAAAAGGAAGAAAATAGAATTCAATATCCTTTTCTACTGATGGATTCAGCCAGCTGTGCCATTTGAATTGTATTTTGGATCTAAGGGGACTATTCCATGATACTCATGAAACTTCTATGGCTCAACCACTTTCAAAAGTCTCTTTAGTGCTGAAAGGAGTCCTTAAGCTTTACAGTCCTGTTAAAGCCTTCATTTTCCACTCAGATTAACCTTTATACTTTGAATCATTGGGGTATTCATCCTCGCTTGAAAGCAGACTGAGGAAGCTATGGAAAGTTAAGAGACAGGAGTTCATCATTTTGAGGTTTGGCTATTTTCTTTTAAATGTGGGAGAGAAATAAACCTCTCTCTTTGAGCCCTACAAATAAAAATGCCTTGTTCTAAGGAAGAGACATAAACTATCAAATGTAATGAAATCTTTTTGTTAAATAATAAGCAACAGAAGCATAAAGAAATAAATATTTTTCATAGAGGTAAAATATATACAACTATAAAATCATAAATATACTGGAGAATTATAATATGAATTTGTAAATTGTATGCAAATAGCTTGAAACCAGATCTACAAAGACATAAATAAAGCAACAAGACTGAAAGGTTTATATGTTGGCTTGTTTATAGAGTAGCACAAACATTTTTCTTTTTTAATTGGCAATTAATTTTCGGCAGCCATCTAGGTACTTTCATGTCAAATTACTTTCCCTATACTAAACAAGATTAGGCATCCAAGCAGCAAAGCACTTATGTGAAAAGTGAGAAACTGACTGTCAAGTAGATATTTTCCACATATAACCAATTAAAATGTTTCTTTTGTGATGAATGTATAATTCCACATCTTGTGTTTCCACTTTGGTCTAAACACCTGCCTAACTTCCTGGTTCTTAAGTCTGAGGATAGATAAAGGCAATACTGAGTTCTCTTGCTCTTCCTCATGTTCTTTAAGTCCAGGACAAATGTAGTATACAAACATCTGTTACTGAGGTCTGAGTTATAAATAATACATCCAACCAGTAATGCTGCACATACATATTTTAGTTCAGATGAATATCCACTATACAATGGATGAATGAAAGCTTTTTAGCAGGTCATTGTTTTGATGACTTTTTTCTTTTGCTTCACTTCAATATTTTTTCAAGATATCTCTACAATTAGAAGTAGGGCCACAGACACATAAGGTATGAAGTAATATATTATTGATACTCTTCAAATGAATGACATAAAAAGGAAAATATTGATTTTAAGAAGATGTCTCATTTTTCTTATTTCACAGAAGACTGATGCAGGTTCATGTGGCTATCAATATTATTTGAATTAATGCATATTCCTTACTATTGATCGTTTTAACAATGATTGTCATAACTGATTTATGGGCACTTACGCATGTTAAATTTTTAAAAAGGCAAATATCAGATTTGTATATATAGATAGATTGACTTGAATAAACAAGATTGCTAAATGCTAATGATGCAGTGTTTGATACAATTTACGTTATAATACATTTTACTCAATACTTTGTTTATAAAGTGCTAGTTAAAAACCTCAAAAATTTCTTGGAGAAATTTTACTGAAGGACAGATTCTGCTAGTCCCATTCATGGTATCTTATTCAATAAGTCATACCTATGATTTCAATGGGACTTATTATAAAGAAATAAAATAACGAAAAAAAGCTGAACGTACCTTAAAAATCAACGGAAACATCTACGTTGACTTCAATAGGCTTCGGATCCGGCTCAAGGATGGTCCCTATTCAACCTGAACATAAACAGGAAAAAATGGTTGGGAGGGAGGGAACCCAAAACTTTTCAGGGGAGGTGACTGTCTTTAATAGGGAAACAAACCCAGCTCAAAAGAAATGACCAGAACAAAGTAGTTGAGGTGAGTATAAGGAATTTAAGATACATAGAAAAGAAATTCTGTATTTCAGAAGAAATGCCTTGAATTACAGTGAAGAATCCTGGACAGCACATTGCAGTGATTTATACTACATAAGTGCTCTGATATAGTGAAGAAACCATTTGGGGAAATATCTAGAAGGTTTATGAATTTGTCTCGCTGTGTGTATGTCTAAAGGACCGGTATTGGCTGAAGAAGTCAGGCTGCAACCTCAGCTCTCGGGCAAGTGCACTAGAGAGAAAAGTAGGGATTCATTTCACATTAAGTTCAGTATCTGTAGGGTCACTACTAGTTTTCTAAGTCTAATGAAGTCACCCATACATAATAAACAGGAAAAAACATCTAATATTTAAATGGGTTTGCAAAGTAGGTGAAGTGAAACATACTTCTGAACTACTTATTTCTTTGCACCGGAAAGGGAAACCAAGATGAATTCTTTAGCCTTAGTGGACTGTGTGTTAAAAATTTGAAATTAGGTGAAATGAATTCCAGGTATTTGGAGAGTGCTTATAAACACCCCTGTAAGTAAAACTGTCTGGATTCTGTTAGGACTCAAGGAAATTAAGGATGACCGGGGTCTAAGTTAGAAGGCAGCACGAAAGCCTGTTGTATGTTCAGCAAGGCAGTTTCACTAGACTAGTTACCACATTTCCTTGACACAAGTTAAGCAATCTCTCTTTCAGAAGAAATCTTGAACTAAGTAGAGGAAGATTTAAGGAATGCTTTGTTCCATCCAAACCCAAACCAAGAAAATATCTTTTGAGCTTCTTTTTAAGCATGTTGGCATTCCTTCTGACTTAATTGTATCACTTTGTATTTAAAGATAAGCAGGCACTTAAATTGTTGGTTTGTTTGGTTGGGTTTTTTGTTTTGTTTTGTATTTTAAAGAGCCATACAAAACAGTTTGATCATAGGCAAGAGCATGTAACTTTTTAACTATGCATTTTTAAAATGATAATCCCTTACCTCAAAAACTTGAGGGGCAATTATCCTAAATTCACGTGTGATATAACAGTAAAAGTATTTATCGAATATATTAACACTTAAAATATCCAGACTGCCTTTATATCAAAAACATTTGGGCTTTTTAGTTGTCAGCATCTGTATTAATTACAAGTACAATATTTCAAATATATGACTTCATATTGAGAGCTAAATTGCTTCCCAGTCTTATACAGTTCCAACAAAGCAGCTGACATCTGATAACACTTGAGGTGCTTTGAATTCTGTCACTCTTTTATGTCTCAGATTTGGATTGGATAGATTGCAAACAGATATACAATTATTTTTTTTATTCACAACTTATTTACCATGTAATTGCATAGTAAGTATAATCTATATACAAGAAAATCACATGCTTGCTTGTCTCGGTCAAAAAAGTAAGACCTTCTGTAGCTATTACAGTTAGAATCATATGACAGTTACACTACAAATGGTAAAATATTTATCATATAATTAAAAGAAAAATAAGTAAAGTAGGTTTTATTTAGTAGAAAAACAGACTGCCAAAGACTGTCACTTTAGCTCTGGAACTTTCATAGCACTTCATGCTATGATTAAGGAAGTCTTATCTCCATTTATATACACATACAGTACTTCTACACAAGGGATAAATTAGTCTTTGCAGTGTATTCAAAGTCTACACCAATAAGAATGTAATAGCTATTTGCAAAATGTGTTTAGAAGACAGGCTTGAAAGATGGTGGAGTGATTCAGACAAGCAGTTTGTTTCTCAGGAAACATAGCTTTTTCCCCATCTCTCATTATGTTCTGGTGGCTAAATCTATGCTAAGGCACCTGAAAGTGTTTCTTGTGTCCCATGTTCATATATACACAGTGGCTCCATCCTAGGTCTATGTTAGGCTAGACCTAGTGGTGTTTCACTGTTTTATTATTGTTGTTGTTTGTCACTTTGCTGTTTTTAACCAGCTTCCACAAAGAATAAATGCTGAGGCATTGATCAGATGGTTTCCACGGCCCACTCCAAAACCTAACCAGTCTCAACTGTTAGAGGAATGTGACACTGGGGTACAAGAATGAGTCTAGATCTGGTCCAAGACCTTGATACCACTATGGTTTAACTTTCTGACTGTGAAACAAGGACAAAGATACTTTGCCCTTTTCACAACACGAAGACAAGTCACAGGAAGGCAGCTGTGCCAATATTAGCTGTACTTATCCACAGGTTAGAAGTATGCAAAGCCTATTTATTTATACATGCTGTTGTTCTAGTAGGGTCCTAAATGGCTACAGTAATAGAAAAGAGGCAAGTCTCAGGGAGGCCTTCAGTATACCCATTGAATCAATCTAATTCTTACACATTAAATCGTAATCACTTTCATGTAAAATGTCACACAAAAATTACAAATCCATTACTGACAACGTTTCTAATGATACAGAATATGCTGCAGACTAAGACAGTTTATACCTCCTCTCTGGAGCACAAGCACATTGTGTCCCATCAGTCACAAGAACTGTGAATTTGAAGAATTTCCACTACTGTGGAAGGTCACAAAATTTCATGGGAAATGTAGTTTCTCTATGGATAATGACTTATAAGGAAGAAGGGGTATGTTAGCCATTCAAATGCAAGCCTTCATGACTAAATAGGGAAATGAAATTTAAGACTGCTGTTAAATGGTGCAAATGTGAAGTAAATGGGATTGGTGAACTTTCCCTGAGAGTCCTCCACATCTCTGCTGTAAAATTTCCTAAAAAACAACTATGCTGAAATCACATCATTATAAATGTAAGAAAATACTGTCTCCTTCTTCCTGATGTGACTATATCAGCAAAGCCTTCAGATTTTCGTGTGCCAGAGTAGTTGGAGAAGGAATAGGGACATGAGATTTGTTAAACTATCATTAGTCACTGACAGAGTGATACTACATACTATGGTCTTAGCTCTGGTGGTGATTTAAGCTACAGTGCTTGGCTTTGCTCTGAAATGGGCTAAGAGTATCCATTGGATCAGTTACTACACTTCAGGCAAAAGGGCAATAACTAGTTTCTAAGGAGTGAAAAATTTCTTAGATTATACGAATTTGTCTGTGATAGCAAACTTGTGATGGCTTAATTAGCCGGTAAGAAATCCTGGTCATCATTGATGGAAACCTGGATAGCAACAACATTAGGTCTTACAAAGTAGGAATACAAAATCAAAAAGATGAAATAGACATTTTCTGAACACCAGTTCAACAACAGTTTTAACAACAGTAATGTATATTATGCTTACAATACCCATTCATTTTGATTACTAAAATGTATGTCACTTAAGAAGAATAGATGGATTCACAGACAGGAACAACTGTAACATTTTTTTTTTTAAAAGTTATATCCATACACACTTCATAACACAGGGAGACCTCAGGATTGTCCTGACTGATGACATAAATACTTTTCTATTGCTGCTGGCACTTTGCTTAGTACACTCTATCCTGTTTGCCTTTTTTCACAGCTACGTTATGCTGATGCCTCTTAGTTATCCCTATGGTTCTGATACCATTCTAAAGACAGTTTTCATTGTATAAACACTCAGAACAGTTATTTCTGTTTTGGGCTGGAGTCCATCATTATTTTCAAGCCTGCAAACACATTCTGCTTTGCCAATCCAATTGAATCTTTCTCAGCCATCCTCTACCAAATAATGCATGACCTCCTCGTTTCACAGCATAAGGATTTAACATATGCTGTTTACAGTTATATGTTACCTTCACCATTACAACACTCGGGGGAGTGAGGATTTTCCTAGTATGTGTTTTAGAAATACAGAAGTTTTCTGCAATTTCACCTTCTTAAGTAGCCTCTGATAAACCTGCTGTGAGATTACAGAAGCGGCGGACTCTGGATCAAGCTCAATTTTATATTGCATTGCTTTTCATTGCAAAGGAACTCAAATAATAACTTCTAAATTAAAGAGCTGTAGAGATGTTAAGGTGTTCTCTGTGGACTCTGTGCTGTTGCCCGCAAGCTGATGATTCTGTAACTCTCAGGTATTGTCCCCATGAGGGGCTTTTTGCACTGACCTGTACATCTTTCCTGTGTATGTCCCAGTTTCTTTGCACAGTGTTTGTCCTTGAACCAACAGTAATTGGAAGTGTGAGACTGTTTCATAATAAAAATATACAGCCTGTAAGTGTTCCCTACACTGTCCTTCCTGCTCTTCTCCTGGTGTATTTGTTGATCAACAGATTTTCTGATGCTGTTGTGACCCCTTGCCATCTTCAGTAGCAGTCCAAATTAAAATAGTAATATCTAATATACATTTTATGGTGAAAGCAACCACAGTCACTAGCTGATTTCTGTTTTCTTAATTTTGCATACTACAAACTATATGTCCCTTTAGAATTGAGAATTGTCCCTTAACTCTTAATTGAAATCACCTACCCACTGGCAATGTATTTCTTTAATTCAGCCGCTTATTAATGTTTGGGTTTTTTTTGTTTTTTTTTTCTTTAACCAGTCTGTAAACACTCCACAGTCACCAGCAACTTCTGAAGTAAAGTAAATTTCTAGAATTTCTACAATGTCGGCATTTTTTTAGCACTGTGGTTTTGTGAAGCAGCAGAAGATATGCAACAGTTTATAGGTTTAACCCCTACTGCACTCAGTAAAAGTGCTACCTTTTTCTCATCACTAATATCATTATTGACTATATACTGTTACATTCTCTCAGTATAGGTGCTTCAGTCCTCTACTGAGCTATCAAATGAAAATGTTTTCCCCAGGCAGACAGCTTAAGTTCCTCTTCCTTCTATATTAGAGGTGGACCACACCAGTGCTGCAGGATGTGGTTTTAGCTTTATTTTCTGTCTCCAGATAATTTGGCTTTTACTGTATATGTGGAATAGGGTCTTCTGTTTGTCAGTAGTAGTTGTGTCTTGCTGCTTGCTTGCAGCACAGAATCTCAAATAAATGTATGTATTACCTGTGTAGGAGTGTACAGAGCATGCTGCTATCTCAAGGTTGCAATTCCTACGACAGGTATGACTGTTAACTCATGAGATATCATGAGATAACTCCATGGGTCTTGAAACAAGGCTGGCACTTTGAAAAGAACATGTTATGACTCTGTTCATTTTACAAAAGGAACTTGCGTTATTGAAAGGGGAACACCAAAGTTGTGTACCAGATGGTAGACATTAACAAATACCCAACACTGTTGCATTTAACTTATAGAAGAAAGCATGCACTTCATTTTGCCTTTATTATATACAACCCAACAGGTGTTTCGTTTGTAACTAGAAACAATCCAGCCATTCTGAGGTTACAAGGATGAAGCTCAACAGCAAAATAAGTACTTACATTTTATGGATTGTATTATAAAGGAAGAGAGAAATCACCTAGTGGTATATTCTGCATGCATTTATTAATACTGAGAGAATCTATACGAAGACTCACGATTACTCGCGTGTCATCTTCTGTTTCTGAGTGTGAAGGGATGTTTGGTTTTAGATAACAGTCTGAATTTTCAGTAACAATCTGTTTTTGTGGAATTGCTCTATTACAAAGCATATGTTAGCATGTCAGGTTTCCGAAAGAGGGGAGCCTGTGGATAATTGCTCACACATGTAAGCATTTAGTACCTAATAGAGGAAAATCCATTCTTCACTTCTCACAAAGTCAGCTTCTTTAAGAGCAACACTTAGCTGGAAGAGCAAGAGGTCCAAGTGGACACTGCCATCAACTAACTAGGCTATCATTCTATGTACTACCATCAAAAGTATTTGGATCTCTGTTTTTAAAAAAAGGAGGCTAAATATGGAGAGAACTTTTTTCCCAGAGGCTCTGTATAGGGGACTAGCTAACACTAGCTGTACAGTATTCCATAAACTCTGTTCACATAAAATACACAGAGAAGAGATCAGAAAGAAAAAAAACTCTGTTCTCTCTATTTTTCTAGTTCTATTGTTCCAACAAATGCAAATAGTTCACACATTACTTACGTGTACATTTTAGAAATGGACACTCAAAGTGGTATTAGTGACCCATTGATTTTTTTTTTCATATTATTGAGTATATTGTTTATAAATTAAAGATATTGTGAAAAGGGAACTTTTTCAGGTTTGTCAAATGGTTTTTACTCATATTTGGGATACACCGTGTAAAATCACACCTTGCTTATCTGGGCACTGAGAAATGAGTTTCCCAAAAAAAGAGGAAAAAAGCACAAAACATGTTTGATAGGTTAAAAGGAAGAAGACTAATTTTTAACAACGACTTTATTAGAGAGAAGAATTAGTACAGGAGCTTCTCATATTTTTCTAGGGATCTGAGGATAACCTGGGTAAAGTAGTGATCTTTTTTATGGGGAGGGGCTGCAACTGTCTTTATCCGCTACATGTCTAAGAACTCATTTCCTTCCTTAATCTCATTAGATATCAATCCATACCTTGTTCAAGTATTCATACACTAATATATGTTTCTACCCAAGGTGCACAATAATCCCAAATTTCCCATTTTAAAGAACAGTTACAACATTAACAGGCTCAGTCTTAGTCTCTAATGCTATGAGATAATGGTAATGCAAAACTTGAAATGAAAATAAAGAAATTTTGCAAGTTGATTTCTTTTACTTGTAACTGTTTTATCCACCCAAGAAATCTCTTTGCTTATTCATTCCACAGGGTTTCTCTATTTTAGACCTGAATGCTACAAGAGTAGTTTTAAAAGTTTTTGTGATCTCTTGATGAATATCTATTCAAATATCTCTCTGAATATTTAAGTTAACATGAAGACCAACATTATGGTTGAACTCTCATTCATCCTTATTCTTTTTGTCTCTAATTATTGATAGAGGGTCCGCAGCTAGAGCAAACAGCAGTGACCACAAGAACTATTTCTGATTATTTTCCTTTTTGGATTTACATAGGACAGTTGTTTTAAGTTTCTAATAAAAAGAGTAGCTATGCAAATCCTCAGTTTAACTGAGACCAGTTTTTCTTGCAGAGTGCTTAAATATACCTTTTCTATCTTGTCAAGTACATTTTTACATATCAGCACCTGTGTCTTTTTTACACGCTATATCTGAGGTCCAATATATCCCTATTTTTACAAGTCTACTTGGCAAGTAGCCCAGTGTCTCTCTTTTTTTTAGCTGTGACAATTTTCTTTCTTTCTTTCTAAGAAAAGACAACTTCTCGTTGTGTGATCTCATTAAGTCTATTTCTATAGGAGTTAAAGATTGTTTTAGAGCCCTTGAAGGCTGGCTACAAAAACTTTGGGAAAATTGTCTTACATTTCTAATAAAAATATCCACTTCCTTATTTGTAATGGAGCAACACAAGAATTTCTTTTCTTTTCCCAAAAGAAAGACACTTCAAGATTGTTTTTTTAACCTTCTTTTTTGTTTATCTGTATCTTCCTTTATAAAATTACCAGAAAATATCCATTGTCTCTTCTGAATAGTGATCAACTTCATATTTCTTTAACTAGAGAAGGATCTAGAGCACAAGTCTTATGAGGAGCAGCTGAGGGAACTGGGGTTGTTTAGTCTGGAGAAAAGGAGGCTGAGGGGAGACCTTATTGCTTTCTACAAACACCTGAAAAGAGGTCATAGAGAGGTGGGTGTTGGTCTCTTCACCCAAGTAACAAGTGATAGGACGAGAGGAAATGGCCTCAAGTTGTGCCAGGGAAGGTTTAGATTGAATATTAGGAAAATTTCTTCACCAAAAGGGTTATCAAGCATTGGAACAGGCTGACCAGGGAAGTGGTTGAGTCACCATCCCTGGAGATATTTAAAAGACATATAGACTTGGTGCTTAGGGACATAGTTTAGCAGTGGGCTTGACAGCGATAGGTTTACAGTTGGACTCGATGATCTTAAGGGTGTTTTCCAAACTAAATGATTCTATGATTCTATGATTCAAACTCCTCACAAATACAATGATTCACAGCTTCTCTCTCAGGATATCCAGTTATCTCTAAAATGTAGCTATCTTCCAGTTTTTCCAAACTCTCATCAAGTATTCAGTTATTACCCTTCACCCAGTTTAGCTATCAGCTTTGCAAACATTTTCTATCATCCATTCCAGCTTCCGTTCCAGTGTCCTCACTAACCCGGCTTCTTTGTCTGCTCTCTTCATATGAAACAGTCTCATGGCATTAGTGCTTCTCCTAATGCAGAATACTGCTTTTGATACAATAATTGTATGACCTAAAGACCGGAAAGACAATGAACTTTACCTGAGGAGACAGGTAAATGCCACTGTTTCTGGTCCTAATTGCCTAATGAATCAATTTTCATGGCAAAATTCAGAATACAATACTTTCAGTGCATTCTCTGAAGTTTTGCCAAGTCATATTCTACCTTATTTATGATATTGTCATGGAAAAATTATTTTATGTACTGGCATCTATGGCAGAATATGTAGCCACATGCTCTAACCATTAGACAGGAGCTACACTCAATCTTCTTATAAACTCTTATACTATATGTTGAAACTCCAGTGCAGTTGACATGTTGCTTAATTGCTGTCTAAGTCCTAATAACCTCAAAGACAATAAGAGCAGCTACTGGCAATTTAACAGCACTAACATCACAAGATGAATCTAGGAAATGGATATAACATGTGAGGGACCAGTGGGCTAATTTACTTAAACCAAAATGTGATTAAATGGTGTGAATACAGAATTTCTTCAGCAGGTCAGGTACATCTATACAATGTGATGAACTGCTGGATGGATGCCCAAATCAGCTCTGGAAAGCTAGTATTTTTAAACTGTCTGTTCAGAAACCAAATGTATTATAGCCTGTAGCAAATTTTGCATTTTCTGAGGCAAAGGTGAGTTGGGAGTACCGCATTAAAAGTGCTGTTATGAAGCTCTGAGGAATGTGCTAAAAATAAGTTCTAAGTGGAAAGCAATAGGAAATACTGAAGTACAATTTGTCTGATGTATTTAGATGTCTAACTGAGATGAATTGTACCCTAGAGTGTCTACTTATTTCCCTGGAGTATAGGTGAACTCTTATGAAGATATATCTGGCTTGATTCGTTTGCATGCAGAAAGGACTGTTATGCCATTTGAGACACTCTAGAGTATCTGAGACAACAATTCACAGATGTAACACACAACCTAGAGGAGCCAGTTGCCTTCTGCTATTGTAGCCCCACAGTGTAAGTGTGAGAAAATGAGAGCTCAGGATTGTAGACACCCATATGTTGGCCTGTGAATGCGATTATCTACCTGAGGGCTATTCCTAAGCCCTCATTATAGTCCACTTCCCTGTAAGGGAAGGGACTTTGTTGTCCAAGCATAGGCATTTTAGTACCGTTTCTATCCTAGATTAGTTTTGGTTGCAACTCCTGAATTGGTCTCGTACTCATTTTAGTTGATAGAGTCAGGAGACATACTTAACTACCCATAGGTCTTTGCTTTAGGCTGTGCTCCGCAGACTACACTGATTGCACTGACTATAACTCCTTTGATTGTACCTCCACTGACTATTGTGAGAGCATGTTCCATGTGTAGTCCATTTAGTCCATTTAGATAATTGTATATAAACAAACTAGTTTACATTTTGGAAGGAAGTCCTACCCTGCAGTCTAAAGTTAAACCGCATAAATACAGTGCCTTTTGCCGAGTCTTTCTTGACTTGTACATCTTGCAGTGATCTAGTGTCTGGAAATTAACTTCAACACAGTCTGAGTTTAAGACAGAGACAGGTCAGGCCTGGAACTATATGAAAACTGACAAGCCTTCTGGTACTTTCTAGCTAGCCTTATTACCTCCAGCTTGGGACTGGTCTTCTCAGTTTTACGCCAGATTTTACCTGACACAATGGGTGTCTCTACATAGTGTTTTTGAGCGCTTTGATGAGATAGATAGTTTATTACACTGGCACAATACTAAGATCGAGTTGTAAGCGTTCTCGAGTGACTAAAATGTCCAGAATATAAGTGTAAAGGAAAAGGTGTGGAATAAATGGTTCAGCTCAGGTCTGGCATATGCAGAACTAATAAAACTTGTCAGCCCTGTGTAGAAATCTGGATAGTCTTTTCACTAAGTTCTTGTTTCTAGAAACTTGGTGCAGATGTTGGAGAGCATCACAAAGGAGATGGGCTGCAACACACAACTGTGTATTTTATGAGTCCCACAGTGCCCAAGGAGTATACATCCTTTACTTGTCTTTATTAAAACTGTGAAAAGACAATCAATAGTGGGGATGGGACATTTTTATTTCTAAACTCTGATTAATTCCATGTGAAAACAGTCAGTTGTACCTGGTGTTTGCAGTGACAGTGAGCTGGACAAGTGTCCCAGCTCTGTGCTAGCAATATTACAAAGCAGTTTGTGAGTTGATTTTGCCTCTGTTTTTCTGTACAATGCAAATGATAGTTATTTCTCTTCCAAGTGAGAGGAAATTGGAGATAAATATTAAATTTTGATTTTTTTTGTTCAGCTAAAGCAAACAGAAAATACTTGTATGTATAAAGGACTTCCCATTGAATAGAAATAAACATCCTTTTCCAGTTATTAGTAAATAATGAGGAAAACTAAAAAAATGAAATAAATATAAAAAAAGCACAATAGTTCTCTTGAGAAAATGATTCCATCAGCAGTCCTTCCATCTAACAATGAAGTGTAATCATTATTTGTTTATGTCAATCTTAATGTTGGTTGTGTGTTCATAATGCAATATTTCAACCTCTTTGTGTTTTAATTGCCACGTGAGAATACTGTGCAGGATTTTAGCTTGAGATCTACTGTGTGTTGCCAACATTTCCTTAATTTACTAAGGCTTATAAAAGTAAGACATTGTTAAGTTGGCATGATTTCTGTGTAACTACTATATGTGCCTACTTTTTATCACCTTGCTTTCCTCGAGGTGCTTACACACTGACTGCTGTAATAAATGTTCTGGCAATTTACTAGCTATTGAATTTAAACTTGTTGTTCTGTAATTTCCTAGATTGATTCCTCTGCTGTTTTAGTGGAGGCTATCCAATATTTTAGAGAAGCCATTCTTCCCAGAAAGGAAAACATAATATTCTTTGGATGCTTTTCAACATAATCTTGCCTGTCTCAGGCACACTCTCATGATCCTCTAGTGTCAGTTTTAGAATATCTATGCATGGTGTGAATCTCTGCTGTAGTTCTTGGACCTTGATCCAGTTTGAGTTACATTTAAATCCAGACAAATTCAATTGAAATGCCTTCAGTCAGTTTGAATTGCCTAAACACCTAAGAAGAAAATGAAGCCTCAGGAGATCTGGGCATCAAATTCTCCGTTCAGCTAACTGCATAAAGTGGGGTCACAAAACTCTCAAATCTGACAACATTTGCCATTCTTTGTGATGAACGGCTTGCTTAATTTGCTTCTACACTGTAGTGAGTGTTGATTTTTTAAAATAATTTTTGATACAAGATTTCTTTTTCATGGACACAGTATTTCATTATAATTAATCTTGGAGATAAAAAGTTGTGGTTCAGTGAAATTCATCTATATGCCAGGTGATTCTTTTAACACCTCTACTCCAGGGAGCAGAGAATTGTACCAGCTGCTGAGTAACAGAAGGTGATAGAAGGTGTAACACCAATAAAATACTTGTGTAAGGACATAATCTTAAAGAACAAACAAGCAAAAAAATGTGGCCCTTTTAGGTACCTACTTATTTCTATATTCCATAACAGGTGTCAGCTACTGCTTAATCCCAGAGCCTGCCAAGCTTTCTCATGTTTTCACGCACTTGTTTTGTAAGTGGTATAGAGCTATGCTTTTGTTTGGAAGTGGGTTCAAGGGTCCAACACATAACATAACCAAAACCACACACTATGAGAAAAGCTTCCTTCAGAAAAAATTTCCTTTGCATAAAATCTTTCTTCATACTATCAACAAAAACAGAAAAGTCCAATAAGGAACGTGAAAGCAGAACCTTCAAAAAATAACAAAGAATTATTTTGGTTTGTGGTATTACGCTTCGTCTGATTGTATCTACCTTTTCGACCTCATTCACTAGTATGTTCAAATGTAAGTGTATGTGAATACAATGAGAAATCTTATACAGATTTATTGTTTCTAGGACATATAACATTAGAATGGCCTGTCTTACATGATTATTGAGTTTTAGGGGCAATTTTGCTGCTGCATAAAATGAACAAAGCTAGAGATACATGTGGAATATTTAGGGACTGAAACCTGTGCAAGCACTAAGTTAATTTCTAACTTGCTGTTTGTATTACAATTCACTTTTGAGAAAATGTCTTTGGCCTGTTTACACCTTCAATGTTTCAATAAACATTTGTAACCCTGATCGATTACATAAGAAATTTGAGGAGGGAAGGAAAATCAGAAAGTTTAGTCTCTTATATGTCATCGAAAATCTTCCTCATCAGAAACAGCTGAAATATTATTTTCTCTCTCCGAGGAGCCTCTGCATGGAAAAGTTTTGCAGGTGCTCAGACTGCAGGCACATGTTAGTTCTGAATAATGATGATTCTTAATGATGTCTAATTTGGAAATAAGAAAATCCCAGGGCCTATAGTATTAATTTAGTTAAGAAATATACACACAGAGGCTTTATTTTTCAGAAGTTTACAGATACACAGTTCACATTCATCATAGTTAGAATTACAAGGGAAAAATAAGCAAGTAATGACTGAAAGATACCATATTTCTTTTTTTTTTAAACCCTATTTTTTAGTTCAAATGTTCTTCTCTGCTTTGTTTTGATGAACAGTATTTGAGGGTAGTGAAAAAGAGAGAGGCAAAAATGGCAAATAATTTTGTTAATAGCATTTGGAAGGATATATTTTATGATAGTAAAAAAAGTGAAAGAGGAAATCTGGCTAAAACATGATGAAAAGAGTCTGTAATATTTTTTTTCTCTAGTATTTTATTTATTTATACAAAGAGATGCCAAGATGAGACCCTGGGATAAACAGGAGGTTCCTGAAAGCAGTCACAGGAGCAGAACAGGCTGTATTCCCTTTAGACTCTCTATTATGAATGTACTGAAACTCAATAATCAAATGTATAGGTGTATTTCAAGCTGGGTTAAATAGTTGTCCAAAAGCTTTTCATGTACTAAGTAAATCCATGTTACCTATCACAGACATTTGAATACCTTGTTCAGATATGAAGATCTAAATTTGTACATTTAAATTTAGGCATCTACTACAATCTGGAAGTGAACCCCACTCTACTTATCATAGAATCATTGAATGGTTTGGGTTGGAAGGGACGTTAAAGATCATCTAGTTCCAACACCCCTGCCATGGGCAGGAACACCTTTCCACTAGACCAGGTTGCTCAAAGCCCCATCCACCCTGGCCTTAAACACTGCCAGGGAGGGGACATCCACAACTTCTCTGGGCAACCTGGTCCAGTGTCTCACCATCCTCACAGTAAAGTTCTTCCTAATATCTAATCTAAAACTACCCTCTTGCAGTTTAAAATCATTTTCCCTCATCCTATCACTACATGTCTTTGTAAAAAGCCCCTCTCCAGCTTTCCTGTAGGCCCCCTTCAGGTACTGGAAGGCTGCCAGAAGGTCTCCCCGGAGCCTTCTCTTCTCCAGGCTGAACAGCCCCAACTGTCTCAGCCTGTTTTCATAGGAGAGGTGCTCCAGCCTTCTGACCATCTTCGTGGCCCTCTGCTGAACTTGTTCCAACAGATCCATGTCCTTCTTATGTTGGGGGCGCAAGAGCTGGATGCAGTACTCCAGGTGGAGTCTCAGGAGAGTGGAGTAAAGGGGCGGAATCACATCCCTCGACCTGCTGACCACATTGCTTTTGATGCAGTCCAGAATACAGTTGGCCTTTTGGGCTGCAAGTGCAATTGCCGGCTTATGTTGAGCTTCTCATCAACCATCACCCCCAAGTCCTTCTCCTCAGGGCTGCTCTCAGTCCATTCGCCACCCAGCCTCTTTTTATGCTTGGGATTTCTGCAACCCACATGCAGGACCTTGCACTTGGCCTTGTTGAACTTCATGCGGTTCGCACAGGCCCAGCTCTCAAGCCTGTCAAGGTCCCTCTGGATGGCATCCCTTCCCTCCAGCGTGTTGACCACACTGCACAGCTTGGTGTCATAGGCAAACTTGCCGAGGGCACACTCAGTCCCGCTGTCCATGTGGCCGACAAAGATGTTAAACAGGACCGGTCCCAATACCAACCCCTGAGGAAAGCCACACGTCACTGGTGTCCACTTGGACATCGAACCGTTGACCGTAACTCTTTGAGCGTGACCATCCAGCCAATTCCTTATCCATCGAGTGGTCCATCCATCAAGTCCATGTCTCTCCAGTTTAGAGACAAGGATGTCATACAGGACATTGTCAAATTCTTTGCACAAGTCCAGGTAGCTGACATCAGTTGCTCTTCCCCTATCCACCAGCGCTGTAACCCCATCATAGAAGGCCACCAAATTTGTCAGGCATGATTTGCCCTTAGTGAAGCCGTGTTGGCTGTCACCAATCACCTCCTTGACTTCCATGTGCCTTAGCTTAGTTTCCAGGAGGATCTACTCCATGACCTTGCAAGGCACAGAGGTGAGACAGACTGGCCTGTAGTTCCCCAGGTCTTCCTTTTTTCCTTTTCAAAAATGGGGTTATGTTTCCCCTTTTCCAGTCAGTGGGAACTTCACCAGACTGCCACGACTTCTCAGAAATGATGGGTAGTGGCTTAGCAACTTCACCCACCAGTTTCCTCAGGACTCGTGGATGCATCTCATCAGGTCCCATGGACTTGTGCATCTTCAGGTTCCTTAGATGGTCTCGAACCTGATCTTCTCCTACAGTGAGCGGTTCTTCATCCTTCCAGTCCCTGCTTCTGCCTTCTGCGACTTGGGTGGTGAAGCTAGTGCACTTGTCGGTGAAGACTGAGGCAAAGAAGTCACTGAGTACCTCCGTCTTCTCCGTATCCCAGGTAATCACGTCTCCCGTTTATAAATTTTTTCTTCACTGCTCTCTCTGAAGTGGGGAAAAAAACCCGGGTGCTGTTTCTTTAAGCAGTTTGGTAAAGAGATGAGATATAGCTGATGTAATTGTATTTCTATGAAGTTCTTCATTAGTAAAGTCCTACTATCCTCAACACAAGAAGAGTCAAATGATACCAGATAAAGCTCTGCTCACAACTCCAAGCTTCTTTAAATCAGCAATTTACCAACAGCTTGTTGAGACCCATTTTTCTCTAGGGTCACACTGTCAGTCTAGCTGTGGCAGTCTAAGTTTTATCCTGTATTTTTGTAAGACATCTGTGGTCTTTCCATGGTTTTGTAGTTAGATAATAAGACAAAGGTTTAATCTATTTGTCATTTTGTGTCTAGAATGTCATTAAGAATTGTTAGACCTTTGATGTGTACAGTGAGATAAACCAAGGAAGAATGAATTGTATGAATAGTTTTGAGACTAGTAGCTCCAGATTATAAGTAAAATATCACACAGATTCCTTCGAGCCAGCAATGTGCCCTTGTGGCAAAGAAGGCCAATGGCATCCTGGGGTGGATTAGAAGGGGTGTGGTTAGCAGGTCAAGAGAGGTTCTCCTCCCCCTCTACTCTGCCCTGGTGAGGCCACATCTGGAATATTGTGTCCAGTTCTGGGCACCTCAGTTCAAAAAGGACAGGGGAACTGCTAGAGAGAGTCCAACGCAGAGCCACGAAGATGATTAAGGGGGTGGAACATCTCCCTTCTGAGGAGAGGCTGAGGGAGCTGGGTCTCTTTAGCTTGGAGAAGAGGAGACTGAGGAGTTACCTCATTAATGTTTATAAATATGTAAAGGGCAAGTGTCAAGAGGATGGAGCCAGGCTCTTCTCAGTGACATCTCTTGACAGGACAAGGGGCAATGGGTGCAAGTTGGAACACAGGAGGTTCCACATAAATAGGAGAAAAAACTTCTTTACGATGAGGGTAACTGAACACTGGAACAGGCTGCCCAGAGATGTTGTGGAGTCTCCTTCTCTGGAGACATTCAAAACCCGCCTGGACGCGTTCCTGTGTGATATGATCTAGGTAATCCTGCTCCAGCAGGGGGATTGGACTAAATGATCTTTCGAGGTCCCTTCCAATCCCTAACATTCTGTGATTCTGTGATTCTGTGATTTTCTGGTTGAAGGTGTTGTCTTCATTTAACTTGAAGAGAACTTGTTTCTTGATAATCAGGATTCAATTATCATTCCAATTAAAGGTAAAGCAAAAAAACCTCACTTCTAATATGTCAACATTTGGACTTTCTAATAGTAAATGTATTTCTTTTTCTTAATAATATGCTTTTTTCTGCTTTTGTTCTGAGAGGAAATATGATTTTAATTCTCATGTGAAATTCAAAGAAGAAATAAGGTTAAAAATGTGTAAACAATTGTCTTCTTATTCAAACCAAACCCCACATTTTTTCTTGGTCCTTGGCATAAGCTGCTCACATCTATGTAAAACAAGTAAAAGAAATGCTCAAGTCACAGAGGTATTATGTGAAGTCATCTTGTGTTTACTTTGCATACATGGAAATATGCATCATCAGGGGAAAAAAACGTGGAAAGTAAACCAGATCAAGTGCCCATAGATTAAGCACCCTGCTGTAACTATTGATATACATTTTTAAATTTTCTAATATCTATCATCTTCTCTTTGAAAGCATCTTGAAATGCGACTTACAAAGCTAGAATTCCCACTCATTATAGATGTAGTAATAATTTTCTAATTAGTGAATTCATTGTTACACTGCATAATCATCTTGCTGAAGACATGCATTGTAGTAAAAGAAAAAAAAGCACTCAATAGTAACATAGCTGTCCCATTAAAGTCTTGATTAACTTTATAACAATAATGCAACATCATTATACTTTCATAAATTAGAAGATAAATTGGATATATAGCAAGTAACGGTCTTGTATCTTTACAAAAGGATGCATGTTTCATTTAAAGTGAAATAACTCCAACAACATTAGCTTCTTAAGTAGGAGGGTGACATATATAAACTCAACACAAAAAAATGAAACAAATATTTCAACACCTCAACAGTATTATGTTAAAGGTTTCAAAGAAAGCCATACAGCTCCTAGGCATCAAATGACATACAGTAACATCAAAAGCAATTGATGTGAGCAACAATTGAGATTATCTATTACAGATGGGCTGACCTATCCAAGTTCAGTTCCACTGCTCCTGTTTGGTCAGCAGGCACCTTTTACCATCTGCTTTACTTGCATTAGTGCCACCTTTGCTATTGTTATATAATAGAAGTATGGCTAAATGGCAATTTGGATTCAAAATGCGGTCTGAGTATCACAGAATTTTCATACTTTACAGCTTTGGAAAACATTTTTTCATTGTTCAAAATAAAAGGTAAGATTAAGTTTAGAGTCTAAAAGAAGACAGTACTGATATCTAAATCTACAGTTTGTATGTATATTTATAAATAAGAAAACAAAGACTGGGTTCTGTATGCCAGAATTTTATATGTACTACCAACACTACAGGCTTGGAGAAGAGTTGCTGGAAAGCTGCCTGGCTGAAAAGGACCTGGGGTTGTTGGTCGACAGCCGGCTGAATATGAGACGGCAGTGTGCCCAGGTGGCCAAGAAGGCTAACAGCATCCTGGCTTGTCTCAGAAATAGTGTGGCCAGCAGGACTAGGGAAGTGATCGTCCCCCTGTACTTGACACTGGTGAGGCCACACCTTGAATACTGGGCTCAGTTTTGGGCCCCACACTACAAGACAGATAATGAGGTGCTGGAGTGAGTCCAAAGAAGGGCAATGAAGCTGGTGAAGGGTCTGGAGAACAAGTTTTCTTGTTCTTTTCTAAAAGTAGGATATAAAGAAGATCCCAACTTTCATCTTATAAATACAGTGAATCCTGTTTGAGAAGAAAATAAAGCAGTTTATCAACAATTTCTTCAAAAAAAATGTAATATACTGAAAATATGAATCACATTATAATAATGAAATATCTGTTGGCTATTTTCTTCTCTTTTTTTTTTTTGTCATCCCTTTCCCAGATTGTTCTGAAAAGAATTCATTTTGCCTCATCCTTGGAGAAATCATTTGGATTTTTTTCCCCATTGCTTTCAGCTCATGCAGAGATCCTTGGGAGAAATTTTGTTGTTATTTAGATTTTTTTGGAAACGCTACAGAACAGAAACCATGAGTTAGCTAAAAGCAATAGGATTCCAGTGAATAAGATATCACATCAGTATCCCAACCATTTCACAGCCTAAAGGCAACTGCAGTGAAGCCAACAAAACAGCAAGTAGAGACTGCCAATGAGCCAGATGCTACTGTTGGAAAGGAAATTTCTATGGTTTAACATCTGGGCACTGTGAATACCTTTCAGAAATGAAGGCAAGAACTATCCTGTACTGAGATACAGAGAATATTTATTAAAATACATATCACTAGCAGATACTTGCCACTTTTTTAAAGAAAATGTCATTAGAAGATATTTACTTGTAGCTGAATTTGTTTAAAAAGAGAAGGAAAACAGAAATGTATCCTCTAGAGTATGTTTTAAAGTTGCCCTTGTGCTCATTTTGAATTATCAAGAGTGATTGATAGGAGTCTTGTAATCAATATGGCAGCAGATGTGTTGGTGTCATTTTGATTCTATTTGACTTTAAAGGAAGTCTTAGTTGCAAAAATGATTTTACTTGCGATGTTATGCAGCTTCTACAGCTCATCTGGAGATCATTGTTTCCTAGCAATCCCATTGGATGTAAGCTTTATCCATGTAAAGGTGTTGGAATAAACAGTGACAAAATGGATGCTGCACATGCTAATTTTGATTCATCTTTCCCTAAGGACTGTAGCTTGAAGATTTTTCCATCTATGAAGATGTGGGAAGAGAGAGAATGAGACTGTAGGCGTAAAGGTGGACGGTACATTGCATCGGCCATCTTTTCCAGCACAAAGAACAAGCAGATGAAAAAGATGTGAATAAAATAGGCTGATACCAAATAGAACTTAACACTTTATGTTGTTTTTCAGTCACAATTTTAATGTTAAATGGAAAGGCAGCAGTAGCAATGGTCATGGTTTGTGCAGATAATGAAGGAGAAGGCTTGTGCACTAACATACCATCTCATTTCTGAAATGTGCTCATATAATAAAATGGAAAAGATATATGTCCAGGAATAATACCACTAAACTAAATCCCTTCAAAGTCTAGAAAAGTGAGGATTGAGTAAGACTATGGCCAATTCAGTAAATGGAAATAATTAAACATATCTTTTTTATATCTTTTTTATCAGTCCCTCTCCCCTCCTTTTTTTTCGCTATATGAAAATAATTTTTGGAAATGTAAACTTTTAAAGGGGACTCTTCATGAGAATGAAACAAGACTAAAGCTTGCCAAATTCATATTAAAAAACCTTTTATTGGAAATTTCAAATTTCAGCAAATATTCTATTTTTTTTTCGTTCCACTGAAAGTAACATTACGTGCAACATTGCCTATCCACTTCAGACAGGATGATAAATATTATCTAAAGCATCGACATTGTTAATAACAATAAAATATAAACATATTGTGTGTCCTTATTACATTTCCTCTATCTAAAATAGTAAATTATAGTCACATAGAAAAAGCACCTTATGATACAACTAATCTGAAAAAAATATTTTTTTCAATGGAATGCCTGTATACTTGAAATTTCTAAGTGTGTTAAAAGAACAGTTTAGGAAAATTAAGACAGGCTTTCCATTACCACAACACACACTTTGAATAAAACTTTTACAGAAACATGAAATCCAAACAAACCACAAATTTGGCCTGACAAAGATAAAGTTCTAACATGAATTCCATAACCAACGAACTTCTCATTCGCTATTATGTGGGAAGAACTCTGAATAATGGCAATGGACACCATTATGAAATCCTGGTATAGCTAAGAGTCACACGCTGTTCTCATTGTTATTATGATGTCACCAGCATTACCATGATATCTTAGGATACACAAACCTTGAGCCATATCTTTTATGGCTCTAGTTTTACCTCTAGACTACTAATATCTGTGTTCTATATCATTATCCGAAAAACAATAGTTCTTATAATTATGCATACACCTTTTCACATAAAAAAGGTGCCTGATGAAGCAGACACTGTGTCATCACCTTTTTTCAAAAAAATAGAAATGTATCAAGAGTAAATAATGTCTAGTTTCCAAGTAAGAGTTTTATAAAATACTGCCCGGGGAAAAGGAAATTTACCACAGTTCAGGACTAATGCCCATATCCTTTATTTTCACATCATAATCGCAGTTTCAGATCTCCGTAATTTTTTTTTTCTCCCTTGGGTAATATTTTAGTTACTGACCTTAGAACCAGTAACTGTTTGTTTGCTGCTTTTTTTTTCTAGTGAAACACACACAATTTCACGTTTCCTGTAGTATGTTTAACAAACATAAGAAGAAGTAGAAGAATAAGAAAATGGTTCCCATGTGCTAAAAGAAGTTGAATACACTTAAAAGCCTCAAACCTTAAATGGGCTGCAGCAGCTGATGTATTCTGTGCTCAGGAATTTCTGTTTTGGGTCATAGAGTCAAGTGAACCTCTTGTAACTAGGTGTGCAATGCTACAAAACTGTCTTTATTATGAAAAATACTTTAGGTCATACGACCCTATGTCAGCCCATTGAATTGTGCTTCGCTGTTAAGATGATTGATAGAATCCAGTCCCATAATTCCTGGCCTTGGTTACAACACACCTTAGGTGAGGAATCTGACCCTCTGATACAGAGCAACTGTATACTAGTCAAATTTTAGACTTATGCTATGTTTGTGGCTTTTAATTCAATTACAGATCTTCATTAAAGCCTCTTAGAGTACACCTATGATGGACTGGAAAGACCAAGTAAGAACTACATCATGCTACTTGTGTATGTATGAAAGAAAATGCAGTCGTTAAGATTTTATAATTTCTATAAGATTTGTTGTTGCATGAAACAATGCTTTGATGTACACTGTTTATCATATTTTATTTTCATAATTGATTGCACATATTTTTAATGGAATCAACTTTTTGCTCATATACTTCTAAATGCTGCTTCCATTTTCTAGGCTCCGTCATTTACAGCAAACGAGTAAATAAACTTATATGACTTTGAAACTACCCCATTTCTGACTGCAGTTTTGTTGCTACTATGAATGACTTTCACAACAGGAACGCAGGCCAATTTAAAGTCCAGGCACCAAGCAATTTGAGATCCACCAGCTTTATGCAGTAATATAATTATTCCCTCCGAGGCTCTTAATTGTATTCATCACACCATGATTTCTGCACAAATTAAGCATGCATTTACTGCTATATATAACTTGCTTTGCAGTTAACATCCTGGAAACAAATTTCAAGGAGATAGAATCTTGAACTTAGTCTTCCCATGAAATCACTAGTTTCACTGCTTGGAAAAGTCACTTAGACTGTAAGGTCATTATATTTTTACACCACAAAATCATATACAGAGAAGCAGTGAAAAAAGAGTGTCATTAAAAGATCAGCAAACTTTTATACAAATATTTTTTGCAGAGTTTAATTGTTAAAGCCCCTAGTAAAAAAAATCGTTAGATATATTTTTAACATAAAGCAAAAAATGAACATTATCAAAAAACCTTGCAGTTTGTAGAAGACAAAATATCTGAAATTCAGAGACACAAAAAATACAATTGACATATACATACCACATATATCTATGTGTGTATATGGATATATACACATGTGTGTGTGTACCACCCTGACCTTTTACTTTGCTAATTTTATAACAAATCACACATTTCTAAGGAGCACTTCTAGTAAAACACGTAAGTACTTAAAAGGTACTTCACATAATTGTCCAAATAATAAATTACAATCAAGGTATAATTTTTAGGAAATAATTCAATGTAGAATACTTTTCCACGTATGGTTTTGAGCTTCTGTGGTGAGTTGACCCTGGCTGGATGTCAGGTGCCCACCAAAGCTGCCCTATCACTCCCCTCCTCAGCTGGACAAGAGAGAGAAAATATAACGAAAGGCTCCTGGGTCGAGATAAGGATAGGGAGACATCACTCAGCAATTACCATCACGGGCAAAACAGACTTGACTTGCTGAAAACTAATTTAATTTATTACCAATCAAGTCAGAGTAGGATAATGAAAAAATAAAACCTAAATTTTAAAATACCTTCTCCTCACCCCTCCCTTCTTCCTGGGCTTAACTTCACTCCCCATTTCTCTACCTCCTCTTCCCCAGTAGTGCAGGGGAACAGGGAATGGGGGTTGCGGTCAGTTCATCATGTGTTGTCTCTGCCACTCCTCCCTCCTCAGAAGAAGGACTCCTCTCACTCTTCCCCTGCTCCAGCATGGCGTCCCTCCCATGGGAGACAGTCCTCCATGAACTTCTCCAACGGGAGTCCTTCCCACGGGCTACAGTTCTTCACAAATTGCTCCAGTGTGGGTCCCTTCCATGGGGTGCAGTCCTTCAGGAACAGACGGCTCCAGCGCAGGCCCCCCATGGGGTCACAAGTCCTGCCAGGAAACCTGCTCTAACATAGGCTCCTCTCTCCATGGGTCCATAGGTCCTGACAGGACCCTGCTCCAACATGGGCTTCCCACAGGGTCACAGCCTCCTTCAGGCATCCACCTGCTCTGACATGGGGTCGTCCATGGGCTACAGGTGGATATCTGCTCCACCGTGGACCTCCATGGGCTGCATGGGGACAGCCTGCCTCACCATGGTCTTCACCACAGGCTGCAGGGGAATCTCTGCTCTGGCGCCTGGAGCACCTCTTCCCTCTCCTTCACTGACCTTGGTGTCTGCGTAGCTGTTTCTCTCATATATTCTCACGTCTCTCTCCATCTGCAATTGCTCTTGTGCAGCAACTTTTTCCTCTTCTTAAATATATTATCACAGAGGTGCTACCATTGTTGCTGATGGGCTGGGCCTTGGCCAGTGACGAGGCCGTCTTGGAGCTGGCTGGCATTGGCTCTATCTGACACAGGCGAAGCTTCTAGCAGCTTCTCACAGAAGCCACCCCTGTAATCCCCCTCTACCAAAACCTTGCCACACAAATCCAATACAGCTTGCTTGTACCAGGGTATATCCGCTTTGTTACCCAGGTAATTTTAAAATATGGAAGTTTTTGTTATTACATCACAGCAGTGTTGGTACGTGTGAATCCAGAATAACCCACTGTATTTTTTTCTTGATAAACTATTTTTTTGGGGGGTGGGATAGGGGGATGGAAGGAAAAACAAAGTCTGATGCTATGCCTATCTCAAGAACCCATAGATATATGGGTCTAGGCATTCCTTTTGTATTTCACTGGAGATTGTTTTCTTTCTGTGGACATTTCTTTATATCCACAGTTGTAGAAGTTATTCATCAAGAAAAGACAAAGAAGAAAGAATGAGGATACAGAGCTTGTGATCCATCTCCACCTTTCCATACTCATTGTTCTGGGATTTTAAATTAGAGTACCATTTTGACATGTCTGTAAATTGCTGTATAAATTGTCCAGTATCCCACAGAGTTAAGAACCAAGATTTTAGCAAGCTTCAGAGTTGTTGCAGACAGCAGAATATCTGGAGTTAATGACAGAGTTAAGGGATAGAAACAATAACAAAATTTGGGGAAAAAATTTAAAGCTCTGTGACTTGAATTGGCCTCTGCATATTGAAGGTCAAACCAGAAAACATCTCTGAACTGTCAGAGGCTGGCGACCATCGGTGAAAGAATAATGGCCTAATCTGATTGAGATGGTGACTCTTACGTCCTTGCAATATTATTTTCTATTCTTTCCAACTTTTTTTCCCCTATTTTTCCTTTATTATGTGTAACATGTTTACTGAATCCATAAACGGTTTCAGGGTTTATTCTATTTGTATTTAATGAAATCGGAAAGACTGATGGTTAGAATTCCATGTTTGCCTCCTACCTTAATTGTTTGAGGTTCTAGTAAAATAATGAAAAATTCAAGTGTATTCATAATCAACAGACCTTTCAGTAAAGGCCTGGCTTGGCCTTGGTGTGTGATTAGACTCAAAGTATAAGGTCATAACAACAATTCCTACTTTCAGGAAGAAGCCCTAATCTCCAGATGTCAAAGAAAAACATCTATTGACTCATAAAACTAAATTAGATATTGCCACGTGTAATGTGAGTAGAATTGCACTAATATGCTGAGAGATCAGATCTCTCATCTCACAATGCACATATTATAATATAGAAATATTTCTGCATTTGTTGCATATATGAGGGAGAACTATATGTCACTGTATAACATGTGTTCACGTAGCAAAATGAAGACAGGATGGTAAAATGTTCAGTAAATCTCTGTTTTCCCCATCTAATAATAGCATTTCAGGCTCCCTGTTCTATGTACGATGTTATTCAAGTTGCTACTGTTAGAAAACTGCTTGGGAAAATTCCCTTGAAGATCTATAGGACATTTGCCTGACTAAGGCCCTAAATTTGAAGTTTCAACAGCCTACAGGGAGCACCTCCCTCCCAATCAATATACCTAAGAATTATAACATGGGAACAGCATGGAAGTGACTTGGAATGTTATATCAGGGCCAAGAGAGCCTTTAATTTAATGATCTCTTTTACTTGCAGTTCACATGGGTGAATCCTCTACCCTTCAGTCTGATCGAGTATTCTCTCAGAGCATTGCATACTGTGAATGAGCAGGTGTTATTTCCATATTTACAGTGCTGAAATGGTCCTTCAAAATCTACATAAAAGATATCCTGGTAATTCTATAATCTCTAAGCATAGAGAAAAAACAGCAACAAATTTTAGCCAAAATATAGCAACCAATCAGCAAATATCTATTGGCAATAAAAACTGCCAGCCCTTCCAGTTCTCCAAAAGTAGCCTCTTCCTCAACAGACCTCAGTTCTCGGCATGCATCTGTTCAATATGACTGGCTTTGGAAAAATCTGACAAGGGCAAGATGTTTAGATTATTCTTGAACAAGAAGGGAAAGAGCTACAGGAACATAATGGAAAATTAAGTGTTAGCATTCTCCTTTCTTCTGCCATGGGATTTGGAATTCTTTCCTGATTAATAGTAGAATACAATATTAATAGTAGAAAAGAGCCTCTCCTGACTGCCTTGCGCTAAGCCATTTGGAGCCTTAGAAGTCAGGAGCAGTACCCTTGCATCCTCCTGGAAAGAGGAGACAACAGTGAAATTGTAAACTAGTTTCTTTATATTCCCTTAAAAATATTATCTAAAATATTATTGAACTCACTTTTTTTCCCCCTCAGAGCAACATCTTCCAAATGGATTTGGAGCTGATAGTGAAGCATATTACAGTAATCCAGTGCATAAAATCTCAACATGGGCTATCAGTCTTGGTTACTGCTGTTGTTTACGTAAAACAGCTGGGAGTATGCTTTGACCCCAAAGCAGTAAGATTTAGCAAATGACCATGAGTCAGGAGGTGTTGCAGGAGACTTTCTTCTTACTCAGAAAGGGTAAAGTGGTAGTCATGCCCAGGTTTTATTCTTAACATCCTAACTTACAATAGTAACACATGGGTGCTTTCTAAACTGTAGACAAATGCTACCTTTTCCAACACAACAGTATGCCTCACTGACTTTTACCAGAATATTTCTTAACCCTTCATTTTAAGCCAGTCTTTCCAGCTCCAAATACCATCCTTAATTTCTACGTTCCCTGCTGAAAGAGATATTGCCCACTGGTTATTAACATGGTAAAACTGAAATTCTAACATCCATGCATATATAGTTCTTGTTTGTGAGATATATAAATGTTCCTTGATTAGTTGTATTCTGAGCCCAAACACATTGTGTGTTTGGCCTGCTAAGGGTACTGCCACTTCTGGCTAAGTCTCCAATTTGGATAAAGAGTTATGTTTATCTCTGATAATTTCAGTACTTCAAATGATATCAGAGCCTTTTCACGTCACTATATAATATGTGTTCACGTAGCAAAATGAAGACAGGATGGTAACATGTTCAGTAAATCTCTGTTTTCCCCATCTAATAATAACATTTCAGGCTCCCTGTTTTATGTACGATGTTATACAAGTTGCTACTGTGTGCTGAAGTACGTGCCCTCATCTTCATTTTTTTTGTTGCCCTTGTTAAGTAGACAATACTAGAACACTGTTGTTTTGCTCCTTTGACAACTTAGCTATGTGAAGAAAATTAGAATTCTATTAATTTTGTACACACTGAAACCCAAAGGCTCTGACAGATTGAAAGGACACTCTGTATTGGACAAAAGAAAATAGCTATCTTAGTTTTACCAATGTATTAAAATCACTTTGGACCACATCTCTTGAAGAGTCCAATCCACCGATCACTGAGGCTGGTAGATTTCAGTAGCCACTGACTTATAGAACTATCAGCTTTTACACACGCACCAGTAAATATAGCTGCACATTTGTCACCTAATCAGTGAAGATTTTATCTCAGTAATAATGGCAATCTAAAGCCAGTTACTTTTAATAGACAGTATGTATGTAACGCAGAAGTTCTAAGCAATCAGAAAAAGCAGTACAATTAATGTAATAAAAAGCTTCAACAGGAAGTCTGTTGTGTCTGTTTCCCTCTTAATCAACTGCAAAATTACAAAGGAATTACAAGCACTACAAAGTCATATGAGAAATATGTCATAGACATTTTCTTTGTTATTGAAGGAAATTCTCTATTCATATGAGGAAAAGTTATCTGAAAAGAGAAGTAATTTTTGCAGGTCTTTCTGACTTTTTCCCTTTCAGTTATAGGGGAATAATAATCCAACTTTCATGCTGCTGTTTTTCTCTTAGCTGCATTTTGACATTAAAATAATAGAGCAAATGAAGTGCACATAGTTCTAGATTTATGTCACACATATCACTCTGTCAGTTAGTAATTGACATAATGCCAAAGTGGCCAGGGAAAATGTAAGTGGAAAAAAAGGGATTTAAACAAAAAAGATGTGCAAAAAAGCTGTCTGGAGAGTCTGCATACACTCAGTGGCGTGAATAGCTGCATTCCCATTGTATTGCTTAAAAAAAGTCAAATATTCTAGGTCTTGTGGGTATTAGGTAAATCTGATAAACACAAACCTTCTAATTTTCTGCTTCCAAAGAAAGGTCTATCAAGGTTAATGCTGAAGGTTCCCAAAGAATTTTGATTGGCACTGAGCAATAGTTTGAGGAGTATAACTGAAGAAAATGAAACAATAGGCTACTGAAATGTCAAGGGAACTGAGATTGTCAGCAGTGTTCATACAGCATCATACACCATGGCATCCTGGATATGAATATTCATGCAGATACAGTTACATACACACAAAAGCCTTAAAAAGTTCCCTGATATATTATCACACTGTAACTATTAATCCCAGTTAATATGTCCTGAAAAGAATAAGGCCTGGGACTACACGAAAGGAAACTGTTACTAGCAATACTTGGTTTATATAGGAAACTTCTTTATTTGTACCCACTGAGTTCTGAACTCTGGCATGAGGACATGAAAGGTGTTTGGTTGTGCCCTAGAGTGGTACTACATGCTTTGTGTTCATATTGTGTTCAGTTCTCTCCCTTCCCAAATCAATGATCCTGTCCATAATTTCTGCCAGAAACTGTGCCAATCCAAATTACATCCTGGATTGTAACTGGGCACTGGTTTGGGTAAAAACATTCCAGGAAGCATACTAGAAGCCAAAAAGCATGAATGATTTTGTGATAGGGTTTGAGCCTGGGCACCGGCCCTGCTTGATCTACAAATAACCAACAGGTACATTCATCGTTCTAATGAAGAGGGGCATGAATGTGCACAGCTGTAACTGGTTCTTAACAAGTTGGTTTTTTTTTTAAATTCACTCTTTGCTTTTTTTTTGGTTGTCTTTCCTCAAGAAGAAACTGATATAGAAGCTAGCCATAAGGAATGTCAAGGATGCGAGCCAGACCTTGACACTCAGCATGTAGATAAGTGATTGATTCCTGTCCTCTTTTATTTAAAAGTATGGTTACAGATAATAAAAACTACTTGGTTAGACACCTGTTTAAGGAAAACACAGTCTCTAGTAGAAAAAGTATCATAATCTCCAGAAAGCAGAGAGAGTTCAGAAACATCCCTGCACTTAGCATTTCCTATTGGCTGTTCTCAAGGTGACTTCCCACTCAGTAGTGCACTTTCTGGTTTGCTTTTTAAGAGACATCTTAATCACACTGTTGAATATGTAAAGAACATCACTGCTTAGTTTATATAATCTAACACTTTTGTTCACAAATGTGTGCAAAAATCGGAGTTCGGCATTTATGATATATATACACTCCTTCACTTTACACATGACAGTCCTGTTGCTGATGATTTCCAAATGCATTGTAAAGATGTATGATATAAAATTATAAATCCTTATGAAGATATTTTAGTCGATGATGAAATAGATCTCATATAGATCTGCAGAACACTGAATTAAGTAATAAGCAGTTATATCGAAGATGATGGAAAATTCTCCAGTTTCATTTTATTTTCTACATAAATCATGCCCCCCCCCAAATGACCTATCTGAATTAATATTCATAAATAACATGTAGCCACTTTAAAAAAGGTGTGTATGTTTGTGGATTTGACATAATGTATATTTATTTATAGTTAAAGCAGCTCAGGAATTCTTCATTATGAAATAATATTCGTAACCTTATTTGTAATAGAATCCTACAATTATTTGAAAGAAATTTCTATGGAAAATATGATTTAGTTCTACACAATAATCCAAGACCAACAATATACACATGCAAGACCCGTTACAATTTTCTCCTACTTGCCTCATTAGGCTCAATGCTCAAAAGAGATCAATGACTCCAAGGAGAATTGACAAAATGTGTATTTTATGTTTTGCTTGTGACCTGCCTTAAACAGAGAAAAAGATTTAGTTTATATTTATTTTCTGAAGCATTTCTACTTTCATTTCTCTAAATATTGCCACATTCAGCTTCTTTCACACTCTTTCTGTTTTGCTAGCAATCTGTTAGTGATCTTTTCCTTTCATCTCTCCACATATATATCCTAATGAAACCATTATGGCTGAGCTGTTGGTTTTCATCCTTCTCTATTCCTACAGTGTATGGTGGTAATGATCTCATTTTATTTTGATACACTGACATTACAGCTGTCCTTTTCATCCCCCCAAATCTGTTTTATGTTTATTTAAATAAATATAATTATTCAAATCACACAGCAGTATAATCTCACTTGATGCAAAAATATTTGATTATCAGATATGGGATACTGAAATGGCTGTTAACATTTATTAGTTGTGTAAATTACAAGTTGTTAAACAATAGTACCCTGAACTGCTGTACGACAAAAAAAGAAAAAGAAAAAAAGGTTTGATGATGGTTTGAAAAGTTTTGCTATTGAAGGGGGAAGATGTGTCTCATTTTGTATCTTCATACAGTATAATCCATTGTCAGCTCCCTTTATCTTACATTTTTAACTTAGAGGACAATAATTCTGCCACTATGAATTTATTTTACCTGTAATATCAGGACTTAACTGAAAAATAGAAGTCTTACTGAAGCAAGGATTGAAAAAATAGGTAAATATTTGTTAGTAGGCCACTATATGAATAGTGGAGCTTCACTAATTTCTACCTATTTCTGGGGAACAGCTTGTGCAGTTTCTGGAGATTGGAAACAAGTGGAAAGTTTAATCAACTTTTTAGCCTTGTGCTCTGTCTGAAAATTTCTCCTTACCCACAGAAGTACTGGTTTTGACTTTGTTCATAATGCTGGCCAGCTTTTCATCACGACCAACATATAATCAAGACCTAGGAAAAGGGTTTTTTATTTCTTTTGTTCTGCTCATTTTCCATATTCCATAAGGCACTGTTGGAGAGTTCCTTAAAAATGTATGATTTCCCTGAAGATATATGCATAGGGAAGAGGGATTTTCTACCTCCTCCCTCTTCCCCTTCTGTACTCCCCTACACTGGATGACAGGAAGACCCTGCTGGGTAATAGGAAAATTCTGAGGGTTGATGAGAACTAAACCTTCAGGTGTCATTAGCTGGAAACTATTGTTAACTGATGTGAATTAGCATAGCTCATAGTTTTGATCTGAATTGTCTCAGCTGAGTCGGATAAAAACTCAACCAAGCCATGTAGCTCACCAAATAACAGCAATAAACAAGAGAAAAAAGGTGAACGCTTTTGCTTATTAATGTATCTTCCTTTTCTTAGCTGTTAAAAAACCCTGCCTCTGCTAACTGCTTCTGTGTCTCAGGGAAAATTAAGGTAACTTCCTGTATTTCTTTCCCCCTGATGAGAACTGGTATGGTTCCCCAGGAGCAGGGTTCACCAGCTACGACTCATCAGATTGCAGCCCTCCTGGGTCAGCCCCACCCATATGGGTTAGAGCCCCCTAAAAATTCCACGGTCAGCCCCACTCATGTGGGTTAGAGCCCCCTAAAAATAATTTCCCCCCTCTTCCCTCCCGGTGCACTCGGGAGCAGGGGTTCCCCTCTCCTATAAAAGGTTCTTAGTTGATCCTTGAGACGAAGATAAAGCACAAATGAGGCACGGTATTGATTCATGGTTGGCTATGTTTACTTGGAGAATGATATTCTATAAGTGGATAATGATATTTTGTGAAAGAGGAGGAAAGACATGGAAAAGAAACCAAAAGACAGAAGGAAAAATAAGCTGAGATTATGGACAGTATAGCAAGGATAGGATAGTCACCACCCAGGATCCAGTGGTGTCCCGCAAGTCCTCTGTTTGTCTTCGGTGTTCTGTCTTCTGGTGGTGGTCCAGCACCGTATCTCGGGGGTGGTCTTCTTTTATATCATGTAAGTGGGTTTTGTTGTCTTGGCGACGGTGGACATCAATGCCTGTTCTTTGTGTGATTACAGTTCAGTGCATGCAAATACATCCCATGCGCTGTTCACACACCTTAGGTCTTGCTTATCACTTGGCCTTCGTTACAGTAAACGGGATGTTCTTGGTGGGCTGCTCGCTCAACCCGGATGAGGGTTGGTAACTGATAAGCAGAAGAATGGTGTGCTGCATCCACTGTCTTATTTGTCAAGCTAGCACTCACAAGCAAACTTTGACACAATCACTTTACATTTCAGTCTCTCACATCCCCCCACACGAAAAGAGAAACCAGGGAGTCAGTACTACCAAGGAAAGGACAGCATCTGCTCACATTCTTTCTGGTCAATGTCGGAAATGATGGAGCTATAATAGCCTGCTAAGCAGCCCCCTGCTAATCTCCACCCTCAATGCCTCTCCTCAACAGTAAGCGTGGTTCAAATATTTTACTATAAAAATCCCAAGGGGAGGCTCATGGGACACTTTCACCTCATAAATGTACACAAATTGTCCCCTTGACATCCTCTCATAAGAGACAGAACTTGAAGTCTTGAGGCTCAAAAGCACCAGAAGCTCACAGTTTGAACATCATTGATGCAGGTCCCTCTTACTCTCACATTTTAGCTATCTTGAGTTTGCATCACAGGCACACTATGCTTATTGTATAAGTATTACATTTGAACAATGGTACTATTACCCCAAAGAGGTTCCCTTGGAAAGTGACATATTGAAAAACACATTCAAGGCATTTTTTCTAAAACATTTTGAAATAAACTGTATTTTTGTCCATTCTTTAAGATCAAAATTTGTAGTTTATGCTTGAAGAAACTAAATGTTGAGAGACTTGTCATAAAATAGTAAGCTTTAGTTGAACTTGGTAAGCCAATAAGATCAGATACATAATGCAAAGTTTGAGTTTATATCCTGAGGTGTTCTAATTTGCCACATTAAGGTTTATCTTCTGCATTTGGATCTAACTTAAAAAGCAAGTATAAAAACCTGAATATGGATTTTCACCTTTTATTTACATGCAAGCACATTTCCCATGAAAATATTATTAAGGAATAACAGATATGTACAGGATCTTCATAGGCCCCACACTAGAGATTCACATCCAGTCCATAAGTAAGAAGGGGAATGGTAACTGAGAAACATATATTAAAAATAAAATAAGCACAAAAAATTTCCATTTGCTCCCTCAAAATAAGGAAGATATTTCAAAGTTCAGGAGGTTTCATGAATTACAAAGCCATAAAGCCAAGATACAAGTGAGAATAAAGAAGTATATGAGTAGGGGCAGGTCCATAAGGCAGCTACTCTCACTTCAGACTCAGCTTTCTAAAGATGTTGACCACTACTGTATATAGGAAAGAGAATGAAATCAATGTTTACAGTTCAAGGGTCTTGCTTTCTTAGATTCATACTTTGTGTGAGAAATATCCATTTTTCAGAGAACAGGAAAATGTTCACATAAGAATAATATGTCTGTTTTATTCTGAAAGTGAGAAAAGGTTCCATCAGGACCTGAGTCTATATGAGACTTCTACAAAGGAATAAAACTTGTTCACTATTACATTGTTATCATTGAGACTGCTGCCTGAATAGATTACTATTCCACGTGAGTAAGTGGAAGAGATCCAGGACTGTGTTATTTTACTATCAATCAGTGAAAGAACTCAGAAGCTTTGTAGCTTTGAAGCATCATCATATTTTAATAAGAGAAATCTGGTGAAAGGATTAGAAGTGAGTGAGCTAAAAAGAAATATAGTGTGCATTGGAAGGCAAATATGTTTTTGGGTTTGATCTTTACAAAACATTTTATGCGTATGTCAAAAAAAACCAACCGAAGCATTACTTTTCTCATTTATGCAAACAGTAGGATGGTATATCCAGTAAATAAACTGATCTCTGTTTTCCTTTGAGGTAAAAGATTTAAACATAATGGATGTATGAATTATCTGCATATATTATATATATTATTTACATATATAGGCTAAGATAAATATATAGATAATTGTGGTAGTGCAACGTATATTCTTATTTTCTTTCTGATTTAGCTATTGTTCTGTGCCATCACCTAAGCAGAAGGTACTGTATCATCTAAACTCTGGGAATGATATGATAAGAGCAATGTTGATCAGGACAAATTACTTTGCTGTATTTTCACTAAAGGGTGTGAATGTCTCACTGACATGTTTTATACAGAGTCTCTTTCAGATATATTCCTCCTAGATAAATACTTTCTTTCAACCTTTCTTGTTTTTATGCTTTACCATTCAATCTTTACTTTGTCATTTTACTCATATATATGGAACCTTTGGAGTAGAACACTTTCCCACAGCTGAAATTTATTAAATACATGAGAAGAGGTTGCTGTTTGAAAAAAAGCCTGCTTAAATAAGTGGACAGTAAGTGACTTTAAAAGTGACCTAAAATAAATAATTCTCTTCAGCTCTATTCTACTGTTTTTATTTCTGTACATATTCTTTTTTATTCACTCTTGCATTTTTTGCATATTAATAATGTGCTTGATTTCAGGAATTTATGTTCAATTACAATGAGTTCATACAGAATCACAGAATCACACAGAATGTTAGTGATTGGAAGGAATGTTAGTGATCTCGAAAGATCATCTAGTCCAATCCCCATGCTGGAGCAGGATTACCTAGATCATATCACACAGGAACGCGTCCAGGCGGGTTTTGAATGTCTCCAGAGAAGGAGACTCCACAACCTCTCTGAGCAGCCTGTTCCAGTGTTCGGTCACCCTCACCGTAAAGAAGTTTTTCCTCATATTTATGTGGAACCTCCTGTGTTCCAACTTGCACCCATTGCCCCTTGTCCTGTCAAGGGATGTCACTGAGAAGAGCCTGGCTCCATCCTCATGACTCTTGCCCTTTACATATTTATAAACATTAATGAGGTCACCCCTCAGTCTCCTCTTCTCTAAGCTAAAGAGACCCAGCTCCCTCAGCCTCTCCTCAGAAGGGAGATGTTCCACCCCCTTAATCATCTTCGTGGCTCTGCACTGGACTCTCTCTAGCAGTTCCCTGTCCTTCTTGAACTGAGGGGCCCAGAACTGGACACAATATTCCAGATGCGGCCTCACCAGGGCAGAGTAGAGGGGGAGGAGAACCTCTCTTGACCTGCTAACCACACCCCTTCTAATCCACCACAGGATGTCATTGGCCTTCTTGGCCACAAGGGCACACTGCTGGCTCATGGTCATCCTGCTGTCCACGAGGACCCCCAGGTCCCTTTCCCCTACGCTGCTCTCCAACAGGTCTGCCCCCAGCTTGTACTCATACATGGGGTTGTTCTTGCCCAGATGCAGGACTCTACACTTGCCCTTGTTATATTTCATTAAATTTCTCCCCGCCCAACTCTCCAGCCTGTCCAGGTCTCTCTGAATGGCTGCGCAGCCTTCCGGCACATCAGCCACTCCTCCCAGTTTGGTGTCATCAGCGAACTTGCTGACAGTGCACTCTATTCCCTCATCCAAGTCATTAATGGATATATTGAATAGTACTGGTCCCAGTACCGACCCTTGAGGGACTCCGCTAGACACAGGCCTCCAACTGGACTCTGTCCCATTGACCACCACTCTCTGGCTTCTTTCCTTCAGCCAGTTCACAATCCACCTCACTACCCGATCATCCAGACCACACTTCCTCAGTTTAGCTGTGAGGATGCTGTGGGAGACCGTGTCAAACGCTTTACTGAAATCGAGATAGACCACATCCACAGCTTTACCATCATCTATCCACCGGGTTACATCCTCATAAAAGTCTATCAAGTTGGTTAAGCATGACTTCCCCTTGGTGAAGCCATGCTGAGTGCCCCTATCCTTGATGTGCCTAGAGACAGCAGCAAGAACAAGTTGTTCCATCACCTTTCCGGGGATGGAGGTGAGGCTGACCGGTCTGTAGTTTCCCGGGTCCTCCTTCTTGCCCTTTTTGAAGACTGGAGTGACATTCACTTTCCTCCAGTCCTCAGGCACCTCTCCCATTGCCCACGACTTAGCAAAGATGATGGAGAGTGGCCTATCAATGACTTCTGCCAGCTCCCTCAGCACCCGCGGGTGCATCCCATCAGGGCCCATGGATTTATGGACGTCCAGATTGTTTAATTGGTCCCTGACCCAGCCCTCATCAACCAAGACAGATTCCTCCTCTATCCTGACTTCTTCTGGGTCCTCAGGGGTCCGGGGCTCCTCAGGACAGCCTCCAACAGTACAGACAGAGGCAAAGAAGGCATTCAGTAACTCCGCCTTCTTTTTATCCTCTGTCTCCAGGGCCCCTACCTCATTCATCAGTGGGCCTACATTGCCTCTAGTGTTGATTTTACCTGCAATGTATTTGAAGAAGCCCCTACAACTAAACACCTCTTACTTCCAAAGTTACATACCCACATACTCTATTTCTGCAGCCTCCGAAAGTAAGTGTTCAAAAAAAGAAATGATCTGAGTTCCTTTGATAAAGACCAGCTGAATGGAACTCTTGTACATAAACAGGGAAGATGGAATTAAGAATCAAGAAATGTCATCTACAGTTGCACAAACATTTTAATTCCTGAAAGTTGCAAAAACTTTTATAAATCCCACCTGCGTCTGGTTTAACTGTGCTTAATTTTGACTCTCAAAGCTAATGAATACTACTTACGCCCCTGCCCCTTTATCAGAAACTTTCTTCTCCCGTGCTCATCAATTTGTTCTCTCCCAATTCAGACATAAGGTTTGCATTAAGTTCACTTTTATTTTCTGGGTGAGTCTTTTAATCTGGCAGGTGTTTGAACTTCTGCTACTAAAAAAGCTCATAATTCTTTAAACCAATGTGCTTTAAATCACTTGCAATCAATATTATAAAGTGATGAACACAGTGCTCTTTGCACAATGGATTTCTTGATATTTTTGGTACAGTATATGACTCCTAAATGTCGTGATTATGATACATTCACCTTGGTCTTAGAGTTTGCGACCCTTAGATCTCATCTGTCTTACACCAGTATGTCACTGTGGTAGTTTAATTGTCTTCAGCAGAGGTACTCCCAAGGATATTCTTGAAAAGTTTTGGGAAAAACATGTTTCCATAGGTGAATACTATACTAGGCAATTCCTGATGAACTGTTGGGAACTAATGACCTGACTGGAAGTCTCTCTGAAACTACTCAGTCTGGAATAACTTTAAACTACCATTTTTTAAAAGTATCAGTTATGACGTACTCTTTTTCTCTCTTTCCCCTTTTTCTTTTCCCCTTTTTCCTGTCCCTTCAAATTATATTAATTCATTTTGCTTGAATTAAAGTCTCTCACAGAGTCAATAAACAGGTTTATTTTCTTTGTATTTAACTTTTGCATTTCCTTTTTTACTGCAAATTCCAGACAATTTTCCAGACACCAAATAAAAACAAGCTGATTTTCATTCTTTTTATCATCCTACTGTGTTTTAAAACTAGAACAACTTCAATATTTTTCTAATCCATGGAACTGATTTTGGCCACACAAAAGTTGAATCAGTTCAACTAAATCAGTATGAATTTCATTTATTTAAATTGGCTCAACCTTGTCATGGGGTACCCCTCAATTATTTTAAGAGTTCCTCATGAAAATTTAGATTATGTTTCTGAAGCTATGTATTAAATGAATTGTGCATTTTTGTTATCAGCTTGATTTTATTCTTACTACTTCTGATATTACAACCTTTGCTCTCAGTGAATACTCCTCAATGGATAGTTTTGTTCAAATATAGTCTGTTTTGACACATTGATCTCTTGTATCTATTTTTTAACACCTGAAATGTATTTGTAGAAGGTGAATATGTAAGTAACTTTATGGAAAAAAAAATACAAAGAGAAATGTTTCACCTGATGTATAATGCCCTCTTCTGTTCCAATTACTGCCTTCTGCCTCAGTGAACTGACAGGTTTCCTACACAACTTAATTATGCTTTTCTTGACCCTCCCATGTCTATTTTATATAAAAGAAAACTTGGCTTCACTAAGGGCAAATCATACCTGACAAATTTGATGACCTTCTATAGTGGGGTTATAGCATTGGTGGATAAGGGAAGAGCAACTGATGTCATCTACCTGGACTTGTGCAAAGGTCCTGCAAATGCAAGGTCCTGCATGTGGGTTGGGTCAATCCCAAGCACAAATAGAGGCTGGGTGGAGAATGGATTGAGAGCAGCCCTGAGGAGAAGGACTTGGGGGTGATGGTTGATGAGAAGCTCAACATAAGCTGTCAATGTGTGCTTGCAGCCCAAAAGGCCAACCGTATCCTGGACTGCATCAAAAGCAGCATGGCCAGCAGGTCAAGGGAGGTGATTCTGCCCCTTTACTCCACTCTCGTGAGACTCCACCTGGAGTACTGCGTTCAGCTCTGGGGTCCCCAACATAAGAAGGACATGGAGGTGTTGGAATGAGTCCAGCGGAGGGCCACGAAGAAGATCAGAAGGCTGGAGCACCACTCCTATGAAGACAGGCTGAGACAGTTGGGGCTGTTCAGCCTGGAGAAGAGAAGGCTCCAGGGAGACCTTCTAGCAGCCTTCCAGTACCTGAAGGGGGCCTACAGGAAAGCTGGAGAGGGACTTTTTTTCAAAGGCATGTAGTGATAGGATGAGGGGGAAGTGTAGGATGTAGTGATAGGATGATATTAGGAAGAACTTCTTTACTGTGAGGGTGGTGAGTCACTGGACCAGGTTGCCCAGAGAAGTTGTGGATGCCCCCTCCCTGGCAGTGTTTAAGGCCAGGTTGGATGGGGCTTTGAGCAACCTGGTCTAGTGGAAAGGTGTTCCTGCCCATGGCAGGGGTGTTGGAACTAGATGATCTTCAATGTCCCTTCCAACTCAAGCCATTCTGTGATTCTACGATTCTGTGAAAACACATGCCTGTGATTGCATGGTATAGTTTTTAAATAGACATCACAGATTTGAATTTCCTCTCCTTTGATGGCAGGGGATTCTTGATAAACTTCTTCATGTTTTGTAATGCTTTCCTAAAGTGTCTTCTCTGAGTTTAGGTAAAGTCCCTTTTCAGAACTTGTTGAATGTGGGTATACATTAAGCTGTTCTCTTAAATAGTGTTCAAAGACAAAAGTATGTGTTACTTAGTATTAAATCAAGAATAGCCTTTTCTTTTTTTTTTTTTTTTGAATAAAAGTAATTGTTTAGGGAATCAATTACTTATTTAACTCAGAAATTTGATCTTTTAGGTCTTGTTCCACTTGGATATTTGACCAACTCTTATGCAGATAGATGAAGCGATCCAACTCTTTGTTTTCTATAAACAGTTCTATAATGGTCTTCATAAAAAAGTAGTCTAGGCTGAGAAATGGATTTCTTTTTCCAGTTAATACCAGCCTCATTGGCAGAATTTTGGTGAGATCTTAAAGGACAAATCAAAGAGTAAGTTCTGGAGTTGATTTTCATTCTGGGTCATGCTCATAGGAATTACAAAAATTGCTACTTGGTAACAGTGTGAAATGATTTCCTACACTTTCATCCTTCATTTTATAACAAATGGCAGTCTTGTGAGAACTGTCAGCTGAACTATGATTCAAAGTATGGGGAAGTAGAGGGAAGAACAGGAGTAGCCTGATATTTTGGTTTGCTTTATTTTTCAGTTTTCTTTCATGGTGACTAACAGTCAATTTGGGCTTCTGATCAGTCTTCTGCTCTGAAGGTGAGAAAGAGAAAAGTCTTTGCAAACTAGACTCTTATAAGTCTAATAACTCTAATTAGAACAGAATGTCATTAAATATTCTCAACTTCCCTCTGGAAGTGTAAACTGGATTTGGGTCTTTTTTTTTTTTTTTGTGTTACAGTGACCCAAGACAGAACTAGTATTTCCATTTCTTCTCTCTGATAAAAGTCCATGTTAAAAGATGAAGATTATACACATGATCTTTCTCATAGAAGTTATTATGATGATCAAAGGTAATGAGAAGGATGCAATGGGAAAATGTGTGTGTGTGTGGCAGGACCTGTGGCATTCTGCATTCCCAGTGCATTTCTAGCCTGGTGCTCTTTTCATGGCAAACATGAAAACTATCAAAATCATTACTTATGTTTCTAACTGCTGTTTCAAATAAGTAACTCTAGACAAACACACTTGAGAAAAAAAGCATGTAACCCTTGATGTGATGTTAGATTTCTCTTTCCAATATGACAATCACTAGATTTTATATTAGACTCCGATTCTTGGCTCTCATAAGATTTTGACTCAGTTTTGATTCACAAATTTAATTTCTGTTGCTAACACACTCTATAATTCCAGACAAACTGTGTTACCCACCTAAGCTATATGACCTACAGACCCTCTATATGATTTCTGAAATTAATCACATCTCTTCAAAGCTTTAGTAATCAGTCATTACTATGTAAGCTATGGTCTCCAGAGATGGGATAAATGTCTTCTCCGTTTATTCCTTTCCCTCTTAGTTTCTCTGTCTCCTCAGGAAACACCGATTTTAGTTCTGGACTCACCACTTCTCTCGTTTTATCTCTGAATTTCCATAAGTTAGAAGAAGTTTTTTACATAAAATTGTACTCACATGAGACTGGTGAAGTCTCTTCACCATTTGAATCCCTGAGCAGGCAATTCTCTTGGCTATAAGTTCACCCCCCCACATACACTGTAGGAAGAAGATATAGCATTGCATTAATTAATTTTAGTTGAATTAGGAAAAATCTAATTAAATGAGAAATTGATTACTTGATTACTTTGCATTGTTAAAACTCCTAAGTTCTTCTTAAGGTCTTCGACTTTTGCTGAGTGCATTGCTGAGATGATAGGTCTCCTGATGTTTGTCTTAAGATGTAGGTTAAAAGAAAACAATAAGAATATAATACTGATAAAAGCCAAATGAAGTTTATTAAAAAAATCAGCTTCTAATATAATATATGAATAAACAGCTCTTCAGGGAATAATAAAACATAACAAAAGCCTTCTTTCATATAAACCTACATAATTTCTGTATAGAAGACTTTTTGGTAAATAGTTTGGGAAGAGGGTCATAGAACAACTAGCCTTTTAACTAATACTGTTTAATGTCATCCTTACAAAGAATCTTTCATCTTATAATTACTTTAAAGTAGGACAGATTAATTTGATTTAAACTCATTGATTTAAATGAACAATTTTAATAATTATTTAAATCAGCAAGCTGTAAAACTATTTTAAAATTACTCAACTTTTTTCTTTTTACTATTTAGCAATTTTCCTAAAGAAAGATGGAGTCATTGTTTTCTATAATTTTCTATTTTTTTTAATTGTCTTTTAGGATAAACAATACCTACCTGCATTTAAAAATAACTAAGTTATTAAACAAAGAGACTATTATCTTTAGTTACTGTGCTGAAGTGATAGTTTCTGGTCATTTCATCCTTGAAGAACTTAAAACTAATAAAACTTGATTTCTCACATATGGGTTTTTCCAATACACTGGAAAAGCCTTCTTGCTTTCTCAATCTAATTTTGTTTGTTTGTTTGTTTAAATAAACAAGTTACTGAATATAACTAGTTCAAAAACTGAAACAAAATATTCTGCTTGCATGCACAGAGATGTTATTTGTCAAAAGCAGGCTTAGCACATAATGCAGTTAGACTAAATTAGTGATAGTTAAGTCACATTTAGATACATATTGGCCATTCTTCATTATATAAATATTTGGAAATTATTTTTCATACGTTCACCTAGGCAGACAGGACTATTATGAAATAGCTGTCCAGACCTCAAGCTGCATGGAGATCCAGCACCTGGAAGTCCCCCTAGCACCTGAAGGCAGTGGTGGATGTTATAGCTGCCAGCGTACCCAGCTAGAAGAACTCTTCAAACAAGTAGCTGTGGTACAAGAGGAGCTCAACAGGCAGTGCAATATCTGGGAATGTGAGTGGGAGATTGATACCTGGTATTGCACACTGTCCCAGGCTGAGTGACAGCCCTGCCTTGAGGCTGTGCAAGGGGAACTAAGCCTGACTGAATTCAGCCTCAAGCTGACTGAAACAAGTGACCCACAAGATGAAAGTGACTGGACCCTTGTCTCTGCTCAGAGCAGAAGGAAGAACATTCCCCCTTCCTTCCCCTAAAGTGCCCTTGTGTAACAGATATGATGCTCTGGGTGTGGGGAAAGAAGAGCACATGAGTAACAGGCAGGATCTAGGGGAACCTAGCCATGCAAAGTTGATCCAACCACATTAGAACCAGTGCCACCAGAAAAACACATAAAGTATTAGTAACTGGAGATTCCTTACTGAGAGGCACTGAAACATCCATTTCCCATACAGACAGTTTCTCTAGAGGGATTTGCTGGCTATCTGAAGCTCATTTTCATGATGTCACTGAACGGCTGACAAACCTGGTGAACCCTGCAGATTATCATCCACTCCTACTATTCCATGTGGCATCCAGTGATTCTGAGATGAGGCAATTTAGAACCATCAAAAGAGACTACATGTCCCTTGGAGCAATGTTAAAAGGATCGGAGGATAGGTAGTTTTATACTCTAGTCTCCCAGTCAGAGAAAGTGCCTTAGGAAGGAACAGACAAACTGTACGGGTGACTGTCTAGCTGTGTGGCTGGTGCCCTACTCAACATTTTGGCTTGTATGATCATGGGTCTACCTTTGAGAAGCTCGTCTGTTGGGAGCTGATGGGATTCACCTGACCAAGTGGGGCAAGAGGGTCTTTGCCAACAAGCTGGCCAGACTGATATGGAAAGCTTTAAACTAGACTTAACAGTGGAATGGTATGGAGATTTGAGCAACAGAGAATAGCCAGGGGCTGCTGATATATTTAGGATCCAACAGGGATACACCTGTGAAGTGCCTCAAAAGAATTAGGGCATTTTTCTCTGAAAAGGTGACATGGTCGATAACCTGGTTGAAGTGCCTCTACACCAATGCATGCAGTATGGGTAACAAGCAGGAGAAGCTGGAAGTCATTGTGCAGCTAGAAAGCTATGATCTAATCGCTATTGCTGAAACGTGGTGGGACGAATCGCATGGCTGGAGCGTGTTCAAGAGGGACAGACATGGAGGGAGGGGCAAGGCAGGGTGTGTGCCCTCTATGTAAAAGAATATCTGACTAATCTAGTGGCCTTGTATGATGAAGTGGCCGCATCAGTGGACAAAGGAAGAGCTACAGACATCATTTACTTAGACTTCTGTAAGGCCTGTAATATGGTCCCCCACAACATCCTTGCTACTAAATTGGAGAGATGGGCTTGATGGATGGACTGATAGATGGGTAAGGAAATGGCTGGATGGTTGCCTCCATCTGCAGATACACTGATGTTAGTTACTAGCTAATACACATTAGATTAATTTCTTAACTTTGTAAATAGCTTTTAAACCCTCTAAAAAGATTCTCGTCTGTATTTTTGATGTCACTAGAGCTCAACAGATGATAAAATGATCTCATATGTCTCCTACTTCTTTTTTATCATGTTTGAGATACAAAGATGAGTTCACCTAGCTTAGAAGCATAACTAAGTCACCTTTCCTGCAAAACTGTATTCTTTTGTCTTAACATCCCCCCCCCCGCCCCCCATGCAAACACACACACAGAGTCTGAGTCACTGGAGAGAAATAGTGTTTCTCAGCTGACACTAGTATTCCAGAGAAGATGACCCTGTCCATGTGTTCTGTGTGTGCTCTTTTATTGGTATACAGAGCAAAGAGGAAGGGTGTCGGTCCCCTCTGCTCATTTATCAACCCATCAGTTGTTCCTAATCTGATGCTGCGTGGTTAATACTTTTGATGAAACCTAATAACTCTATGACAGGCTCTGATGGGACTACCTGCCTAGGAGATGGAAGGTATGAATTCCAGGCTGTGTTCCCATTTCATGCACCCAAAAGTGTATCTAATAGACCATGGAATATATTTGTGGAGAACTTTCTATTGCCTGCCTGTTAAAAATGGCCCACAATGCAGTCAGATGCAAGGTGAGTGGATAAATGCCTGACAGCTGATTTTTTTAACTTAAATCTATATATCCATGCATTCTGGTTTTTGCTGTTAAGATATGTTGAAATTATTATTGCGGTGGTCATTCTTATTGCTGTTAAGAAAATTGATAGGCCAATGTAAAGAACATTCCAGGGACTGAGACTGGGTTTTCCTGTTTGACTCCTCTGTGCTTCATGTTTCTATCTTATACAGCCTGAATTACACCAACAACACATAAAGACCAAATAGGGCAAGGTCAGCTGCTGAGCAGTGGGGAATCCTATAGACTTAGAGAAATTACTTCTGTGACTGAGTAATGAGCCTTGGATTCTGCAACCTGGCACCTGCCATGAGTACTAAATTAATTGAAAAGGAAAATCCTTAGAGTTGTTATAGAGGCATACAAGCTGGTGTTACAGAGTGGTGAATCAAGCACTAGCCTTTATGAATAGATACTGCCCTGTTTTACAATAATGATCAAAACCACTATAGCTTGTAAGACTATTACTGGACTCTTTATGGATAAGAAGCATTACTTTACTAAGAATTTTTATAATTCTGAATCTGCCAGGCTTTGCTGTTAAGTGGCCGTCAGTAAGAGACTCTAAGTTAATACCAGTATTTTATGCTGTACTACCATTGCTGTGAGGCCAATGTCTCCATTAATTTCTCTTTATTATATTTTGGTAGATGGAACTGTAGTGCCAGATCCAAGAAAAAGGATTTGAGTGGGCTGAAGGTTTTATGCTGGAAATTGTGATCTAGAAAATCTCCTCTGAGATATTACTTGAAGTATTTGCTGTCAAAATTTGCTAGATGTCATTTTAGTGAGTTCTCTGGGAGCCTTGAATTCTTCTTCAGGGCATGTGTACAAGGAAACTGACTTCGGTACGTAATGAGTAAACTTAACTATAAGGATGGAGGCCTATGATTTATATTATGCATACTTTCATTCATTGACTCAGTATAAAACACATTTTGACTCAGAAATCTATCACCTACGATATACAAATTGCTGTATCTAACCCCATATTACTAAGCTCTTTATTGGATCTGGCCTTTATTAAATTCATAGATTTAGCAATTATTGTGATCATATTAATTATTGAACTGGTAATATTGTATAAAGTACACACCGTTCAGGTAGTCCTTCTTTGAAATTTGTGTGGTTCTAGAACATTTCTTCCTACAGGGAACCATGTTAAATATAACTAATATAAAGGAAATTCTGATGTAGTTATGGCATATAACCTTAGGATTATAACCCGGTGGATAGATGATGGTAAAGCTGTGGATGTGGTCTATCTCGATTTCAGTAAAGTGTTTGACACAATCTCCCACAGCATCCTCGCAGCTAAACTGAGGAAGTGTGGTCTGGATGATCGGGTAGTGAGGTGGATTGTGAACTGGCTGAAGGAAAGAAGTCAGAGAGTGGTGGTCAATGGGAGAGAGTCCAGTTGGAGGCCTGTGTCTAGCGGAGTCCCTCAAGGGTCGGTACTGGGACCAGTACTATTCAATATATCCATTAATGACTTGGATGAGGGAATAGAGTGCACTGTCAGCAAGTTCGCTGATGACACAAAACTGGGAGGAGTGGCTGATGTGCCGGAAGGCTGCGCAGCCATTCAGAGAGACCTGGACAGGCTGGAGAGTTGGGCGGGGAGAAATTTAATGAAATATAGCAAGGGCAAGTGTAGAGTCCTACATCTGGGCAAGAACAACCCCATGTACCAGTACAAGTTGGGGGCAGACCTGTTGGAGAGCAGCGTAGGGGAAAGGGACCTGGGGGTCCTCGTGGACAACAGGATGACCATGAGCCAGCAGTGTGCCCTTGTGGCCAAGAAGGCCAATGGCATCCTGGGGTGGATTAGAAGGGGTGTGGTTAGCAGGTCAAGAGAGGTTCTCCTCCCCCTCTACTCTGCCCTGGTGAGGCCGCATCTGGAATATTGTGTCCAGTTCTGGGCCCCTCAGTTCAAGAAGGACAGGGAACTGCTAGAGAGAGTCCAGCGCAGAGCCACGAAGATGATTAAGGGAGTGGAACATCTCCCTTCTGAGGAGAGGCTGAGGGAGCTGGGTCTCTTTAGCTTAGAGAAGAGGAGACTGAGGGGTGACCTCATTAATGTTTATAAATATGTAAAGGGCAAGTGTCATGAGGATGGAGCCAGGCTCTTCTCAGTGACATCCCTTGACAGGACAAGGGGCAATGGGGGCAAGCTGGAACACAGGAGGTTCCACATAAATATGAGGAAAAACTTCTTTACGATGAGGGTGACTGAACACTGGAACAGGCTGCCCAGAGAGGTTGTGGAGTCTCCTTCTCTGGAGATACTCAAAACCTTCCTGGACGCGTTCCTGTGTGATATGGTCTAGGTAATCCTGCTCCAGCATGGGGATTGGACTAGATGATCTTTCGAGGTCCCTTCCAATCCCTAACATTCTGTGATTCTGTGATTCTGTGATTATTGCTATAGGAATGTATGGTTATATGGTTGTAGTATTATGGTTATACATTAGGCTCCAAGTGGCAGCAGGGAAGAATAGTCTTTCTGCATTGTGTTGATATGTAACCAGCCATTTTGTCCTCTTTCTCTTTTCCCAATCTTCTTCTTAAAAGATTGCAAAACTTTCTAATTCAAGGTCCTTCTGATAATACTGCAGTGAAACATGCTATTTAAAAAATAGCCAGCTGTGGATTTGGCAAAATGCTACATATAGTTACAGAATAAATATATAATGTATTGAAGACTTCTGGAATTCTGCTGCCAGCAATGAACTCAACAGGCAAGCAATACTACATTAATTGGGGAAAATCTATTTTAAAATCTGTTAAATTGCCACATGGGGAATAAACCGCAAGGATTCGAAAGAGTATGACAGGCTGACTTCTTTTGAAGCTTTAACATTTTCAGGCAAGAAGTCCATTTATGGATTCACATTAACCTCGTTGTGTTCCCTTTAACTGATGCTTCCCTGTTGGTTCTACTACCACTAGGAACTTCTGAAGCATGTACAGGCTCATTTCTGCTGACAGGATTAACAAAACTCTACTTAATCTGGATCAACTGGAAGATAGATGAAGGTGATAATGTGCTGTCTCCCTCATCCTTTCCTATCCTCAGATTCATGCAATTAACCTTGTTGCTTATTTATATTCTAGGAAAACACAGTAAAATAAAATATAAAATATAACACAACAAAGACTTCCTGAACTCACTTTATTAATCTCTTAAGGCCATGGTGCTCATATTTCAATGCAATATGTGTTTTCTATGCTATGTGTGCTGTGAAATACGAGCAGTATATGAGCTTGAGACATTTTTAACACTATTTTGAAAAGGTCTTTACTGGTCTTCCTAGATGTAAATTAACCTTTTTCATATATGTGTGGATTCTTTAAAATATTTTTTAAAATCCTATAGTAGGTGAAATGGTACAAATGAATTTCACAAAATGTACTGAATTTCACTGACATCAATACAAATTTTTGCTAAGAAATGCTGCAAAGTTTGCCTAATATCATAGCTTCCCACACAACAATAATGGGTAGTGCTCATGGCAATGCAGTTTTCCACATCCATCAAAACATTGCAGTAACTTTCAGTTTGCAAGCTCATATGTTACAAAACATGCCATTTTCTAATGTCTCAGGACTCTCTGATAGCAGGCAGAATGAGATATGAAATGTCGCATCACTATCCAGTTCTAGCTAGTTTGAAGTGCAAAAAGCTTGGGATACTGATTTCTGTATTGCTTGTAAATCTTGATAGTTCACTTCAGTGAGATGGAAAATGTATCTTGAATTTCCAGGGTAATCAACACAAAGTTTCTATCCCTTAGCTTTCTCTGTTCGTATAACATGCTTCTTCAGACACATTAGAAAGCCTTGTTTTGCCAAGTACCCTCAAAATAAAATTGAATGGTGACAGTAATTCTAATGCACAACACTGGACTTAATAGAACTCGGAGTCTCTTCAAATTAAACTTTTAGCAAGATACTTGATATTGCCAGCTGTGGAAACATCCTAGAACCTCATTTACTGCCCCCAGATGAAGCTCTTGTCTGAACAGCTGTTCTAGAAAATGTGTCACTCAGCCACGGAAACATATTTTTGTATCATGGAACTCCATGAAAATGCCCATGACAATACTTTATCTTAGAAAGATTCTGTGACAGCATCTAGATGTGTTCAAACTGAGGGAGGTTCCTCAGAAGTAAAATGTTCTTCATTCCTCTTCCATGTATATAAGCATTTCCTCTACCTCTATTTAAACAGAAGGATTGTTCTAGGTTTTCTTATGACATAAATTTTATACTATTTTAACGTAATAAAGTAGATATTAAAAAAATGTTAGCAACACTGAAGCATCAAAAAGAAAGATACTATTAAAGGAAAGTTAATTCAGTCAGGTGGTAAACACTATATAGATACCAGACATAACTTACTTAAGAAACACTTTTTTTTTTTACTTCAAGCCAATTTCAGCTTCAAAACTTCGGTAATCATACTCGCTACAATTCCTAAATAATCAGATTTCAAAGACAGAAATATACATAAATATCAAAACCATAACTAAATATCTCTAGGGAAGAAAAAACTAAAATGCAGCATATTCAATAAGCTTTCCTTTTCAAGAATATTCTTCCGTTTGTGGTTGATTTTCAGTCTTGGAGCTGCCTCCTCTAAGCATTTTCTATTCACAGTAGAGGAGAGAATTGTGTTTTGAATGTTGTTTTTACAGTTATAAAATGAAAAAAAAAAGATTAGTGCCACAAAGATAAAAGTATTTACATAAGACTGTTTTATACTTGAGTTTTTACAGTCACGTGTTCTTTTTTCATTCTTATATTATGATCCGCATTCCTACAAAGTAATGCACAGCTTTTGCAAAAGACACCTTTATTCACAGGAAAATGGAAAAAACAGTGACTCACCAGTGTTTATTAGGCAAGGAAAATGGTATCTGGAAACTATGCCATAAAAAATTATCAAAACATAATTGAGTATTTTCTTATGCACATAAATAATTTAAATTGTAGGATTTACAATAATTACTTTGTACATACACAAAGTTATTTACACCATTTAACACTAGATATTTAATGTCACAAGCTACATTAGAGGACTGAACTCCCTACATGATCAAAGAAACCTGGAAAGGAAAATTCATAGCATGTACACTAGGAGCTGACTTGTCCCATTAACAAAAACCTTATGCTTTAACCTGCTGCTTAAATACAGAGAGTGTATAACCCCTAGCAGTGTGAGGCAGCTTCCATTTTTGCTACTTGCCTCTGCTGAAAAGGCCTGCAGCAATAACCTTTTCATATGACTGTACTAGAGTAATCTTTGTGCTAGAGTACATGAGAACATGGAGTACAGCAGATAGAGAAAAGTAATAGAAGAAAAGGTGTTAGGATATCTAACTGCTGTTTGGCTTGGGAAGCTTCAGAAGGAATTACATAGTACTATTTTAGGAGAAGGACTATATTGAGAGGACAGGTGAGAGTGTTAACACCGAATGTATTCAAAAGTAGGAATTGTGATGGGGTAGAAATAGGACAGCAATATCTGGAGCTGCAGAAAAAAACAAGTTTCTAAGCTTCTAGGGCGCAATATAAGCTCTTTTCCCGATGTAACTAAGGAGAAGGATTGGAGGTTTCATGGAGACTTGTAGTCAGTTATAAGTAGTTGTTTTTTCCTTCCCCTATGCTGAAGTCCTTCACTGAGTTGCGTATGTTGTCCAAGGTCACAGATCATATACAGCAGCAACTGAAGCTTCTGAATTTACAGCTGAATTATATTAGAGGAATAGCTGTTTCCACGACCAGTTTCTCACCCCAGCTAACACAATTTCCAAGTCATCTAAACATGGCTGGTTGGGCCAAACTGGGAAAACAAAATAATTATAATTCTTTGGCTCTTAGCAAACTAACCATGACATGTGCAAAATAAATAAACAATAGTGTGCATACAACTCAGATTGATAGATCTCTTTTTCACAGCTGAGAAACTCTAGACTGTATAATCACACCAAAGATACTATCCCTATGGTTTGTAAAAGTATTTCAGTATGCTGAAATACCGAGGTCTTCTCCTCGGTAAATTTTTTTGAGACTAATGAGTGTTCGAGCTGCTGAAGTAAGATGAAGTATAAAAGAGCATTCAGATTTTTGTGGAGTATTTATCTCAAACAGGAGTTGTTGCCAAAGATGCAGGCCACATGCCAGGCAGCATTGGGATCACATGAATTCTGAAGGGAAATCAGAAGGCTGAATGCTTGCTGTGCAGGGCTTGTGTGTGTGAGAGAAAACCAGATGAAATAACACAAAAGTATTGAGACAAAGTAAGCAAGGAAACTCTGGAGATATCCATAGAAACAGGATTTGTTCTGTAATGAATAGTCTGGAATAGTAGATCACATGCTGTGTCCTTCATTCTGGTTTATCATTTTTGTCTAGTCTTCGCAGGAGCTTGTGTTAGCCTTGTACAATAATACTGACAGAAGGTTGAAGAAGATTGCTTTTGCACAAAGAGTGGTTAAGAAGTAGTTCAGGTGCCTAAACATGGTGCCTAAGCAGAACTAAGTTCTTCATTTGGGGCTGGCAGATGGGCTGCTTGGGAACAGCGGTTGAGGATGAGGAAAGATATCTCAAGACATCTCAGATGGCATTGCCCAGCAAAATTCAGGCAATGGAAAAACTCCTTTTATGTCTGAAGCCTTTGGCCTTGTTGATTTAACCACTTAAAACTAGAGACCAGTTTGAAATAATCTATATATCTGGAACTGTGGGCTTGTCAGGTACCTCTGTGAAGTCAAAAGCCTTGATATAGTTTTGCAGAAAGAAAATGAGCAATAAGACCTCTTCTACAATATCCTCTGGTCTGACAAAACCTTCTCAAAGCAATAAGGTAGGGAGAAATTCCTAAGGGAATCGTTCTTACAATTTTTGACATATATCCTATTCAGACTCAGGGTAGGAAGACGATACAGATGAGATATTCAATAAAATGAGTAACATGGTAGAGCACACCGTAGTACCATAGCCCAGAACCAGGAATTCATTGTTAGATGTTTTTCTGTGCTTATGCTTATGTTTAGTGCACCCTGTTTCTCCTTGTTGGGCCCTTGTACATTTAATGCAAGTTATTTTGCAGCAACATGTTCACTTATTTAAAAAGCCATTATTTATTATCAGCTGTCTTGATTATATGCAGCCACCTGCATTCAGATCTTTAGTTTTCTACTGTTTTCTAATGTTTTCTACTATTTATCCATTAGCAAGTGCAAGTAAGACTCCTCCCTTAACAGCCTGAACTTTACTAGGTCAGAGCCCTAGGGCTTTGTGAAGAAACGGTCTGGGGGTTTTATAAACCAAATAACCTCAAGCTGTTCAATAAAATTTTTAAAATGTAAGTACTGTAGCACTTGTGTCATTAGGACCTCAAATGTGTAGCACTGTGGCTATCCTATTTCTAATACAATATGAAATTATAGATGGTTCTACATAATATTGATTTATGAGACCTAGCAATAAAATAACATATGCAGATGGTTTCTAGAATGCATTTGGAGAACCTCAGAAAGATTCTCACAGTAAGCGGCACCTTTGCATAGTGGGATAAACTCCAGAGACAAGTGTGCTACATTAGTATCAGCGTCAGGCTGACATTTCAGGGTCAGTGAATAAATATCCTAAAGCCCAAGTGTTTATTTTTGAGAAATTTCATATATAATGACCTTGACTTTACATTGTTTTTTAGGTATGCATATGACCTCTATCCAAATCACAGTTTGCTGTGATTTACTTCAAGAATATTATTCCTGCACTATTAAAATGAATTAATCAAAGCTTGATACAGTGCTTTTTCTTTCCCATTTGTGTTTTTATTCTTTCTCATGTGTTGATGAAATAGAGTAAGGACTTTGAATTATTAGAGCACATACACCCACACATACACACACATATATATTCATACATATACAGGATTTATTTCCCTGATGTCCAATTTGTAACCACATGATACATAAAAATGTATCAAAATAAGGAAGATCCAGTTCACTATCAAACCAATTGGTAATTTTTCATGAGTGCCTAACGAGGTTACTTTCCTGCTTACTCTTCAGGGTGAAAGCAGCTATGCAAAGAGATTATTGCCAAATTTACCCTAGCAGAATTTCCATGAAACATACGTTTGGCCATAGAAGACACAGGGCCTTAGTCACCAAACCCTACAGAGCTACAGATTATTAATTTGTTTGCCTTTATCCTTGCAATGAGAGTTTTCCACTACATTTCTGAAAGCAGATACCTGCTACTCAGTGACCTCAAAAAATAATCTCTTCATTGAAATGTAAATGAAATCATACAGCAGGGCAATCCCCAACCGTATGAAATTTAACAAGAGCAAGCACCAGATTCTCCACCTGGGATGGGGTAATCCTGGTAATATGTACAAATCGAGGGACAAGAGGCTGGAGAGCAGCCCCACGGAGAGGGGTTTGGGTTGATGGCAAGTTGAATACGAGTTAACAGTGTGCCCTGGCAGCCAAAAGGGCCAGCTGTGTCCTGGAGTGCATCAAGCACAGCATAGCTAGCCGGTAGAGGGAGGCGATTGTCCCACTCTACATTGCACTGGTGTGTCCCCATCTTGAGTACTGTGTGCAGGTTTGGGCACTTTAATATAAGAAAGACATCAAACTATTAGAGTATGTTCAGAGGAGGGTGATGAAGGTAGTGAAAGGCCTCGAGGGCAAGACTTATGAGGAGCGGCTGAGTTCACTTGGCTTGTCCAGCTTGGAGAAAAGAAGGCTGAGGTGTGACCTCATTGCAGTCTACAACTTCCTCAAGGGAGGCAGCGGAGGGTGAGGTGCTGATCTCCTCTCTTTGGTGGTCAGTGACAGGACATGAAGAAATGGTATGAAGCTGTGTCAGGGGAAGTTCAGGTTGGACATTAGGAAAAGGTTCTTGACTGAGAGGGTTGTCAATCACTGGAACAGGCTTCCCAGGGAAGTGGTCACGGCACCAAGCCTGTCAGAGTTCAAGGAGCATCTGGATGATACTCTTAGTCATATGGTTTAGTTTTAGGTAGTCCTGCGAGGAACAGGGAGTTGGACTTGATGATCCTTTTGTGTCCAACTTGCGATATTCTATGATTCTATTCTATGATTCTAAGTCATTGAAATGGAAGTTTTCAATGTGAAATGAAAGAACTAAAATCTACTTGCAGCTGTTACTAAGAACAGATACGCGCACAGGAAATGCAATGGCAACAGCTGGGTACCCCACCTATTATTTAACAAGATGTGTTTTCCTGATGATTGGAGTAGGGGCTGGGTGAGGGGGAAGTTGGCAGATGATGATTATTAACTATTCACAGGCATCTGGCTGTTACTTATTTTATCTCCATATTGTGACTGAGAAAGTGGGCTTTCAATCTGAGTAAGGTTCTTTGTATTTTTATAAAGCTGCTGTTAATACCAGTATTGACTGCTATCTTAGAAAACATACTAGTGCTTATGAAAATATGACAGACCAATCTTGCTATAAGATTAATATCTTTGTTTCTCCATTGAACAGAATGCATGGTATAACACAAACAGTAGCAGTTTAAGATATTCCATACTGCCTGTCCATGAGGGATATAGGCCTGGTTATGAAGAACATGTCTGTCATGAACAAAATCTCATTAGATCATTGGCACAGATCAGGACCTATGCCCTCTCTTGCTTTTGCATCACGTTAAAGCTGCACTGTGTAGACTTTCCTCACATCTACCTGTACCTGGAACCAGAGGAAGGTTGGTTGGACTCTGCATCTCTCTGGTATCTTCTAACTCCTCTGAAAGACTTCAGTAAAGAGGGTCAAGGGAGAGCAGCCCTAATGCAGCTGTAAGGTATCCTGGAATCATTTGGCCAAATGACTCAATGGATTGATTCAATAAGACATACATAAGAGAGAATGCAGCCTCCATGGTATACACAATGACCTTGGCTCCTGTACCAACAGCAGTATAGCTGTATTACTGCAGTGTCAGACAGGGATAGAAAAACATTTCTCAGTAACTTTCCATTGGCTTGATGATTTATGTACTATGTTCTATTTTGCAACAGAAAACATGCCATATGAAGACATTTTTGTCTTATGCTGCATCATAAATTATCTTACAGATTTAACCTCTAGGCTGAACCCTTGTTCATTTAAAATCTGTGGATGTTTTCCCAGGATTTCAGCTGATCTGCAGTTTCATTTTGAAATCTCTTTAAGATCTGACTTTTATGTTTCATAGGCAGTTTTCCTTTTCTTTTCCTGGATTCATGGTGCATGGAATTTTTGAGTTGGAATTTAATAGATTTTAAGCATTCTGCAATTCCATACTGTGATTTCTCATAGGGGTTAAGTTTTCCATGGATATTTTGAAAAACTGATTTTTTAAATTGCATCTTGCATTTTAGTTTATTACATGGTAGAAATTTAGGTTCTGTGACACTTATAAATATTAAAGAATTTTCAAGAAGAGAAAGTTACAGATATTATGTATCATTACCCTTTCTTATTTATTTCCTTCTCATGTATGCACACCCATAAAAATATCTCTAAGAATCTCCTAAAGTACTGTACCAGTTCTACTTAATTTTCACTGATTAGTTCACTACTTTTCAGTATTTGAGTCCAATCTAGGATAAAGATTTTCCAACTGGCTTTTCTGTTCTATGTCAAACATGAGAGCAAAGAGGAAGTCTTGCATAGGTTCATCTACCTGTTTTTGTTACTGTTGATACTTTTAAACATCAAAGGCTTCAATAAGAACATTAGCTCCTTGGATATCTGCTTTTATTTGCTACAGATATCTAATTCTACACGAGTCTATCTCATGAGTCTATCTGCTCTCTCAGTGATGAGTACTGGTGAATTGAACTGGAATATTCGGCGTGCAACTGCCTTTTAAGCATTGGTAAATAGTTACTTCACAAAACCTCACTTATTTATCCATCTTTTCAGATGGGAAAACACTTTTCGCAGAATTGATGACTACTTATTTTTCAGCTAAAGTAAATACAGGTCTATATCTCTTTTCATTTGTGCAAGAAGCTGACACATTCTGTCACAACATAGCATGAGTAAATGGGAAAGTGACAACTTCCTGGCAAAATTTTAAAGAGATAAACATCTATTTTTGTTTAAACAGCTACTAAAAAAAAGTGGATAGAAGCTTTCCAAGCTGAAAGGCTGTGGAATATATGAGTGTCGCAAACTGGCAAATGAATGCACATGTAAGATTCTCATGCTTATTGTTACCCCAGCTATTTTCTCTGTATTTGTCTCTTACCTAGCATGAAAAGTTTAGGTACTGGTAAAGTATTATTAACACAGGCATGTGAAATGATATAGCAAACACTGTATTTTATTATTTTTCAAAGGAATAGATAACCAAATTAAAAAAAAATTCCTCTAAGCAGGAATGCATTTTTGCATAGTTGCACACTGTATTGGGTTTATGTGGCAAGGTTTTGGTAATGGGCGAGGGGTTTGCACAGTTGGCTTCTGTGAGAAGAGATCAGGGGCTGCCCCCATGATAGAGCCAGCTTCAACCAGCTCCAAAACAGACTTGCCATTGCACAAAACTGAGCCCATCAGCAATGCTGGGGTACCTCTGTGATAATATTTATGAAAGGGTAAAAAATACTGCAAGGCAGCTGTGAGAAAGAAATGAGAAAACGTGAGAGAAACAACTATGCAGACACCAAGGTCAGTGAAGAAAGAGGGGGAGGAGGTTCTCCAGGTGCTGGAGCAGAGATTCCCCTGCTGCCAGTGGAGAAGATCATGGTGGAGCAGGTTAACCTCTTGCAGCATATTGAGGTCCATGGTGGAGCAGATATCCACTCTGCAGCCCATGGAGGACCCCACATGGGAGCAGATGGATGTGCCCTGAAGGAAGTCCATGCTGGAGCAGGTTCCTGGCAGGACCTGTTGTCTGTGGAGAGGAGGTTATGCAGGAGCATGTTTTCTGGCATGAGCTGTGGCCCGTGGGGGACCCACGCTAGAGTAGACCATTCCTGAAGGACTGCACCCTGTGGAAAGGACCCATGCTGGAGGAGTTTGTGAAGAATCACCTCCTTCGACCTGCTGGCCATGCTGCTTTTGATGCAAACCAGGATATGGCTGGCTTTCTGGGCTGCAAGCACACATTGTCAGTTCATGTTGTCTATACTGCTGGAGGCTGTCCTGAGGAGCCCCGGACCCCTGAGGACCCAGAAGAAGTCAGGATAGAGGAGGAATCTGTCTTGGTAGATGAGCGCTGGGTCAGGGACCAATTAAACAGTCTGGACGTCCATAAATCCATGGGCCCTGATGGGATGCACCCTGATGGGTGCTGAGGGAGCTGGCGGAAGTCATTGCTAGGCCACTCTCCATCATCTTTGCTAGGTCGTGGGCAACGGGAGAGGTGCCTGAGGACTGGAGGAAAGCGAATGTCACTCCAGTCTTCAAAAAGGGCAAGAAGGAGGACCCGGGTAACTATAGACCGGTCAGTCTCACGTCCATCCCCGGAAAGGTGATGGAACAACTTGTTCTTGATGCTGTCTCTAGGCACATCAAGGATAGGGGGATCATTAGGGGCACTCAGCATGGCTTCACCAAGGGGAAGTCATGCTTAACCAACTTGATAGACTTTTATGAGGACGTAACCCGGCAGATAGATGATGGTAAAGCTGTGGATGTGGTCTATCTCGATTTCAGTAAAGCGTTTGACACGGTCTCCCACAGCATCCTCACAGCTAAACTGAGGAAGTGTGGTCTGGATGATCGGGTAGTGAGGTGGATTGTGAACTGGCTGAAGGAAAGAAGCCAGAGGGTGGTGGTCAATGGGACAGAGTCCAGTTGGAGGCCTGTGTCTAGCGGAGTCCCTCAAGGGTCGGTACTGGGACCAGTTCTATTCAATATATTCATTAATGACTTGGATGAGGGAATAGAGTGCACTGTCAGCAAGTTCGCTGATGACACCAAACTGGGAGGAGTGGCTGATGTGCCGGAAGGCTGCGCAGCCATTCAGAGAGACCTGGACAGGCTGGAGAGTTGGGCGGGGAGAAATTTAATGAAATATAGCAAGGGCAAGTGTAGAGTACTGCATCTGGGCAAGAAGAACCCCATGTACCAGTACAAGCTGGGGACAGACCTGTTGGAGAGCAGCGTAGGGGAAAGGGACCTGGGGGTCCTAGTGGACAACAGGATGACCTTGAGCCAGCAGTGTGCCCTTGTGGCAAAGAAGGCCAATGGCATCCTGTGGTGGATTAGAAGGGGTGTGGTCAGCAGGTCGAGAGAGGTTCTCCTCCCCCTCTACTCTGCCCTGGTGAGGCCGCATCTGGAGTATTGTGTCCAGTTCTGGGCCCCTCAGTTCAAGAAGGACAGGGAACTGCTATAGGGAGTCCAGCGCAGAGCCACGAAGATGATTAAGGGAGTGGAACATCTCCCTTCTGAGGAGAGGCTGAGGGAGCTGGGTCTCTTTAGCTTAGAGAAGAGGAGGCTGAGGGGTGACCTCATTAATGTTTATAAATATGTAAAGGGCAAGTGTCATGAGGATGGAGCCAGGCTCTTCTCAGTGACATCCCTTGACAGGACAAGGGGCAATGGGTGCAAGTTGGAACACAAGAGATTCCACATAAATATGAGGAAAAACTTCTTCACGATGAGGGTAACCGAACACTGGAACAGGCTGCCCGGAGAGGTTGTGGAGTCTCCTTCTCTGGAGACATTCAAAACCCGCCTGGACGCGTTCCTGTGTGATATGGTCTAGGCAATCCTGCCCCGGCAGGGGGATTGGACTAGATGATCTTTCGAGGTCCCTTCCAATCCCTAACATTCTGTGATTCTGTGATTCTCATCAACCATCACCTCCAAGTCCTTCTCCTCACGACTGCTCTCAATCCATTCTCCGCCCAGCCTGTGTTTGTGCTTGGGTTTGCCCCAACCCATGTGCAGGACCTTGCACTTGGCCTTGTTGAACTTCATGCGGTTCGCACAGGCCCAGCTCTCAAGCCTGTCAAGGTCCCTCTGGATGGCATCCCTTTCCTTCAGCGTGTCGACTACACCGCACAGCTTGGTGTTGTTGGCAAACTTGCTGAGGGCGCACTCTATCTCACTGTCCATGTCGCCAACAAAGATGTTAAACAGCACTGGCCCCAACTCTTTATTGCACCTGTCTAGCCAATTCCTTATCCATCGAGTGGTCCATCCATCAAATCCATGTCTCTCCAATTTAGAAACAAGGATGTCATGCGGGACTGTATCAAATGCTTTGCACATGTCCAGGTAGACGACATCAGTCGCTCTTCCCTTATCCATCAACGCTGTAACCCCATCGTAGAAGGCCACCAAATTTGTCAGGCATGATTTGCCTTTAGTGAAGGCATGTTGGCTGTCACCAATCACCTCCTTATTTTCCATGTGCCTCAGTATAGTTTCCAAGAGGATCTGCTCCATGACCTTGCAAGGCACAGAGGTGAGACTGACTGGCCTGTAGTTCCCCAGGTCTTCCTTTTTTCCCTTCTTGAACATGGGGGTTATGTTTCCCCTTTTCCAGTCAGTGGGAACTTCATCGGACTGACACGACTTATCAAAAATAATGGATAGTGGCTTAGTAACTTTATCCATCATTTCCCTCAGGATCTGTGGATGCACCTCATCAGGTCCCATGGACTTGTGTGCCCTGAAGTTCTTTAAATGGTCTTGAACCTGATCTTCTTCTACAGTGGGCGGTTCTTCATCCTTCCAGTCCCTGCCTTTGCCTTCTGCGACCTGGGCAGTGTGCTTTGAGCACTTTCTGGTGAAGACTGAGGCAAAAAAGTCATTGAATGCCTCAGCCTTCTCCATATCCTGGGTAACCAGGTCTCCTGTTTCCTTCCAGAGAGGACCCAAACTTTCCCTAATCTTTCTTTTACCACGTACATACCTATAGAATCTTTTCTTGTTGCCCTTGACATCCCTGGCCAGATTTGATTCTATCAGGGCTTTTGCTTTCCTAACCTGATCCCTGGCTGCTCAGACATTTTCTCTGTATTCCTGCCAGGCTACCTGCCCTTGCTTCCACCCTGTTTAGGCTTCCATTCTGTGTTTGAGTTTGTCCAGGAGCTCCTTCTTCATCCATGCAGGCCTCCTGGAGTATTTGCCTGACTTCCTCTTTGTCAGAATGCATCACTCCTGAGCTTGGAAGAGGCAAACCTTGAATGTTAACCTGCTTTCTTGTGCCCCTCTTCCCTCCAGGGCTTTATCCCATGGTACTCTACCAAGCAGGTCCCTGAAGAGGCCAAAGTCTGCTCTCCTGACTTCCAGGGTAGTGAGCTTGCTGTGTGCCCTCCTTGCTGCCCCAAGGATCTTGAACTCCACCATTTCATGGTTACTGCAGCCAAGGCTGCCCTTGAGCTTCACATCCCCCACTAGCCCCTCCTTGTTGGTGAGAACAAGGTCCAGCATAGCACCACTCCTCATTGGCTCCTCTATCATTTGAAGAAGGAAGTTATCATCAACGTTTATGGGTAGAGTGCTTACAGATACTTACACCAATGGATTCAGAATAGTTTGGATAGTTATTAGGCTTTTTGCTCAAAATTAACAGGATGATGAGATATCAGAAGTTCTTTTACTATATTTCTGAACTTAGAATTCAGGAATGGTAAGGAGCAAAAGAAGAGAAGAGATAAATGATAAGGAAATCTCAGAAGGAGAATAATTATGTGCACAGAAAAAAGAATGAGAATGTAGGACTGGGTAAAGGATAAGGTTGGATAAGACATACAGCAGCTGAGAAAAGGCCAGAGAAAAGATGGAAAATGTATACCATTGTGTGAAAGGAAAGCAGGAAAGATATTTGTCAAGGAAAGGAAAACAGAAATTGAAAGGTTCACAGGTAAGAGAGAACTGAAGGAGGAGTGAAACACTGGGAGTGGTGAAAAAGACTGTAAAATCACAAGAAAGAGAATGTAAAATATCTGGATAAAGGAAGAAGGATCATTGCATAATCTACTCAAAGATCAAAAAAGTAAGCGGTGTGAAAAAACAATGAGATAAAACAAAGTTGCTTTGTTTTACGCTCTGGGTTTATAATTTTCTTAGGCTGCTTCTTTAGCCTTACAAAGCTAAAAGGAGAACGCTTACAAGCATTGTTTCCCAGGACCTATGTGCATTTTCCTTCATTTTGAACACTAGATATGTCTGAAGGTGACACACAGTGTTGTTTAGGTATTGGCCAATGTCTCTGATCATGAAAGTGGTTTTATTAGCTCATTTTGCAAATGAGTAAATTGAGGTAGGGACTAATCATTTTCCTGAGGCTTCAGTGCAGTCACAATAATAAAGACAGGATAACTGTATTCTAAACCTATCATTGACATTTCAGACTCAAGCTGTTCTCATGTTACATGTGTTGTTGAAATATATTGCATTTACATTTGTTGAGATCAGTGTAGAGCTCACAGAAGAAGAAGAGTTGAGCTTGGATTTTAATGAAGTATATCTTCATTTTCCATCAGTGTTTCTCACTTAACACTAGAGGACAACTCTTCTGCAAGCATCTGCAGTGTCAGTAATTCCATTAACAAAGAAGCCACTGTATTATCAACATACTGTAGCTTAATTTTAATGTGTCATTTACACTTCAAAGTCACATAACTTTTATTATGGTAAATCAATTAAAACTATTTCTCGTGATAATTTATCTTCTACAGAGTTTATCATCTCAGAGAATGCAATATTTCCCAATTTAACTTCCAAGACAAAAGTGATGTAATTTGAATGCCTTTTACTGAGCTTATTAAGCATAAAGATCACAGAAATTTCAAACCCTGAAAGATAACTGTTTCATCTATGTGATAAAATGGAAGTCACATTTTAGTAGCTTATTGGAGGTAGTAGGAGGCAGTATGCTAATGAGTAATATAACCTCATTTACTCATTTGGTATGTCTCTTGTTTTAAAGGATAGTCTGTCTAGAATAGATACCCAGCTTGATACAAATATGAGAAGGAAATCAAGTGAAGCTACTGTATATTCAGTAAAGCTGTGTGTAACATTCATATGATTATGCTTTTTTTCTGTATGTTTATAATCCAAGAATCACCTTGAAATAAAGTAAACATTTTCAAATATCTTGCAGTGAAGAATAGAGGTTCATATAGAAAAATTCCCCCTTCACAGGCAGAGATGGGTCAAATCATCAGCTAACATAAATTGTCACAACTTCAGGGAAGTCAGGAGAAAAATGTCAGTGTACAGGAGCCAAAAACCTGATAATGTACAAGTGTTAAAAAAACCGTAACAAAACAAAAAATCTCCAACCAGTGTAGATCAACCACCCTCTTGAAATGTAGAAGCATTAATGTGAGATTAAAAGCTCATCCGTAACTTTAGTGCCTGTATTTGAATGTGACTGATTGTTTCTTTAGCAGCAGAAAGCTTGATTTTCAAATCCTTTTTTTCAAATGTGCTTAGGGGCACCTGCCCCCTGACTTGCCCTGTTATTTGTGCTCTTGGCTATTTGAAAGGTTTTGAAAATGCTGCCAGTCTCTAGTTCCTATGTCTTCTTCATGTAGAAGTGCTAGGTTCACATATTACATTATAATGTGGGTGAAACTAACAAATAAGAAAATAATAACCCTTGACTCTTTTAAAATTAAACCATGCAAGTGTATGCAGAGCACCAGCAAAAGTAGTCCCAACATGCAGTCAGGCCTCTGGTTCCCTTTCTTTGCAACTGCACGAGCAGTAAATAATTGCAGCACCTAAGCCCTAAGTGTTTGCTCAGCAGGGGAAGGAAGAGCTGTTATTGGGTAGTGTGTGTCATTTCATGGCCTGTGGCTAATGCCTCATGGCTCACCACAGAAGTAATTGGTGCATGGTGGCTCCCAGATAGAGTAATTGTTTTGGGCTGGAGTAGGATGAACATTGGGTTGCCCTTTGAGCTAAAGCAGAATGCGTATTAACTGTATAGAGGTCTGACATAAACTTAAAATCTTTGACGTGGCCTCTCTTTGGTCTCTGTTTCTGAAACTGGAGTATAAGGAGATGCTTCTACTGTAGGTGAATTTTATGTTCATATTTCACATGATGAGCATGCTTCTCCGGAATTACCATTTTGCACACTGGAAGACTAAACTGCTGGAAGTACTCTATCTCACTTGCTCTGCAGTACTTATGCTTGGAACAAATTTAATTTTGTGTCTTTCCATGCAGCCATAAAAGTACAGTAGTATCTTGTCAGTTCTCTATTTTGGCTGTAAGACCTTTGGTGCTTTGCAGGATTTTATTAACAAGTGAGGTAAAAACAATTGAAAAAAGGGTTTGTGACGATACGTGGAGATACAACTACATAAAAGCGATGATGTATGTATAAAAAAAAGGAAATTTAGACTGAAAAGCTGCTTTAATGGTGTGATTTATTGGACTACATTATAGCCTCCCAAGGGAGGTGGTAGAAGCCCCATTAAATAATGGAAAAACTCATATCTCCTGAGGGCCAGAACATATGGGAACTAAACGTAAGAAAACTGAACAGATTTTATCTAAGCTAGAACTGGCCAGTTTCTCCTGCCATTACAATATTCCCAAAGGAGCAGCAGAACAGATATGCAACATTTTCCTATCATTTGTATTTGTATGGCATAAACAGTATGAAGTATGTTCCAAAATAATTTCCCTTGATGATGATTATTTGTTACTATGCAAAGTAACCGGTTTAACAGTAGGAATATTGTCCTTAAATTAATCATTTCATATTACGGCCATTCAAAGAAGCAAAGAATGAGCCATTCTTTTGTATAATTAGCCTGGAAAATTCTCGCTTAAGAATCATGTACTTAGGACTTGCTTTTCCACAAGTAAAAGGGAGTTTTTGCTCTTGACTTCAGTGGGAACAGTCAAAGAGCCAGTTTGTCAGGAGATGCTAAGGCCTTTTTGAAATTGGTTGTATTTGATTTTACTCAATATACGGAAAATAATACTTAGTATCTCATTGACAAAACCCGTTCCATCTAGGCCTACCCACTGCTGAAGTCATTAAACTCCTACTAACATTTTGAGAACTGAATTGCATGTTTAACCCATGAAAGACCCAAACGTCCCTTGTTTTGTACTTCGTTTAGTCCTCTGAACTTTTGAAAATGAATATAAAGTCCTACTCTATCACTGCTTTAGGGTTTACAATGCAATTGCGCTTCCTTGGCTTTGATAAAAGGAGAGTCTTATCAACGTTCTATATTTCAGCTATTGGAAAAGTAAAGACCCGCTTATGCAAGGTTGCTTGTAAGAATTCTTTTTTCATACACTAGAATTATGCATCAAGACATTTTGACTATAATGCAAAAAGCCTATCTATTATATTACCACCTGAATGTGTTATTAAAATGTTACAGGAGTGCTGCACTTTGATGGTTTCATGCAGTCAGAATGCAACGAACAGCATTTTAGAATCCCATCTTTGCATTACTATTTTTAAGGGTATCGATTTTTTCTAATAGCCTTTCTGAACTGTTTCTTGCATTCAATGAGGTTTCTTTATTCCCTAATTACAGAAAACTTGCTGAAGATAATACTGTTTTGAAAGGCTTTTTTTCCAGTTTAGTTTTGTTTTGTTATGCTGACGTTTATGTAAATAAAGGCCTGTTTACTCAGTTTCAATATATAGTAGTTTTAAATCAGAGAAAGCTCATAATAAATATGAAACTAGAAGATTCCTTTTTGTAAACACATCTGCAAGCCTGACTGCATCTCACTAAGCATTTTATAGGTTCATTATATGACTTGGCTCACATTGAAGTCACCTCAAATTTTATTTTTATTTTTTTCTAACCATCATATGAATAAACTTTTGCTTCTGTTTAGACTGGAAAATATCCGGTATCTGCTTATAACCTACAGATTCAGGAAAACATAACGGTTATTACTGGCAGTAAGGCATTTCTCTACACCTGTGTGTCACATACTAAACTTTAGAAGGGGTCAGAAGAGGTGTCATTTACTAGAACTGCATGGTCTATTTTACGTAGAGACCCAAAGTTAAAATGAATTGCCTTTCACTTGTGTAGATGTGAAATGTTTGCAGCAAAGTTAACTGACATGCGTAAGTATATAACCAATGGTAATGAGGGATGGTTTCTAAACATCCTGTTGTTATAGTTTGACCAAGAGCCCTGATAACGATTATAAAAACTGTTTGTTTATTTTTTATTTTTTTTGTCCCCTTTACAGCTCAGATGGTTTTGGAGAGCTTTAGCATTAGCTGCCTAAGGACTGGCTTAAGAAGCAGTTTAGAACAACCTCAGCTATATACCTGCAGCAATACAGTGCTCTAACAGGCTACATTGGACCAGCTTTCCATCTGGTGCTCTTGTCGTTAAGATTCTTACCACTCTTACCTCTCTACAGCCTACAGTGTACTCAAAGTGTATAAGATTAGGTCTTTGTTAAGAAGTTATCAAGAGCTATTTCAATGTTCCCAGGAAATTCAACATAGTGTTGTTATCAATTACATAATCCTATAAACTGTAGAAGGACAAAGATGCACATATATGCAGTCATGGTTTCAGCATGTACAGTATTTAAGACTGCATTAAGGCATTCTTGAGAATGCATGAGCAAGTAATATAATGAGGCATATGTACTATATGTTGAAGGGTATTAGAATTAAAACATTACATACTTTTAACAAGATGCTATACTTTGCAAACTCATTGACTTCTGCATAAACTCACCATTTGTAGCAATGGCAATGTCAAGTCCATCAATGACAATACCTGTATTATAGCTCAAAAGATTCTTTCATGCGTAACAAATGATTAACTCCTTATCAGCATGAACAAAATGTTACTTGTGTTATTTAAATGTTATTATTGACAGTTATTATAAGTTGTTATCTGCAGCTAGCTAAGATATCAGCAATTTCTGGAGGACAGTGTTATAAGAATTGCATGTTCCAAGACTGATATTGGAACTTAGTTACTTGGTCAGCTGGATGGGAAAATTTTAATTCATCAACGTGAACAGTGTTGCAAAAAGTAAATATGGTTAAGATCAGTCATGTCCTACTTATTGTTTGGGTGGATATAGAACCATCTAAAAGCTTGAAAAAAAGATACACAAAAAATTTACTTAATATTAGCATTGCTTGTAAATCTTCAAGCAATAATTATTTATTAAATATTTACTTGAGGTGAAAATTAGACTTCAACAGTTGAAAATATATTCAAAGATGCTTGAATCTGTAAGGATTTTCTTCTCTAAATTTAAACTTTAAACCAGTCTCTTGAGATTCATCTTGTTTCAGAAAGCCCTAGGGAACAGCAGGAAATTCATACATATCTAATATTAGTCAAAACAACCAATGAAGTAACCATGCTAAAAGAGCAATTATGCAGACTATTTATGTAAGTATGGAGTAAGAATTACATGTTTTTATTTGGAACATTAAAAAGACTTGTAAATTATTTAAGTTAAGAAGAGATATTTTGAGTGATTTTGACCAATTTATTTACAATGTATATATATGTATCACAGAATCACGGAATCACAGAATCACAGAATCACAGAATCAATCAGGTTGGAAGAGACCTCTGGGATCATCAAGTCCAACCATTGCCTTGACACCACCATGTCAACTAGATCATGCCACTAAATGCCATGTCCAGTCTTTTCTTAAACACATCCAGAGATGGTGACTCCACCACCTCCCTGGGCAGCCCGTTCCAATGTCTAATGACCCTTTCTGAAAAGAAATCCTTCCTAATGTCCAACCTGAACCTCCCCTGGCGAAGCTTGAGGCTATGTCCTCTTGTCCTATTGCTAGTTGCCCGGGAGAAGAGGCTGACTCTCACTTCACTACAACTTCCCTTCAGGTAGTTGTAGACTGCAATAAGGTCACCTCTGAGCCTCCTCTTCTCCAGGCTAAACAACCCCAGCTCCCTCAGCTGTTCCTCATAGGTCAGACCCTCCAGACCCTTCACCAGCTTGGTCGCCCTCCTCTGGACTCACTCCAACACCTCAACATCTTTCTTGAAGTGCGGGGCCCAGAACTGAACACAGCATTCAAGGTGAGGCCTCACCAGTGCCGAGTACAGAGGGATGATCGCTTCCCTAGACCGGCTGGCTACATTATTCCTAATAGAGGCCAGGATGCCATTGGCCTTCTTGGCCACCTGGGCACACTGCTGGCTCATGTTTAGCGGGCTGTCGATCAGCACCCCCAAGTCTCTTTCAGCTGGGCTGCTTTCTAACCACTCTTCCCACAGCCTGTAGCGCTGCACGGGGTTGTTGTGGCTGAAGTGTAAGACCCGGCACTTGTTCTTGTTGAACCTCATGCCGTTGGTCTCAGCCCATCTATCTAACCTGTCCAGATCCCTCTGTAGGGCCTTCCTACCCTCCAGCAGATCGACACTCCCACCCAGCTTGGTGTCATCTGCAAATTTACTGAGGGTACATTCAATCCCTACGTCTAGATCATCTATAAAGATATTGAACAGCACCGGCCCCAGAACTGAGCCCTGGGGAACACCGCTAGTGACCGGCCGCCAGTTGGACTTTGCCCCATTCACCACCACTCTCTGAGCTCAGCCATCCAGCCAGTTTTTAACCCATTTAAGAGTCCACCCATCCAAGCCCTGGGCAGCCAGTTTGTCTAGGAGGATGCTGTGGGAGACAGTGTCAAATGCGTTACTGAAGTCTAGATAGACTACATCCACAGCCCTGCCCTCATCTACTAAGCAGGTCACTTTGTCATAGAAGGAGATCAGGTTGGTCAAGCAGGACCCGCCTTTCATGAATCCATGTTGGCTGGCCCCGATGCCCCCATTGTCCTGCACGTACCGTGTAATGGCACTCAGGATGATCTGTTCCATCACCTTGCCTGGCACCGAGGTCAGGCTGACAGGCCTATAGTTCCCTGGATCATCCTTCCGACCCTTCTTGTAGATGGGTGTTACAGTTGCTAATTTCCAGTCAGCTGGAACTTCTCCAGTTAACCAGGACTGCTGGTAGATATCATAGCAAAATATTTAAATATATTTGTATTTTCATATTCATTTCAACCATAACTAGGTTAAAACTATTATAATCTTCAGAGAACAGAATTACTTTGTATTTTATGGAAAATACATACAAATGTTTGTTTGTGCCAGAGATAATTTATTTAACATTTATTTAAACTTTTTTTGACTTAAGAGATGTGGCAAAATTAATTAACCCCGTGTTTTCAGTAATAATAAAATAATAGTATTGCTCATGCATATAATAGCTTTAAAATCTGATTTTTTATATTTTCCTGATCTAATCTAATGATGGAGAATTATGTATATTTTAATGAGCCTGGAAACCAGTCTTCAGTTATCTTCCATCTCCTAGGATAGATATGCTTCTAGAGGAACAGCAGAAGGTATTCACAAAACCCATGAATTAATCCTTTCAGAAACGCCTTTCTTATTTTAGTATCATATATAATCCTCAGTTATTCATGTTTCTTGTGAAGTCTCTTATTAGATGAAGAAAATCGTGTGTTCAGAGGTATTTGCACTGAAACATGGGGTGAAGAAACAATGTCAAGAATTAGGGTCATGGAAAGACCTTTGGAATCTCTGTGCTATTCAAAGACAATGCTTGAGAAGCATCAGAGAATTCTTACTAATTTAGGTCAGTTCAGAACTTCTTCACAGCCATTCTATTGGTTGCTTTCCTGCAAAAAGGAGATAACTGACTTGGCAGTAAATAGGTCATCTATGTCCAAATGTGTGTGGGGGTTATTATCAATTGATTTGACAAAGCCATTTTGAGGATTTATTCTGGCCAGGTATAGTTGATGACAATTGTCTAGACCAGAGAGAACTAGACTCTTTCACAGTCACTTTTCTGACTCATTTGATATGTATGTGTAAGTATAGAATGTATTTTACACTAAACATGCAAGCTTTTCATTGACTGTAAGCTGAAGGTAGAATGACTAGCTCAGCTAGTTGGCTCAGCTAACTCCAATAGAGGTGTCTGTAGGGTAGAAATCTGTATTTACTCCTTATAACTCTCCATGCAATTACACTTCACGTTCTCTAGGTCTCTACTGTTAGATTAGCTACCTGAGCTGCTACTTTGATTGGTTATGTTTTTGGTGTCACCCAGCACTTTGGGTTGATCCCAGAATGATATAGCTGGACTGCCAAAAAAGGGAAATTGAGGATGGGTATGATTTCAGTTTGAACTCTGCCTTTACAGAGGCTCAAGCCATATAGGCTGGCAAGGCTAACCATAACTGAGCAAAGGTGCTTAACAGTATGCTGTGCAAAAACATGACTAGATCTAAGAAAAGATTTGGATGCCTAGAATTAGGTCCTTCAATTGAAAACCATGAGTTGAAAGCTGAAAATCTGAAAACCAGGTATACAGAGCTGCTACTTTTTGAGAGGTCATGTCTCATGCATACATGACACTGAATCCCACCAGATTTCAGAAACTAGTCCTTTTTACATCTAAACAGAAGCATTTCAGCTGCTAGGGCTTTTTAAGAGAAACTCCGTGTGCAGTTAATTAGAATAGGGCTTACTAAACAGTGCAAGCATAGCTGCTTTCATTTAAGACGTCAGAAGAAAAAGATCAGCCCTCATTCTCATATAAAAGCTCAGTGATCAGAATATTTACCCTAGTTTCTGAGTACAATCCCTGTCTGTCAAGGCAGATTTTGTCCAAGTTCCTCTTTTAGAGTAGTGCACAAATGACATGGGGAGGATCGAAACAAAAAAGGAAAGGAACTCACTCTCTTGTTCTTTTAAGAAATTATTTTCTGGACTGTCTGCTCAGGAAGGCACATATGAAGCAAGACACTGTCTCCCAGAATTCAGGAGCATAGCTGCATGTACCTTTCTCTATACCAGACAGGCATTTGTATAGGGTGGCAGTAATGAATGGGATGAATCTGAGCACAGGGATGAAAACATGTTGCTTGAAATTCTCTCTTCAGTACTTTTTTTCTGTGACAATTTTTGTCTGTTTTTAGGATGAAAAATAATCATAAGATAACAAACGGTCTTAGGGACAAGGCCAGAATCTAGGTACCATCTTTCTGAAGTCAGTCTAGCAGTTACTCTTGCAGTTCCACCTCCTGGGTAGTATTCATAAACTTCTGGTGTTGAAGAATTAAACTAACAAGTAGATGTCTATTTTCCTTCATGGTTTCAGTGTTTCTCTTCTTCCTCACAAACAGAAATAACCCCTCTTCATTTATTTTACCTAGAACAGGGTGAAGATACTGTCCTAACACCTTTTAGCTTTGCATTTCTGGGAAAAAAATAAAAGATATATTTTTGTCTGACAAGCATAACATTATAAGCCTTCCAACTAATATGCCTGCCTTTACTGCTCTTTTCTGCCTCTGTTCTGTTTCACATTCTAGAAAAGCCTACAGTGCTAAAGTTGAATTAGAGAGCAGTACTAATTGAAGATCAACTGGAAGAAATCAATGAAGACATTATTATATAGTAACTGTTACTATTATCCTAAAAGAAACAGTGGTTCAGAAAGAAAAAAGAAATAATTGGTGTGATAGATTCCTGAACAAAATCATGTAAAATATGAAGATTCAGTAACCGCAAACAGGTACAGGAACAATTTTACCTGCTGTGGACCAATGCTTCATATTGTAATCCCGAGAAAGTCATGCAGCAACATAGGTTGGCAATTACAGTGCTGTGGATTTTCAAGCATAATTTAATTATTTCACAGCCAATAAATTGGTGTTTATTTTTACAGGAACAAGCATGGGGTGAATACTTTTAAAACCACTATGTCATTCTTTACTTCCAAATATTCTAATTTGTTAATTATTAACTGAGCTACAGTTCATACTATGGGATATTTTGATTTATAATTAATCTTTGACAAAACACATTATTCCACCGTATCTGATCTGATTTAACAAAGTTTTTTTTGTTGTTGTTCTGTTACTAGGGTAATAGTTACTTTTGAAATGTTTACCCTTTCTGTGCTTTAATTTCTAGCAAAACGAAGTTTATAAACTTGAGCTAGAGAAAGATACTTTGTGTCAGACCCCATTTAGAACAAAGGAGTTCTGATCTATTCAAGTCTAGAGTGTTATACCGATTTACTTGAGAATCTGGCTCAAATATATATTTTTAACTCTAATTAAACAGATTTATTTAATTAAGTTTTAAATTGATGTAGGGAAAAAAATCCTCAAATCTTTCTTTTCTAATTGAAAGACACCATTCATTAGAAAACTGTGAAAAAAATCTGTAGGATCGTCAGGATATTTCTGTGGAATTTTAGTTTAATAATAATTCATTTTTTTCTCACAATAAAAAAAAACCAAAATAAAACATCATTACAGTGGGCTTTTGACATTAACTAAAATGATGATATCTTGGTAACCGTACTGCAAAAAAACAATTATTCTGTTTGGTTTTCATTTTAAATATAAATTATTAGTATTGTACCTAAAATAGAGTGTGTTTATACACACACACAGTGTGGTGGGTTGACTTTGGCCAGCTGCCAGATGCCCACCCAGCTGCTCTCTTACTCCATCTCCTCAACACGACAGGGGGAGAAAAAAAAATGGAAAAGCTCATGGGTCAACCTAAAGACTGGGGATCGCTTACCAATTGCTGTTACAGGCAAAAGAGACTTGATTTGGGGAAAATTAATTTAAATTACTGCCCATTAATTAAAAATAGAGTTGGATGGTCAAAAACAAAGACAAAAATTAAAATTACCTTTGCCCCTTTTTCCTAAGCTCAATTTCACTCCTTCATTCCCGATTCCTCAAACTCCTCCTTCATCAGAGTGATGCTGAAATGGGGGCTGTGGTCAGCGCATACTCTCTGCTGCTCCTTCCTCCTCGTGTTTTTCCCCTGATCCAGCTTGGGCCCTTCCATGGGCTGCAGTCCTTCAGGATGAACAGGCTCCACTGTGGTCTCTCCTGTGGGCTGCAGGGGAATTTCTGCTCCAACTCGTGGAACATCTCCTCCTCTCCTCCTTCTCTGAACTTGGTGTTCGCACCAAGTTCTTTTCCCTCATTCCTCACACTTTTTTTCCCTCATTCTCTCTCTGCTATGCAGCATTTTGCCCTTTCTTAAATATGTTTTCCCCAAGGTGCCACCACCTTGGCTGAGGGGCTCAGCCGTGCCCTGCTGTGGATACATTGGACCCAGCTGGAACTGTCTGGAACCAGCTCACAGAGGCCCCTGCAGCTCCCTGCTGCCAACACTTGGACATCTACACCCAATACAGTACGTAAATATAAATATACCTCCAGGTATATAGAATTTTTCTGATTTTTCCATTTGTAAACCAATAACAGGCTCCACAACAGGGCATCAGCAGGAATTAAACTTACGACCTATCAAACCCGTCTCCTTTGGCTGTACCTATAACTGTAGTACTCATTCGTTCAGGCAGTGCTGAAAGACTAATGTCCAAAGTAATTATAAACTAATGATCCAGATAGCCATATGATCTTGCTTTTACACTGGATATCTATATTGTATTCATTGTATTGAATGACTAGACCACAAGAATATGATCTGCAAGTGTTATTGGCAGATTGAGATCCTTTATTTCAAATGGAAGAAACCTCATATTAAAGGTTTCAGGTTCAATCTCTACAGGTGATCTCCGTTTAGGTATATTACATGTGAGAGTAATAGAACGGAACAAAAGGTGATATAAAGAACTTTATTAAAAATGTTCTTGCATATTTACGCAACGTGTATACAGGAATTTTTAATATACACATTCATCTTCGATTCTAACACAGAATGAGAAGTTAACTCTGCAAACACAATAGGGCTATTGAATCATAAATGTTACATTGATGACTAAAGTTTGTAACATCAAACTTATAATCATGTCTCTTAAATCAGTATGGTTTTATTTTTAAATTAGGTTGTTATATTAGCTTTATTAGCCTCTGTGACAAAATACATAGCAATTTTCTGTTTTAAAGACAAACTGCAAAGAGATTAGCAGAATTTATTGCAAATACAGGATAACAAAAGATAGTTTCAAAGGTTCTTTTTAACTTTTGTGACTATGCTTATTTATATATCTAGCTTGTGTACTAAAAATACAAGGGAAAATTAGGATGCAGAAAGCTGAATTAGGTTAGCAATGGCACAAGACTCATATCTGCAGATTTTCCAGTCATATCTAAATGAGGACTGAATTAATCTAAAAGTCTGAAAAGGGTTGCTAAGCTATGGTTCTAATGAACAGAAAACAGCAGAGATGGGAACATAACTCTACACTGATGCCAGTAACAGATTTATTGCAGAATTTCCCATGGTCATCAAACTGTGTGTAATTGGTAGCCAATACCCCCTGCCATATAATTACTGAAGCTTTCTGAAATGTTTAGTTTTCTGTTGACTACTGAGGACTTTTATATGTGCATTTATCCTTGGAAAGAATATATAGCTCTCTTTTTTCAATAAAGTGAACGCCATTGATCTTGAAAAAATAAAAAGGTATTTTAATGATAGAGCTACACTAGCAATTTCTTATGGAACTTGCTTCACTGTAGGTCCCTGTCAGACTGGGTTTTAGTTACATGGAAAAGTAGAGTAGTTTGGGGCAGCAATGTAATTTTTAGTTACCAGACGGTCAAATGTCTCCATAGCCAGTGTTAATCTTGCAAATGACCTAAGCTGGGTTTTAAAACAAAGCTGAAGTATTAGATTTTTGGATTAAGGTGTAGAAGATTTTGGCAGCTTGTTTTTTTTTTTGTTTTGGTTTTTGGTTTTGGTTTTGTTTTAAATTTTGTTTTGGTTTTGTTTAAAGCAAGCTTATTATAGACAGATAACTATTAATACATACGTATCTAAAGTCAAACTGAATTTGTTTTAGGGATCTATTTTGAAGGACAAATACACAAAATGAAGCTAGAGAGAAATTACTTAGACCAGGAACCTGTACCATCAAATTCCAGCATTTTCATGCACTTATATTTCTGGACTGCTTTTCTCAAATTCTGAAGCATTTATATACTGCTTTATAGTGGCCCACAACATGCAGATACACAGGCACATCCCCGCAAACAGCAGAACTGTGAAATCTCTATACAATGCACATACAGGCTAATGGTGAGAACAAGGACGTAACAGCTAGGGTAGGTGGATGTTGCAAGTACAAAAAATGCATGGCAAAAGGTGATCCATTCTCAGATCTCAGAAGTTATATTAACTCTCTTCATTTGTTTAACTAACTTTAAATTAACAACTAATTGGGTGATAAATGAATTAGAGGTGTATCCATAAGTTTACAAAATCTTTCAGCCTCTACAACTAGCCATCTACATAAAAGATCAACAAAAATCCCACATGAAAAAACAAAATGAAGATTTGGCTGAGACCACTCTCCTTCTTAGTTCTGTGGTTCCTCAGAGAATTTCAAATTCATTTTCCTGTACTTTAAAAATGCAGTCAGATAATGTTGATCTCACCTCCTTTTTTTTTTGCTAAAAAAAGTCTAAGATTGGCATGCAAAGTTAGAAGATTAGTTTTCCTCATCTTTTTTTTTCATGCACCAAAGTCATCAAGGGAATGATAAAATTCTTATTTAAATTTTTGATGACTACTGAAAGTTGTTGATGAGAAAATACCAGATAAAATATGGATTGAAACAGTCAGTATACTATGCAAATTATGAATGGTAAATTGGACAGATTGATTAGATCCTAGTAGGTGGAATAGTTTGAGAAATGATGCCTGTCATCTAAGCTTTTTGACAGGTGTCAAGTAAATGGAACAATTTTTTTTAAGGGATACCTTTTAATTGAAATAGAATTCTATAGGAATGCTTTTTTCTGTGCTCAGGGTCCAGCTATCAGCTTGTTGAATTCTGGAATAAACTATAGCTACTTCTTCCCTTCATTTCCAGGCATCATTCCTGAGTTAGGATCACTTGATATTCCATTTTTGTATATATATATAGATTGCGTACATGTGTGTGTGTGTGTGTATTTTTTTGAAAATGAATCTTCTGAGAACTAATTCTTAAAAAGGTATTTTAAATAAAAAAAGGTGGAGGCAAACTCAACCCAGAAAAATGGATATGGTAACTTTAAAGTGCTTCACGAAGTTTCAGCCACCCAAATGCTGCAATATCAAAGTGAATGGCATCAATAAAATTCCAAAACTCTTCGAAAACGTATCCACAAACACATAGTTAATCATTGTTATTACGTTAAGTATAGTGAAGCAGTGATAATTTACTTGGTAAATTACAGCATATTATGGAGTATACTGTAAACACATATTCATAGGAAAAAATTACATATTTTAAAAGAGATAAATCAAAACTTCCCCTTGTAAACGACAAATCCTTTCACATAGATATGATGCAAAGACATATTTAGCAAGCATATGTATGCCTTTTAAATCAGAATTTCACGGATTTTAGTGGCATGATGTAGATGTGTTTGGTCAAATATGTAGGTGTTAAGAAACAACTCTTAGTGGAAGCTTTGGTCAATGGAAATGTTCACACTCAAAAAAAATTAAAAAAAATAAAAAATCCCAAATGTTTTTAACAATAAAGTATTTCACTTCAGTGAATACAGTATTTTCCATAGTTCTAAGTTTATATGCTACAGGGTGAACATATTAAGAAACAATAACAAGATATATGTATCTATCTGTTTATATTTGTTCTCATGCCTCTAATACCTAAGTGCCTGAAAATAAAAACTGTTTATAAACAGGCAAGTAAGAAAAGCAAATCTGACCAGCCTCCTTTATTAGCCAAGCCTAAAGAAATGCAAGATTTAAACACAAGGCAAAATTAATCAAACTTTCATTTAAATAAGACATGGCAGTCTTAGATTTTGTTCTAGTTGCTTTCTCTTCACCCATAATATTCTATTGAATGCAATAGTCTATGTTTCAATAAGCTTTTGGTTACAGCATGCTTAGATTGGCTTCAAATTTCGCAAAACAGTGTATAAGAGGAATGGGAGTCTTAGGCCTGCAGAATCAATACGTTGATAATTGAGGTTACCAGTTACAGTTCATTTTCCACAAATACTTATGTAGCTGCATGCGTATGACTTGAACTCCCATGTGTATGGTTTGTTGAATCAGAGTACATGAAGAAAAAAAAAAGGGGTAAGTTGTATCTGTTTTTAGACAAGGAGTGATGAATTCAAATCAGTGGGGGGCCTAGTCAAGTCTCTGGCAAGGTCTCCCTCTGCTCTACCTCAATATGCCTGTCTCCATATTCCCTTTGTGTTTCCCTTCTGTCCCATGGCAGTGTCGTTATTCTCAAGTCGCCACTAATCATCTTTCCTTTACTGAAACACACTATATTTCTCCTGTCACAATCCTGCAGTGTTGGAGGGTGCCAGGTTGGTGGCTGAAAAATACTAATTAGCTAGGTGACTTATATCACATATTCCTTCTATCTTCACAAAGTACCGAAGAACATATAGAGATGTTATGGAATCAAACAGGACAAACATATTGTTGGTTGGATGTGTGTCTAAATGAAGAGTTACTTGAAAGGCAGGGAGACTACTGTTGGTTTGTAAAGTGAGCAAGAAACATTTGCAGTAGTGATTTTAGGAAGCCAATTTTAAACGTAATATCACATCTGCAGCTGTTTGGCTAGCAACCTGAAAAGTCTTCCTTTTTAGATATTTGCATGTTGCCCAGGGAGATTGTGGAGTCTTCATCCTTGGAGATACTCAAAAGCCATCTGGACACAGTCCTGGGCAACTGGCTCAAGGTAGCCCTGCTTGACCAGGCAGGTTAGACAGGATGACCTCCAGAGGTCCCTTTCAACCTCAAACACTCTGTGATTCTGTGACATATTTTATATTTTTATAGTTTATAAGTATACTGACCATAATTGTATTTTTAAATTATTCTCAGGTCATTTTATCATTCTGTAAAAATATTAACTTGCAGGAATTTGTAAATCATTAACACGAATTCCTTTTTTAATCTGGTAATTTACTTCAAGTATGCAGTGTACGGAGCAGCAACATAGAATGAAGCTATTGACATCCACTACTCTAACTTAGTAACATTACAAACCACTTGATCTTCACTTTTGTGTTTTCCACAATATGGGACAACCTCCTTGAAAAGAGTGTCTCTCTCTTAAAAGGGAAACTGTTTTTACCTTCCAACTCCAGTTGTTAATCAATGCAAAACTCTTAGTTATGGCTGAAACTTCTTATCATGATATCATAATTTTGCTCTTGAAATGTAGTTTTCGTTTTAAGCTATTGATAACAGAAACTAGATAAGAAACTTTACTTTGCCTTCCAGCATTAGAAAATGTCTTGCACTGCTAATCGATTATCTCCTTGCTTTTAAAATAACTCTACTTTGGGAATAATAGGATTCTGTATATGAATATACAATGTGCCCTTGTGTGCACATGCATATGTACGTAGATGAGTATGTACTCTGTCCTTTTTGTGAATATAAGGTAGAGTTTTAAGTAACTCTGTTCTCAAGGAAAAGGCATTCCTTTCCTCTCTTACGGAATCTGAGATGAAATCTTTTAAACACTAATACAAAAATAGGTTTCACAGCTGAACCAGGATTTCAGGCTTATAGTTAGCATATTTTTTTAATATTTATTTTTTCATGCTGCATTAAAATTAATATATAGTTAACCAATAGGCAGTCTCTTCACGTGTTCAAATGTCATTTTAATATGATATATAAAATGTGGAAAGTTACTTTTTTCATTATGGTAAGAAGAACAAAATAAAAGTTTTATATCAGGCATTTTTTGTATCAAGAATTGTAATTATGTAGACAAATATTTCCAACAATTGATGTTTTTCATAGTAATGTTTAAAAACTCTAATCAGATCAGGAGTAATGTGGCCAAACCATAAAAGATAATTTTCTTTACAAATGAGACCTCTTCTTAATTAAAAAAAGAAACAAAATAAGTTTATCAATAATATTGGAAAATACAAACTCCTGTACCAAAGTAATTTGTTCAATGCTGGTGTAAGTTTCTCATCTCTCCTATAGCACTGCAAAAAACAGTCTATGAACTGATCAAAATTTCTCATTTTTCATAAGGAATGCAAGCTTTTAAACAGTAGCGTAAGTTTTTCAAAAATTCTTGTGAAAACAGTTTTTCCATAATGTGAGTAGGGGCTAAAGGAACACAGGAAGGGGAAAAGCGCCACCTATTGGTCATAGCTTGTAGTCTGATTCGTTCCTTTTGGTACCTGTTGTGTTCAGTGAGCACAGCCGGCATTTTAGATGCACGTCTATTAGAAGTTTCAATATTTTCAGGCTTCATGCTAAGGTGTTTCAAGAATATATATTAAAACATAACTAAAGCCAAATTAATATTTTACATAGTAGTAATCCTGTAACACAGGAACAAAAAATATTTTCCCTTCTTTCCCTTCCTTCCTTTCTTTCTCTCTTTCTCTTTCTCTCTTTCTTCCTTACCTCCTTTCTCTATTCTTTTATCCCATTCTCCCCCCCTCCCCCCTCCGCCGCTTTATTACTGCTCTCTCTTTTTCCTGGGGTATCTCCCTCTCTCTGTCTTTCTTTGCTTGCTTGCTTCCTTCCTTCCTTCCTTCCTCCTTTCAATCCCTGTTTCTCTTTCCCCTTTCCCTCCTCCTTCTCTCTCTCCTCTCTCTTGTTCTCTCTTGTATCTCTTGTATTTCTTTTTTTCTCTTTAAAAAGAGCTTTCTTTTGTGAGGTACAGTACTGAGGACTTGGGGAACAGCTTTAACAGAAATTCTGTTACAATTAGTAGAACATGAGGCTATACAAACTGCCATACCTTCAGACTTGGTGGAGAACTTTGCATGCTGAATGGACAAGCTCGTATATCTGCCGGTAGTTAAGGGGATAAACAGTTCGTTTTCCCTTGGATGAAGGTGCGTTTTGCTACAGATATCAAAAAGTTGACAACAAAGCCATTCTGATTTATAGTTCAAAGATTGTTGTGCAGATATTGCAATATGTTTTCGGCATATTTCAAATCCTATGAAGATTTCTGTAATTTGACATTTTTTTTTCCAAAGAGGCATTAATGAGGTACATATTGTGACTTTTAAATCACTAGGTTCAATAATGAATAGTTCATTGACTGCTGGTTCAATGAATTGTGTGGAAATTCATGGACCATGCAGGCAAAGAGAAAAGGTAACTGTTATTATTCCAAACGAATATTTTATGTCTTAGTGGCATTGTGAAAGATTGACCTTCACATGAGATATTGCTGTTCTTGCATTACCACCCTGATATCAATAGAAAACTGCTTTTAATCTACACAAAGGGTCCTGTTATCCTCTCAATGCGTGGGGGATTATCATGCTTAACTCTCCAGAACATCAAGAGGCAAATAGACCCCACAGTCTCTATTGCTGTGAAGCAATTTCTTGAACATATTTCACATGCTTTTAAATGATGGTTTTGAAAAGTTCTGGGTTTTTTTTTTTTGTGTGTTTTGTTTTGCTTTGTTTTAGATTAGGAAGTTGACATTTTGTTGTAAACTTGCGCAAGAACACTATTCGGTATGTAGTAAGTAAGGATTTGCTGAGTTCTCAGTATTAGTAACTAGATTAAAGTATTAATGATCATCTCAGTTAACCATACTCTTCTCAGTAATGCTCATTGTAGAAGCTAAGTATTGTGTTGTAACGAAACTGTAAATGGGGTATCTATATAGAAATCTAGCAAAGGGCATATCTCATTTACAAAGAAATATAGGTATTAATGATAATAGATTTGTTTATTAATAATTATTTTAATAATCTACAATTGTGATGGTATTCTTCCTTACTAAAACTACATTGTGTATCTATCTATCTCTTTCATTTCCAGATCAATAAGGTAACCATGGGTTACTGTGTTCTTATAAATATATAAACAAATACATATATCTGTGGGTATGTGTGTACTGAGTCTGCTCAGTAAAAAATTTTAAATATTAAAAAGAAATATTGTATCCCATATTTCATCTATTCTTACAAGACAAGAATGACAGTATTAAGATGCACATTCAGGATAGCACTCTTTCTACTTTGAACGCTGTCAAGAACAAAGTGCTTTACAGACTTAAAATAAATCTAGGTACTAATCCATTGAATTTCTGACAACAGGAGCCCAAGGTTTCCATGCACTTAGCTGAGTACTGCATAAGAGCTTGTGCATTATTTATGTCCACTAATGGTGTTGCAATGCTCTTTGTGTGAAGCAGTGACAGTGCAATCTACTAAGATAGCTGCTGCTGTGGACAAAGCCATACATTTTCCTGGGCTTGAATTTTTGACAGAATACTCTATTAATGCCAATTCTGCTTAAGTAAATGCTGAACAGGGGTCAGTTCCTCCCCCTCATTCCCCTTATTATTTAAGAAAACAGTGCCATAAAACTGAAAATTATGTTCTGGGCTTTGCTGAATTTTGCAACACAATAGTAGCTGATAAAGGTCATTCTGCTTTTTGTCTACATTTATGATTTTGTGTGATGGTCCACAGACTAAATAGGAAAGCTCTTAGCATTGAAGAAGGGAGGTGTTATTAATTCCAGTTTCATTGCCATTATACTCTTCAGCGGATCAATAGAATTAAATGAGCTGAGATATTAGGAAAATATTGTGAAGAGAAGTAGGGTGGTATTATTTGACCAAGGTTAGGATGAATAGAAAATAAAGAACCATTTATACTGGGATGTCAATAAATCATAGAACTCATATATAAAATGGAATAGGGCATAACAATCATAAGCTTTCAAATGACCATAATATCTTACTTTTTTTTTTAAATACGTGAATGTTTGGCTGGCAATTTAAAGGGCCACTACAAACATATTTATTTTTTTTTAACTGGATGAATTTAAAAAAAAAAAATATTTATACAGTCGGTATTGTTTAAATTGAATAATCATAATAAGTTTCTAATATTTCTTTTAAAATGTCTGTCTACTTTACTTGCTTCTCTAACCATTTAAGACCTGAAAGTTCTAACGGGGACATGGCTGAACCCTGGGTACATTTTCCTCTGTGCTTTCCTGTTTGTATTGCCTGCTGCCTCTGCAATTTCCATTTCAGCCTTGCAGTTGCTGCTCGTAGCAAAGCTTTTCTGGAGAGCTTGTAAAACATTGCGTACATCAAATAAATCTGCAAAAATGACTAACCCAAAGGACATGAAGTAGCTCCTTTTGGAGTCAGCTTACACAGATGCCTGTGGGAGATAGACAAAGGACTTTCAGGTATTTGAGGAGGGAAAAAAAAAAGGAACAATGGCGATTAGCACATTTGTCTTTATTCTCTCTCAGTAGAGAGAGTATTAACAGCAATATTTCTCACCATTTGAAGAGCTCAGTGACTATAAAGCAAGCTTTTTTCATTGTTTCCCTTCTACAGATAGGAAACTGAGATACATACAGATTAAAATTTCCTAGAGTAACACACCTAAAGGCAGAGGTATAGTCCTGTTGCAAGCTTAACAGTTACTTGTAAGTAAAGTAAGTTTTGAAGATAAGTAGGGTGGTATTCATCTCAGCTAGAAGTGAATTCTTATGTATTTGTTTAATTTAATAACAATATCAACAACAAACCAGGTGAACCTGTGTAATAATTTGGGATAAAACTGGCAAATTGTACATCTAAAGTTTTTGTTTAGCACTAGAATAATTCTATTTAATTTTGATGAGTCTAGTAAGATAGAATTAATCATCTTTCAAACTGTTGAAACTGAAGAAGATCTCCTCATCTTTTTCATGACCATGCTTTTTCTTCACCCATATTCTTCAGCTAATCTCTCACTCTTTCTGTCTGTCCTGTCTCTGTCTCGTAATATAAGCAGTCTTCAAGTTTTTTGATCTTAAAAAAAAAATTCTCTTGTCCTTTCTTAGAATCACAAAATCTTGTCGATTTTTCCAGGATCTCTGGAAGTCTTTTGTCCAATGCCTCCCTCAAAGCACGTCCAGGTGTAGCAGGTTGCTCAGGCCTATGTCCAGATGAGTTCTGAATGTCTCCAAGGATGGAGATACCACAGCCTCTCCTGGCAGCCTGTTCCAGTGTGTGCTCCCACTCAGTATTTATCTGTTTTTCTTTTTGGGACAGAATTTCCTATGTTCCAACTTGCTTCATGACTTTGTCCTGTGCACTGTTGAATCTGGCTCTATCTTCTTTATACCTTCTCACTAGGTAGCTTTTGGTGGCTGTGAGATCCTCTTCCAGCCTTCTTTTGTTGAACATGAACAAATCCTTTTCTCAAGCTCTCATCTTGGCTTTGCAAACTACAGAATTAGTGCTGTAAGCCAGTTGTGTTTGATTAATCAGCAACCTCCTCCAGTCAGTAGTGTTCTTCTTCCAGAAATTTAGGAAACTCCAGGAAGAAATTCCAGGAAGAAATCTTAGTTTCTCTCAGTTTACATATTCTGTCCTCCACCACTTTTCCTCCTGCCCACTCAATCATTACTTCAAAACTTTGTTTGGGGAAATGGATATAACCACTACAATGTTTTGTGGGATTCCTACAGAGTTATGTTTCAACCCTGTTCCTCTTTTCACTTTTAATACTTGGTAAAATTACATCCTCCACCTTTAGACCTCTACATTGTGGAGATTTTCACCTGAAATTATTGTCTAGGCTACTTTAATTGGCATTTCTAATGTGTGATTTACTTACTTTTAATGACTTACGCAGTCACTTGGATGATTTTTTTTCCCCTCCCCACTGACTGTCATAAGGGAGCACTGCTACTAAGTCTTACGTTTTATGTGAGATGAACACTGTCTGCAGAGAACATTTTAGAATATTGACTATGCTTTCTTCTCCTGTACTGATCAGGTGTTTATCTCTCCCCCTTATCTCTCTATTTCTTGTCTCCAAACTATACTCCCTCTGAGAAAATATTGTGAACCTGCCTCTTTAATTACTCATTTTCCCCCTCACAGTCTTCTTTCACATCTGCCATGATGGGTAATTTCACTGTCCTGCTTGTGGGTTGGGTAATATCTTTAATTAACTTCCAGGATGTATCTAAATGTGCAGGTTCTTCTTGCACATTGACTCTGATTCATGGTCTGTGGTATCTTTCCACAAAACTAAAACACTTGCACAGGCTCACATAACTTTGTGTCACCAGGAATTTTTAGATGATCTTTGTGAGTTTTACCCTTTCTATCACATTAAATACCATCTCTTAACTTTCCTTTTCAAGACTACTCAAGCCACCCCTGACCTATATTCACATTAAGCACAGATTTAAACACCAACCTTTGAGCAGTGTGTGACATGTGCCATCACTGTCTGTTTGTAATTTTTTAAAAATCATAAATCATTATAAGGCATGCATTGTATGACGTGGGTGCCTTAAAAACATGTGTAAGCCTACCTGCAGTCTTCCTTCACTTCTCTCCCTTAAAACTCTGATGTGATTTCTTTGGGGGGAATGGGTGGAGAGAGGAAAGGCAAAACAAACATCCTTGACAATACTTATGTCAAATATATATTCAGTACCTTTAGCAAATATATCATTGCTTCCCTGTTCTTACCTTTTTATTTCTAGCTCTTATGACAGCCTTATACTGAGATCAGGCACTGTATATTTGTTTCACCTTTGTGTGAAATCTAGCTGTTCCTTGACTACCAACTCTGAATGCCTATAGTGGAATTCATACAACCTAAGACTGGTAATGGAGATATCTAGACCCAAACTAATGAATTTACAATACCTGCAATCAATAGGGAAAAATAAACATGATTAATCTGATCTGGTTTTGATATCTGCATTTTGATGGAATGTATCACACTAAAATTACTTATTTAAGTGGTCTATGTTTGGTACAATTCTATATCTATGTGAGACAGTGGAGAAAACATTGTTGAGTTAGAGTCCTGAAACAGACAATTACAATGACAATGAGTAGTGGGAAAAAGTTTAGAAGTCCTAAAAAATGCTCAAATAACATAGAAGCAGGTCATGCTTCCTGTAAAAGACTAAGTTCAAAGGTCACTCTTGAGAGACAAAGATTAAATCGTCTCTCTATTTACGCTCTTATATAATTTAGTTTGCAATCTATATCCTATGATTTAGTGGCAATCTATACCTATGATTTAGTGGCTATGATTTAGTGGCAATTACAGAGACTTGGTGGGACGCCTCGCATGACTGGAATGTGGTCATGGATGGCTATGTCCTGTTCAGGAAAGACAGGCCACTAAGGAGAGGTGGTGGAGTTGCTCTTTATGTGAGTGAGCAGCTAGAATGTATTGAGTTCTGTCCAGGGGCGGATCAGGAGCGAGTTGAGAGTTTGTGGGTGCGAATTAAGGGGCAGGCTGGCAGGGGTGATACTGTTGTGGGTGTCTATTACAGGCCACCAGATCAGGATGAGGACGGTGATGAGGCCTTCTACAGGCAGCTGAGTGCAGTCTCGCAATTACAGGGTCTGGTTGTTGTGGGGGATTTCAACTACCCTGATATTTGCTGGGAGGCCTACTCAGCCAGCCATCCTCAGTCCAGGAGGTTCCTCCAGTGCATTGATGATAACTTTCTGATGCAAATGGTGCATGAGCCAACTAGGAGAGGAGCGCTGCTGGATCTTATCCTTACTAAAAAGGAGGGTCTGTTTGAAGAGGTGAAGGTTGAGGGCAGCCTTGGTTGTAGCGACCATGAGATGGTAGAGTTCAGGATCTCATGTGGCAGGAACAGAATAGCTAGCAGAATCACAACCCTGGACTTCAGGAGGGCCAACTTTGGCCTTTTCAAGCAATTGCTAGGGGAAATCCCATGGGACAGGGTACTAGAAGGTAAGGGGGCCCAAGATAGTTGGTTAGCATTCAAGGACTGCTTCTTCCGAGCTCAAGATCAGAGCATCCCAGCAGGTAGGAAGTCAAGGAAGGGTACCAGGAGACCTGCATGGTTAAACAGGGAACTGCTGGGCAAACTCAAGTGGAAGAAGAGGGTGTACAGATCATGGAAGGAGGGGCTGGCCACTTGGGAGGAATAGAAGTCTGTTGTCAGAGGATGTAGGGAGGCAACTAGGAAAGCTAAGGCCTCCTTGGAATTAAACCTTGCAAGAGAGGTCAAGGACAACAGAAAGGGCTTCTTCAAATACATTGCAGGTAAAGCCAACACTAGAGGCAATGTAGGCCCACTGATGAATGAGGTGGGGGTCCTGGAGACAGAGGATAAAAAGAAGGCGGAGTTACTGAATGCCTTCTTTGCTTCTCTCTATACTGTTGGAGGCTGTCCTGAGGAGCCCCGGACCCCTGCGGCCCCAGAAGAAGTCAGGATAGAGGAGGAGTCTGTCTTGGTAGATGAGGGTTGGGTCAGGGACCAATTAAACAATCTGGACGTCCATAAATCCATGGGCCCTGATGGGAAGTACCCGCGGGTGCTGAGGGAGCTGGCAGAAGTCATTGCTAGGCCACTCTCCATCATCTTTGCTAAGCCATGGGCAACGGGAGAGGTGCCTGAGGACTGGAGAAAAGCGAATGTCACTCCAGTCTTCAAAAAGGGCAAGAAGGAGGACCTGGGTAACTATAGACCGGTCAGCCTCACCTCCATCCCTGGAAAGGTGATGGAACAACTTGTTCTTGGTGCTGTCTCTAGGCATATCAAGGATAGGGCGATCATTAGGGGCACTCAGCATGGCTTCACCAAGGGGAAGTCATGCTTAACCAACTTGATAGACTTTTATGAGGATGTAACCCGGTGGATAGATGATGGTAAAGCTGTGGATGTGGTCTATCTCGATTTCAGTAAAGCGTTTGACACGGTCTCCCACAGCATCCTCGCAGCTAAACTGAGGAAGTGTGGTCTGGATGATCGGGTAGTGAGGTGGATTGTGAACTGGCTGAAGGAAAGAAGCCAGAGAGTGGTGGTCAATGGGACTGAGTCCAGCTGGAGGTCTGTGTCTAGCGGAGTCCCTCAAGGGTCGGTACTGGGACCAGTTCTATTCAATATATTCATTAATGACTTGGATGAGGGAATAGAGTGCACTGTCAGCAAGTTCGCTGATGACACCAAACTGGGAGGAGTGGCTGATGTGCCGGAAGGCTGCGCAGCCATTCAGAGAGACCTGGACAGGCTGGAGAGTTGGGCGGGGAGTAATTTAATGAAATATAGCAAGGGCAAGTGTAGAGTCCTGCATCTGGGCAAGAACAACCCCATGTACCAGTACAAGTTGGGGGCAGACCTGTTGGAGAGCAGCGTAGGGGAAAGGGACCTGGGGGTCCTAGTGGACAGCAAGATGACCTTGAGCCAGCAGTGTGCCCTTGTGGCCAAGAAGGCCAATGGCATCCTGTGGTGGATTAGAAGGGGTGTGGTCAGCAGGTCGAGAGAGGTTCTCCTCCCCCTCTACTCTGCCCTGGTGAGGCCGCATCTGGAATATTGTGTCCAGTTCTGGGCCCCTCAGTTCAAGAAGGACAGGGAACTGCTAGAGAGAGTCCAGCGCAGAGCCACGAAGATGATTAAGGGAGTGGAACATCTCCCTTATGAGGAGAGGCTGAGGGAGCCCATGGGTCTCTTTAGCTTAGAGAAGAGGAGACTGAGGGGTGACCTCATTAATGTTTATAAATATGTAAAGGGCAAGTGTCATGAGGATGGAGCCAGGCTCTTCTCAGTGACATCCCTTGACAGGACAAGGGGCAATGGGTGCAAGCTGGAACACAGGAGGTTCCACTTAAATATGAGGAAGAACTTCTTTACAGTGAGGGTGACTGAACACTGGAACAGGTTGCTCAGAGAGGTTGTGGAGTCTCCTTCTCTGGAGACATTCAAAACCCGCCTGGACGCGTTCCTGTGTGATATGGTCTAGGCAATCCTGCTCCAGCAGGGGGATTGGACTAGATGATCTTACGAGGTCCCTTCCAATCCCTAACATTCTGTGATTCTGTGATTCTGTTATCCTGAACTATGACACTGAAAATCTGAAGCAGCTCAAGAGAATTACAAGGAATTTAAGTAGGAGCTGTGTCTGGTCTACATGTCTGGCTTTATAAAGATAGATATATGCCTGACAGCTATGTTGTAAATTTCTATCACTTTTCTTGATTTCAGTGACCAGTTTGCATGTGTTGAGAAGCTGATCCCTTATATCTAGAATAGAAGGAAATAAAAGCAAACTTATTCAGTGTTACTATATAGCAACTTCTCTATTTGTGCTAGCAAATCTGACATAAACCCTGATTTTCAGTGATTTATCTCGGACATAAAAAAAATCACTTCAGTTTAAAGCTGGGTGCACCAGATCTCTGCCTGAAGCAATTTCATTTTTGTAAAATTTGAAAAGCTGGTTGAGCCGATTTTAGTTATAAAAGTGTCAAGAGAGGTTGCTAGTGGTTTCAGACAGTTGTACTCTCACATTTAAAGTACTTCAAATCTTTAAGAGCTCCATTCAATTACAGATATTTTCTAGCTCCTGCAGAAAGGAATCTGTGGAAATTTGACCAGTAACTAGACAGCTGATTCAGCAAGAAAGAAGCAACAAACAGTAGAAGTGTAAGTTACCATTTATTGCACTTGTTTGTTTCTACTAGGAATCTTGTATAGTTCTAACTTCTACCACTATACATCTCTACTATGGCTGGGAAAGGGTATGGGAGCCACCAAATCTTTTTGGAGGGACATCATTGCTACTTCTGTCATTACTAAAGAACAAGATTCCTTCCTGTACACACCTATGTAGCACAACCTTATATGACACTACAGCACACCTGTATTCGTTGATCATTGATGCCCATAGTATCAGGTCTATCACGTCAGAAGGAAGGAGAGAGATGGCAGTACTTACTACAACTTGGTGCATACCACTTAACATGTCTCTCTCTCCTCTTTCACAGTTGAACAAAGTCTCTTTTTATGAGACCTGTGGAGTTAGGTGCATGTCATGGCATGTGACAGATTGTATTCCTGAGAGAACTGTGTGACTAAGTCTATGCCAGTATACTAGTAAATAAAATAGGGCCATACAAAGGTTCAAACAGTGTACCAGGATTTTCTAGTGATTAATTCTGATTATGTTCCCTGGCAAGATTTTAGGTCTGTACCAATTACCTCTTTATAGACAATATTCCCATCACTTTTATTTAGTAATGTAGATGTAGTCTGAGTGCTACCCTAATGAGCACTAATTCCTTTTCCCCATAACATAAGAAAGAATACAAAGACACTTAAAGCTCTGGGTAAGGGAAGATTATTTAAGCCACTTGGGAGAAGAGTAACAACCATATGCAATGTTTTCCAAGACCTTGCTTTTAAAAGTTATCTACAGTAAAATTTAGGCAGAAAATCTCAGCCCAAAATCAATAATTTTAAGCAGCTTCTTAGAAAATATCTGTATTTAGGTATTGAATCGCAGTGTCAAAGATCAGCCATTTATCCTGTTTCATAATCCAGGTGCTATTATAATATGACAGTGATTTTAAACAGCTAGGATCTAAATTTGTCAAGAAAATTACCTGTGATATGTTCTGATTTATTTTAAAAATTTTCGGGGGAAAATAAAGAAAGTTGTTTAAATAGTACAGCATATAGGAAGTGGTCAGGGCATTTGGTTCACAAATGTTTTGTTCTGTCTATATGGCTATGTTTATAGTAGTTAAATAAAGATGCCTAGGACTGTTTTCTGGCTCTGAGATCAGCTAGCACTAAATAACTTGCATGCCTTTGTCTCTAAGTAGGATAGTCACAACCACTTGATAGGAATAGTTTCTGTCCCAGGTTTATTCCTGAAATGTGTTCAGAATTATATGAGCTGCATGTATTATTAAAAATTTACTTACATACACATGAAAATACATGAGCCTGAAAACATTTCCTACACTGATTGTACATTTGGTATAGCTGAGTGAATCACTGAAGGAGGAGGTTGTCAAGGCCACAGTAGCTATGACTTCCTACATAATGATTTAATGGTGAGAATGATTGCAAAGAATTTGAGGAGTATAGCATAGGATTTAAACCTTTCTTACTTCCCAGAATTGCACCCCAGTCATCTTTCTATTGGGTGAGCACCTGGCATTTCTAATTCGTCCTGCTGAAGTAAATGAACAACCAGAAATGCAAGAGTTCTGGAGCCAGAAGGAGAGAAGAGGGAAGAAAACCCAGCTTTGCTGCGTCTGGAAATGTAAAGAATGAGGTGAGAGTAGGAACAACAAGGGCAGAGCATATGTGGTTGGTTTTAGATATGGTGTGATTAGTAGAATACATATGAAACTGGAGTTCACATTTTGTTTAGGAAATTTCAGTTTAATTTCTTAGATGTAAGAGTTAATAGTGTCCAGAGTAAAGATGAGAACACAAGAAATACTTTACAGGGTCTCGCCTTGCCCAGAACTAGTCCAGATCTAGTCTGGCCTAGTCCAGCTCCAGATCTAGTCCAGACTAGTCCATCTAACACACTACCGTGTGTCTGGTCAAAGATGCTGTTTAAGAACAACACACTAGTCTCAGCCCTTTCAGCTATTAATTCTGCTCTTACAGCATCCACATTTTTTATATTAAAGGTTTTAGAAGGCACTTCCTTGCTTGGACCAATATCCTGGTTCAACTCTTGTCCACTTCTAAATACCTACCTTTTCACAACATAGTTGTTTGTAAAATGGTCAGTACTGACTGGTTTGGATAAGCCTCTCTGTTGGTTCAGTGACAGGTTAGCAAGCTGATAAGAAGGAACAATGCTGGGAACAACCTCATAGAAAGTAAAAGAACTGTGAAGAAAGGCCTGAATGTGTGATACTTTTGGTATTGAAATCTCAGTATGTCTTCATAACTTTCCTCTCTCTATGTTGCTGAATACTGAGTCTATAAGCACATCTTGCTTATGTTGCTGAACGTTAGTTGTACTATTAGATTAATTGGTTTAAAATACCAGACAAGGAAACCAGAAACAAGAAAACTGTTAACTGTTGAATACATCTTTAAGGTGTACGAATTCAGACATTTACATTCTTTTAAAATTTCTGGCAGAAATCAACACTGCTGGTAAATATATAACAGATGCACCAATGTGCCTTGAGATGAATACATTATGGGCGAAAAATGATATTTATTCCCATCACAATAACAGTTTGTTTTGATCACCTGCTCTTTCTGGTTGCACCTGTGGCTTGTTCATTTGGTTGGAACATGGGAAAATGCCAGTATCAATACAAGCTGTGGATAGTTGCTCCCTTGTGTGGGTGTTTCTTTTAGTTATTCCCCGAATGTTCTTTGTGTGCAGTCTTTAGGTACAATGAAGAAAAAAAAAAGAAAAAAAAAGACAAAAAGAAAAAAAGGCATTAGTGCAATATTAAGGCTTGAGAAACAAAACAGTCAAAACCCAGGAATTCCAAATTCCAAAGTAGTTTCTAAACTTTATCTCAATTGTACCTTTAAAACAAGGTGATGAGCAATTCAATTTTTTTTGAAACAAAAAGCAATTGAACAGTATTTACAATATTCTTAGTAGTAGCGAAAACAAATACATTGACATTTTGTAGCTGCAAAAGCAGTACCTTTAAATTTCTTAAACAATCTGGATGTGTTTCCTGTATGACTTTTGCCTGTATGTAGTTTTAAATTTTTTGCTACATACATGTGTAGCATATACATTACAGCTGTTATTCACAAAGAGCTGCTCTCTCCTCTGCACAAAGTTCTACTGACTTCAGTACAGTACATTGAAGAAGAAAGATACATCAATAAAACATATACTATTTGATGGACTGCCATGATAGGGAGAATAACTTTGTGTTTTCTCTTTCAGAGAATCATCATGCAAAATTTAAGCTATGTTCTCTGAAAAAGATGTATTTTCACTCCTGAACTCTGGTGTAGTGACTATTCTTTGTGTTCAAGAGAGATCCATCTTACCCAAATCAGCACACCAGCATGAGGCATTCAGTGTAGGAGCATCATCAGCTGAGACTTTAGGTAAAAAAGGTATAAAGTAGTGGGCACTTCCTCAGGGTGAAGTGCCTTTGAAATGACACATCTCTAGTTATTTAATATAGCAGGAGCCTACAATGGCTATGTTTCGAATTTACTTCAGTCAAGTTCCTAAAGTCAGTGAAGATTAAACCTAGATTAAGGTTTCCAGACATCCTGAGACATATGCACAGATTCAGATGCAATGTAATTCTTTGAGTTATAACTTCCTTTGAGTTTTGTTTTACTGAATACACAGTAAGTATTGTTATGTTTTTCTAGAGAACCCCAATGTACCTGTAAAATATACAAAACAAGTTAGCAAAAAAAAAAATATGTATGAGAAGAGTCATGCACAATATGCTTTGAAAAGATAAATCATTTGAACAGGTTTATTATAACACGTTTATATAATGCAGCTCAACGTATTTTTTTCCAGGAGTTTTTCTTCTTCAAGCATGGTGACAGAGGAGAATTCATAGTTGTGAGTAGCAAGCGACCATTTCTGATGTTATTTACATCATTCAGGTTGGAATTACTTTGTAATAAAATTACACCTGCAAAGTGATTTTCAGATATTTTAATGTTTTATTTTATCAGTGTTTGAAATGTCCAGTGCATTGAGGAACTCAGGAACTTAGTTGCTCTGTAATGATGTCTGGATTCATAACACATTCCAATGTGAATCAAGATGTTTCTGAAAATGTTATCAGTTCAGGTGAAATACCATGATAATGGGTATTTTATGCCAACATTATGCCAGAGCTTTATTCCCAGCTTTATGCCAGAGCTGACTCTGATCTGTCCAAATAAGGGTTCAGCCTGATGCATAAAGATCCTACCCTTCTATGTAACAAACACTAACAGTGTTACACTAACATTGTAACACTAACATGTTACTTTTTTCTCAAAAACTGTGGCTCATTAGTGAATGGTAATGTTTTTCAATATAAGGTTTTCGGTGGTCTTCAAAGGCCAAGGAGTTTCAGCCCAAAAAGAAACATGTGCTTTTACACGTCTTCTGTATTATAACCCTCAATTCATTTCCAAATTTACTGATCTCAACCAAAACCAACAGTTACCAAAAAAAGTGCAGATAAAACCTAAGATTGGAAGATAGAATAGATAAATGCACAGACAAAATTAAGCTTAGCAAAGAGAAAACTAACATTTAAGGTTAACCAGAACAGGAGTTTAGAGGTCCTTTAAAATTTCTGTCAAGTTAAATTATAAGTAAAACACCACAATCTTCCTCTTCAGCTTTTTTTTTTATTTTTATTTTTATTTTTTTTTGACAGTTAAAACAAGGAATAATTTTTCTCTGGCCCTCACAAGATATTAGTTTAAGCTTTCTAATTTTTTTATTCAAATTCACACGACACCATATGAAATCTAAAAGTTGAGAAAGATGTTGAAAAGTCAGAAATAAGGATTAATTATTTTCTGAGATATTTCTTTCTGGTATCCTTGCATTTCCTCACAAACAATGTTCCAGAAGAGTGTACTTTATTTGTTAATTATTCACCATAGTCCAAAATTTCATTGCTTTTTACTGGCAGAAAAGCTTATGTTTGACTGGATTTGTTTGTCAAGTAGAATTCTCTTAATTAACCTAGTACACAGAGCGTAGGGTCAGCTCCAGACCTACTGAGCCTTGCTTTAAATGGCAGATTAGAAGTTACTGAGTAACAATTCTCTGGATTGCATTTTTCACATTTATTATTTCTTTTATTGCCATACATCTTTTTCTGTTGGCTAAGCAGAATCTAAAAATTAAAAGATGCTTTCTATAGAAAAATAAATAAATAATTTAATCCCATCAAGTTTACAATGATGGAGAAGATACTGTTACAGAAAGTCCTCTGATGCAGATTATTTGTTGATAATACAACAAAGGGGGAATGCATTTAAATAATTTGCTTATATCATTAGAAAGATTACATTCTAAGGGTAGCATATCTACTGGGTCAGCTCGGTTAACTGTTTTTTAGTTACTCCAGGTAAATATCATGACTTGTAGTCAACTTCATTTTTACCAGAATGCTCTGACTACTATAGTAAAGGGCCTAATAATTCCCGTAAGTACAGTATTTAATGCTGCTTATGGCATCTTGCATATAACTTTACATAATCCATAATTCTTTTCAGCAGTTTTAACTGGTATTTATCCCACAGGGGTGGATAGTAAAAGGCAGATGCTTCTTTATTCTTTATTCTTACTTTCCTTGGGCTGGACACTTTTAAAGATAGTAGTGGAAAAGCAATTCATACAGAATAATGTGACAAATGCCATTTTGAAATCCTGATTTCTCTTTCTTCTCTTCAGTCCATTGCTGAATGATGCCTTTGAGTTATACAGATGGGTTGTTGGACTCCAAAATAAACTGTTAATTTAGTAATGAGGATAGCAATAGGTACAATAGGTAGGTACATTGTGGTGCTTTCCTGTCTGTGTTCGCGAGAGGGCACGGAGACACCGCACGCAGACCAATATGATCGTTAAGCAGATCTCGTTTATTTACGTATCTGAGGGTACATTTATACTATTCTGTTTTTGTACACACTCTGTGTACATGTCATTTCTATTATGATTGGTTAGTATGCTTTGTTCACACGCCTCTATATTAGTTCTGATTGGCTTATGCTAAAAAGCTATATCTTGCAGGTGCAGCATTCTTTCTTATTTTTCAACTTCCCCATATCTTATTTTTCTCATAGCCAAAGTCCTTGTTCTTTATTATGATTGGCTAGTTCATTACCACCCCATTACCACCCCCTGGACATGCCTGGACATAGCTCGTTCAGTACCTCGTTCCCACCATTGTCCCGTGGGAACCCCACAAATCCCCCTTTTTGTTTTTGAACGAGCTATGTCCTGTCCTGTCCTTTTTGTCTTTGTTTCTTACTTCAACCTGGTTCCCTGCGTCTCGCAGAGCCCGGTCAGAGAATCCCAGCCTTGGTTACCCATAAATCCTGCTCTCTGTTGTTGTGCCAAAAAGGCTGTATTGACCATTCGTTGTACAGTTCTCTGCAAACATGCAAACAAACAGGGTAACACAAGTAGGATAATGCCTATTATAAACATTCCCATAAGCAGACTCTATCTACAAAACATGCAGTTTACTTCAGAACATACTATTATTCTCTATTATTCTAGCTGAAAGGAAAATTACTGACAGGAAAGCTGATTCTGTATAAAGGTAACACAGAGCAGGCCTTTTAGAGCCTACTCTGAGGCCTACTCTTGCTAAATCATTGCTAAACCATCCAGTATCAATTTCCCACTTTGGAAGTAGTTAGATTTATTATCTCACTACTTCCATATACTCTTCTCAATGATTGTCTTAACAGAACCCACGAAGATCCCTATGATAACTATAATCACAACTATATAAACTATTCCCTCTAATAATGTGGCTAACCATCCTTTTAGAGACAATCCACCTAATTCTTGCAGGATTTTGTTGAACCAACTATTTCCTGCTGCATCCCTGATTGCCCTGCTGTCTTCTGCTACTCTGTCGGATCTCCGGATCTGGATTCCACCTCCACATATGGTTTAATACATTTGATCGGAAACCATCATACTCCTGTGCCTGTAGAGACAGAAGCATAACCTCGACCCATTAGTAATAGTTCCCCTGGTCCTAACCACTCGTTAGTACCTGATTCCCTATACCACACTTTGCCTTTGTTTTGCACATAGCTTGCTCCCTGTCGATCTGCCTCCCAATGTATTACAATTGGGGGTCGCTCCTTATCTCCTGCTAAAGTTAAATGGTTAAGTACATAAACAGCTTTTGCAAGTCTCTCAGAAGGTTCAGTCACCTCTCCCCCTTTTTGTTTTTGCAGAAGCTGTTTCAATGTACTATGAGCACGTTCCACAATCGCCTGACCCGTAGGCGAATGAGGAATCCCAGTGACATGTGTAATACCCCATAGTTGACAAAATTGACGAAAAATCTGTGAACAATATGCTGGTCCATTATCAGTCTTAAGTTGTTGTGGAACCCCAAGACTTGCAAAGCAAGCAAGTAAATGTCGTTTGACATGACGACCTGTTTCCCCAGTTTGTGCTATTGTCCATATTACATATGAAAACGTATTAACAGATACATGAACATATTTGAGTCTTCCAAATTCTGTAATGTGAGTAACATCCATTTGCCACAGTTGCAACGCACTCAATCCTTGAGGATTTACCCCTGTTCCAATTCCCATGCCAATTTTCTGACAACTAGGACAAACACTAACTAATTCACGTGCTTGTGCCATGGTGAGGTGAAATTGTTTCGCTAGCATTTTTGCTGATTGATGAAAGAATTGATGGGATAGGTGCACTTGTTCAAATAAATTTGGTAATATTTGCGTATAGGACACAAGTGTGTCTGTTTTATTATTGCCAATGCTCAAACCTTGATCAAATTGATGACTACGAATGTGAGTAACAAAATAAGGTACCTCTCTGAGGTTTATTGCCTGATGCAGCTGTAGCAAAATGGTGTAAAGTCGTATATTCTTCACTGGTCGTATAAAAGCTTTCTCAATTCGATTTACAATGTCTGCTGCATAAAGAGAGTCTGTTACAATATTTACGGGTAAGTCCTTCCAATTTAAAAAGACCTGGTATATTGCAAAAAGTTCAAGTGTTTGCAATGAGTCCTCAGTTTGCCCTGAGAATTTGTAATGTTTCCATTGTCCATCCTCTTGCCAGGTAATAACTGCTGAATGTGATCGCTTTCCTGCATCAGTAAAAACAGTTAGTCCAGTCACAGGTATCTCTGATCTGATAGGTTTTTCTTCCCAATCCTGTTTGCAAATAAACTGTAGCTTTTTATCTCTTGGCAAATGTGTTACCAATTGTCCAGTAAAGTCCTGTAAGGCCATTTGAAAAAGAGTTGACTGATTTGTTAACCACTGTAGATATTCCTTTCTGATAGGTAAATAGATAGCATCTGAGTCTAGTCCGGTAATGTCTGTAATCCTTTTATGTACTTTGATAAGCAATTGTGCTATTGCTTCCACTCTGGTACAAATTGTTGTTTTAGGATGAAAAACCAAAGAGTCCACTTGAGCATTGCCTTCTGCAATAAACCCAGGCAAATTAGTATGATTTCTTACATGTAAAACATAAAACAATGCAGTTCAGATTTGAATTTCTTGCCACAGAGCTCGCAGCAATTCAAAAACACACTGATTACATGTATTGTCTATAACAGATCTATCCAATTGTTTTACAATGCCAGCTACATATGCTGAATCAGTAACCAAATTAAAGGGAATGGGAAAATTCTGAAATACTTCTAATACAGCTCGTAATTCTACCACCTGAGGTGAACCGTTTTTTTTTTTGTACTACCATAGATTCCCACTTGCCGTCAGAATACCAGACAAGGCCCGCCTTGCCTGTGTTCCCAGATCCATCTGTAAAAATGGTAATTCCATCCACGGGAGTGTCTGTACACCACACTCCCGTGGCAATTGGAAGTTCCGCACTCAACAACCTGTCCCGAGAAATTCTCCATAGCTGTTTGTAAAGCAAAGCTATTAGCCATACACCACTCAAAATACTGAGCTGCAATAGGAACAGTTAGTGATGCAGGATCTCTGGCCACAAGCTCCCAACATCGCATCCGTCCTTTGATGATAATCTGTGCCAATAGCTCTGTAACGAATCTGATCATTCTGAATTCCATTGACCAATTATTGCATACGGAATTTGCCTATCAAACAAAGTGATAATTTGTATTTCCTGATTCAAATCAATACGATGTACAAATTTGGAATGTAGCCTGCTTTCTATTTCTGTAATCAGTTGCTGTATCTCTGAAGTAGTGTGTCGTGGTGCTGTTAAAGTTGTGTCCCCTGCTAATAATTGGAATAGAGACTGCAATTGTGACGATGTAAGCCCCAAGTACGGCCGCAGCCATAACTTGAGCCTTATGTTCCACAGTACCCACTTTTGCACATGCCTTTATCATAACATTCAAATCTGTTTTTCCAGGTAAAGCTTCAATGATCTTTTGACAATCAGCATTAGCATTATCCCTGTTTGCCACAGGTCCAAGGCTTGGCAGCCGCACAGGTTAACCCCGCGTGGAAACACCAGCCCTGCGCTCTGCAGCTGGTTGTTATCAGCTGACCTTGAGCATTATACTTAGACCTGCACAGCTTCACAAAATGCCCTAGCTTCCCACAGCAATGACACATCAAAACAGAGTTATCTCTCCCACTCAGCTTCAACTTCTTAAGGCAGTTTTTCTTAAAGTGACCTTCCTGTTCGCATGTATAACAATGATGAACTACCTTAACTGCCGCCGCAAAAATTTTTGTTAAATGCTCCATCTGAAATGTAGTGGTTCCTATTTTCCCGCAAGCATCCATTAGTTCAGTTAAGGTGGCATTACGATTTGCCATCCCTGCAACAACTTTTCTGCAGTCCTCATCTGTGTTGTCCCTCGCTAACTGTAGTAACAATGCTTCTTTTACAATTTTCCAATGTAACGGTTGCCAAATATTTCTTCCCTCAGGACCCGCACCCACAATCACCGGATATGCTTGTGGAATTATAACTCCTAATAACACATCTCAAATGATCCCTTTCCATTTCACTCCTCCCCCCCCCCTCCCCTGTATACGCGGGCAGACGCTGACCCTCTCCCTCACCTCCCACATTACCAGATGGACGCAAACCTCCCCCCCCGCCCTGATCTAAAGGTGGAGTAGGGATTTGCAAAGGAGGTTGAGGTGGCCCTAATACTTGTCCCGAACACAGAGGGGGGTTTTGGGGAGACATAGTCACGTGTCCCGAGGTGTTGGCTGTACGATGCTGCTGCAATTCCGTCTTTAATTCTTCCAGTCGTCTACCAAGCTCTGTCATGTCAAGTTCATGTCCATTTCGTGATGATAACGGTCCTTTAAGTCCTTGTGACTCTGGTACTGCTGACTCCTTAAATGGCAACTTTAACGGTGGTCATTTAGTGCCGGAATGTAAACTTTGTTCAACAGACTCAGGAAACAGCGAATCCGGTAAAGGTGGATACGAAGCAGGTTTACCCTCCTTCTTGTCCTCCTGCTCAGCCTCATCCGTAGAGAGATCAATGAGAGGGAGGGGGTTTCGGAGCGGGTTTCTGCCAAGTCTCCTGTTCAGCGTCTGAATCAATTAGTCCAAATCAAGCTCGTGTTTTAGGGCGCACTATCAGTCCTGATGGATCTGTATCTATTTTACTCGCTCCCTGCTCCTCAGCTTTTTTCAGAGCCGTCCGTACCCACGGTGATAAAGGAACTGCCACCGGTACAGCCACCGGGGCCGTGGGAGGTGTTGGTCCCGCAAACAGTGAGGGGGTAGTAGACGTCTGCGGTCCTAAAGCCATAAAAGCTGAATGTGTGACTTCTCTCTCTGCTTTTATTCCCTTTAACGCTTCACTAACCAGCTTCCATGTAGCAGACAATTTAAAGGCTTCCTTATCACCACTTGACACCGGATTCCAGAGAGAGTCACCAATCTTCTCCCATAAAGGCACTTCAAAGACATCATTAAAGGTAGTAAAATGTCCTTTGTCTTTTGCCCAAAGCAGTAACTGCTTTAACGCAGCTTCGTCATATTTAATTCCTCTCTCAGAGAGTATATGTTGGAGGAGTTTCACCACTGCCACTTCTGTCTTGGTCAGGGTAGACCCCATTCCTCCCCCAGCTGCCTGGGAAGCCCTACCCAGGTTTTCCTTTGCTAGCAACACTCGGGCTTACCGCATCCGTTCCTGCCAGTGCGAAAATCCAGTGCCGGGGCAGCACTCTACAGCTGGCTTCCTCTCATCCCCCTTTCGGTCCGCTGTCCGCTGCTTCTCCGCAGTCTCCGGGCCGAAGAGTCCCTGTCCCGGGCGCCACTTATCAGTGTTCGCGAGAGGGCACGGAGACACCGCACGCAGACCAATATGATCGTTAAGCAGATCTCGTTTATTTACGTATCTGAGGGTACATTTATACTATTCTGTTTTTGTACACACTCTGTGTACATGTCATTTCTATTATGATTGGTTAGTATGCTTTGTTCACACGCCTCTATATTAGTTCTGATTGGCTTATGCTAAAAAGCTATATCTTGCAGGTGCAGCATTCTTTCTTATTTTTCAACTTCCCCATATCTTATTTTTCTCATAGCCAAAGTCCTTGTTCTTTATTATGATTGGCTAGTTCATTACCACCCCATTACCACCCCCTGGACATGCCTGGACATAGCTCGTTCAGTACCTCGTTCCCACCATTGTCCCGTGGGAACCCCACACTTTCCTCCTAAGTTCCTTACAGAATTCCCAGTTTTACAAAGTAAATAAAATTAATGGGAAATGACTGCCCATTTTTCAGCTGCTAATTTGCAGTTATTGTTCATCTCAGACAAGCATAAAAAATATATAGAAGGGGGGTCTATGTCTTTTTAAAAAATATGTGTAGATTTAAAAATTTTTTTTAAAGCTTTTTCCATCATGATCTATGCACTGTTCACAGGAAAATAATATAGTAGTTGTTTTTTTTTTTCCATAGATAAATGTTTTAAGACTGATAATTACTTCCAGGCATAGCAGATGATAAGATTTTACAACCTATGATGCCAAATTTAATGGAAACATTACAATGTAAAAAGAAGTAGCACTGATTTATCCTGAATATTTGAAGACAACAGCAGTATCTCCACTGTTCGACCACTGCACTATATTATGAGTACTGAGCAATTGACATATTTGATATTTTCCACTTTTTTAAGTGTATGGAACAATGAGTACTCTTCTAGCCACCAGTGGGACTGCAACAGCTATTAATGTCCTGAGAAGCAGAAGTTAGGTGATATGCGTTAGCCAATTGATTACTTGTTAATAGTTAACCATTTTAAACTGAATGTTCGATATTCACTATTCAACAATAAAGCTATGACATATTGGGAAGCCTAAAGTTAATGTTACATTGTTTTTTATCACTTCTTCACAATTGCATTCAGAAACACACCTATAGAGCTCTGGATGCTAATCTTGACCTGTTTGAACAGACAGCAAGATGTTGGTTTATATATTTCTTTGCATTCAGAAGTTTACAAAGTTTAAAAGTCATTTATAAATGGTGCTTGGAATAAAAAATAACTGCAGACTTCAAAGAGAAGTGCTTAGACCTCATGAGATAGTAAATAATGCCTTCCATTGTAATATTCTTTGGGGCAAGCCTAGGCAGAACTTAAATGGTAACATACCTGAATACGGTTAGTGAGTATCCCTCCAGTTTCCATTGACTATGCTGAGTGGCTGCTTGAGGCAGTTCCCCACACAGAGTACCCAGTGTTGTCTAAAGATGCCTGACACTTTGCATTGCCCAGTGGTGTAAAGAAGCCTTAGCATGACTGAGAATCAAGCATTTACTTTCCTGTTGATACAGATGTAGAAAATAATAGTATTTTATTTCCTAAAGGTACATTCCTCCTAGCCTTTCCAAATTTCAGCATGAGCTGATTCTAGCATATTTGGCCACAGGAATATAGGAAGAATCTATCAAATCTGGGTATATTGAGATCAGAAGAAATCTGTGCACAGTGTATTTACCATAAATGCGTAATACACTATTTCATCTGCCTAATAAAAACTAAACTATTTGCCAGTTGTTACCCATCTGGAATAAGATGCTTAAGTTAAGCCACATGAAGGATGAAAGAGGAACTGGGGTTTAAATTCCCTAACAAAATCTCTTTACAAGTTTTATCTGCTGTACATCATACACTTCAAGCATAGTAAAAAATCAATGGACAAGGTTGCAATTGTTACCTTGTAAATATATAATGCAAGCCCCAAAGTTATAAAAGGGAAAGTGTTTCAATCCAAATGTTCATGTTTGCTGCTTTTAGTTTTAACTCAGGAATAATTCCAATACACAGTAGCAGTCAGGAGATTAAAAAAAAAACCAAACAACTCCTTACAAGACAATATGATATAAACTAGAATAAATGAAAGAGCTTCTGATCACCCTAAGCAGCACCCTAGCTAATACCTCTAGCAGCTGTCCTGATCTCTGTGGTTTAAGCTTTTAACTAACTTTAATTAAATAGAATCTTTGGTGTACCAGGATGCATATGACTGGGATATGAATAAAAGAAATAAACAGCAGAGACTGGCATATGGTTGAAGGCACATGCATCATATGATTTTGTAATACCTTTTTTTTTAGATCTATTTTAACATTCATGAGCAGTAAAAGAGCTTAAAAGTGAAAGAGAATTGTCTCCCTGGATTTGGAACTTTGACTGTTCCTGAAGGTTCTCTTTTTTTATTTTTTTTCCATTGCAGAAAGTATATTAAAAACCCCCCCAACACTATAGGTCTTAATTGTCATATGCACAATCTGCAATGTTTAAATGGACCCTGTGGATTTTGGTCCAAAACCAAACCAATCAGTTACAAGCTATTTTTCTTTTCTGTTAGATGTTCTTCTGCAATATTTGCATAAATGTAACCATGCTATCCGTCTTTTAACTTTCACTCAATTAATTATTCTCCCAGCCCCTGCTGATGGACAAAAATGAGACTTCATCTGCAAATAGCTTCAGCAGTTTACAGCTTATTGAATGCCAAAATCTAGTTAAGACGGTTTGAGAATTCTCATGTCAGGAATTTCAACATGCCAGTTTTAACACAAAACTCTTATTAAAAGGTAAAAAAGTGAGCCCACTATCCCAAGACGGGGAAGAAAATGCAATAGAATAAAGGTAATGGACAGATAAGAATTTTCTACAAATTATGTACTTAGCATATGTGGCACAGCCTGAGTATGTTTTAATTGGTTCCCCTAATAATGAAAAACATTGGAAAAGACTACTAGTTGACAACAAAATGGTCCCTGCAAATTGCAAACAGTGTTAGTCTACAGTATCACCTTTTATCATTTTTATAAAAGTCTGAACAACCCTTGCAATAAGCAGATTACATACTGAAACATTCTTAAAAAAATAACTTTCTATGGCTCTTTTTGACAGGTTTTACATTTTGCACGATGCATCTGGTACTTTCATTTTTCAGTACATAGTGTTCTGGTATACTTTATAACATGCTGGGTTGATTCTTCATTTAAAACAGAAATGGAGAAGCAGTATGGTATACGGGGAAACAGAAGTGTGCCATGCTCCAAAATAAATTCAGTATATAGTTTCACACTATAACCTTGACCAGATCACTTAAACTGCTTGAACTTTAAGCAGTGTCTCTTTAAAACTATATATAATCAAGATCTGATTGAAGAATAAATGTTATGCCTGAATGTCATCTTCTCATCTTGAATGAATTATGAAAAGAGGACTAACAAAATTTCTCTTCAATATTACGAGCTACATTTAATTGTTTACATTTATTTATTTTGTTCGCTTATAAACATTCCGTTAGCTGTCTATTGTTAGTGAAATACATACAAAAATGCCAGTCAAAAAAAGAGAGAGACAAACGCAAACTTTAAAATATATTATTTCAGTTGTTGAAAAATATATTTTCAATTTTTTTCTTTTTTTTTTGGGAGGGGGAGGGGGGGATAATGTCCAACCTAAAGGAGAAAGATTTTTTTTCCTAAAAATTTCTGACATATTATCTGGGTTATTGTGACATATTTTTTCATGTTTATTGTCTCATGCTATAAACTAATGCGACTGAGCTGAACATAACATGACAGAAAAGTCAGGAATTAAGATAAAGAAATATAACTCATGTCCAGTTGTATAGTAATTATCAGTTCTTTTATGAAATGCTTAGATTTTTCATGTTTAATGTAATGGAAAAAAATTACAGTGTATAATATTGTATTAGTTTCCCTCCTTAATATTATCTTTAATTTCTGAAAATTTATTTCAAAGTAGTATACGCTAATGACCTCATCATGTAGAAGTATAGTGAAATTTGGTGATCTGTGTTAAGAGATGCATTTCTCAACAAGCAGATGCAACACGCAGGCTGTTCCACGATATGCCCCTTGCGCATCTGCTGCCTGTAGTCCAAATTCCTACTGTATTGGTGAGAAAATATCAGCCTTCTTTGCATAAATAAATGCATCTTCAAGCAGACTCCTCTCACAGTCAGAATAGAGGGCACACACAAAATATGTTTCTGTTTTGCATGATTCTATTGTTGTTAAACTTCTCTTTTTCTTGGTCATTTTTTTGTGCTTACAATATATTCAGTGGTTTCTATCTGTCCTGCCCAGAAATGTTTAAAATCTCAGAAAAAAAGACATGGATAGAAGATATATTCCCTTATAACACATCTCCTTTATTATGCCTCTAAAAACAGGTTTTTTTTGTTAGCTAGTTTCTTTTAGGTGTAGAAGTGGAAGCAGGTACTGAGGACATTTTTTTAGAGATAATAATGGCCTTATAGTCGACATGTAGTAGGGTGGTTGATCACCACTGCTTCTAAACACTGTGGAAGAAGAAAGTACAGAAATAATCTTGGGAGAAGTGGGTGAAAGACAGATTGAGTATAACATGACTTGTAGAGTATCTTCAGGCAACACAATAACAAACTTGATTTGGGATGAAATCAAGAGTGACAGAAAAAGAGTGGGGGTGGTGGTAGTGGTGCAGAGGGCTCAGGAGGAAAGGTAAAGTGGTAATTTTCCTGACATCTGTGTTAACTCACAACTGGCATATAGAAGAAAAGTGTTTTTTTTCCATTTTTAAATTTCAGTGTTTTAGCATCATGGTGGACAGTACGCCCTGGAGACCAAAGTCTTGTCCTCCACCCTGGGTAGTGACATTGAGTTCTGCTGCATTTATTCCACCTCTTATCCTTCAGTATTGACATAGATGGACCACTTCTAGGCATGACATGGTAGGTTATGCTCTGACAATCAGTGTGCCAATTAATGCCAATTATAGAGATATGTTTTGTGAGATGAATATTCCTGGAGCCTACGAATGGCAGAAAGTACTGGAGGGCAGCACTGGAAATATTAGTGGGTTTGGCAAAGTGTGAAAATTAGGATTATCTTGAATGCTTGTTAACCTGTTTTAAAAAGATTTTCAAGGGGAAGGTGATTTCTGACTAAGTTGCTTTGGGTTTTGACCAAATTTTCAATCAGAATAATGGTTGTGAATTAGATTCATTGAGGTTCATGGAAAGAAATGAATATTGAAATATTAAAAATACTTTTCTGTTGCCAGATATGCATGCCCAGTAGTAATTTCTGTCAGATGAAATGGAATAGATTTATTATATCAAGAATGAAATTTAATACGATTGAGATAATTCTCAAGTTGGAAAAGTAGGAGGGACAATGCAGAAATAATAAAGGGAGTTTTTAAAAAAAAATTCCAAAGGAAAATTGAGAGCACATTACAACTTTCCTTTTATATCATCAAACTTCACATATGAGATTATGTGATGCAGGTGCAAGCCTTGTCTCAAACTAGAAAGAGATTTTCTCTACCTCATTCTACCTCATTACTGTGTGGAATATGACATATCATGTTTAATACCATAAATGATCATTTCCTTTTTCCTACTCATTCCTGTTTGGATTTATGAGAGAAATTATGTGGGTTTTTTCTGGCAATCCAAGTTCATATGAATTCTCCATTTTCCCTTGAATATTTTTATTCACTTTACACAAGGAATCAGCTATTACAAGTATTTTGGTAGGTGTGTTTGTATTCATTTTTGCATAGTTTGCTACTGCAGGAACAAAATCTGTGCATTTTCTTTCAGCTTTGATAATTTTTATTCTGTAATGAAAAATTTATCTCACATCTGTCAATAGATAGAAACAGATAAAGTGAAATTTTTCAATTAATTGGACAGAAAGCACAATAAAATTTAGTCCATTACTCTTTTTTTTTTACTATTTTTCATTATTTTGAGGATCATGTAAGCCCTAGAATATAGAAACTGCATCTTATTAAAAAAATCTATTAATCTAAAAGAGATTTTTCTCCCTTGTATTTCAATAAGGTACAGTACTGTAGAATTATGTAAACCAAGAAAACATTTCCACCTGTAGCATGAATGTAGCAAACTTGATTGTTACTGCAGAAGCAGTGAAGTTAAAACATAGACCACCACATGCTGTATTGCTATTAAAAGTTCCCCAAAAGCACTTTCTTTAGTGCTATGACTATAAAGTATTCAAAGCAGAGATATATGCTTCGTTAGTTGTAGAGGTGTTGTCACTTGCTGCTTTATAGCCAGAAAGAAATAATAGATCATAAAGAACAAGAATGTGTAAAGGAATGAAAAACAGTAATCAAATATATATGTTTATACACAAACACAAACCACAATAAAGATACACATACACCTGTTTTTAAATATATGTGTGCACACACTTAATGTAGAAAGCCTCCAGAATGTGGATATGCTTGTTGTTAAATGTTCAGGTTTCATGAGAATGTTGGACATCATAAAGATATAAGATGAAAACAGATGTCAGTTTTATATTTTGAACAACAGAACTGATTAACTATTCTGTGAATACTATAGTCTGGGACCAACAATAAAGAACTGAAATTGTTCAGACATTTATTACGCAGCATGCTTTCAAAAAGGGCATCTTCCTTTTATAAATCATTATAAACTCGTTACCTAACTGTAGTTAAAATATTTTGATTCTGTCTTTCTTAGCACAGAAGTGGTAAGAACACATTCTTAGGCACTGAACGACAGCCTTTTCAGCAACTTACACTGTTAATATACAGAATGTCTAACTGAACCCTGTAGAAATCTGGACAGCCAGCATTATTCCTCACATTCCAACCCGATATGATTATTGTTTTTTACTTATATTTATAACTAATGGAAGACCAGTCAAGAAGGGTCCCCCTTTGCAAAGGAATATGCAAATATAAATACACTGTTGGTCTCACTCTGAGGAGCATGCAGTGGAGAGGCAACACTGAACAAAAAAAAGGGGAAGGGGATGAGGAAGGGGAAGGGGATGAGGAAGAGGAAGGGGAAGGGAAAAGGGAAGGGGAAACAAAGGCATACCTAAAGGTGAAGATGAAAGCAAAAGGAGAGAAAGAAGGGTCACAGAAAGGTTGTTGGTAGAATTCAGGGAAGAGAAGGTGTGAAGGCCAAGTAAGAAGAAAGATGAACAAATTACAGAGTGGGGAAAAGTTTCTGGCAAAAAGCTACTTAGCAAAGGGTATAGAAGATCTGATGAAAATGCTGAAATAGTCTGAAGCAAGGATTCATCTACCTGAGCTTTAGACAATGTAGTGTAAGTAGGTACATCTTATCTGGGATTCATCTGACCTATGTTAGATTAGGTTCTTTGATAAAAATATGTACAAGAATATACTGGTTGTCCTGTCAGTTGTCCTTCTGAATCAACAGTTTTTCTGAAAAACAGATTTTTTCAACTCTACCTCATAAACAAGATTTTTAATTCAGACCTGTTAAATTCTTCAGTGGGGCCCTGTACTGAAGCTCTCAAAATGTTCTTCATATATGTTTACCCTAGATTTCCTCAGAAATGAATTTGCAGATTTAATGCTTTTAGTCATTTGCAAATAAGCATGCAGGAAAATACAGTTCTTTCTTCTACATGTCTAAAATGTCTTCATTGAGTGGTCCTGTATTAGAGTTGTAGATGTGTAATACCCATCTGCAGACACTGCTTTCCCAGAAAACTAGGAACAAGTTGAAAATGACATAATATTTAGTTCCAACTAACTCCTTTCCACTCGACTACTGTTAATATATAATGAGTGATATACCAGAAACTCCTGACTTTGGACATTAGGCTGCCTTAGATTTTTCACAAAATCAAATCTTAATTGGATTTTTGTTTCAACTGCCAGTTTTGACCACTTCAAAATCTCTAGGATCAAGTCTCTCAGAAATAGACTTTGCTGGTGAATTTTGTACTTTTTCTTATTCTGCTGAAATGTAACTGTTTGAACTCATGAATTCCAAAGACAGCAGGTGTTTTAAGGGTCATATTTTTACTCCCTCTTGCCTATAATCTCATGTCAAGCCATCTAAAAATTAGAAGCATACAATTCATATCATCCAACTTCAGCTGTCTGAAAGTAAATCATGAGTATAAACTAATCTCTGGATACTCAGTGGAATCTACAGCTGGCAATTCAGAACATCCTGAAATACATGTCTAAAATGTATTGGATTTTCCCCTCCGATGACACCCAGTTCTTTTCATTGCTGTTTAAAAGTCAGACTATAGGAGGTTAAGTATGATGCTTAGACTGGATACTTAATTTTTAGAAATGAATCCCATCTGTAACTCTGTATCTATGAATACTGCTATTCTAATCTAGTTTAATTTTAAACATATTTTGCACAGATAAAAAGATCAGATGAGCAAGGCAGCAGATAAGCAGGCACAATGCAAATCTGAAGGGAGTATAATTTGGTTTCAGGTTAACATTAACAATTTTTCTTTATTCTTTCCAAAGAGTCTTTTCTATTTTCTCTGATCTTCTTACTTGCCTGTTAGATACGAAGATGGCTTCAGTGGTATATGACAATTGCAGCTGCAAAAAGCCTAGTGAAGCATATGTGAATGCAAATACTCAGTGACACTAATAATGGAATATAATGCTAGTGAAGCAAAAAATGTATAACGCAATATTATAATATACTTTGATTTTACATATGTGTATTTAAGGACAGGGTGTATAATGAATGTACTGAACACTTTGCCTTTAAACATTGTCTTTTTTGTACTCATGTTTCAGCTGCTGAAATCTGAAATAGTGCTGGGTGCTCGGTGTTCTACTAAGTTTTCAATGAAATATTTCAACATAACATTAAAGGAAGAATGGTACTAGAATCAAAAGTGTGGTTTTTTAATTTCTTTTTTTTTTTAGATTTTTAAAAAATTTTATTTCTGAGCTACTCTGTGATGTCTGTGTGCAATAACACAGAGTATTTACATTTATTTTCTCTTTCAAAAGTACAATGATTTAAATATTATTATTCAATATTTCATTATAGTGATTTCAGTGTAGACAAATGCATCAAGAGGTAACCCTGAAAGAGGAATGTTCCTGACTAGTTCAGATGATGATAACTCACAGAGCAGTAGATGGGATTAGCAACTGTTTTCATCCTCCCTGGAACTGTTGCCAGCGTCTATGCAATGGCAGAGAAGTGAGTCTCTTGCATTCTTTCTAGAACCTGCCCCTATGGTAAAGTCCTCTAGATTTGATCAAAAATGTTTGAACAGCATGAGCAAATACTTTTCATGTTTTGAACCAGCATCAAGATCCCCTAAATCACAAATGACTTTATATGATACTTCTTTTTAGGTAGTGTCACAACTAATTGAAATGTTAAACTTGAACAAGCTCACTGAACTGAATAATAACAAACTGAAATTAGTGAAAGCATGCTTAGGGCAAAATGTAGCTTCTTATATCTGTTTTAACTTTCAGCTCTGCTCCTTCTTTGAAAAGTATGTGACCAAGGAAGTACTAATAAAATCACATTTACAAGTCTATGGTAAAATACAGATTCATAAGATTGGTTTTCCACAGTGAGAGTATTTGTTTTTCCACGGTGATATTATTCTTTTTCAACACCCTTTCGTGTTATTTATTATTGACTGTTTACTGAGAATCTGTCTGGGAATCTACAGCTGCCCTGTTCTATGCATGTAGAAAATTTCCCACTTCAAAACATACACACTTCCACTCAGTAAAGGAACTGTTGTGACAATAGGTTATAATGTACCTAGGTTAAGAAAGACAGAAAATACCATACGTGGTAAGTAATTATCAGGCAATTATGGTAGTAAGTAGTTATTCTCAATGCAGCTCCAAATACACTGATTTTATGCCTGTGTCTTAAGAGCTAGTATAGATAGCTGATGATCTGGAAAAAAATGAAGAAATGCTAATAAACTAAATGGAAAATGGTATCCTAGAATTTACAGCTGAAACTAAACCAGTGCCTAAGAAATGACCAAAATACAATGGATTTCAGCATCCACTGTATGTGGATTTAGATATTTCAGTGAAACTGGAGTCCAAAGATTAACCTAGTCCTTACTTCCTAATTGATTTTTGTTTTTATCCAGTGACTTTCAAGTGCAGAATATATGCTAGTGGTGGTAGCTTTTAGTCTCAGAGTCCCAGTCGTGATTAGTTAGAGAGTGCCTAGAATAGAATATTGTGGGCTTGAGATTTTAGAAAAAAGGTGAGTTTGGGAGCTACTGAGTAGAATACTGGGTACGGTCAAAATAAGTGAATCCGACAATATTGGAGGGAAATAAATAGGTCAAAGAAAACTGCCTAAAGTTTTGCATAGGCTCAATGGGAGATGGCTGTGTGACAAACTAACAGGTTTAAACCATGCAGCTCCATGACAGAATATCTGGAGATGAATCACAGAATCACAGAATCAATCAGGTTGGAAGAGACCTCTGGGATCATCAAGTCCAACCATTGCCTTGACACCACCATGTCAACTAGATCATGCCACTAAATGCCATATCCAGTCTTTTCTTAAACACATCCAGAGATGGTGACTCCATCACCTCCCTGGGCAGCCCATTCCAATGTCTAATAACCCTTTCTGAGAAGAAATTCTTCCTAATGTCCAACCTGATCCTCTCCTGGCAAAGCCTGAGGCTATGTCCTCTTGTCCTATTACTAGTTGCCCGGGAGAAGAGGCCGACTCTCACTCCACTACAACCTCCCTTCAGGTAGCTGTAGACTGCAGTAAGGTCACCTCTGAGCCTCCTCTTCTCCAGGCTAAATAACCCCAGCTCCCTCAGCTGTTCCTTATAGGTCATACCCTCCAGACCCTTCACCAGCTTGGTCGCCCTCCTCTGGACTCGCTCCAACACCTCAACATCTTTCTTGAGGTGCGGGGCCCAGAACTGAACACAGTATTCAAGGTGCGGCCTCACCAGTGCCGAGTACAGAGGGATGATCGCATCCCTAGACCGGCAGGCTACACTATTCCTAATAGAGGCCAGGATGCCATTGGCCTTCTTGGCCACCTGGGCACACTGCTGGCTCATGTTTAGCGGGCTGTTGATGAGCACCTCCAAGTCTCTTTCAGCCGGGCCGCTTTCTAACCACTCTTCCCCCAGCCTGTAGCGCTGCATGGGGTTGTTGTGTCCGAAGTGTAAGACCCGGCACTTGTTCTTGTTGAACCTCATGCCGTTGGTCTCGGCCCATCTATCTAACCTATCCAGATCCCTCTGTAGGGCCTTCCTACACTCCAACAAATCAACACTCCCACCCAGCTTGGTGTCATCTGCAAATTTACTGAGGGTGCACTCAATCCCTACGTCTAGATCATCTATAAAGATATTGAACAGCACCGGCCCCAGAACTGAGCCCTGGGGAACACCGCTAGTGACCGGCCGCCAGTTGGACTTTGCCCCATTCACCACCACTCTCTGAGCTCAGCCATCCAGCCAGTTTTTAACCCATTTAAGAGTCCACCCATCCAAGCCCTGGGCAGCCAGTTTGTCTAGGAGGATGCTGTGGGAGACAGTGTCAAATGCGTTACTGAAGTCTAGATAGACTACATCCACAGCCCTGCCCTCATCTACTAAGCAGGTCACTTTGTCATAGAAGGAGATCAGGTTGGTCAAGCAGGACCCGCCTTTCATGAATCCATGTTGGCTGGCCCCGATGCCCCCATTGTCCTGCACGTACCGTGTAATGGCACTCAGGATGATCTGTTCCATCACCTTGCCTGGCACCGAGGTCAGGCTGACAGGCCTATAGTTCCCTGGATCATCCTTCCGACCCGTCTTGTAGATGGGTGTTACATTTGCTAATTTCCAGTCAGCTGGAACTTCTCCAGTTAACCAGGACTGCCAGTAGATAATAGAGAGTGGTTTGGCAAGTTCATTTGCCAGTTCCTCCATTATTCTGGGGTGAATCCCATCCAGGTCCATAGCCTTTTGGGTGTCCAACTTGCACAGCAGGTCACTAATCATCTCCTCCTGGATTACGGGGGGTCCACACAGCCCCTCACCCTTAACTTCAGGCTCTGAGGGCTGAGTCTCCTGAGGACAACCGGTCTTGACATTAAAGACCGAGGCAAAGAAGGCATTGAGCACCTCTGCTTTTTCCTCATCCCCTGACACTACACTACCCTCCTCACTCAGTAAGTGGTGGAGGCTCTCCTTGACCTTCCTTTTGCTGTCGATGTATTTGTAGAAACTTTTTTGTTATCTTTGACTGTAGCACCCAAATCAAGCTCTAATTGAGCTTTGGCCCTTCTAATCTTCTCCCTACACGACCTGGCAACATCCCTATAGACCTCCCAAGTTACCCGACCCTTCTTCCAGAGTAGATAGGCTCTCTTCTTTTTCCTTAAGTTCTAGTCTAAGTTCTCTGTTTAACCAGGCCGGTCTTTTTCCCCGATGGCTTGTCTTCCTACACACCGGGACAGCCTGCTCCTGAATATTTAGCAATTAGTTTTTAAAGCACGTCCAGGCTTCCCGGACTCCTTTGCCCTTCAGGACCGACTCCCAAGGGACTCTGTCCACCAACCTCTTAAACAGGCTAAAGTCTGCCCGGCAGAAATCTAAGGCAGAAGTTCTGCTCTTGCCCCTCCTTACTTCCCCCACTATCAAAAACTCTAACATTTCATGGTCACTATTCCCAAGACGGCCACCGACCCTCACATCTCCCACTAGTCCTTCTCTGTTCACAAACAACAGGTCAAGCAGCGCCCCTCCTCTAGTGGGCTTATTTACCACTTGCATGAGGAGGTTGTCCTCCACACATTCTAGGAACCTCCTAGATTGCTTCCTCTCTGCCATGTTGTATTTCCAGCAGACATCCAGCAAGTTGAAGTCGCCTACGAGTACAAGGGCCGGCGACTGGGCAGCTTCTGACAGCTGCTTGTAAAACACTTCATCCGCCTGCTCATCCTGGTTGGGTGGTCTATAACAGACTCCCACCGTAATGTCCGCCCTGCCGACTTTCCCCCTGATCTTTACCCACAGACATTCAACCTTGTCATCCTCACCATCTTCCTCAATTTCAACACAGTCCAAGCACTCCCTAACATACAGCGCTACCCCACCGCCTCTCCTGCTTCGCCTGTCCCTCGTAAAGAGCTTATAGCCATCCATAGCCGCACTTCAGTCATGAGAGTCATCCCACTACATTTCTGTGATGGCAACCACATCATAACCTTCCTGCTGTACAGTGGCTTCTAGCTCTTCCTGTTTGTTGCCCATACTGCGTGCATTGGTGTAAATGCACTTCAGAGGTGCTAACGGTCTTGCCCCCGACGCAGGCCTGTCACCCCTAGGTTCATTTGCAGTTGCCCTGGTCTTATCCCCCTCCCCCATCGAACCTAGTTTAAAGACCTCTTAACCAGCCCTGCCAACTTGTGGGCCATAACCCTTTTCCCCTTCTGATTCAGCTGTTCCCCATCCGGTATAAGCAGGCCCAGTGCCATGAAAGCCACCCCGTGGTCAAAGAACCCAAAATCCCACCTACGGCACCAGTCTCTTAGCCATGTATTAATCTGTTGTATTTTCATAGTCCTTTCCCTATTTTCACCTAACACCGAAGGAATTGAAGAGAATATAACCTGTGCACCTACCCCCTTCACCAAACGCCCCAGGGCCCTGAAGTCCCTTTTGATTGCCCTGGGACTTCTCCCTTCAATCTCATCCCTACCCACCTGGAATACTAATAGTGGGTAGTAGTCAGAGGGCCTCACCAGTTCAGGAAGCCTCCTGGCAACATCCCTTACCCGAGCCCCAGGGAGGCAGCAGACTTCCCTGTGAGTCGGGTCTGGCCTGCATATGGGGCCCTCCATTCCCCTTAGCAGGAAGTCAACTACAACAATTACTTTTCTCCTTTTTGGAGCTAGTTGCAACCCTCCTAGTTGGTTGCTTCTGTTTACGTAGCCCCTTAGAAGGTCCTTCACCAAGATTCGTGTCTTCCTGATGCTCAGGAAGACGCTCAGGTTCCAACACCTCATACCTATTCTTCAGGGGGACGCGGGGAGGGGAGGAAGGTCAGGATGGTATTCACCTGCCACCCCGAGCAGGGACCTGCCTCCATTCCCCCCCATCCCCTAGGTCTCCTCCTGCTCCTTGTGGAGGAGGAAGAGGATCCTCTACTTCCCGGGGAGCATTAGGCCTGTCCATTTTCCCCAGGGCAGGCAGGGAACAGCCTGAAGAATCTTATTAAATCTAGTCTTTAAAATGGCATGCTATACCTCAAATTAAAATTGAGTGTTTGAAGTCAGAGTAACTATACATGTTGTTGCATATGTATTCAAGTGATATTGAATACTTCCTTTGCTTTATATTTCTGGTAGATTTGATTTTGCCTACAGTAGCAAAGGAAAGGAAGAAGGGAAATCGAGTTACTTCCATATATTTTAATGAATTTTACTAACAGTTTTAAAGAAAGCTTATGTAGCTTTTTCATTTCTAAAAGAAAAATCTAATTTTGTAATGCCTTATTTTATTGCACCATGAGATCAAAACGAGCTGCTGATTTTCTACAGCATTTTGTATTGATAATTTATAAATTGTTACAGCCATACTTCAGTATGGATAAACCTGCAGTGGAAGACATCAGGGTTCTGCATACGCGGTACTATGCAGGAATCACTTGAAGGAATAATAGATACTTCTTATGGAAAACAGAAAGCAGTGGACAGCTTTTCCCAGGATTTTATTTGTGTGGTTGTTGTCCTTTTCCATAAATGCTGTTTACTCATGTATGAAAATTCCTTGAGCTTCAATGCTCCAGGAGCTTGTTTCATTCTTCAGTTTAATCTTCTGTTCATAACAACATCAAAAGGTTTTATCCTGGGAGATTTTTAAGTTTTATTTTTCTAACTATTTGTTTGCCTGTTGGTTAAGAGATGTTAAATGTAAAATTACTATATTTTAATTAGTAAAAAGTAATATCTCTGTAGTGGAGACACAGGATGCCCTTATTCTACTTACTTTCATCAAAAATTGTAGTTATTCAAGAACACATAATTAGCTTGTTTTAATCTTATCGTTTTCAGAGGCATACTACAGTAATTGGCTTTCTTTCCTCTCCTTTTTAGTTAGAAGATTGCTAAAGGATCAATGGAGAATACATTTTTTCTATTCTGCAGCATCAATTATGGTGACCCTAGGTGTAAATTTATTGATTTTTCTTATTAGAACATTATCACCAGTTATTCACAGCATGGTGTTTATTAATTAGTAAGGAAAATACATATTCATCTATGAAAAATCTTCCTTTTAAGTTGTCTACCTAGCACCTTCATAGCTGTATGAGATCTCCTAATTGTATTCTGCCTTTACGGACTACCATGCAGTATTTCATTCCCTATTCTGTTTGTTTTTTCTTATCATCCTGAAAAAAATGTTGCAGAATTATGTCAGCTACAGTTCTGAGTTATAGAAATTGTCTGTTTTGTCTATTTACTTGCAGAAGCTGTACAAGCCTCTTGCATTTTATGCTTGTGACGGCTACTTTATTCTGCGAGGAAAATGGGATGGAATGGAAGGCTAAAACCAAAAACACACCCAAAATAAAGGAAAAAAAAAAAGGAAAGAAGATGAAGAGGAGGAAACAGGCACTTATTGTGTTATCTCCCAGACACAGATCAACTTTCCAGTTATCCCTGCAGAAGGCATACCAAGTAGATAGAAAGAAACCAGCTTTTAATTTAAGTGTCTTTCTAATCAGCATTATACAGGGCTGAGGAAGAAGAGAGGAAAAAATCAGTAGATTATGATTTCTTTCATTGGCCTTTTCCCACTAATTTGATACCTCCTTAGTATTTCAGGTTTTTGAACTGCAATAAGTAGTTATTCCAGCTAAAAGACCTGCATTCTGACTTTGGATGGGGAGACTTGGCACCTCAGTCTATGACATATTAGTTAGTGGGTGAATGGAAGCAGATGAAATATTTAAAAGAACACACAATATTTTTTTCCTGTGGAGTACATGACTAATAACACATTTAAGATGTGTGAATAGCCTTTGTATTGAAGTTTAATACCACAGTCGTAAGACCCTGTTAAGTTAAAATAATTTCGTTTAACAAGACAGAATGTGGTCAGAGTATTTATCAATTCATAGCAATTATAACAAAGAAATTATTACTGGATTTAAGAGGTTGGGTCAGAGAGTGAAAAAATCCATTCTTATTGGTCAGGCCTTGTGTTTCTATTCTCATGTATAGGAAGAGCAATAATTTGTAAAAGAAGAAATTTTGGATTGGATGCAAATAAAATCTAGATATCCAAGAATTTATCAACAATTACAGATTTTTTTGAGGGGTTAAAATATATCACTAGTACTATTAAAAGCCTTGAGCTAGGTATTTTTTACAAAGTGAATTTTGAAAATAATATAGGTCCTGATCCCACTGCTATGTTAACAATTAATTCTGTTTAAAAAATCCTGTGGAGCTAGTACAAATGTTCTTCATTATGACCTACCTACAAGGATTGATTGCAACCAAAATACAATGCTGTTCATCTGCTGTGAAAGTCAAACTAGTCTGTATTAGGCTTCCACTTTAATATCAGTGAGATATAAGATCTTTACATGATAGGTGTCTTTCTGAGGGATATAAGCAAGTATGGCTCTCAAAATCTGGCAGAAAGAGTTACACTGAGTGCACTGAAGGCAACTGCCTTGATATCCAGAACATGAAATGACGCAGGATTGAACTAGAAATATAGGATGTCCTACTGGCTTCAGATTAGGAAACGGGACAGTTTTAATTCGAAAAATTTGAAAATTAGCTGTTAAAAACCCCACAAAACAAAACAAAAAAACCCTGAAACAGAAAACATCAAAAATGAGTGCTGTAAAATAAAGCTGCTGTTAGTTGATTTTTGTCTTACATAACAAAGGCTGCATTCCTAATAATGTGAATAAAATAATTTCAGTTTCAATAGTTCAACCTTTCCAGCAAAGATACAATATCTTTCTGAAGTTTTTCTTGAATGAAAGCACAGTATAAACAAGATTTAATATATAACAATAAATTGATCTTCAGTTGAATAACTGTATGTGAAACCCAGTTAAAGATAATTTTTACAAGTGAGATATAATGAAGGTAAAATTCAGTCTTGAAGTAGAAACATAGGATCTTACGTTCAGCAGCAACAGGGTATGCTACTGTAACAAATTATCATTCTTTTATCAAGTACTGAGATTGTAATTCAGTCCTGAAAGCAGTTTATAGTATCAGCAGAACCTTCTGCTGGAATCAAATTCTGTATATTATTGGACATGTTAACATTAAGGTTACCATTGTCTATATATTTTCCACATTACGTTTTGCTCGGTTTATTAATCAGAATGAATTGTTTGTGCAGAGCTTTGAGGGTCAAAACTGGCCATATTCTATTACATACATCATTACCAACATTATTGATTCTTGAAATGGATTTTTATTTTTCTCTTCTATTTAAATACATTATTATTATTGATGATTATGTGAAAAGCAAAAGGTAGATGTTGATTCAACTAGCTTTATTCATGCAACATAGTCAGTAGAGTTAACATTAAAATCTCCATTAACCCCAGCAGTATTACTATTGATGATTTCGTAGAATATAATGGTAGATGTTGATTCACTAAGTACAAATTTGTTTATAAAATACACATGGAAGCATTATTATATTAAAATCTCTGTAACTTATAAGTAAGCATATAGCCATACATTCTTAAAGATTAATATCCTCAAATGTTAGGGATAGTTAAGCACTGGAATAGGACAATTAGAAATAATGAAATGTCTTTTATTGGAGTAGTAGATTAAAAAAATATCGGTGTACATGTATTCCTGCTTCAGTTAAGAAAGATGAATTTGATGACTTTACAAATCTTGAGGACTATTCCAATCCAGCATTACTAGGACCTGACATGTGTTTTAGAGAAATCAGTTGCTAAATCTTCACTAATTCAATAATGCTAATGAAGCCTTTAATCAACTTCTCTGTCTCTATTTCGAAATAGCCTAGAGTTTTAGACTTCTTACTCTTAGTCTAGCAAATAACATATTCAAAATGAGTTGCAAATTGTTCCTGGACAGTACTCTTCTGGAACTCTTACATCAAGATGAACAGATGACATATTTTACAAATCTGTTTATTAGGCAAAAAGATCTAGAAATTCTGCTTCCTAAGCTGTGAATGAAAAACATAGCATAAGTGGTAATCAGAGTCTCAGTTTAATATCTGCATGGACTACACATTTAAAATTTGTAGTATAAGAAATGCTTTATTTCAAGAAAGCATAAAGAGGTCTTGAAGTTACTGTAAATGCACCAGTCCTTTGAAGAATCTTCTCACTGATATCAAAGTCTGGATGACCAGAGAGGATCTTCATAATTCCTAGCTTCAAAGACAATAAGAATGGAAGGGAAGGATTTTTTTTTTCTAACCAGAAAGTCTTATATTCTTACTCTTGTACAAAAGCAAAAGCATCACCAAAATTAAGAGTTTATCCATTTGAAAAAAAAATTCTTCTTCCTGTGCAAAGAAGGATGCTGCAATACCTCAATAATTGGTAGAATATGTCATGGTATGCAGAACACTTTTATTCAGGATTATCAATTTTGTAGTATTTTGGTAGCTTTGCCAAACGTACTGGCTTCTAGAAAATACCAGCTGCCTAAGAAGACATGCAGATATTGAATATATTACTTTTCTTTCTTTACAAATGATATGAAGATCATTTTGGAAGGCAGGAAAATATGCAAACAGAAGGACACATGAGAAAACATGTTCACTTGATTACTTTCTTTGGAAATATAGATGTAATATTTTATTGCTTTGTATGCAGTAAGTGATTGCAATTAATGCTTTCCTAAAGATGACTGCAGTGTAGATTATACTTACAAGCATACAGAACTTTTCAACAGCTTCATCTAGCTGGAAATTAGGAAGCTCATAAAATCAATGGTCATAAACTAAAAATAGAGATAGTCTGCAAAAAGAGGTAATAAAATCACAAAAAAAAAGTCTATAAAATCGGGTGGTCTTGAAGAGAGCATTCTTTAAAAAAACATCAATTAAAGTATTGAAATATCGTATTCTTTTCCATCTACAAATTGTATTTCTTTAAGTCAAACCTCACTGAATGTGAGAAGGTTACACCTACTCTGAAGCAAAATGAAAAACAAGTAAATTTGTGATGAATCATTCTGTGGACATGCAGATTTAATATATATATAATTATGATGGTTTTCACCTATTAAGTCTCCATCTGAGGTTGGCAGATTACTACAGAACTAATTAAAAAAATTATCAAAGGTACAGAGGCACTTAACTCATTATTGTCAACTACAGTAAGGGTCTTAAATACCTGTGAGAATGTGGGCTCAAGTGGTAAGTTCCTATCAGATCTGGAAAAATAACTCTGAAACTTAATTCTTCTGATATTATTCACATTTGTTTGTGCTTAAGAAGATCTAATGTGTTCTACATCTGATGGCATTTTGCCCTTTCTTAAATAGATTTTCCCTGAGGTGCCACCATCTAGTCCAACCTCCAGCTTAAAGACTAGCACCAACAGCGCATCAGGTCAGCCTGTTGGCTGGCTCCAAGGGTGGAGATGCCACAACTGCTGTAAGTAACCTGCTGCATTAAGTTCGTTGAGAAACTCTGTTCTCAGCCAACTGGGCCTTTGGACAAAATTCCCAGTCTTCCTGCACAACGGGGATAATTTGTCCCTGATCTCCCAACACGTTTTGTTTTGAAATCAATTACCTCTCCTCATTGTCTTTCTCCTCCCTCCCAACAGCTTCCCCAAGGATTTCCTAACACTTGTTTAAAGAGTTTGAAGTCTGTTCTTATTAAATCCAGAGACCTAGGCCTGGTGCTTATCTTCCCAGCTTTCCTTTAAGGAAGATAACCTAATAGCCAGTGAGCCTAGGTTTCTGTCTCTGAGAGTATTTGTCACATCATCTTCCCTGTTTATGAGCAACAGGTCAGGAACAGCATTATTGCTGTTTGGCATCTCTAGTAATTGCATTGGGAAGTTGTCACCCACACAGTCTAGAGACTTCCCGGACCGCTGACACAAGCATGTGCCACTCTCTGAGACCTAGCACAGGTCAGGAACCATTCAGAACAGCTGCTTTGGACACTTGGCTGCTGTGGTTTAGAACGTAAGAGAATTTAATAGTGAGGATGTCAACCATATCAAACAAGTGACCTCATAACCAGAAAATGAATGCTTCTGGGCACAGCTGTTTATTAGAACAGACTACTAAGCTACTATGGTTTTAGAGCAATTAGTGCTGATTTTAGAACAAAAGTAATGCCATTCAAAACTTTAAAATTTTCTAAATTTTCTTTCCCTCCTGAAGAGCAGTTTAATAAATGGTTGATACATGTACTGTCTCTAAAGGATTAAATTAGCACTTAGATAAGAAAAGTATTTTCAGCTAAACTGAGTTCCTAGAAAAGCAATTCAATATAAAAATATATATTAGTGTTACTGGTGCCATTAAATTTTGTAAAATGGTAAAGGACAATTTTTTCACCACTGAACTTAGTGGTAGTTTTGCAATTGACAAAAAAGTCATTTTGAGTATAAATCTAGGAAATGCTCTACACTTGTATTTTTATAAAGTCTGTTATAATTTAAATAACCAAAAACCAAAAGGCTATGAATACAATGTTATTGCCTAGCACTTTTGAAAGAAATATTCAAGAGTGGTTCCTCACAGGGAAAATAACATCCCTGGACTGCTGCCAAGGTCAGTTCCAGTTTGAATTATCTACTGTATTTGTGCCTGCAACTCAGTGTAGGCTCATTCAGGGATTACTCCAACATGCACGTTAGTCTGCTCAGAAAAGGATGATTGCCCTTGAATTAGTGGTTTTTCCTCTCAGAGTTCATTTATGCATTGTAAGTTGTGCTCTTAATAGGAGCACATTTTATGATTGAGAATTATTATTTTTTTGAATTTTCCATTAAGTATTGAATAATAATTATTGTTATGCATAAATAATTATTTTAAATGTACTGTCTGTATATGTATCTGGAAAACTAGGAACAAAGTAAGAAGGCTTAGGGAAGGAAAAATACTGAAAACCTTTTTTCAGACTTCACGTTCAGGAAAAAGGTCTTTATGCATCTGATATCCAGTAGTAGAGAAAGGATTTGATTGCTGTTTGGGTTTTCCAGTTCATATTCAAATTCAAGTGGAGATGGAAGGAACCGAGTAACAAAGGGTACTGTTCCCTATAGCTAACAAAGACTGTGAATCTTGGAGTCATAGTCCTACTTGAATTCCTGCACTGACCCCAAGGCAAACCTTCCAGACACATCTGCCCCGATAAGTATATCACTGGCACACTATGTTCACCACGAGGCTAGAAACAAGATACCTGCTGCCAAATCCCCATCCTGAGTTCAAGAGTACTCAAGTGAAATACTTATGCTTCCTGAACAGTTATCAAGCAAAGGCTCCAGGAGCCAGTCCAGACTTTTGGTCTGCTAAGCTGTGAATCACCTAGAGCCAGTCAGTAGGAAATAAGAGGCACAACAGTATTTCTGAAATCTTACCACACTTGAAAAGTAACTACCTTAAGATTATACGGCTCCATCTATAAACTGTATTACTGAGTTTTCTTCTAAAGATAAGCATATAATTATGCAGAGTCCCTTTTCCAAAATATCCTCACATTTTAGAGCATTTTACTGGGAAGTAAAAGAAATATCTTCTGGACCCTATCTGCACATCCGTAGAGCGCATTTAATAAAGGAAGACTAAATACTAAATATAGTGACCTCTGCCTGTAGACGACACTGCAGTAAATATGCTCAGAGAATTTTACCAGCTAAAGAGCAACATTCATGTTTAAGAATTATCTTTGTGCCAGTGAATGTTTTGGGGAAGAACTTAAGTATCTGCTGTCCCACTGAAGATTGAAGTCTGCTAATTTCAACCACAGCTGCATTCTGGATTTAATACAAGGCTAATATGTTAGTGCTTAACCATTAGTTTACAGAAGTTCTCTTTTTTTTTCTCTGGAAATATTCTCTATAGCAACTGCAGCCTATGCAAGGTCAAGTCTCATAATCCTATTTTTGGACATCCGCTGGATGAGGGTTGCCAGTCAGGTTGCAAGATATGTGCTCTCTAAGGGTTCAGTAGCATTAAGACACAGACAGTTCTGAGCATTCCTTAAAAAGTTATCCTGAGTAAGCCTACACCATGGTGTATATGACAGTATTTTCTATTTGATTTGACTCCATGTGAATAAGTTTTTGGCATGGAAACAATTTACCTATGCCAGGGTAGCTCTTAATGTGAAGATCACATTCAGGTAACTACAATGTTTCTGGCACTCAGCTTTAATTTTTAAGGCATTGCACTATACCGAGTCTGAGCGGTACTAACACCCTGTATGGCAATGCAGGGAATACTGTAGATATAAGTACCCAAGCAACCTCCAAAAAATGGACTCCTGGACTTAGGAACTGATCTACATTTTTGATTTTGGCAAATAAAGTGGCAAGGAGATGTGTAGGTCCTTTTACAGATTTAACTGTGAATGTACTGACATGAAAAGCAGAGTAGTGGACTTTAAAATGTAACCAATGATTTAGAAGAAAGCGAAATTATATGTTATGAAATACCATCAAGGGTGTTCCATTTCAAAGATCCTTCTTTATTCCTTAGTAATTACTGAAGGACACTTTGGGATTTACAGTGATAAAATCCCTGTTCAGTTTATCTACAAAATTTATCTATATTTTTTAAAAAGATTGGGAGTGAGATGATCCATATATATACAAGTTTTTAGTAATAATTTTTAAAAAGATAGCGAGTTTAGGGTAGTCATTCATCACTTGGTTTCCTTTTTGTCTACTGTTAATCACAGTATTATCAGTAATAGAACAGAAATTGTGATTTTAGAGAAGAAATTGCTCTGTGCAAAATATTGCCCTGATAAATGCCTGCTCTTTCCCTTTTGACCAAAGGAATGGCCTCAGCTGGCACAGGTACTGACTTCCCCAGAAAGATGGTTAAAATTGATTGCTTTACTTTGGAGGAAGTGAGGAATCTTTCCTTATTTTCCTGCCAATAGAGAAGTTTGCAAGAGTCTTCATATTGCATCCTTTGGGTAAATTCAGACCTTGCATAAACGTGCAAAAGGGGTTAAGTTAATGCAATGAATAAACTGAAGGTAATCACTGAATTAATGAGGTAGTTGCAAATTAATTAGCTCAATAGAGTTAGACCGTTTAAACCAACTCTAAATTTAGCCTATTTTGTTTAAAGAAATCTTAGGAATAAATTGAATCCAAAACAAACAAAACCAATAACTCAAATAAATAAATAAACAAACAAACTTAATAACTTTGATGATAATAGATATCTATGGCAAGGGTCACATGTTTCCTTATGGTTATCTTCTTGGCATTAATGTTTAAGGATATCCATATTATTTTTTCTTTTTTTTTTTTTTTTAAATTAAGTTTATTTATTTTCACTCTCCATACTCTCCCCACTATCATCTCCAGAATGAATCTGCTTGAATTGCTCCAGGATGTCTCTGAACTTAGGAAAGCATTCATATGAAAAACAGGAGAGTAAAACTTTGTCTTTTGCCCGCTCAAAGTGTTCCTTTGTCTTTTAACAAACCAAAGCAAATGTTTAAAGTAGGATATGTACATTCCCTCAAAGGGAAACAACATAAAAAAGAACCACAGAAACTGAAGCATAAAGGAGAAAAACAATTTATGAATACATGCAAGAGCTTTTCCTCCTCCAAGTAAATCTCACAATATTTAAATGTGCCTTTCAGCATTAGCAGTAGACTAATTCCATTATCATAATTTATTAACCAGATCTTTTGTTCTATGTAGTAATACACTGTGTTTCCATGCTGTGTATTTTTTATCCTGTGACCTAATTTGCGTAAAAGGAAACTCTTATAACTCCCTTGTTGTAATGAATAAAATGTTAATGAAGAACCACAGAGAAATCCCCTTTGCATTAGTTCCTTATTCCCAGGAACATCATCATAAATTTGTTTGCCTGGTTCTGACAATGGTAGTGATGTTCAAGCTGTGGAGAAGCAATAGTTACACTAAATGGTTCTGATGGAAAAGTTAAAGATATTCAAGGCACTGTCATCAGGGATGGACTATGGGAAGTTATCTTTTGGAAGAGGAACCTGATGGATTTGGCCACAATCCAATTTTTTTTTAAACGTTTATTATCTGCATTGATAACTGCACTATGAGATGCCTTTTCAGAACATGTAAATTAAAAAAAGAGTTGCAAAGAAAGGTTTTTTTTCTCCAGTACATGGAAAATTGTAGATTAGTGCACTTCTCTACTGCGTATTTGTTATATTATTCATTAATTTCTGGCAATGATATCATGGTATAAGTATTAAATTTAAGGAATATAAATCATTATGTGTTTGCACTAATTATAGATTACTTGTTAGTAACTGTATCATATTTACTTCATTAGAAAATATCAGGTGCTGTTAGCCTTTACAACTTTAAAACTAGATGGAATGTTAAATCATATAGAAAGATGGTATTCCACTTAAATAATTCAACTTTTATTAAAAAACAAAATATACACTAGTTATAAATTGTATTGTGACTACTCTGTCAATATTTGTACAGAACTTTGAAAATGTGAATGTTCATTATAAGTTGTACTAGTTTATGGCCATCACTGTCTGACACTCCTGGATTTGCTTCAGACAGCTCTTTGGAACTGAGGTGTATTCCAGTCCTGAGGCACTCATATCCCTAAATGTTAGAGAATTTGTCATTTATCCTTCCCTGTAGATTAACAAACTCATTTTAGCACCAAAGGGTTCTTTCCTTAGAAAGATCTGACTTACAGATCACATCACTTGCATTGCTGATATAATCATAAAAATACATTTGCAATTGTCTTACCACATTTTAAGATTGTCTAATTTGTAAACAACTGGTCCTTCTGTTTTTCCAAGATGGAGAATTATGGGCATTCTGATTAACAGTACAGACAGATAAAAAAGCTTTTATGAGAAAAACTCTGTAAAAAACCTCTATCAGTTGTTGTATGGTAGCATTTCATTTTCCTGGTCTTAATCTGTGTCAGATGAGAAGTACTTCAAGCATAATAAGTACAGTAAGTGACAAAATGGATCAACTTGCATGTAGCAGTTTGACTGTTCCTGTTCCTCCCAGTACAGTTCAACTTCAGCAGGTCATGGATTTGCTTACTCAGCACAAGTGACTGGTCCTGTTCTTCTGAAATAGCTGTGTTGACTGTCTCTCCAGGGAAAAAAAAGGAAGGAAATTTTCAGCTTTTACTCTATATAACCTTATGTTCATGAATCTTTCTTTTCAATATGTGAGAATCAAAAAATAAGTACACATCACATCAGACTTCTAAAATACAAATATAGAATAGAATCATTTTGGTTGGAAAGGACCTTTAAGATCATCGAGTCCAACTGTTAACCTAGCATTGCCAAGTCCACCACTAAACCATGTCTCTAAGCACCACACCTACACATCTTTTAAATACCTCCAGGGATGGTGACTCCACCATTTCCCTGGGCAGCCTGTTCCAATGCTTGATAACCCTTTCCATGAAGAAATTTTTCCTAATATTCAATCTAAACCTCCCCTGGTGCAACTTGAGGCCATTTCCTCTCATCTTAATACTTGTTACCTAGGAGAAGAGACTAACACCCACCTCACTACAACCTCCTTTCAGGTAGTTGTAGAGAGCCATAAGGTCTCTCCTCAGCCTCCTTTCCTCCAGACAAAACAACCTCAGTTCCCTCAGCTGCTCCTCATAAGACTTGTTCTCCAGACCCTTCACGAGCTTCATTGCCCTGTTTTAGACTCGCTCCAGCATCTCAATGTCTTTCTTGTAGTGAGGGGCCCAAAACTGAACACAGTATTCAAGGTGCAGCCTCACTAGTGCTAAGTACAGAGGGAAGATCACTTCCCTAGCCCTGCTGGCCACACTATTTCTGATACAAGCCAGGATGCTGTCGGCCTTCTTGGCCACCTGGGCACACTGCTGGCTCATATTCAGCTGCCTATTGATCAACAGCCCCAGGTCCTTTTCTGCCAGGCAGCTTTCCAGCCACTCTTCCCCAAGCCTGTAGCTTTGCATGGCGTTGTTGTGCCCCAAGTGCAGGACCCAACACTTAGCCTTGTTGAACCTCATACAGCTGGCCTCAGCCCATCAATCCAGCCTGTCCAGATCCCTCTGCAGAAACTTCCTGCCCTCAAGCAGATCAACACTCCTGCCCAACTTGGTGTCATCTGCGAACTTACCGAGGGTGCACTCGATCCCCTCGTCCTGATCATTGATAAAGATATTAAAGAGAACTGGCCCCAGAAATGAGCCCTGGAGGACACCACTTGTGACTGTCTGCCAACTTGATTTAACTCCATTCACCACAACTCTTTAGGCCCGGCCATCCAGCCAGTTTTTTACCCAGCGAAACGTATGACCATCAAAGCCACGAGCAGCCAATTTCTCCATATATAAGTATACATATATTTAAATATAGTTAAAATATATTTTAAACTAATGGTAAATTAAATATTACAATAAGCATATTACAATAAGCATATTATTGTTATTTGCATTAGTTCCTTATTCCCAGGAACATGATCAACAGCAACGGCGGGAGATTTAAACGCCGTGTAACGGCAACTAGCAGTCAGTCGCCGAGGGGAGCTGCTTCGGAGCCCGCCCGTCCTGCAACAGAGCGACAGATCTTGGTGCACAGAGGCTTTTCCTGAGGTAAGGAAAGTCCAGGGCAGTGGCAAGAGCTTCCCAGAGCCAGCAGCTCTCGCGGAGAGTTGCTGACAAGGCGGGGATGTTGCCAGAGCAACTGCGGCCCCTCCTACAAAAGGCAGCCTTGGGAGCGCCAGCGACCAGGGCGGGCAAACAGACCGTGGTGTGTCAGCCAGAGCATGGAGTGGCAGTTTGCACGGTAGTTCTCACGGAAGTGGGCGCAGGGAGGGTGCAGACACCCTACCTGACCCTCAAGGCAGGATGGTGAGCACTCACCTGAGTGCAAGGGCTGCAGCTCCAGCTTGAGGATCTGCACCATCAACCCCAGCCATGACCAATGCCTCCACCCAGATGGAGCTGCTGAAAGGAGAGGCTGGAGTGCAGGCCTCGGGCTGCAGTAAGTGACTAGAGGCAAGTGCCTAGCAAGGAGGGCACGCAGCCAGCTCACCACCCTGGACTTCAGGAGAGCAGACTTTGGCCTCTTCAGGGACCTCCTTGGGAGAGTCCCTTGGGATAAAGCCCTGGAGGGAAGAGGGGCCAAAGAAAGATGGTTAGTATTCAAGGATCACCTCCTCCAGGCTCAGGAGCGATGCATCCCTACAAAGAGGAAGGCAGGCAAAAAAGCCAGGAGGCCTGCATGGATGAACAAGGAGATCCTGGATAAACTCAGGCACAAGAAGGAAGCCTACAGAGGGTGGAAGCAAGGGCAGGTAGCCTGGGAGGAATACAGGGAAATTGTCCAAGCAGCCAGGGACCAGGTTAGGAATGCTAAAGCCCTGATAGAACTAAATCTGGCCAGGGACATCAAGGGCAACAAGAAATGCTTCTATAGGTATGTCAGTGACAAAAGGAAGAGCAGGGCAAATGTGGGTCCTCTCCGGAAGGAAACAGGAGACCTGGTTACCCAAGATATGGAGAAGGCTGAGGTACTCAAAGACTGCTTTGCCTCAGTCTTCACCGGCAAGTGCTCTAGCCCCACCACCCAAGACGCAGAAGGCAGAGACAGGGACTGGAAGGATGAAGAACTGCCCACTGTAGGAAAAGATCAGGTTCGAGACCATCTAAGGAACCTGAAGGTGCACAAGTCCATGGGACCTGATGAGGTATATCCACAGATCTTGAGGGAAATGACGGATGAAGTTACTAAACCACTATCCATCATTTTTGAGAAGTCGTAGCAGTCTGGTGAAGTTCCCACTGACTGGAAAAGGCCAAACATAACCCCCGTTTTCAAGAAGAGAAAAAAGGAAGACCTGGGGAACTACAGGCCAGTCAGTCTCACCTCTGTGCCTTGCAAGATCATGGAGCAGATCCTCCTGGAAACTATACTGAGGCACACATAAATCAATGAGGTGTTTGGTGACAGCCAACACGGCTTCACTAAGGGCAAATCATGCCTGATAACATTTGGTGGCCTTCTACGATGGGGTTACAACGCTGGTAGATAGGGGAAGAGCAACTGATGTCATCTACCTGGACTTGTGCAAAGCATTTAACACTGTCCTGCACGACATCCTTGTCTCTAAATTGGAAAGACATGGACTTGACGGATGGACCACTCGATGGATAAGGAATTGGCTGCATGGTCGCACTCAAAGAGTTGCAGTCAAAGGCTCGATGTCCAAGTGGACACCAGTGACGAGTGGTGTTTCTCAGGGGCTGGTATTGGGACCTGTGCTGCTTAACATCTTTGTCAGAGACATGGATAGTGGGATTGAGTGCGCCCTCAGCAAGTTTGCTGACGACACGCTGGAGGGAAGGGATGCCATCCAGAGGGACCTTGACAGGCTTGAGAGCTGGGCCTGTGCAAACCGCATGAAGTTCAACAAGGCCAAGTGCAAAGTCGTGCATGTGGGTCAGGGAAATCCCAAGCACACATACAGGCTGAGCGGAGAATGGATTGAGAGCAGCCCTGAGGAGAAGGACTTGGGGGTGATGGTTGACGAGAAGCTCAACATGAGCAGGCATTGTGCGCTTGAAGCCCAGAAGGCCAACCGTGTCCTGGGCTGCATCAAAATCAGTGTGGCCAGCAGGTTGAGGGAGGTGATTCTGCCCCTTTATTCCGCTCTCATGAGACCCCATCTGGAGTACTGTATCCAGCTCTGGGGCCTCCAGCATAAGAAGGACATGGAGCTGTTGAAACGAGTCCAGAGGAGGGCTACAAAGATGATCAGAGGGCTGGAGCACCTCTCCTATGAAGACAGGCTGAGAGAGTTGGGGCTCTTCAGCCTAGAGAAGAGAAGGTTCTGGGGAGACCTTCTAGCAGCCTTCCAGTACCTGAAGGGGGCCTACAGGATAGGGGGAGAGAATTATTTTCAATTCCTTCTGAAATCTTAACTTTCTTGTTGGTTTAAAAACTTTAAAAAGTCTGTGTTGGGTCAAGAGAAATGTTCATCACACCAGCAAAGGAGAGGGGATACCACAGCAATGATATGTATCCAAAATCTCTTTGTCAAGTCATACCACCCCTCTTATAGCTCCTTAGATATCCTTTTAATAAAAGTCCTTAGATTATCTGGACTGATACGTTTGAAAAATGTATTCAGATTCTTATCCAGTAATTTACACTGAAGTCAGAAAAATTTGTAGAACAAAGCTCCAATGCAAAAATGGATTGAGGGTTCATTTCAGCAAAAACTGTGGTGCTAAGGCCTTAGCTAACCACTTTTTTATCATCCTAAAGACCCGAGAATTTTGAAACAGCTGTCTCCTGGGTTTCCTGTCGTGCTTCTGGTTATTCCTTGTTCATCTTGAGAGCTCAACATCTTGAGCTCAGCACATGTTTCTTCTCCCTGTGTCATAGACTCAGTTTGATAGATACTATCAGCATGTGAGTTTGGCTTCCACAAAATGGAACAGCAATTTCTGTACTCTTTATGATATAGCATTATAGAGGGAAGTCCACCTTTTGTCAGTAGTTTTGTATAAGAACATTCACTTGGTTGTGGGGAATTATAGCACAATTCACTTCTGTGTTTGGGGAACTCAGACCCTTATCTTGTACCTCCTTAGAAATTGTCCTGTATGCAGGCTGTTCTGGAATAGCTGACAGTTTTCCCATGAAGACAAAATGAAAGATTAATTTTTAACTAAATATAAGATATAAAGCAATCTTATGGGGAGGAAGGGTAGTTTTTGCATTGTGATCCATTTTTCAAAATCTGCAACACAGCAGAGGCTGGTAGTTTACAGTGGTTTAAGTATATCTGGATTAAATCTTCCAGACCATTTTTTACTGTCCATATTAATCCAGGGTTTTTTTTAAGAGAAAGAGCAGACACATTTCAGGCATATGTCTACAGCTTCTTGAGTTCTGATCTTGCTGGGATCAATTGTGCAATTGGAAGTTCAGACTGGACATTAGGAAAAGGTTCTTCACTGACAGGGTTGTTGGTCACTGGAACAGGCTTCCCAGGGAAGTGGTCATGACACCGAGCCTATCAGAGTTCAAGGAGCATCTGGATGACACTCTTAATCATATGGTTTAGTTTCAGGTAGTCCTGTGAGGAGCAGGGAGTTGGACTCGATGATCCTTATGGGTCCTTTCCAACTCAAAATATTCTATGATTCTATCATTCTATCATTCTATGATTTATCTGAAAAAAAGTAATACTGAATTCATCGAATTTTAGTTGGATTAATGATATTGCTATGAAATAACAGGTGATGACATAGAATAAATCAGTAGTATTTTATTGTATAAAAGGAAACAAAAATCCATTAGTTATTTTTTTTCATTTGATTTAGCTAGAATAAAGCCTCCATAATCTGAGATTTCACTTCCATTTTTGCTGGTCTGAGTACTGCCTGTATACCGTACAAGGATAGAGATGTACCAACTAGTTCAAGAAAAAATAAATATTAAAAAAAATAAATTACATTGGCATAAATTTATTTCTGATTAAGTATTATGAAACTGCAGAGAGAGAAATTGTGCAGGTTGCTAATAGTTTTTTATCCTGAATTGACAACAAAATGTTGTCATTATAGATGATTAAGCTGACAAATATGTACTTAACAATGGAATAGGAAAATCTGACTAATGAGTTACAAACAGTATGAAAGATACAGCAAAGGATTAAAAATTATCTCTTTGTTACTGAGCCTTTCTTTTGCTGTTCTAGACATCAGATCACATAAAACCATTTATAAATAGATGTAACTTTTCCTGAAAATCAGTTGATGCTTTGCTTCCTTCTGCCACTATTGGAAGACTGTATCATTTCTGATGGTTAAAAACCTTTACCTAACTTTCAAAATAGCCTTGTTTAAAATTAATGCATATTCACTATTTCTCGTGACAACAACACGCTTTATTTTAAACAACTTCTTCCCCCCCATTTTTGTGACCATTTCTGTTAGCTTGCATATACAGAATTAGTACATATTTTTTTCTGTATTTGATTTATTAAAATACATAAAACAAACTCTCAGTATTTTTTTTGCAGTAGTTTTTTCATTTAGGCCAATAATAATTCAGTTTGGTTGTCTTTAAAGAAAGTGACCAGAGTTAAATAAATTACTGCAGAAGAATACTCACTAGGATCATATATAAATAAACAATTCTCTATCTTTATTGGAAAGATTTTCTTGGTGCATCCTAAGTTTAGTTAACACACCTAGGTCTCTATGGCTGTGTCTCCCAAATTAAAAGTATCTCCTTCAAGAAATAAACCCTTGTGTCCAGACTAAGGGTTCAGGGCTAATCCATTCTAGACTGGATTTGGTATGCTCACATTAAACACTCCTTAACCCACAGTGTGTGTCTGTATTCTTATCTTTTTTTTTCCTTTGGGGGTGGGGGCATTTTTTCAGTCCAAAGTACCTGGGGATTAGGGTTCTGTCATAGTCAACAAGATTAATAATTTTAAAAGGTAATATTGAAGATATGTCACATGCCTCAAGAGCTGATATGAAGGCATATAGAGTGCTTGATAGTGTTGCTGTGACAGCAAAGGAGGAGCATATATAAGATGGTGTGAGCTAAATTTGGTGGTCTTGTTTTGTTAATAGTTAGCCTCTGGAGTGAGTTGAAAATGTCTTAGCTCTTCACTCTCCAGACTCTCATCTCTTTTTGAGACATTAACTATTTTATGATAAGCCATAAGCAAAACATTTTGTGATGTAGGTGTGCTTTGTCAGCTGATGAACTTACTGCTTATAGTAGTCATTCTTGCTATTAGTCCCTAAGTACTTTGAACTCTTCCATTCCATTTCTATTACTCCAATCTGATTTGTCATTATTTCCGGCCATATTATATTATGATCTTATATCGACAATATTTCCCAGCTTGATACCATTGGCACATTTCATTAGGAAGCTCTTAGTTTATATTCCAATGAAATGCACGTCTAAGTATACGTCAGCCTGACAGCAGCCCAGTACTTTAAAAGCTGTCTCTAGCTCGTAACAGGAAGGATGTTCTGATTTGCTGTCGTTTCAAATGCTGTGCTGACTCCTGTAGTATTTCTGGCTTGAAAGTGTAAGAGCACCTCACTGGGACGTTTACTGGGCTGGAATGCATCCAAGTAGATTTGACACAGTTATATACCCACCTTTAACACCATCAGTTAATCCTTTAGGTCCACATTGCATGACTGCCCTTTCTGTAAGCTGAGGTAATGCATTTGTCTTCGCCCCATGCTTAACTTTAACTTGTAACTCATCTTCTCTGCAAAATGACCACATTTTTTGACTTCTTGTGTTTTAGCATGCAATGTTGGGTTTTTTTTTCCAAAGGTTTAATTCAGTTTGCTTTTTGGCAATTCTTTTTATCCTTTTATATCGTGATCTTGGAAAAGTTTCATTTTTTGTAATCAATTCTGTTTTCTATTCTTTATAAGCTGTCCAAGGAGCCTTTAAATCTCCTTTTATAGATGGTTTATCATTTGGTTATATTTAAAAGTCTTCACTGCAATCTTTTTCTCATAGTTTGGAACCATCTCCACCTTTAAGTATTTTGCTGTTTTATCTGGCTGATTTATAGTGGTCTAAGTTCTTCTGTTTTTCATTTTTGGAAATCAGAATATTGATTACAGTTCTGCGTTTATTCAGCCTTCTAATTTAAGCAAAACTAATACCTGACTAAGCATGCATAAAAGATTTTATGGCTAGTTTCTCTGTAATGTCCTCCCTATTTGTAAAAACAAGTTTAAAATAGCATCAGTGTCTGTTGGTTTAGTGATTATTTACTGAAGAGATGTTGGCTATCATCTCCAGATTATCTGAACTCTGCTGTTGTTCGTAGCATGTATTTTAGTGCTTGCTTTATACTTTCACTGTTCATTATATCATTAACATTTATAGCTACCTCAATACCTTTACCTTTACTGCTCTTTGACATGGACAGAGCAGATTTTTGACAGTTGTGTTTCAGTTCTGCCTAATATTTCACCAACTTTTTGGTTTCACTATTGTCAAGATGATTCTGTAGCCTTCATTTTGCTGCAGTAATGTGTAAATGCCAAATATAGGAAAGACAGTGAAATGGATGTGAGCAGTAAGGTTGATATTTATTATATTTAGTATTTATAAATTTTATTCCTCTATCTGAAAATGTATATAGTGTCATAGTTGTCTTCTTCATTTTACATCAATATGCCATTCTTTTGCTGCATTTTCATCTGAAAATAAAAGAAAATAAGCTTCCTTCTCATGAAAGCTCTTCAACTATTGAACTTTCATGAAGCAGTAAAGTATTTTCTGTCTTTTTAACAAAAACTTTACTTTCAAAACCATGTATGTGTTAGTTTAACCTTGGTACATATGCTTAGCTAGAGGCTGAGAAAAGAAAGGTTCACTATTAAATGACTTATTAATCAGCTTTAAATCTGATAAATAATACTTTACAACCTCTTTGACATATGGTAGGGTCTGCAGCAGGTTTGGCATAATGGTTTCACTTAATAAACACCTGATTAGCATTGTTTAACAGGTTTGGATTGCATGAAAACAGTAAAATGGCCACATTCTGGCTAGTTAATTCCTCATTAGCAGCCTTATATTCACTGTGTTTGACAGACTGTATACCAGCTTTGACACAAGGTGACCTCTTGCATGGGCCTGTTCATCACCTTCAGTCTTTCATAAATGGAGTCACTATAAATGTCAATATGAATATGCCATCATCAGAGATTTTTGAGAATTAGAATCCATCTAGTATCATAAAGGTTATTTTTTCAACCTTATCATTACAGACACAATGAAATTATACTGAGTAACAGGTAAAAATGTAAGGAGACAAAGCAGCAGTAAAATATCTGTGTGGAGACTTTTGTTTAATAGATGTTGTAAAAGCTTAAAGTTTGCAGTATGTAACTAATTTCAGAAAGTAGAGGAAACACATCCTAGCTTATAAATGCATTGTTCTTAAATTTTAAACAAATATGAAAATATTTATTCAGTTAAAATCTTTGGAGAATTCTTTACTACTATAATTTGGATAAATGCATTTCTAAAATACATTCCTCTTTTTCTTTGAGGAATTATTAGAGTTTGACAGCTCATTCAGTTTATTTCCTCCCATTAAGAATTTTCCAGGAGCTAATCGCATCCAGTCCTGGTATGGGGACAAGAGGACAATTTTAACTTGAATGAGTGAAGAATCTGACCTAGTAAAGCTATTCTCCAATATGAGCTCATCCTAACGTCTTCCGTGATGTGTACTCCATCTAACAAAGCATAATGTGCTATCAGGCAGTGCAGTGGTCATAGAAGATTAGAGTCACCACCACATGGCAAGCATTATGTCTATAAGGTAGGAAATATTCCCTGCACATCTTCTACTGATTGAAAGTCCTGTAAATTTGATGAATGAGAAAATCTTACCCCAGTACTAGTCTTTATCATTAAAAGTCTGATTAAAAATTCTGTCATCCTTGGTAAGTTAGTTCTAAGCTAAATATAACTGTTTCTGAAAACGTGATGATAGAATATTAATTTACCTCCTTTTGATAGAAAGCTGAAAGTTTGTTTCTTGAAAGGTGATATTACATTTTAATAATTTGAAAAATATTATGTTATTATGCTGAGGTTGCTATTGTAGGTATTATTATACAAGTAAATAAATAAAACGTAGAGAAGAACAGTATTTGCCTAGAGTCCAGAACAAATTTGGTATTTCGATTACAGCACTCTAGCTCACAATTCAGGTGAACATTTTTCTCTTTTCATAAAGGAGGATAATCTAAAGGTAACATAGTGTCTTGAGTAGGTACTGGGCTGGGAGTCAAGATCTTTACATTTTATTACAACTTCTGGTCTGAATTCCTAAGTGACTATATGTACCAGACTTGCAGTTCTTTTTTCTTGACGTCATAGCCGCAACAGGAAACCTGAGGCTAACTAGCATTACCACAAAACATCAGCAAGTTTAGGCATGGCATTTTCAAAGATACAGCTGGTGAGAAATAACCTTCAGGACTTTGGTTTTGAAGGTGACATATACTTTCCTTATGACTGGGATTCAGAGAACTCTAGTAGTAGTCCTGATAGTTGTTTTGGATGTTTGTGCCCCTCTCTCAAATGAAAAGAACAAATGTAGCCACAATTCCTTTGGATTATTAAAACACTTTCTTTAGAAAGGCTATCTGAACTTCAATATATCTTCTTGTCCCAGAAAACGATTCTGCTGCCATATATTTGATAACCTAGATATGAACTTAACTGTTCTTTTCAAGTAAAGTCACTAGTATGGGCTCAAACGATGTCATTTTGTAGTCATAAAGGCTCAGTCCCCATCCTTTCAGATGGCGAAGATGAGAATTATTCTGATGAGAATTATTCTGTTTGAATGTGTCTCGGTAGTTTTGAATTCAGCACCATAAAAGTCATTGATTCAGCATACATTAAGATTACAGACACTACCTCTAGTCTTTTCTCTGAATTAATAGTTAAGAGAAGGAATAATCTATAATGAGAACAGACGGTGTTCCACACAGCTGATTTTGTGAAGCTTTCTAACTCTCTAGGTGGAACTTAGGGTCTCCATTTATTTTGAGACTAATACTGTCTCAAGAAGTAAAAAAATCTAGCAACAAGGAAATAGTTCTTCTTGATTGATATTTCCAATGAGGTATTTTATTTTTATTATGAAGTGTCATAGATAAATTTACAGGCAAAATGCATTGCTATAGGTAAAGACCAATTTCAAACTCCATAAACTTCAAAACTTGTTCAAAAGGGCCAGTATGACTTCCTCCAGGCTGTGTATGTTGTAACATGCTCTGGCCTCCCGATTCCCAAGCATCTGGGTCAATCTCCTTTTGTCGAATCTTGTGTCTTACTTCTGATATGCATTTCAGAGTTTTATTCCTGCAGATAAAAAACACTAAAAAGAGGGGAAGGGATTATGTTCTATGTCTCTCAGCACAAAGAGAGAAAGTGGTCAGAATACACATCTGGACCCAGGGGCTCAGATGTGCTACTAGATCCATGGGGCAAGACAAAGTCTACATAGAGCAATTGCATTCTCCAGTACTTTACTTACAGAATTTAATATTGTTACAAGATTAGAAAAAAGTATATGCAACAACTTAGCCATCTCTAGAACAAAGTGTCAGTGTCATAGGTCTTGTATTTGGATCACCTCTAGAATTATTTCAACTTTGGACTGAGATCTGTACAAACCTCTGCTTTTTTTTTCAGTTGTAGTCTGCCAAAATAATGCAATCTTTTCAAAGCTCATATCACCTTTGCTTCTTTCATGTCTTTATTATTTGGCTGTAGTATGAAAATCTCACAAATAACTTTTCAGCTTTATCCATGAACTCATCATAACTCTGATGACCAGCGTATCACTTCAGTAACTCCAAAGATCAGAAATGCTTCCAGATATCTACTTAATTGCTAACTGATATAAATTCTATTCCAGATTCGAGCCATCTAAAATGAAAGAAATCTCTCATTAATGTTAATACAAGAGCTGCTGCCAATCTTCAAAAATACTAATTGCCAGGTAATGAGACAAGCATATATTTTCTTTTAGATTGTATATTTATCCACATCTAATATGAATGTAATCATTGCCTTGAAATCACCACGAATAATCCCATCCACACATATTCAAATATAGTACAATTGAACAAAGATTATTTTTTCCAGTTAACTCTAAATAGTTTTCCCGTGTCTGTGGATTTTCAGATAGTTTTCTTCTACAAAACCTATATAGCAAAAAGTATGCAATAAACTTTGCAATGAACTACTGTTCTCACCAGAAACATAGCCTTTCCTTTTGAATCTTAAGGTGCCATTATCGTCTTAGTAAATAGCTAATGCTTGGTCAGAAAGTCAGATTTTTTTGGTTTGGACTGCAAATTAGAAGGCTCTTTGTTAAATCTACAGTCATTAAATATGTTGGCAGTCCAGCTGAATATCTCAGACACTTTTAAACAGTGTGTCATCTCTTATTTCTTTACAAATGGTTTAATATACTGTAGCAGCACCCAAGCAGAAAAGATTTGCATTCAATCTATTTTAAGTAGTGGAGAGGTAGCTTCTGAAACTTTTCTACAAATCTTTACTTAGCCTTATAGAATATTACTCTGATAACACAGGAACAGCAAACTGAGTAAGAATTACACTTTCAGTTTTTTCTCTTTGTAATAGAAAACTAGTGGCCAAAAATCCCTCTTTGAGAAGTCTTTTAACTTAAGTATTAAGAAAAACTCTATAAGCATATTCATTGGTTTCACTGGGATCATTTGCATCATCTAATATCATAGAATCACATCATAGAATGGTTTCGGTTGGAAGGGACCTTAAAGGTCATCTAGTTCCAACACCCCTGCCACAGACAGGGACATCTTTCCACTAGACCAGGTTCCTCAAAGCCTCATCCAGTCTGGCCTTAAACACTGCCAGGGAGGGGGCATTCACAGCTTCTCTGGGCAACCTGTTCCAGTGTCTCACTACACTCACAGTAAAGAATTTCTTCCTAATATCTAATCTAAATCTACCCTCTTTCATTTTAAAACCATTCCCCCTTGTCCTGTCACTACTTTCCCTCGTAAAAAGCCCCTCTCCCACTTTCCTGTAGGCCCCCTTCAGGTAATGGAAGGCTGCTATAATACTCTGCTTGTGAGAGGGTTGTTGTTCTTTCTGCGTTGCTTTGTACTTTTCTATATAAGCCTGTATATCTATACATTATGTATTTTAACTCATGATGTCCTTGGTCCCTGAAATGTTTCTCATTATACAGTAATTCCTCAAGCACATTTTATTGTTAAATTAGCCTCCAACAAAACTTGTTGTCTTGAATTATGTCACACATTAATTGATCTAACTATTTGTTAATTCAATTTATGTTATACTCAGCAATGATGTTCTTCAGTAGTGTAAACCATTGTTTTCTTTTTCTTTTCATTTAATCTATAAACACAAAAAAATGGTCTAGATTCAGCACAGGTTTTTCGGTATTTGTCACTTGGTGGACCTTCTACAATATCTATGCATTTTCTGTATTGGGGGTTGACATAAGTGTCTTTACTATTAATAATTATTAGTCATCATTACTGTTATATGTCACTTTAAAAAAAAGTATTCAGCCATTTAGCTCAATATGTCAGATACTTTCAGTTCTTATTGTATTTTTCTTCTGGTAATCAGAATATCAAACTAGTGTTCACATTCACATTTGGTTGGACTATGATGTCTGAGTCAAACAGCATACTTTCATATATAACCTAAGTCTTGGAGGCTTATTGAAGTAAAAACCTCTCTAGGCATAAAAACATAGCTTTACAACTCCTTATAATTTGTCTTTTGCTTAACTTCTAATAATATTGAGAGATAGGCAGTGACACTCCCTTACTTTTTAAGCATCTGTAAGAATTTGTTCTGAATGTGCACCAAGTACATCTAGGATATGCATCTCAGCCCATTCTGCCTGAAATGCAAAGCACAACAGTTATAGTCACTTCCTATAGAGATTATGGTCAGCTGGTAAACTGGAAAATACACAGTAGTCATCAGAAAAATCTGATGGCAAAAGCAAGCACATAGGAAATGAAAGAATGAGTTCTTAGCTCTCCTTGGCTACTGAGCCCGAAATGTCATGTCCCGCCTGGGGGAGAGGGATAAATTTGGTAAGAGATGAGCCCTCTTGCTTTCTAGCCCATCCTCAGAGATTAGAGGGGCTAGGGGTGGCTGGGCTGATCTCTTAATAAGGGAGTCAAATGTTGGGGGAGTGACTCAGGTTCGCAATTCCCCAGGTGTGGATTAAGGTCAAATGACACTCAAGGTCCCTCTACAAATCACATCTTTAGGAAACAGTTACTACAAAATGAAGCATTTTATATGTATTGGCATGTATCCACTGTAGCTATATGATTTAACACCAGTTCAGGGTAGGCTTTGCATTACTTAGCAGCTTAGAGAAACTAAAAACAGAGAGGAGGAGTAGAGAGGAAAGAAGGGTAGGGGGGGGGAGAGAGAGAAAGAGATAAAGAGATCACTGGTCTGGGTTCCAGCGTCAGTCCAGCCAATGGGGGGTCTCAGGTCTGTAGGAACGCTCATCCAGAAGTTTCCCCCCTCTGTGGTATTTGTCTTCTCCTTTTTATTGTTATCCTTCAATGTGGACCATCTCTTATTCAAATCAGAGCCTCGCTTGTTATGCAAATTAGCACACATGCTCAGTCTATCCTTCTCTTGGGTCAGTGGGTGTATTGAATCGGTGGTCAATGGGTCGGTGGTCGTGATCTCGCCCTGGCAGAATTACCTTTCCCCCAGTTCCTGCAGAGTTTTACTGAGTCATCCAGCTGCTTGCAAGCTGCTCCTCTTATCTTGTGTCACTTGTGAGTGTTTGAGACATTCCTCGGACAGGCTCAGGAGACCTCCACCCCCATTCCCTTATCCAGTTTTGCCTCCTGTTGTTGTTCAACCCCTTCTGAGTAAACAGGTCTTTGTTTTCAGGGGGGTTACAAGTTAGCCTTGGTGTTTAAACAGTTTGTACGTCCAGTTGGTCTTCTACAGCCCTGTTCCCAGAGGAGAGCCCTACCTTCTGTCCTACAGCTGTCTGCTCTGCTTTCTCTCCTAAACAAGTGGAGACACAAACGAGAGAGGAAAAAAAGGAAAGTCAATATCTAAAAAAGGGCAACTGAAGACAGTCCTCTCGGAACTGTGGCGGGGGCGGGAAGGGGGGGGTGGTGCAAAACAATACAATTTAAAAGCCTAAATCAACATTTACTATCTCAAATATTGAGTTTCTCTGAAGTCAGTATTGTCATTCCTCCATTAGATATATTCAGGCTTCTATCCAAGAAAGTACCCAAATATATGCTACTGTCTCACCTTTCTTAAATGTCTGTGTAGAAATCTAGAACAGCTGTACATAAACTAAAATGGGGGAAAAAATCTCCAGTACAGGAAGTGAACATGAATTCCATATTGTTTTATAAGGATTACCTTATGTTCTCTAATGAAGTGCTGTGTGCTCCAGAAAAAGGCCTGGAGATTCAGCACATAAGATCACGTTGTCCAAACTTAGAGTACACAGTTTTAATTCACAACAGTGATTGCTTCAGCCCCAAGGAGCCTCAGTATCATCAATAATCTTCAGGAATTCAGCTTAACTGAGAGAGACAACGTCAAGAATGGTCACTAAATCCTGCTTATCTTTGTCCACATGATTATTTTAATTAACTTGATTGAGATTAATTATCTTAGGTGGATATCATGGCCCAATATGTATGATGAGTTTGTACAGCACTTTGCCTTCAAATCCATATTATTTCCTTCTGCTTTGACTGTCCATACTAATCCAGGATTGTTGATGTTTTCCTACTGGTAAATTCAGAACAAAATAACATGGAGCACTCAGGCATGTATGCTTTTGGAAGTACTCCTGAAGACAACTTTCCTGCAGCGCTAGCAAGAGTACAGAGAAAGTTGCTGTGCCTACTAAAACACTGTTGTTGAACGCAGTCTTATATTTTAACCAGTTGTTTCTGACAGGTCATAGTAATATAGAAGAGTCGTCTGAGGCATAAATTCATTTAGTCGTATCCAGTTTATACACAACAGACAAGAAGCTAACCTGCAAAAAAACACATTTCAATGGGACTTTGCTGATTTCCACAACTGAAGATTGGATCCCTGATTTTTAAAGCTGGTTTGTGGTTATGTTTAGAAATGACAAAGGTTAACTCAGTGATGGAATTTTAAGGGCAGAGATTTGATCTGACCTTGTAAAAATTATATACTAAAGGAGATGTGCTGTTTACCATAATTATTTTACCATCTATCACAATCAGTGGAATCCAAGGTCCTTTGTGGTACATCATTTTACCTATAGTAAAGATGTAAGCTCACAATGGACTATTCCAGTCATTGTTTAGATAAAGAGAGATGGAGCAATAGAAACTCTCTCATTATACTGTTTGTGCAGTTGGTAAAAGAAGGTGATTCCATGTTCATTGCCCAGAATTCAAACTTGCTCAAAATCTAAGTATTCCTTTCAAAGTTATTTTAATGGAATTGTTATGTTTTTAGAAGTTTGCAACGCAATTTTCCACCATCCCAAAAAATTGTGATGAAAAGCAATAAAAAGTAGTTTCTGTAAGTTTAGGAATTTTAATATACATACATTATTAATATAATGTATGATAATATTATTATAAGTACATTTACAAATGACAGTTTTTAGTTTTAGTCTTACTGTTGCTCACATGTTTCTATTCTTCTTCTTCTCGTGTTAGTGGAGAAGCCTAACTAAAAAAGCAAAACAGAACAAAGCAAACATTGAGTTTAGATTTTGACTAGATATCAAAAGTTCAGAAGTTTTTAAATTGTTTTGGAAAGAATTTGGGAAATTATATTTTATTTTCATTCGTTCATACTGTACATTTTTTCATGTTCTGCTCATCAATATGAGAAACAACCATCAAATTATTATACCTGCAAATAATTACATTCACCAGTAACTCACTACAAATGATAATATTTTCATATCAGACTGAATTATATGTATCTACACTAACAAATCACACAATTAGCAACATTTTACCATTTATACTAACACAGAATTGTACAATTAGTTGTATGAATAGATCTTCTTTTCTGATACTGGAGGCTATTTAAGTATCTCACTATGGATAAATGTATAATGTTAAAATCATCTGATAAAGGGAAATGGAAAGTCTTGACTATGGTCTAAGACTTGCACCAGTGGCTGTTAACTGTAAGAGGCAGAAAGGCTTACATCAACCTTTTTTGTACGTTTATTTTATATGATTTTCCTACAAAATATTAACATAAAGTTGTATATTTTTACAGTTAACAATATGCGGCATTTAGATACTAATTTTATACAGTGCACATGTATTTAAATGTGAATTTTATATCAATTTTTTCTTTCTTAATATCAATTCTCTAGTATTCATCCAAGACACAGAGGAATAACACAAAATGAAGTAAAATCTTTGGTCCAGATATATTTAACATTTAAATTCACATTGCTCATGCATTTTGGCTTCCCTGAGATGCAATTGTTGTATGCAAACACATTAATAAAAAGGGAAATCCTAATGGCCTGTTGTTTCTTCAATCAAGCATGAATAGAATGAAGAGAAAGTATTAACAAACACTGATGAGAACAAGAACACCGATATGAACAAGAAAGGTTTTTTTAGTATTTCTGTTAAAAACAAAGAAGTATGAAAATTCTTCACATGCATAACTCATTTTTCCATCCTGACATTCTTTTATGTCAATTATTTTCATATTATTAACATATGTAATTCAATTTACCTCCACTCATTCCAGAATAACAAGGTACAAACCTCTCACACAAGTCTAACTGTGTCATTCCTTCTTTTACATATCCACAGGGTATGCTTTCATGTGTTTTGAGTTTGGGTTTTGCTTTTTGTTTTAGGTTGTTTTTTTTTTTCTTTCTCTGCCATTACTTACTTAAAGTTCTTCCTCTAGCCCACATTTCTTTTAAAAAGTTCTTGTTTTAACCATATTCTTTAAAGGAGATACTAAACATTAAGAGTAGTTGCTGTTCCAGCACCTATCGAGAACACTTTTAAAAACATTTTTATTTCTTAATTTATTTTTTGCTTCTGCCTTAATGTTCTGTAGAAGAGCAAGACTTCAAAAGGTTTGCAAAATGCACAATATTTTAAGTAAAAGGTAATTGTTATGATGTTAAACTTCAAAAACAGAATAATACTCATCAATCTAGTGCTTAAAGAAAATATGGATAGCTAGTTTTACAAAATTTATGTCTTGTCATTTTTTAAGTACCAACAGGAACTTACAGTGCAGAAATTAGCCTTGAAATTGTTAAAAACATTTTGTATTTTTAATCTCCACACAATATCTTTTTCATTAATTCATCAGTTTTTCTGTAATTTACAGAACAAAACATGAAATATAACATTCAGTAAAAGTAGAATTCAAGTTCTTACTGATGTGATTTTTTTTTTCCATGAAGTCCATAGTCATCCATCTTGAACCCAAAGCATGTAGGAAGACATAGGTAGAAGTATATTAAATCTGACAAATGACCTCCCATGTGCAAAGGAGGAAATAAAGATTCATTCTCCGTGTTTGTGAGATCATTTTGATGAAGGGAAGGCTAATTGAGGATGACATATATTCTAAATCTAATTCAAATCAGCATTTTTACATGAAGACTCATCATATTTCCAATGGTACGCTCTACCATAAAACAGCTTAGTAAAGACATTCTGAATTTGATTCTGTACATTTTTTTAAATGCTTCATCAGAACTGACATTTTTAGTGGTAATGAGTTTCCAATCTTAGTATTAGTACAAACGAGATACCTGTGGCATTTCGCATCTCTTATAAGAAGAAGCATTTCTTCTTAATATAATTAAGTCTCGTGTTTCAGAAAAAAATGCAACTAATTTGTGATTATGTTTAGAAAACATATGGGAAAAGTACAAATACAAGATGTCTTCCTGTAAAAATAAATCACCTTGAAATCATTATAATGTTAAATTATAGACTTTGGCATTCACAAAGTAGTCATATTTAAGAACAAATAACATTGCCGTTTCTTTAAAAATGAGAAATAGTAATATTGTCCTGCTTCTCCACTTAAATGGTAAAAATTCTTCTTTGAGATCATTGTTAACTTAACATTAACTTAATAGTTCCACTCCATTGGAAGACTCATGTCATCTTACATTATTAATTTTGCTTTATTAATACTGCAGTCTACAGCTTGTGGATGTAATACACACTATGAAAAATCATGACTATTTCTCACAGAAAGATGAAATTGCATTTTGAAGACATTTATGAAATTATGATATAAAACTCTGTGTAACTTTGTGCAGTGGGTGAGCAGGACAGAACATTTAGGAGATTTGCTACCTTAATGCATGGGTAATACTTCTCAACCATTTTAATTAAATTTGCATGCAAATATTTTTATGCAAGGAAGGATGGTGTAAACATAGCTGCTAACAAGATAGTTTTTTATTTGTAATACTTAACTTTCGCTCACACAATGATCATTCAGCCTTCTCTCCATCATGAAAAAAATAAAAAATAACTTCAGGTTTCTCTAGCATAGCACTGCTTTAGAGGTAGCTGAGTGCCAAAATATGGAAATTTTGTTATACTACTTGTGGAATCTATTTCCTTGAAAATTCTAGCACTTCAAAACTGCACCATAAAATCTGGGAAATTTACCATTCAGACATTGACAATGAAGCAGACAATAGTACTTAGAAGCTCTGACTTACCATTTCAGGCACTGGGCAGTATCACAGAAAAAGTACTGTTTAAATATTACAGGAAGATTGCTTTACATGGAATGGCCTCTTTAGCATTATGAGAGTTATATGTGACTGTATCCTTACCAAAACTATTCAGAAAAAAAGACAAAATAGGAGTAGGACAGACAGAAATAAAGAAAATGGGCAATTATGTCTGCACTTTGGCAGATGTGAATGATCACTCTAATGGGGCAGTTGGCCAGAAAAAGGGGCTATGAGCCTTAGTGAAGCAAGAATCTCCTCAAGCAACAACTGAGAAGACTCAAGGGAGAAGAGGGAGTATTGACATATGCTGATTTCCATCTAGTGCATACGTAGTAACTGCTGTGAAATATTACTTTCACATTGGAATCCCAATTCTGTATGTGTTATATGCCACAGAAAACATGTGAAGATCTGAGACAACACTTTTGGGGCTGCAACTAGTGTTATTTTTGTTCTTCATCTTTATTTGTGGTCATCCGTTATGCAGAGGTACTCTTTAAAAAAATAAATAAATAAAAGGAGCCTTTATTTCCTGAAAGTGGAAACAAAGGACAGCTATATGTAAGTCAGATATGCATGTCTAAAAAGAATAAGTTTTTTTTCCATAAATGGACAGTAGTAGTTGCTTAAAAATCATGTGTTGTGGTTTAATCCCAGAGGGCAACTAAGCACTGCACAGCCGCTTGCTCACTCTTCCACAGTGGGACGGGGGAGAGAATCAGAAGAGCAAAAGTGAGAAAACTCGTGGGTTGAGATAAAGACGGTTTAATAGGTAAAGCAAAAGCTGTGCAAGCAAGCAAAACAAAACAAGGAATTCTTTCACTACCTCTCATCGGCAGGCAGGTGTTCAGCCATCTTCAGGAAACCAGGGCTCCATCACACGTAACAGTTACTTGGGAAGACAAAATGCCATCACTCTAAATGTCCTCCCCTTCCTTCTTCTTCTCCCAGCTTTATATGCTGAGCATGAAATCATACGATATGGAATATCCCTTTGGTCATTTGGGGTCAGCTGTCCCGGCTGTGTCACCTCCCAACTTCTTGTGCACCCCCAGCCTATGCGCTGGTGGGGTGGTGTAATAAACAAAAAAGGCCTTGGCTCTGTGTAAGCACTTCTTAGCAATAACGAAAACATCCCTGTATTATAAACTTTGTTTACAGCACAAATTCAAAACATAGCCTCATACTAGCTACTGTGAAGAAAATTAACTCTATTCCAGACCAAACCAGCACATCATGTTACTTGACTCCTGGATCTCATCCTGGCTTAGCCTCTGCAGTGTACTTCCATTCATGTTGAACAAATTAAATGGAAAGAAATACCATCTAGTGGATATTTATCTGGCAACAGAAATAAAATTCAAATTGGATGAAGATAGTTTACTTGTGTAGATATTTTCCTGTGTAATTGCTTACAACTTCTGTCACCTTCCCAATCTATTAACAGCAATTTTGGACAAAAGAAGAGCAAAAGGACCACTGTAGTATGTAACTCAGGCTCTGTTGCTTGTAACGATTGTGTTCTTCTTTTAAGTCTTCATTTATTCTTGACAGAAACAATTATGTGGAATAATTATATTAAAAGGCAGGTGGCATGCAGTGTTCAGTTTGGAAAGTAAAGAGCATTGTTTGATTGCTACCTAAAACATCCCCAGTATTGAATAAAAGTTTATATCAACAGGCATCAATATTACATCTTTGCATTTTATTATTTAATTCAGACATCATAGTAAACATAGCTTAACTAGCCAATATGCAGAAACAATCCAAGTGTAACTCCAAAGCTAGGAGGCACTTTAGATTGAGATCATCACTTATATGAACAGATTCCCAGATATTTTCAGTCAGGCTAATTATTGCTCTATGGGATTCTAGTATCATAAATGCAATAAAAAAGAAAACATATGTATAAACTAGCTGATCTTATACTCTGGAGTTTCCATATAATGAAAAAAAAATGCATACTTTTACCTTTAGAAGATTAATTGTGTTAATACAATAAATATTAGCATCTATATATACAACTATATTAGAGAAGTGATTTATTTTGGCATTTAAAAAAAAAAAAGAAGAAAAATTGTTCAATCTACCACCCTATTTTCATCCAATGTTATTTCACAATTTTTTCATGTGCTTTAGTTCTAATCAAGGTAGGTAGAATCATTGAAATGTTAAAACAAAGAACCTTCCCAAAAGTAATGCTCATGGTAAGTAATTTGCCTCTTTTGTAATGTACGAGGAATCAGAGGGATGGCCTGCTTACATTTACTTGAACTAAATATTAGCAACCAAATTCAATCTTAATGTAAACAAGAACAATTCAATTTAGTCTGACTTCATGGAAGTCATGGCAGCACAAGTTATAATTCCGTATCTCCTGCACAATGTCACTAAAAGTATAGAAAGGAGTCAGAGATTGTAGAAAAGAGGAAATATTAACTGTTTTTCTGATTTCTATCTGTAAAGTAGAAATGTGGAAATCTCATTTATGAAATTGAATTTTCTTCCTTAATAACATTCCGGTACATTTACATATTACATATAAGTTCTTGGTAGAATGCTGAATCTTGTGGAAAAAAAAATTAAAAATATTGGTAAAATAAAAAAGATTTTTAAAATGCCAAGTAAAATTTTATGGCTTTACTAGAGCCATCTGTGAAATCAGGATAATTAATGCCTGTTTTTTGCTGATGTCTCAGTTTGAAAGATAATTTCTTGCTATATAGTCTGTTTGCCAAAGCACTAGTCTCTCAGTTGGAAAGTACAATATTTAAGTTACATTTTCTCACTACAGAACATCTGTTTCCTTTATAAAAAGAAAAATGTTCCTTGTTACTTACCAATAAGCCCCTTTTCACTGTGATTCTTTCCTATGTCAAAATACTTTTTTGACGTGTCATCATTAATCATTATTTATTAACTGACTTTCCCCTTCCCTGTCTGCCAACAAGAAAAGAACTTCAGAAATTAATATTGTCTACTTATCTACACAGACACATTTGTAATTTTTCATGAGCATTTTAAAAGCTGAGTATCCAGGAAAGGTAGAAGGGTGGTTTGTTCTTCCATGGGGCAAAACTTAATGACAATAGAGTTTTGCAGGAGTTGGATCTACAGCTCTGATTCTTGAAGCCATCCCAGGGAGCATTGCTTTAACTCATAGATGCTCATAGCTAGCTGTATGAGGAGTAACATACCTTATAGGATGCTATCTGTCCTTAGTGTGAAGGAAATTTAATCAAATTTCAGTGGGTATTCTCATTTCACTGTCAATGAAATCTTAGAAGTGTTAATTAGAACTTAGCCTCATCTAGCCTATTCTTTTGACACTTTCCTTGGTCTCTTTCTTTACCTTTCAATCTTCTTAGCTTTTCGTTTCCTTAATATTTTGCTACATGTATTTTTCTCATAATAATAGCAAATGGAAATATAGCAGTTGAGATGTATCTTTTGAAAGCTCTTCTTTTTCTAACATCTAAATGTACAGGGTATCGTTTCAATTGGGTTACCCTTTCCTCCAAATGTATGCTTCAAGATCCAAACATACTATGCTTTTAGAGACGTCCATGGTAAATATAAGTGTTGAAGGATTTGAAAGTAATATTGCACAGCCAATTTCAACATCAATGAGTTACATTAACGTAAGTAAATCTGATGTCACTTAATTAAACATTTTACCTGTTGTTGCAGTTCACTCTGTCTAGGTCTACAATAATTAAACTGACATATTACTGAATTACACAAATTTCTTTCCTCTTCATTGGAGGAAAAATGTACTAACCATAAGCACTAGACATGTTTTGCAAGATCAAATTTATAAGATCAGTTTGCCCTAACATGTCTTTCTAATAATAATTCATAGAATCATAGAACATCTTGAGTTGGAAGTGACCTCCAAGGATCGAGTCCAACTCCTGTTTCCACACAGGGCAACCTAAGAGTTAAATCATATATCTAAGAGCATTGTCCAAACACTTCTTGAATACTGACAGACTTGGGGCCTTTGCCACTTCCCCGAGAAGCTTGTTCCAGTGCTTGACCACCCTCTCAGTGAAGAAGATTTTCCTAATATCCAACCTGAACTCCCCCTGACACAGCTTTTAGCCATACCCTTGTGTCCTATCACTGGACACCAGAGAGAAGAGATCAGCACCTCCCTCCCCTCTCCCCCTCATGAAGAAGTTGTAGATAGCAATGAGGTCACCCCTCAGTCTCCTCTTCTCTAAGCAGAACAAGCCTAGTCTCCTCAGCTGATCGCCATAAGTCATGTTCTCTAGTCCTTTCATCATCTTTGTTGCCTTCCTTTGAATATATTCTAATATTTTTATATCCTTCTTCCACTGTTGAGCCTAAAACCGCACACAGGACTCAAGGTGAGGCCAATCAATGCTGAGTATGGTGGGACAATCACTTCTTTCAACCAGCTCGCTATGCTGTGCTTGATGCACCACAGGATACAGTTGGTCCTTTTGGCCACCAGGGCACGTTGTTGACTCACATGAGCTTACGATTAACCAAAACCCCCAGCTCCCTTTCTTCACGGCTGCACTCCAGCATCTTTCTCCGCAGTCTACATGTACAGCCAGGATTACACCATCCCAGATGCAGAATCTGGTATTTGTTCTTGTTTAATCACAGAATCACAGAATCACACAATTGACTAGGTTGGAAGAGACTTCTGGGATCATCGAGTCCAACCTTTGACCTAACACCACTGTGTCAACTAGACCATGGCACTAAGTGCCGCATTCAGCCTTTTCTTAAACATCTCTGGGGATGGTGACTCCACCACCTCCCTGGGTAGCCTGCATATGACTACATATACTTGTTTCTTACATATTTAATTTATACAGTATATTGTGATTTATCTCTCAGTACACCTAGATAGACAGTTTTGCAGAAGAGAAGGAAGAAATGGACTTTTTTCTCATCAGTAAAACTGCAACAAAAATGGATGCTGGAAAGGACCTGAAATTCTTTATGAGTTAAACTGGAACTTTCCAGTATTGGTGTTTTCCAATAGATATTCCTAAGGAAAGCTTTTGTTTTCTGTATTCTAAAAACCATAAAGTGTAATTCCACTAAACTTTATCTAAAACGTAATAATAATAATAACAGCAATAATAATAATAATAATAATAATAATAATGAAGTAACAAGGATATTTATTTTCAGATGGGAAGTATGAGGCACAGGATGGGTATATGAAAAAATCAAGAATTAATTATATTCTTGAAACTTTCATCCACTGTTGTACTTTTTTTGACAACTCTATTCTTATTTCTAGTCATTAGAACTAGATTCAAAAATGCCAATAGTAAAGACTACAAAACATAGGAAATGAAATTCATAATGAAGTGTTTGCCCAGCAGTACAGTTCCTTTTTGTCACCTGCAATCTAACAGAGATGTTTTGAATTAAAAATAAATGTTGTTCATACTTTAAATATACTTTTGTGTGTTTGTGCAGTGTTCCTCTTTCTTCCCACATATTCTCCACCTACATGTCTGACAGCTTGCTTCAGGCAGCATTAAACCATAGGTCTTTTTTAAAATTGAACTCACAAACACATAATTGTATTTTAATGTGATGCCTCACACAACATAAAAAAAGGTTATAACTAGTTCCTCCCATGCAGAGTGAAACAATATGAAGGAAATGGATTGCAGCAGCATGGAAGCGTTGCTGTAGTTCAGATGTATGTGTTTCCAGCAGTAAGATATTTGACTCCCCACAGTTGTTACACAACGTCAGAGCATTTAATGTCTTTCATAATTTTCTCATAGCTTTCGGTTTCATTACCCTCTCTTCACTTCCGTTTGGTCATTTTCCTATTAAATACTGCAGTGAGCAAGTTGTCATACTTTTTCTGTAGTCTTGCCTCTCTTGCTTTTTTATTACCTTTTTCAGAAAAGTGGACAAAAGACCAAAAAAACCCCATAGAATTTTAGACCATATGAAGTGTTAAATAATACCACAATTTTGCAGATGTGCTTTGAATTGTAGGAATAGCATTAATGAATACATGCTTCCATTTTGTTGTTTTCTTTGGAGATTACTAGAAGATCGTGTCTACCTGACATCTTACAAGAAACAGTTTTAAGTTCTACCTGTTTGCACAAGGCTAGGAATATAAGGCCTGCAATACTGGGGAAAAAATAACTTAGTTTCACATATTAATAGCAGAATATTTCATTTAACTAAACTGTATTGAGTGATACGTTTGTCCATATCTATTTTAATTTTCCAAAAATTCATTTTTTAATTCCATGCAGTGCTTTCCTGAATAAGAGGACAACTTATAGCAGCCTACAACTGTATAGATCTACTAAACTACTAAAATATTATGTCCAGCCTGTTTTGAACAAGATTAATATTTTTTTAAACTACTGCTTCTCTAACTACAATTTTATTGTAACTATTTATATAGTAGTGGCATTTAAAATGTGCTATTCACTGTGTAAACAATTAAATATTCACTTCTTATTTAATAACATATTCTGCCATCATTACATGTGCAGACCAGATCAATGGCAGGATATAGTTTCACGGTACTGTGGGGAATTATGTTACAGTATGCAAAGTGTTAATTTCCTAACATTGTAATTAAAGTTTCTGAGTGACAAACTTTGGAAATTAGATGTAAGTCTCCAGTGTTTAAGAATGTCTGAATCATTTGCCATCATGCTTGAGTACCTTTTCTCCTCAAAGTATTCACTAAACTGACTTCAGGGGTAAGGGAGGGAGGGAAATTGCTTGTTCATATTTCTTAGCTTTTCCTTTGGTGACTTAGAAGTATGTACAGCACATGTCTCAAAGGCAACAATTTTGCTGCCATCACCTTTGAATACTGTTGAAGGTACAACATCTACATGTGTTTTAAAGACAGAAAGAAATGGGGAAGATCATTATGAGAACTGGACACTTTTTACCCCATCATTTTCACGAAAATCCTGCCAGCTACATTATTCCTAAGACTTTTAAGGCTTTTGGAATTTTAAGGTTTAATCTCAAACGTCCTGAAAATGAATTTACTAATCTGGTTCAAGCAGTTTTCAGTATGGCAGAAAACTGAAGATTCCAGATTTTCTTTTTTTCTTTTTTTTTTTTTTTTTGTTTCAGATTCATAAGAACTATTAATGTGTTATACCAGAGAAATTGTTTGAAACCAGAATATTTATTTTTACCCACAACAGAGTTTTTGAGCATGATGCCAATTTTATCAAAACCCTATTCTCAAAGGATAATTCAAACAATGTTCAAGGTCTCCTTATATAAAATGGTGACTGTCAGAAAAACATTACTTGCATGTCAATCAACTAGGTCAGGTTTCTGGTAGCTAGGACTTCTAATGTGCTGCCTAGGAAAGGAAATACTTTGTATTAATACTTTTTATTCATGTAGGAAGTAAATTATCTTTACACACTTCTGTTGTCAGGGACATCAAAAACATTCATTTTGCTGGAATGAAAATATGGCCTATAATTTTTGCACTAGTATTCCAGCAAGAATTATTATTGCTATTACAGAGTTCTTCCATGTACTGAAAAGAGGTCAGAACCTCTAGCATCTATTTACAGATAGCAAAATTTATATCTGACTTGTAATGATTTATAAGGGTTAGAAGAAGCAGCTTCAGTAGCTGAACCTCTCCATATGGTGATCCTGGACAGGGCCCTGCTACTTATGAAGCTATACCATCTCTTTTGTAAAGCCCTAGCACATCTCAAACTCTCTTCTCTTTTAACAGTGCCTTAGACTTCAGCATATAAAACATATGTCGCAGTAGAAAGCTCTCAGGGAACTGAATTACAAAAGAGAGACATGCTCATTCTCCAGGAATGTAACCCAGAAGCTTGCTTGGAACTGATAACACCAAAGTTCAAGTTTTCAGGTCTACTTCTGTAAAGCAAAACTTTAATCTTGTTTTCCTAAATATTAATTTTTTATTCTTTCATTAGTTACTTTATGTTAGGAACAGAGACTATCTTGATAAAAGAAAAGCATTATTTTCCACCTTTTACTTAATTTGGAGAATTTTGTATTTTCTGAATACAGAACTTTTTTAATGCTGTTAAAACTTAAAAGGGATAGGGAAACTGTTTCTTTACTGCTCTGTTCTTTTTTATGTCTGTTGTGTGAAGGAAGGAATTGAGAATACTGAATAAGGTGCATACTTAAAAGAGGCATTTCAATTTCCAGTCTAAAATTTAGGTATATATAATCAGATGGACTTTCATCTCATTCTAACATAGGTCAGCATATTGCCATCCAGCAGTGCTTATAAGAGACACCAGAATAACTACATGCTTAACCTGGGGCAGATGACCCTACAGTTTATGTTGGAAAGGAATATTTGAATAAATTCCATCTAGCTCACTAATGTTTCATCTAGTTTCTCTTTCTTCCCTTCCTAATTTATCCCTCAGCTTCAGCTACTAACCACCCTTTTGTCTGATTTCAATTTACAACAATTATTCTTAAATTATATTTACTTTGAAGTGTTTTGCTTCTGAAGAAGCTTTTGAGTACTCAAAGCTTTTTTAAAGCTTCTGAAGAAGGTCTTGTCTACCCAAAGTTTGTTCAAACGTCTACATCTACTGCTCCAAAAACATTAGCTGTCCCTACAAAACCTTGCTTTATTTGATATAATCCAAAATGTGGTAGGAACATAAAGAATTATGAATAGTCATACTAATTCAAATATCCAGCCTAATGTCTTGTTTCTAACGGTACCCAAAAGGACAACTAAGGAGGAGTAAAGAGGACAAACAGATTAAAATTTCTAACATTCTTCTTCCTGATGAGTAAACCAGCATATGTTCAGTCTCCCATTTCACTCTTCTCAACTTTTGAAGCCCAAATATTTTAAGAGTTAATTAATATATTTACTTCAGCAGCATGAAAATAATTTTCCTTTTTTTTTTTTTTGGTCATAAATGTGCAAAATTTAGATTTGAGGTATCATAAAGTTTTGGGAATATTTAGTTTCAATCTTCAGTAGCCTTAGGGCTTTTCAGGAAAATGTAAGGAAAAAACATTAGACGTTTATAACCTTTTTCCTGTTAAAGGTCTAGAACAGCCTCTTAAACCTTTCTTAATCTTTAAAATCTCCTCGTAAGGTTAACTGCTTGTTAGATGAATAACTGGCATAATGTTTTACCTGAAGACAATTGTGTTGCTTAAGCACTTCTAACATTTAGTTTAATTCATGCTGTTCTGTAAATTTAATTTCTTGGTGTGCTTTTATCTATTGTGAAGTTTTTGTCTTTCACATACTTCAGTACCAATTAAGCAAGACCTTCACTGTGAGAATTAGTTCTGGATTGCCTAAGAGAAAACTCAAATATTTTCTCATAATTCTAAGTTATATGAAGTTGGAATTTTTAGTTATACTTCTTTGTTATGTTTCAAATGGTGGAATTACACCAAGGTGAAAAGATTTGTTAAGTTACAAAACAGCAGTGGTTTTAATTTAAAAGGCTTTCCTGTTTCATTACTTTTTACTCTTCTGGACATCTACAGAAGACTAGAAATGAAGTGTGTAGGAACTGAGTGTTAACTTTATGCATCATATATTTAGGGTCTTACCATATTTCCATAAAGACCATCTGTAGAGGGGGGAAAAAAAACAACAAACCAAAACCATACAGGCTGTACAATAAAAGAAATATATTCCACATTAAACAGTGGTTTTCACAAAAAGAATTTTCATTTTGCATTGGAAGTTCTTATTTTCATCTGTTGGAAGTTTATGAATGTGTTTCGTATGTTGCCATCCACTGTTTTGCTATTCCATCACCTGAAATGCACAGCCAGGTGATGTGAAACAGATTTAGTGCTACATTAATTTTCAAACATGTAACAGGGAAAATAAACATTGTTATACAGGATTAAATAGTTGTTTCTAATTTGATGTAAACTGCTAAATTATTTTAAACTCTAGATAAGCAAAAACTAATAGAGGTTTATTTTCTTTCCGATTTTTTATTTTTCTTTTTTCATAAGAAATATGCAATTATTGTCAATTTGAACTTTGAAATAAGCACAGGTTATCTTATGTAATAATTAAAAGAAAAAAAATGCTGTTCCTTTTCCTCAGACACTTATTTTGAATATAATATTGCCATCCTTATCAATGTACAATACCTATGCACAAATAGAAAGCGTATGCAATTTAGGTTACACTTCTAAACAATGACAAATAAATAAAAAATATAGCCACATTGAGTAATAAAGTTTTAATTAATTAAAAAGAAAATATGTTGTCATGAATGAATTAACATAAAAATATATTTTTTCTTATTTTTCTCTATATTTTCCATATCCATTATTGCTTTCAAATTTCTAGATTTCAGGACTGGTCTTGACCCTTTTCAAGTCATCCTCTGGTTGAATTTAATTCTTCAAGAAGAATAACCCTGAAAAAAACCCAATAAAACACGCCCTTTCATGGAAAATAATGGCAACTTTCTAATTTTTTTAATAGATTACCAAAGCATTTTTAATTATTTTGATATTGAGTCACATCTAGAATGCCAAAGAGTTTGCTGTGATCTTGCTCTGGCTCAAAGCCTTGCTGCTGCAGCAGCTGCACTTCAGACACAGATTTCTGTCTAGTTTCCTTTTGTCCTAAATTTAGAAATCTCCGGTTTTAGGCATGAGCATGTGAGCTCGTTTTCCTTATAGCTGCTTTCCGTATAACTGCATGTAGAGTAATGAGTGCAGTTCATCTTTCTGCTAGGATAGACATTCATAATAGGAACAGACAAAAAAAGGCCCTACAAGTCTGCATATAAGACGACAGTTCTGTCATACATAAACATTTAAAGATAGGTGAGGAGAATTCCATTCTTGCTGATTCAGTGGACAGGACTATATAAAATGAAGGATGTTTGAAACAAATTATTTTGATTTGGATAGTTTAGATAGTTTCCTGGGTGACATGGTGCAGATAGCTGAAGGAGTACCACACCTATTTAAAGATAGGGATTTTTGTCTAGAGTTCTGATTTTTCTGCTTTGTATGTTATATTAAATGAACATGTAAACAGCATTTATAATAGCTTAGGACTGAATTTAGGACTAAGCCAGCAACTAATACACGGAGAAATAACAAAGACAAGTTATATATATTGTGAAGAAAAGTAAGATCAATGACATACTCCACTGAAGAGAATGACAATTAAGATAAATCATATGCTACACTATTTAGCATATTTTCAACAAAATATATTATACACAAACTTACATAGATTTTTTTTTTCTCTTTGACAGTTTGTGACTGAGTGCTTTGTGAAGAAACGAACACTGTTGGCACAAATTCTCTGTATCTCCCCTGGGTTATTCTTAGTTTTTTTATCACATTGCTACTAAAGCACTCACACTAAGTGCTGAATATGTAACTTGTTTCTAATTAGATACCCTCTGTTTGCAAAATCTGTGACCAAAAAAAAAAAAAGTGTTTTTCTAAATCTAATCTGGATAAAGGCAACTCATTATCAGTAGCATGTGATATGTCTAAAGGTTCTATCAAACAAAAGGAGGTGTTTTCATGCATTCCCCTGGAGCCCTGCTACCCTGATGGTAATTTTAAATTTGAAATATATTATCATTTAAAGAGCCTGAAAGATGTAAAGAATTAATTCTCTCTACTAAAGTCAACAAATAATTATGAGTGCAGGATTAGATTGATAGAATAGTGGCATGGTAAATTAAAAGTAAAACAGGAAGGGATATATTAAATCAACTATCTACTTTGAAACTCTTTATTAATACTCTGTTTGGGGGTTTTAAAAGGCTGATACTGATGACACAGCCACAGTGTCAAAGTTAAAAACATTTAATAATATAGCGCTTTTTTTTTTTTTTTTCTTAGTATGTGTGCTCTCTAGCCTTTTGAATACTATGGGTATGCCTTCATTAGCTTTTCATTTTTGATCAGGAGTGCACTTCTGAAAAGAATCTTACACTTATAGCTCTGGTTCAAAGCAAAATGTAGTATACCCCTACACAATTGTCTTCCTTTTGGATTAAAGTAAACCAAGAGCTGCACACTAGAAACTAGTGTAATGAAATCCAAATACTAGTGGGTATTTAGTCTGCAGGACTATTCTAGAGCTGACTGGAAGTAAAACCTCCCAAGATGTGTACAGCATGAATGCCAGGTCCTCAGCACTGTCTGTTTTGCTTAGGGATACAATGCTTGTTGTGCCACACAGCTAGCTAATTAAACATAGCTTACTTTCCTGGCACAACTGGGGACAACAGGGAAGGAAGGATGAATCCAGGCCTCTACTCCTGGGTGCTGATGATCTTTATTCTCCTTGAGGCTAAAGCAGTACTTCAACCAAGTTGCTTTTCTGTACATCTTATTTTAGCATTCAAGTGTTATTTGGCATGTCAGAACCAAAAGTACGTGGTATGGAATCATTACTGGCATCACTGATCATACAGATTCACTGATCTCTCGTTCCCGTTGCGTGTTGCTGCTGTTGAGTGCGCCTGCCCTTCTTCTCTTCATGTTTTGACTGAAACAATGGGGGGAAAAAAAACCCAAACACTCTGACCTTTACCCCACGTTTATTGTTTTATGAGTTGTGAACCTGTGCAAGAACCAAAACTATATCCATAACTTTGATTTTTAGGCTACTAGATCTTTTTATACCTTTTACAGTATGAATAAGCTGTGGAATTGACAGAGTAGTCTCTCATTTTACTCAGTCAAATGGAAGCCTTATTCATTCCCATGACGTGCTGTTGGCAGCTGCTAAAAGAGACATTATCACTTTGCCCTTTTAGTAGTTTGAGGTAAAGTGGAGCTAGGGTATGGTGTGGATTAGCAAAATATGTGGGATGAAATACAGCACTGTTCAACAAAAGGCTTTCTTCTAAACTCTCAGATGCTAGAAAAAGACTGTGACAAAGAGAGGGTGTGCCTGAAAGAGCTGCTGAACGCTTGAGTGGCAGCTCTCTGCATGACAAGTCTTGGGGGATTGGGTACTTAAATCTTAATTACAAAAAACAATCATCATCAGGTATTAAAACCCTATAGGGAAATTGAAAGACTCAGAGAAGAGAATCCCAATAGTGGAGATCTGCTCTACGCAAATTTAATTGACTCATATTATACAAAATAAACCTGATAAATTAAAAAAAACAAAGTATCTCTAAGAAATTGTTGAGTGATTCTAGTATAGACCAGATGCTGTGAAAAAGGCAGGGGGTGGGATTCAGTGACTGCTTAATGAAGAGTCAAATGCCACAGCTGACCAACTTTTTTAGAACAATCAGTAATGCAGCTCAAAGCAGAAAATCTTTTACATCACTAAATGTCAAGCATTTGCAAAACATACATTGATACAATTACATGTTATTTAGGGTTTGTCATGGCTCTACGATGCAAGCGTGTAATAAAACACATTTTGAAAAAAACATATGTCCTGGTTTGGACTAGGACAGACTTTTCAGTTAAGTTTCTTTTGAGTGACTATTTTTCTGAAGTGAACTACACAGCCTGTTGTCGTGGGAACTAGGGTCTCTGTTGGGTCTCTTTGTCCCACAGAGAAAGGGGCTGTAGAGTGCCGAACCTGTGGGGAGGGGCGGACAGGACAGGTGTCCTGAACTGACCAACGGCGTATTCCATCCCACCTATGTCATGCTTAGTATAAAGCTGGGGGACCAGGAGGGTTGTGCTCTCTTCCTCTATGGCCAATATCCTGGGAAGACCCTGGCCATGCTCCTGCTGTCTCTTCTGAACCCTGTTCCCGCCTGCTGCCACGTGTGCTTCGGGACAGCCCAGCGCCTGCCCTGCAGCATCAGTGGTGATGTGGTCATCATTGGGGGGAGCTCAGTAGCAGTTTTGTATACAGTTCATTATTTATTATACTTTTTTCTTCCTTGTTATTGTTTATTTAAACTGTTTTAACTTTCCAACCTGTAAGTCTCTCTCCCTTATCTCTTTTTCTTTTCCTACTGAGGAAGGACAAGGTTAACAGAGAGCATCTGCCTTGTGTTTAACTGCCTGCTTAGCATTAAATAGTGACACCATATTTGTGCAAATGAAACTGTTTTTAAAAAATGAAAGAATGGTTTCTTGAAGAGATGTAATAAAGAGAATGGGTTATACTATCATTCCTTGGAAGTGAAGAAAAGTGGCAGTCACTATCAGTGATGGATTTTGTGGTAGCAGTGAGCAGGAGTGTACAGCAGGACTCAATTTGGAGGAAATGATTTTCTAGTTAAACAGTAGCAAATTTTAGTTTTTTCAGAAACAGGAAGATAGTTCCGTCACACTCAATTCACTGCATAATTAACAATGGCGGTTTTTTTCTTTCATATTTACTACCACTTCTGTTATTGTACATGACTGACCTAGCAGAAAAAATGAAGTTTATAGACTAATGGCACCAAAAGTTCTGCTTAGAGTATACTGCATTTGTTCTGCGCTTTCTTTATTAAGCTTATTGACAACAGTGATAGTCATAGTGACAAAAACACCATTGGTTACTTCTTGATAGTCTTTGAAGAGAAAAATTTTCTAAATAAATTTCTACTGCATGGAAAGCCATGGCACTGCATGCTTCACATGTATCAAGTCACAGTTCAACTCTATATTTTCTCTAGTGACAAAGGCAGCTTAAGAGGCTTTTTGGACTGTACTGGCATTTCTGCTGTGATTCACAGCTTCAGTAGAATTAACTGTTTGAGTGTGGTGTAAACTGGACTAGGAATGATGAAAGTTATAAACAAAAGCAAACCTTCCTTGGGAGTCCTCCCCTAAAAACTTATCAAACACAATTCTGAGGACTATAAATAGCTGTGTGGGACCAGGAACAAGCACATCTTGTGGGCCAGATTTGACTTTAGAAAAATAATATAGCATGGAACTACACTCTCAGATTTACTATTATATTAGCTTTTCTAAAGTCATTTTAGAAGGGGATCAGTCTGTCTCCGGAGATTTTTTTTTCTCTTTCCCCAGACAGAAGAAATATAAATGAGAAGCTTAGACTAGATGGCTAACATTTGGACACCTGGAGGCAGGAATGATGAATGACTAATGCATGAACTTTGAAATACTCAGTATTAAATGTATGCCATGTTTCCTTTAAAATATTGGCTGCTGTTGTCACTCCACCCTTTCATGTAGATCATAAGCTTCAGGAATGTGTGACTTCAGTTGTAGACTCTCTGTGTATAAAATTCCTTTTAAACTCAGTGGGGACTCAAATTGTGCAATCTGTCAGATCAAATCCTCTCTTCTCTAGAAACAGAAAAAGAAAGGCATGACTGAATATGGCATAAAGTACTATACTATCACTCCAACAAGATTGCTGTTCTTGTCTCTAACATTTAGCTTGTTTAAAATGGCTATGATGCTTATAAATATAATAAGGTAAAAAATAAAAAAAACCCTCACCCTATGTTTGGCTGAAGCAAAATAAATAATTCTTCACAAGCTGTTGTGTAAATCTATAGATTTTTAAGACATTCCTACCTCCAGGTACCCAAACGCAAAAGCAACAAAAAAAGTCAAAGTACTTTACACTAGAAAAAAAATTAATAAACAAAGTTGCTGACATTAGAGGCTGGAAAACTATAGTTATTAAAAGGCCACCCACTGACACAAATTCTGTAAAAAAGTTGGAATTTCACTTTTCAGAGCATCTTTAATAACACGTGCTGACTGTTTACTGAAAATTCTAATGAACATGTAATGTATTATAGAGTATGCTTGGCCAAAGTTTATAAACAATGGAATAAGTTTTGAAGAACAAGTAAACAAAGTACCAGTCCTTCTTTGGTGCACTTTGTTTTATTTTGCAAAATGTAGAGGTAATCCTTGTGTTTCAGTAATTACCTAAACTTTTTTCATAGTATAAGCTTTACTCATAAGCCTTTCCTTATATATAGTTATGTGAAATTCTTGGAAATATTCCATAGATTTTTGTTAAATAAACTATTGTAATTTTTCTCATAAAATTATTAGGGATTGGATAGTGGCTTTAGACATAGTTATGATCAATGAGTTTTTTTCTGCAAAATTGTCTTATCAACTTTTAACAATAACCAGTATGTATTCTTTAACTGTCGTGTTCTACATCGGTGCAAAGATAGCCCTGTAGTATTACTGGATGAAAGCTAAGTAAGAGTGCATAAGTGATGTTTCTCTGAAAAACATAAGCACAGGTTTATGACTCTACCGTGCATTCCTTTCTTTTGTAAGTACTGCCTTGATACTTACAGACATGAAATTCTTATTGTCTTTTCAAATCACAGTATTTCTGTGTGCAGCTGACCACACTAAGGATTCTTAAGGATCTAATTAAAAATTACCTTATTTAAGGGAATTCTTTCTTGTTGTGACTCATGTAAGAACTGGAAAATCAGAATTCTGGTCTTGTTGAGTTAGATTACATAAGCATTAAAGTTGCTTAGAGCAGTGCGTACTAGAGAAATATGTCTAAGTCACCCTATTGTTAGCTTCTAATGGTTCTGCCTGAGCCTGCTAAGAGGAGAGGAATAAAAGTAAGAACAGTCCATAGCTCTTTGTCACTGTTAGCCAGCATGTGTATGGCACCTTCAACCTAACAATAAAAAGCTCTGCTAAGCACTTGATTGACCTCAGAGTGCTACCTCTTTGCTAGCTCTGCCTAATAACATTTTTGATGGAAATCTTCCATCAAGAAATTCAGTTTCAGTGTGATCTAAATAATCTGCAGGGGGTTGTTAATTTAGAGGAATTTTTACAATGAGGAGTCAAAATATGATGCTTTGATCAATCCAAAATGCTTCATTTTGACAGTTCCATTTTTATTTATTTCATAATGATGATGTTATGTGTACATTATGTTTGATATTATGTTCCTAAAATCTAATACTGATTATACCACTATGATTTTAGAACTTCAGTTCAGATATAAAACTGTATGAATTGAAATGATAATATTGAAAATAAACGCTTAACTGACTCATACTGAAACAAAAATGTTGAATTTCACTTCAGAAAAAAATATGTACCTCATCTGAACTAAAAGAAAATTGGAAGGGAAATGTTCTTCCAATATTAAAATTCTGCACAGAATGGAAATTTATAGTTTTTGATTCCTGCTCATCTTGATTACACCAGAATGCTTCAGTACTTTGCTCAAACACATTCTAGTCTAATTGAGAAACTTTTACCAAAAATTCTACTACTGCTACACAGTCTGGTACGGCCATTCAACAGAAGAGAGAAGACTATGTTACAGAGAGCCCTGCAGTACATAGGAATGGGGAATGCTGAAAAATCTGGAGAAAGGTGAAGATGGAAATATTGATGCAAGGAACAGGAACATCATGTGAAGAATCCTTTGACAACTATTTGCAAAGCATCATTTCTTCTGTGCTTAGGATGGACAACATTATCCCAACTCTGAATTTACCCAGGAGGAAGAATGCCATTTACTGAGTCATCATTAATGCAGTTTATGGTTGATTCTAATCAAACATGGTTTTCAGCTTTGAAATGAACTGATAAAATGCTCCAAAACGACTTTGAAAGAAAAACAGAGAATTGTTCTGTTGTTGGATTTCCTTCTTTATAGATTTATTCCTTAGACCTTTTTGACAGAGAGAGTTATCAGGGAAGGATTTATTTTGTTTGTTTGTTTGTTTTGTTAACTCTAAAGGCTTTGTGTTTTTTTTGTGGGGGGGTGGGTCTTGTTTGAAAGAAACTATTTGCAATAATAATCAAGAAAATGGTTAAACCTACTGTCAATTAACAATTGATTTAAAAATTTGATGGGCACCTGGAATAGAAGTGTTTTGCCTGCAGCTGAGCTGAATACAAAAGCAATTTATTTTAATAATGAATTGGAGGAAAAATTGAGCAGAAATGATGTGCAGGAAAGCCTTAGAGCATTAAAATAAACATGCACGGTGGCTGGTGTTAATGTTTCTGATACTGAACTGAGATTTATTAAATCTTTTAATATTAGTGCAGTAGAAATAGTTTAAAAATAATTGGGCAAATACATTTCAGAATAAAAGGGGTCATCTTCCTTAGAACTGAGTCAAATTTAGTGGTGAGGTGGAGACTGGCAGTTTACACAGTGTCAGTTGATCAATAAAACACTATTTAATACAGGAAAATAATCTAATTGGCATAGAGATGACAATTTGTGGGTGTGCAAATTCTAAAGTGAATATAATTCCCTGTCCTTGAGACTATAGTGCTGTGTCAAGTCAGTTCTTCAGTCCCCACAGCTTATACAAATGATCTAAGATAAATTGTTTTGAATATCTGGGGGCTCATGTTTGAGGTGCCCGGCAACGAATCAGGAGAGGAGGGGGCGTAGCCGGGGGCACCGCGGGCGATTTAAGCGATTTAAACGCACCACCCCCCTGTGATCGGGTGATAAAAAGTCTCCTGGAGGACAGAGACAGGTCCCTGGCCAGAAGGGAGAGGGAGACTCAGCTGTGACTGGGTGTGTCCCAGGGCAGGGGAGGCCACAGCCGTTTCCAGCTCGTTGGGGAGGGCTCTGACTCCCTCCCAGTGCACAAGGCGAGGAAGGTGCCAAGGAGCTGTGAACCAGGGGTGTCACCAGCAGGTATTTCCCAAGTCAGTGAAAGAACAATGGTATCTACCCGGTGGAAGAAGACCAAAATGAATGTGGGAACCCAGACAGAGCTCCCACGGAAGGAGGCGATGGTGCAGGTCGCAGGCTGCAGGGAATGCTACAACATCTCTGTGGTGTCAGGGGGCTGTGTGTGCTGTGAGCAGGTAGATGATCTGCTCGGCCAAGCGGCACAGCTGCAAAGCCAGGTTGAAAGGCTTCAAGCCGAAGTAGAAAGGCTTAGGAGCATTTGGGAGGCTGAAATGGAGATAGACTGGTGGAGCCAGGCTCTGCCTTCCCTGCAACAAAAAAAATGGGAGTACCTGCCGGAGAGCTCCCAGGATCGAGGGACCCCTGTACTCTGCCCCTCTCAGGTGGAAAACAATAACCTAGAGGAGAGGAGTGAGTGGAAGCAAGTGGAAAACAATAACCTAGAGGAGACGAGTGAGTGGAGGCAAGTCTATGGCTGTGGCAAAAGGCGAGTGCCCTCCTTGCCTACCTCGCCTCCACAGGTGCCTCTGAGAAATAGATATGAAGCCCTAGTGGAATACAGCCAGTCCAATGGGGATGTGGTGGAGAGGCAACCTATATCAGAGGTCCCACCACAGTCAGAAAAACCTGACAGGCGTATAGCTACCTCCTCCACAAGGAGGAAGAGAAGAGTTTTAGTGGTTGGAGACTCCTTCCTAAAGGGATCTGAGGGCCCAATATGCAGAGCTGACCCCCATCACAGGGAGGTCTGCAGTCTGCCTGGAGCCTGAATCAGGGATATCACCAGGAAACTCCCCAACCTGGTGAAGGTCACAGACTACTACCCCCTGCTGATCTTCCAGACAGGTGGGGAAGAAGCTGCATCCCGTAGTCTGAGGGGGATGAAGAAAGACTACAAGGCCCTAGGGCGGTTGGTGAAAGAGTCTGGGGCACAAGTTGTTTTCTCCTCCCTCCTTCCATTTTCAGGTGATGACGTGGGATGGAATAGTAGGATTCTCTCTATTAATGCCTGGCTACGAGACTGGTGCTACAGGCAGGGCTTTGGGTTCTTTGATAATGGCTGGTTTTATAAGACAACAGGTGTGACAGTAATACATGGGAAAGGCTTATGTCGTAGGGGCAAAAGGGTTCTGGGACAGGAATTAGAAGGGCTCATTTGGAGAGCTTTAAACTAGATTCGAAGGGGGATGGGGTAGTAGCTGGGCTTGCACCACTGGGGCAACTCTCTAGTGTTGAGGTAGACCAGGAGGCCTCCCATCCCCCTAGGGTGAAATCGGTGTGCTCAGCTCGCTCCCTGAAATGCCTGTACACCAATGCACGCAGCATGGGGAATAAACAGGAGGAGTTAGAAATCCGTGTTCGGTCGGGGGGCTATGATCTAGTGGCAATTACAGAGACTTGGTGGGACGCCTCACATGACTGGAATGTGGTCATGGATGGCTATGTCCTGTTCAGGAAAGACAGGCCACTAAGGAGAGGTGGTGGAGTTGCTCTTTATGTGAGTGATCAGCTAGAATGTATTGAATTCTGTCCAGGGGCGGATCAGGAGCGAGTTGAGAGTTTGTGGGTGCGAATTAAGGGGCAGGCTGGCAGGGGTGATACTGTTGTGGGTGTCTATTACAGGCCACCAGATCAGGATGAGGAGGGTGATGAGGCCTTCTACAGGCAGCTGAGAGCAGTCTCGCAATTACAGGGCCTGGTTGTTGTGGGGGATTTCAACTACCCTGATATTTGCTGGGAGGCCTACTCAGCCAGCCATCCTCAGTCCAGGAGGTTCCTCCAGTGCATTGATGATAACTTTCTGATGCAAATGGTGCATGAGCCAACTAGGAGAGGAGCGCTGCTGGATCTTATCCTTACTAACAAGGAGGGTCTGGTTGAAGAGGTGAAGGTTGAGGGCAGCCTTGGTTGTAGTGACCATGAGATGGTAGAGTTCAGGATCTCATGTGGCAGGAACAGAATAGCTAGCAGAATTACAACCCTGGACTTCAGGAGGGCCAACTTTGGCCTTTTCAAGCAATTGCTAGGGGATATCCCATGGGACAGGGTACTAGAAGGTAAGGGGACTCAGGATAGTTGGTTAGCATTCAAGGACTGCTTCTTCCGAGCTCAAGATCAGAGCATCCCAACAGGTAGGAAGTCAAGGAAGGGTACCAGGAGACCTGCATGGTTAAACAGGGAACTGCTGGGCAAACTCAAGTGGAAGAAGAGGGTGTACAGATCATGGAAGGAGGGGCTGGCCACTTGGGAGGAATAGAAGTCTGTTGTCAGAGGATGTAGGGAGGCAACTAGGAAAGCTAAGGCCTCCTTGGAATTAAACCTTGCAAGAGAGGTCAAGGACAACAGAAAGGGCTTCTTCAAATACATTGCAGGTAAAGCCAACACTAGAGGCAATGTAGGCCCACTGATGAATGAGGTGGGGGCCCTGGAGACAGAGGATAAAAAGAAGGCGGAGTTACTGAATGCCTTCTTTGCCTCTGTCTATACTGTTGGAGGCTGTCCTGAGGAGCCCCGGACCCCTGCGGCCCCAGAAGAAGTCAGGATAGAGGAGGAATCTGTCTTGGTAGATGAGGGCTGGGTCAGGGACCAATTAAGCAATCTGGATGTCCATAAATCCATGGGTCCTGATGGGATGCACCCGCGGGTGCTGAGGGAGCTGGCGGAAGTCATTGATAGGCCACTCTCCATCATCTTTGCTAAGTCGTGGGCAACGGGAGAGGTGCCTGAGGACTGGAGGAAAGCGAATGTCACTCCAGTCTTCAAAAAGGGCAAGAAGGAGGACCCGGGTAACTATAGACCGGTCAGCCTCACCTCCATCCCCAGAAAGGTGATGGAACAACTTGTTCTTGGTGCTGTCTCTAGACACATGAAGGATAGGGGGATCATTAGGGGCACTCAGCATGGCTTCACCAAGGGGAAGTCATGCTTAACCAACTTGATAGACTTTTATGAGGATGTAACCCGGTGGACAGATGATGGTAAAGCTGTGGATGTGGTCTATCTCGATTTCAGTAAAGCGTTTGACACAGTCTCCCACAGCATCCTCGCAGCTAAACTGAGAAAGTGTGGTCTGGATGATCGGGTAGTGAGGTGGATTGTGAACTGGCTGAAGGAAAGAAGCCAGAGAGTGGTGGTCAATGGGACAGAGTCCAGTTGGAGGCCTGTGTCTAGCGGAGTCCCTTAAGGGTCGGTACTGGGACCAGTTCTATTCAATATATTCATTAATGACTTGGATGAGGGAATAGAGTGCACTGTCAGCAAGTTCGCTGATGACACAAAACTGGGAGGAGTGGCTGACGCGCCGGAAGGCTGTGCAGCCATTCAGAGAGACCTGGACAGGCTGGAGAGTTGGGCGGGGAGAAATTTAATGAAATATAACAAGGGCAAGTGTAGAGTCCTACATCTGGGCAAGAACAACCCCATGTATGAGTACAAGTTGGGGGCAGACCTGTTGGAGAGCAGCGTAGGGGAAAGGGACCTGGGGGTCCTCGTGGACAGCAGGATGACCGTGAGCCAGCAGTGTGCCCTTGTGGCCAAGAAGGCCAATGGCATCCTGGGGTGTATTAGAAGAGGTGTGGTTAGCAGGTCAAGAGAGGTTCTCCTCCCCCTCTCCTCTGCCCTGGTGAGGCCGCATCTGGAATATTGTGTCCAGTTCTGGGCCCCTCAGTTCAAGAAGGACAGGAAACTGCTAGAGAGAGTCCAGCGCAGAGCCACGAAGATGATTAAGGGAGTGGAACATCTCCCTTCTGAGGAGAGGCTGAGGGAGCTGAGTCTCTTTAGCTTAGAGAAGAGGAGACTGAGGGGTGACCTCATTAATGTTTTTAAATATGGAAAGGGCAAGTGTCATGAGGATGGAGCCAGGCTCTTCTCAGTGACATCCCTTGACAGGACAAGGGGCAATGGGTGCAAGCTGGAACACAGGAGGTTCCACTTAAATTTGAGGAAAAACTTCTTTACAGTGAGGGTGACTGAACACTGGAACAGGCTGCCCAGAGAGGTTGTGGAGTCTCCTTCTCTGGAGACATTCATAACCCGCCTGGACGCGTTCCTGTGTGATATGGTCTAGGCAATCCTGCTCCGGCAGGGGGATTGGACTAGATGATCTTTTGAGGTCCCTTCCAATCCCTAACATTCTGGGATTCTGGGATTCTGGGATTCTGTGATTCTGTCAAAAGGAACCTGTTTCTACTGATTACCATAAACTTTGGTTAAATGTTGGTTTAATGTAATTTGAACCTTTTTTCCTAACAACTTCATTGACTAGCCATTTTGTATCCAGTAATTATTATATTGCCTTTTAAAATTTTTTTTCTTCCTTAATGAATAAGCCACTTGAAAAAAAAAAACAAAACCATGCAGTGTTTGGCTGCAATTTCAGGCTGATATTAAAGTGAATGATCTGGTTCAGGAATAAAAAATTTGAAATCAAATGAGGAAGACAATATTAGTCTCATATAAGTTGTGATTGAATGTGGTCTCTGCTTTAAAGGACTTCAAAGTCTTTTGAAATATTATGTTCCATAAATGAAGAAGAGAGTATGGATCAAGAGTTCAAGCTGATCACAACATTTCTAAAAATATAAAAAGGAGAGGGAATGCTCATGGTGAAGTGTTATGTAAGTTCAAGTAATTTAGCAGTGAAGTAAAAGCTATAGATTCTTAACTAACAGAAAATTTCCTTATATATTGTGAAAGATAAACAAGGAGTGAGATCAATTAAAAAGTGTACAGCAATACCCTAGAAGAACACGATCACTCCATTTCTCTGTTCCAGTACCCTGAAAGGACAGTACCTGTGTTTTCAAATGTGTGCTATATCTAAAGACTTCTGCTTTAGTCAGTTATGTCCTGGTACACTATAAATACAGTTTAATATGCTCAGAGGAAGACACTGCTGAAGCCAAATGTTGGGCATTCAGCACTTTTGAAATATATTAGTTCATTATATTCAGGTTGAGAAGCGTATTGTTGTTAATGTATTAGGAAGAATTCAATGAAGACCTCACTTTGTTCTCAGTGAATTTGATGGTAATACAGTCACTTGCTGAAATAAAAGCACATTTAACTAGTAGTAACTGTTCCCAAAAAATGCAATGTATGGTTTTGAATGTTTTGGGCACTGCTTTACACTTCTCATATGAATCACCCTTGTGTATTTTAGAAACTGATAGGAGGAGTTCTTTACCATAGCAAATAATGCCTTTTTACAATTTATTTCTATTCTGTTATTTGATATATTCACACTGATAAAAATCCAGTGAAACTTTCTGACTATTAGATATTTCACCTGCTGTTTAACATTTTAAATATTTATTCAGATATTTCCTTTCACAGTTAAGATATTTTATCTCAGGCATTCAAAGCTGTAATGTGTTCAAGAGTAAAAAAAAGCAAGTAATTTTTAAGAAATAGAATGATATTACTAAAGCAATATGTCTTTCTTGAATATAATAGCAAAACATTTTGAATCTTTTAACAACACCAAATAGGCCTATTGTGAAAAGTAGTTTAGCCAAACCATATCTTAGTATAATGGTGCAAAATGCACTGAGAGAAGGGAGCATTACTAGGCCAAATGGATTGGCTTAAACATTTTCGACACATGCCACAAGTTCACATAATCAGCCTGAGGCAGTAGGAAACTTAAAAGCTAGTCTGACAGTATTTCTTACAAATATTCTTTGAATTTTATTGCTTGTCTCCCACATGAGGCGTAATAGTTTCAATGTTCTAATTAGTACTTGTGTATATTGTTATTACTTTGTCTCTTTAATCACATTATTAAGTCTGTTATGGAGATTCCTTATAGAATCACACTTTATAATAGTGTTTCTAATTTGAATATGTCCTTTTTTATGTTGTCTGAATCTGAAACATCATAAACTCTTTTTATGGGTCCTTTGATAGTAGTCACTTTCCTGTTTTATGCTTGATTAGAACATACAGTACTAAGTAATAAAGAAACTTCCTGAAGCTTTGGAGTTTTAGTACCAGAAAACATTTCAACTTCCTCAGGGTCTTTTTTCCCTCTCTGACATTAGGTCAAATAGATATATCCCTTTGTCCATATTAAAGTATTGAGCAGGAAATATGTGATAAAGAAAGCACTTTTGTTAAATTGTAATAGATTTTATATAATTTCAGAGATTGATTTTCAATCTAGTTTCAAACAAGATATATAATATGAAATTATCTAAAAACCTAAAAGAATTCTGATAATTTTCATAACTTGAAAATATAGATGCATATTATTGTAAACATAAATTTAATCTGTAAAATTATGTTTAAATGCTAGTGAGAAGTAAGAAATAATACAGAAATCTATCTCTCCATCATTCTTTCTCTTCAGATAGGGTGAGTGAGAGAGAAATATGCCATCTAATTCAGGCAAAATTAATTCAGTTTTAAGTGAATTCATTATAATACCTTTCCTTAGCCTAATATGGAATTTGATAAAACAGGAAATTAAGTGGGATTTTATAAAAAATACAGAAATTAATACATTTGCTAAAACATAAAAGCAATTGTACAGATCAGAAATTGTAAAAGATATACACAAATGACAGAAGGATTAAAATTATCTAAAAGGTTTCATATGAGTGAGCAATGGAGAAATAAGGTAGCTCGGGTTCACATAACAAGAAATAGCTTATAATAAAGCTTAAGGAAGCAATAGCCCCATTTGGTGTCCTCACTGGAAGCCTCTGAAGTCATAATGAAGTGGTTTCCATCTGCAGCGGGGTTCGGATCAGAACTTATATGTCAATAGACTTCACAAAGACTTTATTATTGGCTCTTGTAAGCTCCTTTTGGCTCGGGAATGTAAGGAAATTGGTGGAATTCAAAGAACAGCATATGTGACGAAGGATTTATCCGTGGAGATTAAAACATTAAAAATATCTATTTTCTGAACAAATTATGAAGGCTAGGGATAGATGCAAAATTTATACTTGCTGGCAATCATCTGAAAATTAGAGCATTAGCTTAATTCAAAACTAAAATCTTATCAAAGGAAAATAATGGGAAACAATCCCCTCCATCATATCTTCTGCATTCTGTGATTTCCTTCTCAAGTGAAGTAGAAGCTGTCTGCTCATTACAAGCAGTTTGCAAACATGAACAAATATCTTTTTTCTGACACAGATATGAACAATAATTATTGGTAATTATTTATACGCAAGATCTAAATGACCAGGAGTTACTTAATGTCAAAATTATGCATATTGAAACTCCACGCCTTCAAATTTCTAGTGGAACTTTATAACTGCAATTTCATTGTGTCCTGGTTTCATTGGGGTTTTGTTCCAGTTTGTGGCCAGCCATGGTGATCAAGGCCCTTAGCAGTTAAATCCAGGGCAGCTAACCCAGGCTGGCCCACAGGTGTATTCTAGATCATTAACATCAAGTTCACTATAAAAGGGAGGGTTTGCTGGGGAGAGGTGGGGCTGTTTTCATTCTCTTCTATTATAGCCTACCTCTTTCTCATTCATAACAGTTGCTATTTCTGGAGCAACTTGCTGCAACTCTGTAGCTAAGTATATTTTTGTGTGTTTTGTATTGTCATTTATATTGGTTTCTTTATTTTATTAAATTGGTTTCATTTTAATCAATGAGCCTCCCTCCTTTTCCCAATTCCCTTCCTCGGTAAGGGAAGGGACATTGGGTGAGAGAAAAACTGTTATTGTCTAGCCCTGGGAGTGGGCTAAACGTAGACACATTGTCTGGTAACATTTAGCACTTATTGTATTCTTGTTAGTGTGGTTTTTGTTTGTTTGTTTTGTTTTTTTTTTTTTTTTTCTCTCTAGTACTATTAGTAGTATCACAATAAAAGATGTTAGCTGTCAGCATTTGCTTTCTTCCAGAGTTCAAACTTGGCGTAAACTTACTACTTCCACCTCATCCTCTCACAAAGTAAATTTTTTGCCCTGACAGAACAAAAAAATGAAAAGACAACCTATCTTTAACAGTGCTTAGGAAATGCTGGCAGTTTCAAACAATCTTTGAGGATTTTCTTAGCTCTTTCTAAAATAGAAACCTTGGAAAACAAAAGAGGGTAAAACAGAGGAAGTACTGTTCTGAGGTTTCTCCTCTATCTGATTTTTGAATGGTTTCTGAGGAAAACACTTATAAATTAAAATGAGACAGTCTTGCTTTGGAACTTTCTTCTGATTTTTGCTGTTTATTGTAAATCTGGAGTTTCATCTGTAGCATTTCAGATCAACAGTTTTGTTGGAGTGAATCTATACAAAACATACCATGTTACATCCTCCTCTAGAATATAATACAAATGTTTTTGGGGTTCTTTTGCTGCTACTCCAATGCAGAACCTTTAGTGATGCCAATAAGGATCTAAACGTGAGGGGGAAAAAAAAAACATCTTGAGATATTACCTACAAGGACTAATGAATTAAATTTCATCCTTATCGGTTTTCTAAGGTGTGCTTGTGAGAAAGAAGTATGTTTATTGACAGTCTGGAAAGTGAAATTTATTCACGCTATTTGTTCTTTGTGTTGTAGTAAACACAGTAGTTAAATGTGAAACTTGCAAGTTTCAAGAAATGAGTGTTAAAGTACTTAAAGTATTTACATGATTTTTTTATTTTCTGTCAATATTGTCATTGCCATTTGAAGGCCGCTAAGTGTGGGTAGTCTTAGTCTAATTCCTCAAAACATAAACAGTACCATAACAATTGATGGTAGTTGTCACTTTTTTTGGTAATCTCAATAGACAGAAGTAGTGAATAAATAGAGGATGAGTTATCTTCTCTGCTCAACTTCAGGAGCTGACTGAAGGCATGTACATGCAAACTATTAGTGCTTGTACTTTGTTTGTTCTATGGATTTGAAGTAACTTACTGGCTTACCAGTCCTGACAGTCTCCTTATGAAAATTAGTAATATTTAGATGAATCTATGTTTCTTATTTCTTATTTGAATTTGTTTGGAAGCCTAAGCACTTAAAGCTAATAATTAGACACACTCAGCTAGAATGTACTTATGTCTGTCTATCTTAGTGTCTATCTCTCTCATCTGTTTCAGTTGTAAAGTTTCTTACTGTAATTGCGTGTGGAATAGTTTCATTTGCATGTACAGCCACAGTAATTGTTTGAGCAAATCATATCATTGTTCAAAGCTTTTTAAGCTGCACTACCAGGATAAGACATTTTATGAAGTTACTTTGAAAAATAAGTTTCATAGATGTGAGACAGATCTCTTGAGTTTAGAAATTTTCTGTGACTCTGCACAGTTTGTATCTAATAGAAATATATTTGCCAGTTTCCCATAGCTTTAGAATCTTTCACAGCTATTACTGGGTTTGTACAAGACAGAAAATCCTGATAAACTGTGAAGCCACTAGCATCTATTATAATTCAACAGCAGAAGTAGAAAAATTAACATATGCATAAATAATCTGAAGTAAGAACACACTACACATAATGAGAAAGTAAAATATTTTTCAGTTTGTTCATAGGGGAAAAAAAAGAAGGAAAGTGGCAATATGCTTGCTTTAATGTGTAGCAGATAAAAGGAAGGCTTCTGCTAGGAGAAACTGAAAATTTTGTGGCAAAAAAGTTAGCTATAATGAAAAAAACCCCACAAAACCAAGAATTAAAATAGTCATGGAAATAAGGTACTGTGTTATGCTATCTAAGTATTTAAGATCTATCTGCTTTCACACTGCAAATTATGATTAACTCAATTGGAAGGCACTTTATCTACAGGACTGCAGTAAAAGAGAAATTGTAATCAGATTCAAATATTGTAAAAGAAAGGGAAAAAAGGAACTGTTTCAATAGTTTTAAATATTCTGTCTTCAGTAACTGCTAGGTTAAAGCAACTGTAAAAACACAAAGCTATCTGAGTAGCTATTCAGATTAAAATTTTAGAAAGTAAATTCAGGCCATGATCTAGCTCCAAAGTATAAACACCAAAATGTAGATACCCACCTGACATGTTGCTATCTAAGCTCCCATGGCTAGAGGGAGCTACTTAGAGAAAGTAGAGGTCTAGGTTTCAATTCACTAATTTAAACACAGACATCCAATCACAGCTGAGATGTTCAGGATGTTGAGGATATTCCCGCATGACCCAAAAGAGTATATTTAACTTTCTTTTAAGATATTGTCTTGGTTTAGTTTAGGTAGATGACATTATGAGATCTGGGCATATATATAAATATATGATTGATATGAGGAAGCAGATGAAATGAAATATTCCTTTAGTGAGCCTGCAACAAATAATATCAGCTGGAAATTGCGAAATCACTGGGAGAAAAACATGCTAAAGGAAACTAGAGGTTCTTCATGAAGTAGAACTGCCACGAGAACTATTTGAGTGGCCTGTAAGAAGATGTAGTCACTTATTCTATATCTCCATGATATTCATGTCTAGAACACCAGAATGAAGAATATAGTTCAGAAGACCATAATGGGCATCTCAGGATTTAAAATTTTAAATCATGGAAAACACCCAATGATAAAGTACTTGTTCTGCAGCTATTTAGTTGTTGATTGTTAATCATTTTCCATTTCAGAAGCTGACAAATTCCAACTTTATCTGAAGATGTTAGCTCAATACACTATTCTGTCTGCTGGAATAATATTTTTGGTACTATTACTCTGAGGGTGGATTTGTTTCCTTTGAGGACATAAAAAAAATGCTGGGTTGTTAAAAGAATATATATGTTCATGTCACCATGTACATGACTGCTAAGAAATGTTATTCAGACATGGCAGCTTGTAGGTCTAATACTAGGTAGCTCTAATACTTGTAGCTCTAATACTAGGTGACAGAAATGAGATCATTCCTGTTTTGACTAGTAATGAAGATTTGCAACCAGCAGATCAATTTGTTGCAATATTCCTATGAATAAAGGACTGCTGCACTGGATTTATCCAAGTATTTAAAGTTATTTAAATCATCAGCCAGTCGGCAACAGTGGCAGCAGCGGCGGCAGAAGCGGCAGCGACTGAGGTCAGTGCGGGGCGAGGCGAGATCAGGCTGTACCGGGCGGTTTTCATACTTTGGGCCCCCTGAGCAGCAGCCCCTAGCTGCTTTCTGTTGGACCCGGAAGTTCCCGGCAACGAATCAGGAGAGGGGGGCGTGTAACACCACCCCCTGTCGATCGGGTGATAAAGAGCCTCTAGGAGGACAGGGACTAGTCCCTGCCCAGAGGGGAGAGGGTGAGTCAGCAGTGACTGGGTGTGTCCCAGGGCGGGAGAGGCTGCAGCCGTTTGCAGCTCGTTGGGGAGGGCGTTGACTCCCTCCCAGTGCACAAGGCGAGGAAGGTGCCAAGGAGCTGTGAACCAGCCAAGCTGTGAAGGTGCCAAGGAGCTGTGAACCAGGGATGTCACCAACAGGTATTTTCCAACTCAGTGAAAGAACAATGGTCTCCACCCGGCGGAAGAAGACCAAAATGGATGTGGGAACCCAGACAGAGCTCCCACGGAAGGAGGCGATGGTGCAGGTCGCAGGCTGCAGGGAATGCTACACCGTCTCTGTGGTGTCACGGGGCTGTGTGTGCTGTGAGCAGGTAGATGATCTGCTCGGCCGAGCGGCACAGCTGCAAAGCCAGGTTGAAAGGCTTCAAGCCGAAGTAGAAAGGCTTAGGAGCATTCGGGAGGCTGAAATGGAGATAGACTGGTGGAGCCAGGCTCTGCCTTCCCTGCAACAAAAATGGGAGCACCTGCTGGAGAGCTCCCAGGATTGAGGGACCCCTGTACTCTGCCCCTCTCAGGTGGAAAACAATAACCTAGAGGAGAGGAGTGAGTGGAGGCAAGTCTATGGCTGTGGCAAAAGGCGAGTGCCCTCCTTGCCTACCTCGCCTCCACAGGTGCCTCTGAGAAATAGATATGAAGCCCTAGTGGAATACAGCCGGTCCAATGGGGATGTGGTGGAGAGGCAACCTATATCAGAGGTCCCACCACAGTCAGAAAAACCTGACAGGCATATAGCTACCTCCTCCACAAGGAGGAAGAGAAGAGTTTTAGTGGTTGGAGACTCCTTCCTAAAGGGATCTGAGGGCCCAATATGCAGAGCTGACCCCCATCACAGGGAGGTCTGCAGTCTGCCTGGAGCCTGAATCAGGGATATCACCAGGAAACTCCCCAACCTGGTGAAGGTCACAGACTACTACCCCCTGCTGATCTTCCAGACAGGTGGGGAAGAAGCTGCATCCCGTAGTCTGAGGGGGATGAAGAAAGACTACAAGGCCCTAGGGCGGTTGGTGAAAGAGTCTGGGGCACAAGTTGTTTTCTCCTCCCTCCTTCCATTTTCAGGTGATGACGTGGGATGGAATAGTAGGATTCTCTCTATTAATGCCTGGCTACGAGACTGGTGCTACAGGCAGGGCTTTGGGTTCTTTGATAATGGCTGGTTTTATAAGACAACAAGTGTGACGGTAATACATGGGAAAGGCTTATGTCGTAGGGGCAAAAGGGTTCTGGGACAGGAATTAGAAGGGCTCATTCGGAGAGCTTTAAACTAGATTCGAAGGGGGATGGGGTAGTAGCTGGGCTTGCACCACTGGGGCAACGCTCTAGTGTTGAGGTAGACCAGGAGGCCTCCCATCCCCCTAGGGTGAAATCGGTGTGCTCAGCTCGCTCCCTGAAATGCCTGTACACCAATGCGCGCAGCATGGGTGTCCTGGTTTGGCCCAAACCAGGCCAATTAGTCTTAGAGAAACCAAGGTCACTGCTAAATTCCTCACTGCTTATGAGTGAAGAGCCGAAGGGGGTTGTACCTGCAGGGAGGAGTGGACGGGGCAGGTGACCCAGGATTGACCGGCAAGGTATTCCATCTCATACATGTCATTCTCACTTTCCTGCTTATCACTAACCCACTGCCTCCTGGAGGTGGGGCCCAGGAGGGAGGGGCCCTCCTGTCTCCCACTGATTGGTACCAGCTTTGCCAAATCTCCAGTTAAAAGCCTGCAGGTGTGATGGCAGGGGAGCTATTGCATTTTGCCCTCTGCCTGTGCTGGGGGGAACTACTGCATTTTCCCCTCTGCCCGTGCTGGGGGGAGCAACTCTGCCTGAGGAGGATTTCCAAGCTCTCAGTCTTGGCTTTGTATATATTTGTATATATTTGGTTATTTCTATTATTATTGTTATTATACTCTTTTTCATTATTATAGTTTATTAAAACTGTTTTAACTTTCCAACCCATAAGTCTCTCTCCCTTTTCCCTTTCCCTTTCCCTTGGGGCGGGGGGAGAGGGTTAACAGAGAGCATCTGCCACCTGGTTAATAGCCAGCCCAGCTTTAAACCGTGACAATGGGGAATAAACAGGAGAAGTTAGAAATCCGTGTTCGGTCGGGGGGCTATGATCTAGTGGCAATTACAGAGACTTGGTGGGACACCTCGCATGACTGGAATGTGGTCATGGATGGCTATGTCCTGTTCAGGAAAGACAGGCCGCTAAGGAGAGGTGGTGGAGTTGCTCTTTATGTGAGCGAGCAGCTAGAATGTATTGAGTTCTGTCCAGGGGCAGATCAGGAGCGAGTTGAGAGTTTGTGGGTGCGAAATAAGGGGCAGGCTGGCAGGGGTGATACTGTTGTGGGTGTCTATTACAGGCCACCAGATCAGGATGAGGAGGGTGATGAGGCCTTCTACAGGCAGCTGAGAGCAGTCTCGCAATTACAGGGCCTGGTTGTTGTGGGGGATTTCAACTACCCTGATATTTGCTGGGAGGCCTACTCAGCCAGCCATCCTCAGTCCAGGAGGTTCCTCCAGTGCATTGATGATAACTTTCTGATGCAAATGGTGCATGAGCCAACTAGGAGAAGAGCGCTGCGGATCTTATCCTCACTAACAAGGAGGGTCTGGTTGAAGAGGTGAAGGTTGAGGGCAGCCTTGGTTGTAGTGACCATGAGATGGTAGAGTTCAGGATCTCATGTGGCAGGAACAGAATAGCTAGCAGAATTACAACCCTGGACTTCAGGAGGGCCAACTTTGGCTTTTTCAAGCAATTGCTAGGGGAAATCCCATGGGACAGGGTACTAGAAGGTAAGGAGACTCAAGATAGTTGGTTAGCATTCAAGGACTGCTTCTTCTGAGCTCAAGATCAGAGCATCCCAACAGGTAGGAAGTCAAGGAAGGGTACCAGGAGACCTGCATGGTTAAACAGGGAACTGCTGGGCAAACTCAAGTGGAAGAAGAGGGTGTACAGATCATGGAAGGAGGGGCTGGCCACTTGGGAGGAATAGAAGTCTGTTGTCAGAGGATGTAGGGAGGCAACTAGGAAAGCTAAGGCCTCCTTGGAATTAAACCTTGCAAGAGAGGTCAAGGACAACAGAAAGGGCTTCTTCAAATACATTGCAGGTAAAACCAACACTAGAGGCAATGTAGGCCCACTGATGAATGAGGTGGGGGTCCTGGAGACAGAGGATAAAAAGAAGGTGGAGTTACTGAATGCCTTCTTTGCTTCTCTCTATGCTGCTGGAGGCTGTCCTGAGGAGCCCCGGACCCCTGAGGCCCCAGAAGAAGTCAGGATAGAGGAGGAATCTGTCTTGGTAGATGAGGGCTGGGTCAGGGACCAATTAAGCAATCTGGACGTCCATAAATCCATGGGCCCTGATGGGATGCACCCGCGGGTGCTGAGGGAGCTGGCGGAAGTCATTGCTAGGCCACTGTCCATTATCTTTGCTAAGTCGTGGGCAACGGGAGAGGTGCCTGAGGACTGGAGGAAAGCGAATGTCACTCCAGTCTTCAAAAAGGGCAAGAAGGAGGACCTGGGTAACTATAGACCGGTCAGCCTCACCTCCATCCCCAGAAAGGTGATGGAACAACTTGTCCTTGGTGCTGTCTCTAGGCACATCAAGGATAGGGCGATCATTAGGGGCACTCAGCATGGCTTCACCAAGGGGAAGTCATGCTTAACCAACTTGATAGCCTTTTATGAGGATGTAACCCGGTGGATAGATGATGGTAAAGCTGTGGATGTGGTCTATCTCGATTTCAGTAAAGCGTTTGACACGGTCTCCCACAGCATCCTCGCAGCTAAACTGAGGAAGTGTGGTCTGGATGATCGGGTAGTGAGGTGGATTGTGAACTGGCTGAAGGAAAGAAGCCAGAGAGTGGTGGTCAATGGGACAGAGTCCAGTTGGAGGCCTGTGTCTAGCGGAGTCCCTTAAGGGTCGGTACTGGGACCAGTTCTATTCAATATATCCATTAATGACTTGGATGAGGGAATAGAGTGCACTGTCAGCAAGTTCGCTGATGACACAAAACTGGGAGGAGTGGCTGACGCGCCGGAAGGCTGCGCAGCCATTCAGAGAGACCTGGACAGGCTGGAGAGTTGGGCGGGGAGAAATTTAATGAAATATAACAAGGGCAAGTGTAGAGTCCTGCATCTGGGCAAGAACAACCCCATGTATGAGTACAAGTTGGGGGCAGACCTGTTGGAGAGCAGCGTAGAGGAAAGGGACCTGGGGGTCCTAGTGGACAGCAGGATGACCTTGAGCCAGCAGTGTGCCCTTGTGGCCAAGAAGGCCAATGGCATCCTGGGGTGTATTAGAAGAGGTGTGGTTAGCAGGTCAAGAGAGGTTCTCCTCCCCCTCTCCTCTGCCCTGGTGAGGCCGCATCTGGAATATTGTGTCCAGTTCTGGGCCCCTCAGTTCAAGAAGGACAGGAAACTGCTAGAGAGAGTCCAGCGCAGAGCCACGAAGATGATTAAGGGGGTGGAACATCTCCCTTATGAGGAGAGGCTGAGGGAGCTGAGTCTCTTTAGCTTAGAGAAGAGGAGACTGAGGGGTGACCTCATTAATGTTTATAAATATGTAAAGGGCAAGTGTCATGAGGATGGAGCCAGGCTCTTCTCAGTGACATCCCTTGACAGGACAAGGGGAAATGGGTGCAAGCTGGAACACAGGAGGTTCCACATAAATATGAGGAAAAACTTCTTTACAGTGAGGGTGACCGAACACTGGAACAGGCTGCTCAGAGAGGTTGTGGAGTCTCCTTCTCTGGAGACATTCAAAACCCGCCTGGACGTGTTCCTGTGTGATATGGTCTAGGCAATCCTGCTCTGGCAGGGGGATTGGACTAGATGATCTTTCGAGGTCCCTTCCAATCCCTAACATTCTGTGATTCTGTGATTTCATTCAGTTAATTGTTTTTGTTATGTTGTGGGGTTTTTTGTTGGTTTTTTTTTTTGGTCTTTTTTTTTTTTTGTCACCAATCCTTTGTTTCAACCTCCACCAAAGTGTAAATTCTTGTTAAGGAATGCAGTTAGGAAAAATAAAACTGTAGATAGTGTCCACTGCAGCTAGTATTCGACAGAGATAGAAATCAAAGTGTGAAGAAGCCCAGGAAATGAATGATCTAGACAATATCCAGACAAACAAACATCAAAGGAAAGCAAAGAAAGGAAGAAATTGGAACAGCTCTTCCAAAAGTAATGTATACTCCAAAAATAATGGAAAGCTTGGAAGTTAAAATCAAAATGATAAAAAGATTGTGCTTACACTTCCAGTAAGCCCGTTTTCACACTGGATTCAATTGGCATGTCAGATAGCATCAGAAAAGAAGCTCTAAAGCATAGTCTTATTAAACAGTTCCTGTTAGCTGAAGTGTACCTTTGGTGTGACACAGTGTAATGGTTCTTCTATCATTATGTTCTACCGACTTCTGCACTTTTTTGTCTTCAAGAAACAGATGGACTTGCCTGCAGTATGTTAGCTGAATTACTGATAATCTAGATTGAACAGTAATTTCATATCAAAAAGAATTAGCAGCCTGGAAAAGCAGCTGAGTCTGGCAGACTATTTAGGTCCTAGAAATTTCAACAGTGATAAAACTTCTAATTTCACGCTTATAAAACTTTGGGAAGGTGAAAGGAAATTTATATGAACTTCATTTTGCACTTACATCCTCAGGTTAAAGGTGTATCTTAGATTTCAGTTTAAATGTAGATTTAAGTATGTCCTTGTTTTACACTGGTCTCAGTAGAACTAGAAGGAAGCTAAGTCATCTGCTTGCTGGAGCTGTCACTTGCAGTGTTCTAATAAGTCCTTTGATCACTATTAAGAAGTATTAAATATTTCTCAGTCAATCAGTCTAATTTATTTCTGATTCATGCCTGAAAAACAGGGCTTTTGGAGGGCCATTTTGCCTGATTACCTGCAGAAATGAGTAGGCAAAGTGAAACAATTTGTAACAATCAAGTCATGCATTCAATCAAATACCTTTTGTTCCATTCATCACAGAAGTAAATTATGATACTGTACCTTTAATGAATTGAAAAATCATATTGTTCTTGATTGCTTTGGTCTGCTAGAGTCTACATAAGCATTATATAAGTGTATATATAATATATATTATATATTACATATATATTATATATATGTAATATATATACTTATATATATAATATATGAGTATTAAACAAAATTTATTGAAGAGGAAACTATGAAATCTCAGGCTGGAGTAGAAGCAGGCTGGATAGGGTAAAGTCTTTGCAAGCACCTGCTGAAAGTACAAATCAGGGAGTAAACATTAAGCTAGAACAAGAGGAAACACTAACTTGAGCAATCATTTTATTGTGGCCATAGCCTAGATGTACACACTATTGTAGATATCCAGTTGTTTGAAGTCTCAGGGAAGTTGCTCCTTCAGGAAAGCAGCTGGGGTATGATGAGGTCACTGGGCAGTAGAACACCCGAAGTAACTCCTTCTGTTCTTTGGGTGAAACAAACGAAGAAACAGTGAATGTGCCTGGAATAGTTATACTTTCTTGAGATGTTACAAACGGTGATATCTTTCTCTATGTTCTAAAGTACATAGGACTAATTCAAGCTACAACACTTGTAAGTATTGGAAAAAAAATCATACAGAAATAAATTTAAAAAGCTTAATGGTTAAGCCTTAATGGGGTGAGACCCCACCTAGAGTACTGCATCCAGCTTTGGGGCCCACAACATAAGAAGGACATGGAGCTGTTGGAACGAGTACAGAGGAGGGCCACGAAGATGATCAGAGCGCTGGAGCGCCTCTCACAGAATCAATCAGGTTGGAAGCGACCTCTGGGATCATCAAGTCCAACCATTGCCTTGACACCACCATGTCAACTAGACCATGGCACTAAGTGCCATGTCCAGTCTTTTCTTAAACACATCCAGAGATGGTGACTCCACCACCTCCCTGGGCAGCCCGTTCCAATGTCTAATGACCCTTTCTGAAAAGAAATGCTTCCTGATGTCTAACCTGAACCTCTCCTGGCAAAGCTTGAGGCTATGTCCTCTTGTCCTATCGTTAGTTGCCCGGGAGAAGAGGCTGACTCCTACTTCACTACAACCTCCCTTCAGGTAGTTGTAGACTGCAATAAGGTCACCTCTGAGCCTCCTCTTCTCCAGGCTAAACAACCCCAGCTCCCTCAGCCGTTCCTCGTAGGTCAGACCCTCCAGACCCTTCACCAGCTTGGTCGCCCTCCTCTGGACTCACTCCAACACCTCAACATCTTTCTTGAAGTGCGGGGCCCAGAACTGGACACAGTATTCAGGGTGAGGCCTCACCAGTGCCGAGTACAGAGGGATGATCACTTCCCTAGACTGGCTGGCTACACTATTATTAGTAGAGGCCAGGATGCCATTGGCCTTTTTGGCCACCTGGGCACACTGCTGGCTCATGTTTAGCCGGCTATCAATAAGTACCCCCAGGTCTCTTTCCGCCAGGCAGCTTTCCGACCACTCTTCCCCCAGCCTGTAGCGCTGCATGGGGTTGTTGTGGCCGAAGTGTAAGACCCGGCACTTGTTCTTGTTGAACCTCATGCCGTTGGTCTCGGCCCATCTATCTAACCTGTCCAGATCCCTCTGTAGGGCCTTCCTACCCTCCAGCAGATCGACACTCCCACCCAGCTTGGTGTCATCTGCAAATTTACTGAGGTTGCTTCTCCTATGAAGACAGGCTGAGAGAGTTGGGGTTGTTCAGCCTGGAGAAGAGAAAGCTCCAGGGACACCTTCTAGCAGATTTCCAGTACCTGAAGGGGGCCTACAGGGAAGCTGGAGAGGGACTTTTTACAAGGACATGTAGTGATAGGATGAGGGGGAATGATTTTAAACTGAAAGAGGGAGATTTAGATTAGATTTTAGGAAGAAATTCATTACTGTGAGTGTAGTGAGACACCGGACCAGATTACCCAAAGAAGTTGTGGATGCCCCCTCCGTGGCAGTGTTTAAGACCAGATTGGATGAGGCTTTGAGCACCCTGGTCTAGTGGAAAGGTGTCCCTGTCCATGGCAGGGGGATTGGAACTAGATGATCTTTAAGGTCCCTTCCAACCCAAACCATTCTATGATTCTACGAGTAAGCTTTAACCTATATCTTAATATAATTTAATGGGTAGTGGGATGAGATTAATCTCACCTTACTTCAGTAATTCAGCTCTCAGCTGATCAGATAAACAGTGTATAATACTTTTAAGCTGATGCACAAAAAGCAGTGCTAGCAAAGAACAGTTCTTAAAGTCAATGGTTAAAGCAGGCTACATGAACTGTACTCTAAAGGAGGCTCTGGTTTTCTGTGAGCACAGGAATAGCTCCATGAAATCTTACTCCACCTACTATGGGAGTAAGAGAAGTTGCAGTTTTACCAAACCCAGTTGTAATTAGGTTTCTTCCCCTATATCTCATCAGACAGAAAAATACCTCTTCTAATTCTATGTTTGCAATCAAGATTTCACTATATATTATTTCAGTGAACATATATTGCAATTGAATGTTTGACATTATCACTGAATTAAAAATACAAATAACAAAGTATTCAATGCTTCTTACGTAAGAAACATTAATTCTAGATGCCATATCAATTTAGCTGTCATGGTTCCCAGGTCAATTTATTTTCATATCCTGGATTCTTCATGACTGGGGAATGGATCAGTTGCCTTACCCCTTTTAGATTAAATACATTTAATTTTAGTCAAGTAAGCAAAAGTCCCACAATTATTAAGGAGCTGATCTTTAACTGAAGCAGAGAAGGAGTGAAAACACAGCTCAGGAGAAGAGTGGCTCTGGGATAGCACTTGTTTCTTGGAAATTTGCATAACCTGGGATGAATTCAGCCACTAGTCCTCTTCTGATTGCAGAAAGAGCATTCAGCAGTGATTGTCCTGTTGGTGACTCTGCTTAGGAATAGAGAGTGGTGGGGGATGGCTGTCATACTAAATAATTCTGTTATTACTGACAGCTGAACAATGTCTCCTGTGTACCCCTTTTTCCCTCTGGCAACAGAGGTATCTGGGAGTAACTCAGTGGAGACAGGGGGAGACTCAGTAGAAGGGGTCAGAAGTACTGGTATACCTCCCAGATACACAGCCTACCAAATACATTTAGGAGACATGCTTTTTACTAGTTCTTGAAATTGTGGCATTAACATCTCTTGAAGTGCAAATGTGAACTTCCCCATTATAAGGCAACTTGCATAGGACTCATTTAGCATGATAGTTTATGCAATTAAATTGGATTTATCTAACATTTAGGCTTCAGAATGCCTCTTTGACTAGGGAATAAGTCACTCAGAGAGCCAAGATATAGCTGACTGATACATGGGCAAGACCTTGGGGGATTCTAGAAGCAGGGGCTCTTTTGCAAGTATTTCTTCATTAGAGCAGCCATGATTTGGCCGTGAGGTTTTATTTATATAGCTTTTGTTTGTGTGTTCACTTTATTGAACATGTAAAACATTGGATTAATCCATAACAGGGTTAAATTATTAGAACATGAGCTAGCCACAGAGGTTAATGAAAATATAATTAGTACTGCTTGTGCTACATGCAGTTGAAAAGAGGGTCATAAATCCTATTAATCCTTCTTAGTTTGGGAATTATTGACCTGAAAGACCATAATGGGTATGGTCAGTGAAGTTGAAGTGCAAGCAGATGATATGTTACGGATATTCATTCGATTCATTTTGAATACGGGGAGGGGAAAACTGAAGTAGTTTTGCATCATCATGATGCAGCACTAACAAAGGAAGTAGTGAACAACGAATGTTTAGTATTCATTCTGTAGTGCCATACATGTGATTCATAAATAGAGCTGTAACTATATATAATGCATATTATTCAGACATGCATTCATATTTAAGGTATTTTATGCATATCTATAGTGTAATGTAAAGGTAGTAGTACCTTTATAGTAACTTGCATCACCCAAAAAAAGAAAAAAATAAAACAACAAACACAAACCCCAGTATTCCATGCCATGAGATGCGATTCTGCTAGGTGTATCTAAAGACATTTGCCATAACTGGTTATGGGATTAGAAATGGAAAAAAGTAATGCTTAGCTTAAATGTTTTCAAATAAAAAGGAAAAGTTTTAAATAAAAATAAAAATTAAAAAAACAGGCCACAAACAATACAGCTCTGTCTTTAATTAAAGTACAGATGAATTAATAGTTAAATATATTAGTGCTTGCAGGCTTCCTGCATGCCTAATTCACAGCTAAAGAGTATTAAGGCTTCTCTTTCTTTAGACTTCTGCGGACTGCTTGCACCTATTTCTATTATTGATTATTCATTAAGATTTTTCTCCTGTAGAGTTCACTACCAGTTAATTTGAGAAAGTTAATATATTGTAAAGGTTAATCTAGGCACTACAGTAGTATTTGTCAGGCACAATTTTAGAAACAAGTAAGTGTAACTGAAAATAATGTTTCTGAGTTCACACTCTTTTTACAAGTGTACTAGGCAGCAGTGATTCTCTTTAGTTTGTTCCTGGACACAAGAAAAATAATGCTAACATGAAGCAATGACCCCCTTTGGAATTCCATGCCAGTATTAGTGCCTTCCAGATTTACTTGGGCTAACTTTTCTAGCTATTTTAAGCAATATATGAAATATTATTCCATTCCTAGAAGCAAACAGTTGTCTTATAATCCCCCAAAACATCAGCTAGGTTATTAGGAAAGATGTCAAAAATCATTAAGTCATTAATGGATTTACAGGAATGTCACGGTTTAAAGCTGGGCCAGCTATTAACCCAGTGGCAGACGCTCTCTGTTAACCCTCTCCCCCCCCCCCCACCCTAAGGGAAAGGGAAAGGGAAAAGGGAGAGAGACTTACGGGTTGGAAAATTAAAACAGTTTTAATAAACTATAGTAATGAAAAAGAGTATAACAGTAATAATAGAAATAATCAAATATATACAAATATATACAAAACCAAGATCGAGAGCTTGGAAATCCTCCTCAGGCAGAGTTGCTCCCCCCAGCACAGGCAGAGGGGAAAATGCAGTAGCTCCCCCTGCCATCACACCTGCAGGCTTTAACTGGAGAATTGGCAAAGCTGGTACCAATCAGTGGGAGACAGGAGGGCCCCTCCCTCCTGGGCCCCACCTCCAGGAGGCAGTGGGTTAGTGATAAATAGGAAAGTGAGAATGACATGTATGGGATGGAATACCTCGTTGGTCAATCTTGGGTCACCTGCCCTGTCTGCTCCTCCCTGCAGGTGCAACCCCCCTTTGGCTCTTCACTCATAAGCAGTGAGGAATTTAGCAGTGACCTTGGTTTCTTTAAAACTAATTGGCCTGGTTTGGGCCAAACCAGGACAAGGAATTATGTTAAACAATGCATTAGATGATAACACATTCAACTAATACATTGAAATACTAGTGTAGATTGGATTTGTGCCTTTGATGGTATTTGCTTGTTGTGGTCAGCCCTAGGGAGGAGTAAATAGTTAGTGAATAAAATCATCCCTATGAAATTTAATAAAGGTTAAATATATCCCCAGATAGTAGTAAAGTGTTAAGTTAAAAGTTAATGCCTTGCTGCATTGCACTGCTCAGTAGGACACGAGCAGTACTGTGGTATGACAAACTGTGGCAAGATGGAGCACCATACACATTAGAAACCACTCCCTTTCCCAGATACCTACTCTTTAATGCTTTGCTTGGAATCAGTAATGACATAATAACTTCAATAATTCTCTTTAACATGCAGATTGTGTGAAATTGATATGATGAGTAAGACAAATGCATTCATTTCTTTCCTTACCTGCATCCCTACTGCAGATGAGAATGTACATTCCAGTAAACCCAATAGAAATTGGCCCATGTAATTTAAAATCAGACTTACAAAATTTCTTTTGTTAAGAAGTATGTGTTTTATCTTCTTGTAATGGTAAGTAACACACAAGACTTGATTCTAGCAGGCATTCTGCACACAGTCTCTTGGTTGACTGGATAGGAGCAAATGTTTTGCATGGAGTTTTAGAGGAATGGACATAATTTCTACTGGGGAAAACTGGATGGTCTTAATTTGCAAAAATTGTTAATCAGTGCTTTGGTTCTTGACCCTCCAACTGGTCCCTTAAAGAAAAATGGTGCTTAATCATATTGAAAAGCTGGACTCTTTTTCAGACAAAAATTGCAATCTGCTACTGGTCACTTAAAAAAAAGAAAAAAGTTAGTGTGCCTTTAAGCTGCTATAAATAAACAAATTCATCAAGTAGAAACACAAAAGTGTTGAGGGAGGGAAGAATACAGAATATTCAAAAATACCATGAGAGAAAACAGGTTATTACCTTTCAGCTTTGCGTGAGCTCCACTCATCCCAGCAGAGTTCCAAGGGAGCAGAGGACCTGCACATATGAATGCAGCCACAGGATTGGGCCTTTCTGCTGGGAAGTTTGCCTTCATTTCTACTGTAGTTCAGCACAGTCCTACCACGTTTAAAGAAAGGGGCATTGGTAAGACATAGAAAAAGGAAACCTGGCAGAACTTGGCATAATGCTTGTCAAACACAAAACTCTAATCTAAACTAAATTAAACTAGTTTCCAGTGGAAAATCAGTGTGATCTTAAAAACACTTCGGTGTAAGAAAACCAAGTATCTGCTATTTTATGAAAATTCTAACAAATTAGATGTTTCTAATTCCTCTTTTTATTTTTTTTTCTATTTTTCATTCTAATTCTAATAGCAAAGTTGTGAAAATGGTCTTCTAAAACGGAATTGAATATTCAATATCTCTGTCATATTAAGCAGTCTTTAACCAATGATATTAATACTTTTTATACCTATGTATTATAAACTTATGATTTTCTTATCGCCTGGATAAAAAAAAAAGGGAAATGAATTAATTCAGAACTGAAGTTTATGCCTGAGTGAGCTTCTAAAATTTTAAAGACAACTATAAAGGTCTTGTTAAATGATCTCTGCCCAAAATAGATCCTAGGTGAGTTCACAATATTTCACTTTGTCAGAGAACAGTTTCAATAGATAACAAAATATAACTAACTCTTTTAACCAAAAATTATGTTAAGATCCATTTTACAATATAGATGGTTTAAGATTTCTGAAAAAATTTTCTTCACAGAATGGAAGGTGGATATTATTCTAAATTCTGGCAAGGTATGAGGGTCTGAATGTCAGTATAAATTTTTTTCCTTTTTTCCTTAAAATATTGACCTCTTCACATTGTTCCAGCACCTGTTTACAGAAGTCTGGAAGAACATGGACCTCTTCACATTGTTCCAGCACCTGTTTATAGAAGTCTGGAAGAACATGATCTTCTATATATTCTGTGGTAATGTGGGATCAAATTCTGTGGCAGAGTTTGTGGTCTAAGTTCTACATGCTGTGTTAATTCACAGTACTTCCATTCCTCCTCATTTTCATTTGTCCATGTAAACATATATATTGGTCTAATCTATACCACAAACGTTTACTGATACACAACTTTCCAGTTTCAACAATCGCTAGTTTTTATGATGATTCTGTCACGTTCTTGCAGACAGAACAAATCCAAATGGCTTTATAAGTATAATATTATTTATGTCTTGTAGTACAGAATGTCATTTCCTTGTCTCATACATGTCACTGAAAAGGCACATATTCAAAGTAATTCTAACAATCATTAAATAAATTGAGATTCTGGACAGCAGTGGATATAGTCTGTAACAGATTCTGAAAACATGGATTAAAGTGGGGGCGCTAAGGGATAGGTGTTCTCCTTGTTTAATCTAATAGATGGGATTCAGGTCAAGATTCTTATACCTAGGTATTAGAATAACTCATATTCTTACAATTTATAAGTTGAAGAGATTCATCCAGATGCACAGACCTTGTTCTCTGGTATAATTTGAGACGACCTAGGCCATCCAACACACTAGTGCGGAACTGCTAGGTATGACAAAACAACTAGGAGTGATTCGTGCCCCTCTCTGAGTGGTAGCCGGAGGCAGAAGGATACCTTTAGTGTTTAAAGGCAAACAAACTGATCTCCACTAGGTTGCAATGGGAACTTGGGCATCTAATTCACATATCAAAACCTGCACTGTAGACATGGAGGGTAGGTTTCAACTTCCTAAACAGAGGCACCTGATGCTGTGGGAGATGCCCTGAGGTAGATGACATACGGGGCTGACACATATGACACAAGAGCTATGAGAGATGTGTTCCCTTCTGAGAGGTAGCTGGATCCTAGGAAGGATGTATTATGGCATCTCCACAGGCACTAGATGATAAGTTTAATGAACTGAATTGTTCCATAGTTCTCATCACCTGAAGTGGAAGCTTTGATACCTATCTCATATATAAACAAGTACATGCACATATCTCAGTCTAGTTGACTACGCTCTAGAGCTGACTGAATTACCTAAAATGATGATTTTGTGTTATAGGGTGCTGCCTGTCTCTAGCTGCCACTCAGAGGTTTGCATGGATCATATCTAGATGTTATGTCCTATCTGCTAGCTCCTGACATATTTATAAATAGTTACCTAAAAATGTCTGTATAGTACTGCTTGAAGACTCACAGGTTGTGTTTTGGTTTTTGAGGATTTCAGTATTACAAAAATCTGGACGCAACTTTTTCTCCTGACAAATATTTAGAACTAAAATGCTCTGAGGTGAATTTACTAATCATTAAGCATCCCCGTTGCCAACCAGATCCTGTAAGTGGGATTTCCTGTCATCTTTACATCTAGAACTCCATCCAAGTTTTGAGTCGCCACAGATGAGTCAATAGTAGTTTCTTCTTATAGACATAATATAGAAGAGGCAACTGTGAACAAACACTGCAGTATATGGAAACTGCCATATAGAATCCCCAAGCAGCTAGATACAAAATTCTATTATTTCCCTATACTCATTACAGGAACTTTCAGCTTTCTGAGCTGGGAGTAAGGTAGGAAAACAGCTGGTAATTAGTACTGTTCTTTGTTGCGGAATTATGTCCAGACTTGTGGTTCGGTGTTTTTTTTTTTTTTTTTCCTTCCTTATTTTAAATAAAATGAATTGTAAACTAAATACTCATTCTTAAAAAGATCTTGTAATTAATCTATGGAATGGTTATATATGTGTACATACACAGACACACACACATATATATATGTGAGTTGTATACATCGGCATATGTGAAATAAATGTGTATATATATATGAGATATATAATGACATGTTACAGCACACTGATTACTTATTGCTAACAGACTCTATGAATGGTGATTATGATATGCTTTGTGTAATCCCTACATTTGATACAATATCTCTGTGTTGGATAAAGATAGACAATAATGGGAGCTGAGGGGAAGTGTTCACTTTTTTTTGTTAAACTTAAGGTTTAGTGGCTGTTACACAGGACTGCAAGTTGCAACCTAAACATATTTTGTTCTTAGTCTGTACTAAATGCCTGAGCAGGCAATTTTGTGTGTATATAGTTTTCTCAATAGTGTTAGACAAAAGTTTACCCAGCTGTCATGGTTTAAAGCTGGGCTGGCTATTAACCCAGTGGCAGACGCTCTCTGTTAACCCTCTCCCCCCCCACCCTAAGGGAAAGGGAAAAGGGAGAGAGACTTCCGGGTTGCAAAGTTAAAACAGTTTTAATAAACTACAGTAATGAAAAAGAGTATAATAACAATAATAATAGAAATAATCAAATATATACAAATATATACAAAACCAAGATTGAGAGCTTGGAAGTCCTCCTCAGGCAGAGTTGCTCCCCCCAGCATGGGCAGAGGGGAAAATGCAGTAGGTCCCCTGCCATCACACCTGCAGGCTTTTAACTGGAGAATTGGCAAAGCTGGTACCAATCAGTGGGAGACAGGAGGGCCCCTCCCTCCTGGGCCCCACCTCCAGGAGGCAGTGGGTTAGTGATAAATAGGAAAGTGAGAATGACATGTATGGGATGGAATACCTCGTTGGTCAATCTTGGGTCACCTGCCCTGTCTGCTCCTCCCTGCAGGTGCGACCCCCCCTTCGGCTCTTCACTCATAAGCAGTGAGGAATTTAGCAGTGACCTTGGTTTCTCTAAGACTAATTGGCCTGGTTTGGGCCAAACCAGGACATTCAACCCCTTATTCCATACCATTCACGTCATACTCAGATCACCACTAGCTTTTCATTTTCAAATATATATACACATATCACTAGTTTATGATTCATCTTTATGCAAAAAGTTCATCAAGTTCATTTGGTTCAGGATTGTGGGTTTCCATCTGGCTAGCAGTCTCTCAGGGTAGGAGAGATGGGATGAGTTTTGTCACAGTTCATGCCCACGGGTTGCAGGTTCAAAATGTCAGTCTCGAGGAGGTTACTGGACGCCACTTGATGAAGCTAGCTCCGGTCTCATCACCACTGTCTTAACCTGAAAGACACTTATACAGCAACAACATACAGTTCAGAATTAAGTAGTCTCACCCAGAATCAGATCACCTTCAGGGACACATTGGACTTCACCATCTTGCAACATCACCCACCAAGTACATCCAGGTCCTTGAGCAAAAGCAATCCCACGAATGGGTTTACCTTTGCCCGTTGCAGGAAGAATCCAGACAGTTTTTCCCAACAGATTCCTTTCATGCACCACCGGGACTTTATCTCCTTCTACTGTATGTAGAAGGTCTGACTGAGCAGGGCCAGCTCGATTGATAGATCCCCTGGTGTTAACTAACCAGGTAGCTTGTGCCAGATGTTTATCCCAGTTTTTAAAGGTTCCACCCCCCATTGCTTTCAGGGTAGTTTTTAACAGCCCATTATACCGTTCAATTTTCCCAGAGGCTGGTGCATGATAGGGGATGTGATATACCCATTCGATGTCATGCTCTTTGGCCCAGTTGTCTATGAGACTGTTTTTGAAATGAGTACCATTGTCCAACTCAATTCTCTCTGGCGTGCCGTGTCGCCACAAGATTTGCTTTTCGAGGCCCAGAATAGTGTTCCGGGCAGTGGCATGGGGCACAGAGTATGTTTCCAACCATCCGGTGGTCGCCTCCACCATGGTAAGCACATAGCGTTTACCCTGGCGGGTTTGAGGGAGTGTGATGTAGTCAATTTGCCAGGCCTCCCCATATTTATATTTCAACCACCGCCCCCCATACCACAAAGGTTTTAACGGTTTGGCTTGCTTAATTGCGGCGCATGTTTCACAATCATGGATAACCTGTGCAATAGAGTCCATGGTTAAGTCCACCCCTCGGTCACGAACCCATCTGTATGTTGCATCTCTTCCTTGATGACCTGAAGTGTCATGAGCCCACCGAGCTAAAAATAGTTCACCTTTATGTTCCCAGTCCAAATCTATTTGGAACACTTTAGCAGCTTGATCCGCTTGTTGGTTGTTTCGATGTTCCTCAGTTGCCCGACTTTTAGGTACGTGAGCATCTACATGACGTACCTTCACGACTAGTTTCTCTAGCCGAGCAGCAATATCTTGCCACAATTCAGCAGCCCAAATAGGTTTACCTTTGTGCTGCCAGTTGCTTCGCTTCCACTGCTTTAACCACCCCCACAAGGCATTTGCTACCATCCATGAGTCAGTATAAAGATACAGCCTTGGCCACTTTTCTGGTTCAGCAATGCCTAAAGCCAGCTGGATGCCTTTTACCTCTGCAAATTGACTTGATTCACCTTGTCCTTCTGTGGCTTCTGTGACTCGTTGTATGGGACTCCATACAGCAGCTTTCCACTTCCGATGCTTTCCTACAAGACGGCAGGATCCATCGGTGAACAGGGCATACTGCTTCTCATCCTCTGGTAGTTCATTATATGGTGGGGCTTCTTCAGCACGTGTCACCTCCTTTTCTGGTGGCATTCCGAAGTCTTTGCCTTCTGGCCAGTCCATGATCACTTCTAAGATTCCTGGGCGATTAGGGTTTCCTATTCGAGCCCTCTGTGTAATTAATGCAATCCATTTACTCCATGTAGCATCAGTTGCATGATGGGTAGTGGGAACCTTACCCTTGAACATCCAGCCTAGTACTGGTAATCGAGGTGCCAGGAGAAGCTGTGCTTCAGTACCAATTACCTCTGAAGCAGCTCTAACTCCTTCATATGCTGCCAGTATCTCTTTTTTCAGTTGGGGTGTAATTGGCCTCGGAGCCCTTGTATCCTCGACTCCAAAATCCTAGGGGTCGACCTCGAGTCTCCCCTGGTACTTTCTGCCAGAGGCTCCAGGTAGGACCATTGTCCCCAGCTGAGGTGTAGAGCACATTTTTAACATCTTGTCCTGTACGGACTGGTCCAAGGGCTACTGCATGCACAATCTCTTGTTTAATCTGTTCAAAAGCCTGTTGTTGTTCAGGGCCCCACTGAAAATCATTCTTCTTTCTGGTCACCTGATAAGGAGGGCGTACAATCTGGCTGTAATCTGGAATATGCATTCTCCAGAAACCCACAACGCCCAAGAAGGCTTGTGTTTCCTTTTTGTTAGTTGGTGCAGACATAGCTGTTATTTTGTTGATCACCTCTATCGGGATCTGGCGACGCCCATCTTGCCATTTAATCCCTAAAAACTGGATCTCCCGGGCAGGTCCCTTGACCTTGCCTCTTTTTATGGCAAAACCAGCTTGCAGAAGAATTTGGATTATTTTCTCCCCTTTGTCAAAAACTTCTGCTGCTGTATTACCCCATACAATGATGTCATCAATGTATTGCAAATGTTCTGGAGCTCCACCCTTTTCTAATGCAGTCTGGATCAGTCCATGGCAAATAGTAGGACTGTGTTTCCACCCCTGGGGCAGTCGATTCCAGGTATACTGGATACCTCTCCAGGTAAAAGCAAACTGTGGCCTGCACTTTGGTGCCAAAGGAATAGAGAAAAATGCATTAGCTATGTCTATGGTGGCATACCACTTGGCTGCCTTAGAAGGCTCTGAGTCATCATCCTTCTCTTCACAAGCTGATTTCTTTTGGTATTTCTTCCTGGTTACAGGAGCAATTGGTACAGATTCGATAGATGCTGGGGTCTGAGTAGATGCAGTGGCTGTCATGGGAGTGCTGAGACTCGTTAGAGTCTGAGTAGCTGCAGTGGCCATCTTGGGGGGTGTAGCAGCTGTGGTGCAGGCTGCCAAGGTTTCAGTGGATTTAGTGGCTGTAGCGGCAGCTCACACTGTAGGATCTGAGGTGGCTGCATAACACCTACAACTGTCCCTGCACCGATATTTAAACTTATCCCACATCAGAAACACATTCAGGACAACCAAAAATAAAAACATGCCACCTAGACAGCACCATCCTAATTTCACAAAATCTGGTGGAATCAGCTTGGCAGAAAAGGAGAAGGTACTATTTCCCAAAGTAAAACTGGAAGTGTAATCATTAATAGAATCAGCTAAACGATGCCTGGAGCGTGCAGATGAAGTCATTGCTACTGATTCGCGATTAAAGCTGCCCATCATTGTGTCATAGAGATAAGAGATCGGAATAGGAACTGCCCAGTTTATCACAGCATAAATCAATATCAAACCCCATACCAAAACAATACATTTCGACCAGCGCCCACTGCTAAACTGCATGTAAACATTCATAAGAAGCAAGCAATAACACAGTGCCCATGGCAGGTAAGGCATCATTGCAATACTCAATTGTGAAAGAAACTCTATAAAAAGATGAGATAACACAGCATTCAAAAATGACATCACCATTTTTACTGTCTGTTTTAATTTCTAACCCCTCGTAAATCTCAAAGGAAGAAATCTGATACTCTCTCAGCTGAGCTCTCCGGGTCTCCTCCCACCAGAGCCAGGATTCAACCTATCAGAGCAACCTGTTGGAGCTTTTCTCGAGCCCCACGTTGCGCACCAATAAATCTCTCACGGGTTAAAGCTGGGCCAGCTATTAACCAGGTGGCAGATGCTCTCTGTTAACCCTCTCCCCCCCCACCCTAAGGGAAAGGGAAAAGGGAGAGAGACTTATGGGTTGGAAAGTTAAAACAGTTTTAATAAACTATAATAATGAAAAAGAATATAATAACAATAATAATAGAAATAATCAAATATATACAAATATATACAAAACCAAGATCGAGAGCTTGGAAGTCCTCCTCAGGCAGAGTTGCTCCCCCAGCACAGGCAGAGGGGAAAATGCAGTAGGTCCCCTGCCATCACACCTGCAGGCTTTTAACTGGAGAATTGGCAAAGCTGGTACCAATCAGTGGGAGACAGGAGGGCCCCTCCCTCCTGGGCCCCACCTCCAGGGGGCAGTGGGTTAGTGATAAATAGGAAAGTGAGAATGACATGTATGGGATGGAATATCTTGTTGGTCAATCTTGGGTCACCTGCCCTGTTTTGCTCCTTCCTGCAGGTACGACCCCCCTTTGGCTCTTCACTCGTAAGCAGTGAGGAATTTAGCAGTGACCTTGGTTTCTCTAAGACTAATTGGCCTGGTTTGGGCCAAACCAGGACACCAGCCTATGTGGAATCCTCAAAAGACTGATCAGCAGATTCTGCAGTCACTTCTTTCTCAATACATTATGCAAACTTTTTGGAAAGGAAATTAGTTTCTTCCCAAATAGCAATGAGGTATTGTTTCATTAAAACTAGTTAATGAATTACTGAAGCAGCATTTTGTGGGTAAAGTTTGAGAAGATGTTTTTCATGCCATTAGTGATTACAGACTAATACCTAAAGTAGCTTCTCAGTTATGAAATGCTGACTTTCTGCATCTCTTTCACAATCTATTGAAATAATACAGATCTAAGTCATAGAAATCTCACCCAAATTGAAACATTTCCAGAAAGTGGAAAAGAGTTTGGACTGTGCTCTGAGCATATGAAATAGAGGCCTAAACCCTAAACATGTTCAAGTTTTCAGGTTTAACTTCAGGCAATACTGGAAAATACAGGTCTATGTTCAGTCCTCGACATCCAGAATAGGACAGAATATTTGTATTCACCTATTCTTATAATATTCCATTCAATTATTTTTTTTCTGACAGTCTTATATTGTATGTTTCTTTAGCTATCCAAACTATGCTACTTACTATTACTGGGAAGCCTAATCTGTGTTTAAGTCTTCCAAACGAAATAATTAAAACTAAAGCTATGCCATGAACTGATGCTAAAGGCTGGCTGTACCCAGGGCTGCAAGGAATGCAAGATAGAGGTAGATACTACTTGGAATCCTCTGATCCTCCTCATCTACATTTGATTTAATACATCAATATTTGGGCTCTCCAGAGAGAATAGACTAAATTTTTGGTGTTAGGTTGAGATTTAGCTTGAAGCATAGACTACATGTTGTGGAAGATCGAGACTTTGTCATCTTACTGTGCTCCAGCAAGCTGCTTTTAATTTTAAGGACCAATTGCATCCCAATTTTTGTTAGTACAAAATGCTCCTGTTTGTCCTAGTATCTTATTTAATCTACACACCAGACATTTTATCTGTCCACTATTAAATAATTGCATCAACTGGCTTTCATCTTCTAACTCCAGAGGTGAGGAAGAACACTTATTTGCTTTTAATTGTAAGCAAACCTTCATCCTTTCTGTAATTGTCAATTAGAAAGTACCGTAACCACACACTACCAGAAAAGAGGTATTACATTAAATATACATCAGATGTAGTTTCGAAGCTTCTAGAATCTACAGCGGTTTGGATTATGTTTTGATAAAATATGTAGAGCACACGTAGTTGGCAATTTACCTGGAAAATTCTTGGAGAAATATAACAGCTTTTAACTAACTCCTCCAATAGACTGAGAAGAACCTCTGTGCACTCTCAGTGGGCTTATACCTTCTTTAGAGAATACAGCTGACTTTTGTGTGTGAAATATAATTTTTTTTAAAAATTACAACTCTGGCTTAATCAGACTCCTTGGCAATCAGAACCCAGTGGTTATATATTACTCATATAGGCAACATAAAACATATCAGCATATATGATTATTGAGAAAGAACAGGGTGCTTAAAAAATCAAAATACACTTGAAATGGTAAATTCTGTTAGAATTAAGTATATCTCTCTTAATTTAGCCTTTAATTACATTGGGATTTGAAGATTAATGTCACAAGTTTATGCATGTCCCAGTATGAGTTTTCATAGAAGCTGGCATGAACAAACTTTAAGGAAGACCACTGCAGGATTCAGTGTGCTGATGCAGAACTGCCATTTAGAGCAGTAGCAAGGTCATTAAGGGTTATTCGTCAGTCTTCCCTGATGAGCTGCTGAGCCTTTTCAGCATTCATGTGTGTTGTTGCTGACACAGGTCTCCCAGACCATGGTTTGTCGCAGCTGCTAGTCTCACCTGACTTGAAATATTTCAACCATCTGTACACATTTCTCAGTTTCATGGCTTCAACCTTGTACAGTTTGCATATACTTATGAGTCTCTTTACTGCCTAACTTTCATTTTGCAAAACTTCTTTCCTCATACATTGCTATATGTATTGCCAGTACCGCCTCTTACAATATTCAGTTCCCTAGCATTCAAACGACTGCTTTAGCCCTCAAAAACTGAGAAGATACAGATGCAGAATCCTGAAAAAACTTAACTCTAAAACCATTGAGAAGGTATGTTTTTCCTCATTTTAATGTTAAAAGACTTATGACACTCAAGAAATTTTAATAGGCCTGTTTGCAGTTTGTGGTAATAATAGAGCTATTACCTAAGAACTTCTGGAAAATCTATTGATTTCTGAATTTCTGTATCCTTCAGCTGCAGATGATGAAAGCTGAAAAAATATACTCAAATGTGATACTATGCATTTGCCATCTTCTTGTGTTGTTCTTTCAACTTTTGCTTTTGGATATAGTCCGAGACACGACTCTGAGCTAAGTGACCCATGGTTAGGCTTGGTGCAGTTCTTGCGTATTTACCATGTTCCTATAAATCTATTTTATGGAAATTGACCATCACAGCCACTCTGAATTAAAATTAATATGAAACACATGCAAAGTTGCTAGTTGACATTTTTTGGATGAAGAAAAGAATTAAAAGATTCTTAGAAACCAAGTGAAAGAAAATAAGTAAAATAGTCCTTCTGGAACCAGATAAACTGAAATTAAATAGATTTATGAAAAAAGCCACAATAAATAAACAAGTAAATAAAGAAAAACCAAACAAAAATGCCCCAACTGTTGGCTTGAGAAGAAAAAAAATATGTTTAAGAGAAAGAATTGTAGATCTTGATTTGTTTCAAATTTGCACTGAAAGAGAAGGTAAGAGAGAGAGGAGGGAGAAAACATCTAAAAGGTGCTGGAGATGTTCAGAGGAGCTGATGTTTCACATACACCTCAACTCATACATTTCCTTTTTTTTTTCTTTAATGTTGGTGATATATATGAAGAAAAACATATTTTTAAGTTGATTAGTGAAAAATGGAACAGATTTTGTATTTCCCCAGTGAAATGCATTGTTGATTTAAAAAAAAAAAAGAAAAAAAAAAACAACTTAAATCTCAGGGTTCTTCATCCAACTCCAGCTGTTGAAACCTGTGACCAGGGAATGAGAAATGCAGATATTTGTATATGCTTCCACAACTCTATACGGGTTTTATTTGTATGCATCCCTTGAACAGTATAATCCAAATGCATTTTATTTGATAAGTTTTTATGTGGATCTTACAACACATTTTTCTACCACATGTTGGAACATTTGTGCAAAAAAAAATCCCATCTTTATGTTTGAAATTTATGGGAACACAATTAAAATGAGAGGGGTCCAAAGGTATCAAGATAATTACATTTTTCTAATCTTACTAAACAAGATAAATTACCTGCAGGCCCTCTTATAAAAGATGAAATCTTCATAATAAGTGAATTAATCAAGCAGCAGCTTGCTACTGCACATGCATTTATAACAAGAATGATTCAAAGACTTATTTTATGGGGAAATTAATGGAAACAGGCTTTTCATTCTTCTGCACCAATTGAAAACCTCAGCAACCAGCTGCCCACTTGTCAAGAAAACAGAAAGAAGCTGGAAACAAAGATAAATAAAAACACCTTTTTCCTGGCACTTTTGAAGAGAAAAAGCAGCTCTCATTTACAGCAGCCATCTGTTTGTTATTTAATATGGGTGAATTACATGCTGTAATGAGTTTGTTTCTGCATCACTCAGTGCAATGGAACACAAGTTCACTCTCATAATGTGCAGCAGTTTTTAAAAGCTAATCATTTAATTGGACACAATAGTCAATGACAAATGGAGATGTAAAAACTCAGCCAGCTGTAGAGTGAATATGTAATCATTGTGAAATCATATTATTTTACATGCATGAAGACTCTTTAATAGTAGCTGATGTTGGTCAGCACTACAGACTCTGAAGAAAGAAAGAAATATGATGAAAAGCAGCATTTCAAAACCATCCTTAATATAATTGGGCTATACTCAGGCACATGCTGTAGCTGCCATTTGGTTTATGTACTTTATCATCTCCAAATTGTTTAGTGGCCTCTCCCAATTTTTGTCTACATTTGCTTTCAACATTTATGGTTCAGTAGGCATGATCTACAGTTTGTTGGGAGTCATCTGATTAGTTTCTGTTCAGGCTGCCTCATAGTTCCCACTGACTTGCTGCTTTTTTTATTTATAATGCTACAGTAAAATAAACAGAGAAAAGTGGAAGGAGTGAATCTCGGGGACAAAAATGGATTCAGAGAATCTGAACTTTGGTTTAGATAGGTTTTATCTTGTGGTAAGGGATTTATCTGTTTTCAGAATTTCATGAGGAAGCAAATAATTCTGCAAATGTGTTTTTAGACATTTGACAGATTCAGTCAGACTGTGAGCTTTAGCCAATTTCATTAGAATATAGCCTTTTTCTGTTGTACTAATTTTACGAATTCTTCACTTGTGAAGACTGACTAAGCATCCTTTATTTTGGCTTAAAAATAAAGCAAGAAAAGTTTAATGTTGATATTGTATATCTCTGGATAAGGCAGGACAGATCTGTTCTTTTGGGTAACTATTAAAAGCCAACTTGAACAGGATTCCATTTATGTTAAAAGACTCAAAGGCCTAAAGAGGTTAGATGGATCACATCAGCTTTCTGATAGCATGTTGAATGTGTATTTCCATCCTGTTTCTCACTGTTACATAAGCGCCTGTGTACTGGGAGGTAATGTAGGCAGATATATCCAATAAGTTTTAAAATATGAAGAGGTAAGAAGTGAGAAACAATACTCATAGATAAAGCTGAAGCAATTAAGTTTATTTCCTCCCCAAAATTTTAAGGAATTCAAGACAAAGAAAAAACCCCACAAAGAATGAAGCGGGTATCACCTCAACAGTTTTGGGACAGGGTACTTAAAGTATCAACAGGGGTTTAGATACCTTGAAAAGAAGGGAGAAAGAGAAGTTACAGAGCAGAGGAGTAACAGATAGATTACCTCCTTAGACATAAACAGAAAATGTGGAAAACAGCTTACTCGTGCCAAAAACATCCACCCAGGAAATCAGATAAAGAGAAACGCACAGCAAATTAGAAAAGCTTTTCAAGCACACATCACAAACACAATCAATAGAAAGGAAATGTCATGCAGTTCCTAGTGGATGATTAAAAACCAGTTAAGGAGAGTAAATTATAAAGTATTTTCTAATACAAAAGTTGGAACTAAAGTTCAGAAGAGCCAAACATGTTAAACTTATTAATGATGCATATAGGATGGAAGGCATAACCATTTGCATGAAGCAAGCACCAGTTAGAGCAGAGATGTCCAAAGAAAAGCTGAATCCATCATAAGCTCTCATGTGGTTGACTTTCTTTTTTTTAGAGACAATGAGGAGAAGTTTTTCAACTAGTGCAGGTAGGCTGAACAGCTACACCGCTTGTCTTCCACCTGTTGCAACCTAGTACACCGCTACATGGCGTCTGTTGCCCCTAAGGCTCCATCCCTTCTTCTTCTCTAATCATATCATCTCCAGTAGCAACAGTAACAAGAGCCTCAATATAACAGTCTTGGTGGTGGCTGGAGGATAAAAATGAGTTGTATCTGTATAAAAGGAATATGGGGTTGAAGCTTAATAATGGATGGAGATAAGTAACTGCAAGAATAGTGGGTGAAGAAAAAGGCTGAATTTTTTGCATAGAGCAGCCTGCAAGATGGTGCCAAAGCTCGGATCTGAATCTGTAGATGTTGTGTTGGATCACAACTTTAGAGCGAAAGTATGAGCATCATATTCATAAGAGCAAAATGACCAATTTCAGAAAACCAAATTAAAATGTCTTATGATTTGTTTTCAATACTAGATTCCAAATTTTGATGGAATAGATAATGAAATATACAGAAATCCCATGACTGTGTATTAATTTTTTTTCTTCAAGAGAAATGAAGTAACATAGTGTCATCTAATCTGATGTCCTCACCCAATCTACATTGATGACACCAAGCAAAAATCTGTACAGTACTTCAGAAGGTTTGCCTGAAGGTTGAAATGCACAGAATGGACATATATGTTCCATGAACACTTCATTTCAGAAAAAAACACCACCACTGATCACAGTAGAAAAATTCTTAGTGAGAGTTGTATCAACAGTTCTATTAGGATTACCCATTTTAATTATAAAGAATATTGCTTATTGAAGAAATTATAAAGAATTAGTATTCATCAAACATGGAACTAAACTTTTTCTGGCAAGCTATCTGCATCTGAATAATAAGTGTAAGCAGTGGCAGATATCACTGAATCATATTGACAGAACATAAACACAACTGAAAGTACATGATTTTTCAAATGCAACTGGCAGTGCTAAGATTGTGTAGCTTTTAGGTCATAAGAAAACATTTTATATCATCGTATCCTTACCTTGTTTTGCTCAGATAACCATGTAACATTATTATAACAATGACATTTGTCAATGGACAATTTATTTCAACAGATTAATATAGACTTTATTAGAATAATTTAGTCTTTGAATTTGTTTCTGAGAATCTCATGCTGAAAAAATTATCCCATGAAAAGTTTCTGTCACGGTTTAAAGCTGGGCTGGCTATTAAACCTGCGGCAGATGCCCTCTGTTATCCCCCCCCCCTCCCCCCAGAGGGAAAGGGAAAGGGAAAAGGGAGAGAGACTTCTGGGCTGGAAAATTAAAACAGTTGTAATAAACTATAATAATGAAAAAAAAGTATAATAATAATAATAGAAATAATCAAATATATACAAATATATATACAAAACCAAGATTGAGCTCCCCTGAAGTCAGCCACGTCACCACTGGCACTGCAGGGCAGGCTCCGGGAAGGCCCAGCCTGGGCCTAGCGATGGTCGAGAGCTGGATTCAGGAACGCACGGATCGGGATCGGGGGCAGCAGGAAAACAGACGGAGTCCTCCCTGGACACCGGCAATAGCAGAAAGAGAGCGAGACCCTCGTGATCCCCCCACTTTATACTGAGAATGACGTGTATGGGATGGAATACCCTCGTTGGTCAATTTTGGGTCACCTGCCCTGTCCACTCCCCCCTGCAGCTGCGACCCCCCTTCGGCTCTTCACTCGTAAGCAGTGAGGAATTCAGCAGTGACCTTGGTTTCTCTCAAGAACAAGTACAGCAAGAGCCTTTCTGCACAACATCCCTACCGGTGCCTCAGTGATAACGACAAACTTCGAGCGTTATCAGTCCTGGAAGCAGACACTGTCCGCAAAAACATGCAGTTAGTTTCAGAAAGTGCAGTTACTTAGAGGAGACTTAGCTGAAAGTAAAAATCACTGAAAGGAAAATCGGCCTGGTTTAGGCCAAACCAGGACATTCCACCCCTTATTCCATACCATTCACGTCATACTCAGATCACCACTAACTTTTCATTTTAAAATATATACAGATAACATTAGTTTATGATTCATCTCTATACAAAAAAAAAGTTCATCAAGTTCATTTAGTTCAGGATTGTGGGTTTCCATCTGGCTAGGAGTCTCCCAGGGTAGGAGAGATGGTATGAGCTTTGTCACAGTTCGTGCCCATGGGTTGCAGGTTAAAGATGTCAGTCTCGAGGAGGTTGCTGGACGCCACTTGCAGCTAGCTCCGGTCTCATCACCACTGCTTCAACCTGAAAGACACTTATGAACACTGTTAGTATTATGCAGCAATTAACATCATGCAGTTCAGAATTAAGTATTCTCACCCAAGATCAGATCACCTTCAGGGACACATCGGACTCCACCATTCTGCAGCATCACCCACCAAGTACATCCAGGTCCTTGAGCAAAAGCAATCCTACGAATGGGTTTACCTTTGCCCGTAGCAGGAAGAACCCAGACAGTTTTTCCCAACAGATTCCTTTCATGCACCACAGGGACTTTATCTCCTTCTACTGTATGTAAAAGGTCTGACTGAGCAGGGCCAGCTCGGTTGATAGATCCTCTGGTGTTAACTAGCCAGGTAGCTTGTGCCAAATGCTTATCCCAGTTTTTAAAGGTTCCACCTCCCATTGCTTTTAGGGTAGTTTTTAACAGCCCATTATACCGTTCAACTTTCCCAGATGCTGGTGCATGATAGGGGATGTGATATACCCATTTGATGCCATGCTCTTTGGCCCAGTTATCTATGAGACTGTTTTTGAAATGAGTCCCATTGTCTGACTCAGTTCTCTCTGGTGTGCCATGTCGCCACAAGATTTGCTTTTCGAGGCCCAGGATAGTGTTCCGGGCAGTGGCATGGGGCACAGAGTATGTTTCCAACCATCCGGTGGTCGCCTCCACCATGGTAAGCACATAGTGTTTACCCTGGCGGGTTTGAGGGAGTGTGATGTATGTAGTATGGTAAATTAAGAATCGTGTCTATTAATTTCCTCATTTCTTTTAAAATCCTCTTAAAATCAAAACATATACTTTAGACAATTGTACTTTTGACTTTTTTCGTCTCTTCATTTTCCCCTCTCTTTTTTCTGTCACTCTGTATGGATAAGGAGTCAGTAATAAAGCGTTTTACTCCCACATTCTTCCTAACTACTACTGGGGTGCTATCATATTTGATATCAGAGAATGTAAAAATGAATGTTATCTCCCCTGAAGTGCTATCTTAGAACACCAAGATGTACAAAGACCTTTTAAGTTGGAGAGAGCTAAGCACCAATGAAACTCAAGTATTTCAACGATCTCCATCATAAACCTAAATAGATTCTCTTGAGGCAATATAGGGCATTAAGATTTCCTCACAAATCCTGATGAAAATCTTGCACATTAACAATACAGATTCATCTACTATTTGATCATACACATTTTGAAATGAGTCACTTCAACTCTGAACAGAGAGCGCCTATTTATTCATATTTTTAAACAATCACTTTGTTTAGAACAAGAGGGTAGTTTTAGATTAGATATTAGGAAGAAATTCTTTACTGTGAGTGTAGTGAGACACTGGCACAGGTTGCCCAGAGAAGCTGTGGATGCCCCCTCCCTGGCAGTGTTTAAGGCCAGATTGGATGGGGCTTTGAGCAAGCCGGTCTAGTGGAAAGGTGTCCCTGTCCGTGGCAGGGGGTTTGGAACTAGATGATCTTTAAGGTCCCTTCCAACCCAAACCATTCTATGATTCTAAGGCGCCATGACTGCCAATGACATCATGAAGTTTCTTGTAGATAATACAGCAGACAGGAATGTACGGTCAAAGCTGTCCATAGATGCTTGTGAGCATCTGCTCCCATTGAAACTGACTTGAATCTACCAAAATCTAAGTAAAGAGGATTTTGCTTTCTGCCTTTGTTGCTTGACATTACCACAGATACATGGGGAGAATGATAAGACTACAAAGAGGTTTAAAGGCTGTTCCTTCTGTGCAGCATCAGACATGGGCCAATGGTGGGTAGCATGGCCTCTGTATGAATGTCAAATCAGACCATTATACTATTGGGTACAATTCAATGCAGTTCTAAGAAGTGAGATATGTGCTTATCTTGGTGCTCATTTTTCACATGCAATAGTGTTTAAAAGTGGCTTGATTTATACTTATGCCAGAAATATCTTTAAAACTTAATAACAACATTTTTAAAATGTTTGAACATACACTCGTATTCTTGAGGATCATCAGCATTTACAGGCAAATCTTTATCTTGTGTTTTCTGCAATCCAGAAAGAATAAAAAGATGGAGACTGAAAGTCACACCAAGTTCAATCTTTTTTGTTTAAAAAAAGCAGAATAAAACTGGCTTACAGTCAAATTCTAAACACTTCTTGGCTACAAAAGAAGAAAAAAGAAAAGGAAAAAGAATAAAAGGAAATGCCATAGACAACAAACTTAGAAGAAAAACATTTTTCACTTCCAGAACAAGTACTGGACACAGAACAAGATCACACTCTTCAGATAATTACAGGTTAGTGTTATATCTAGTCATTACAGAGATGAAGTTTGAAAATAAACTTATTCACTTGCAATATTTTCAATAATGTTATAATGGCATTTAGTTAGTAGGTTTTAGATAATAAATGAAGGGCTATGTCTCAAAGAGATATTACTGTGACGATGAACTCCTGCTTATGTTGAGGTTTCCACCTACAGGTGAAAGAAAAATCTCACTTCCTTTCAATGAAATATCTGATTGTTAGTAATCCTTACTTCTAACTTGAAGGCTATAAAAATATTCAAGATGGGTTTTTTTTCGATAGGATTATTTACATAATCTTTATATTATGCATCTATTTCACAAAATAATTTTACTATATTTTATATCAATTAACTATATCATTTGAGAAGCAGTTTTAGTCAAGTTCTTGCAAGACCTTGTTTTAAATATTTTATTATTCTGGGATTGTTGCCTTGAACTTGTTTTTTTTAGTTCTTGCCTATGGATCAGAACTTATTGTGTGGAGTTTTTCTTCTCAACGTAAAACAGGTTTTCATTTTTAAATGTTTGCATGAGACCACTCTATAAGCTCTAGCGTGGCCTTTGAAATGTGCGTCGAGGACATTTATAAGAACACTGAGAGACACAAGAGATGTTGTCTATTATTTTAGATTTCAAAGAATTTAAAATAATAAGTGGACTCACTGCCCTCCTGTATTTTACTAGATTAAGTAAAACCTTCAGATTACAAAAAGAGCTGTACCATAAATCTGTAGGTGGCCAAGAGATTTGAAAACATGAATTTATTTGCAGGGATTAGTACCTTATTCTACACGTTCATGCATTTACCTTTTATATTTTGAATATGCATGTTTTATATTTTGAATATGAATATTTTATATTCATGCATTTACCTTTAAATAAAGGAACTTTAGATAATGATCACATAAATCTAACATCAAAATTAGCATAAGACACCTGAAATTTACAAGAAGTCTGAACAGAATGTCACTAGTATGTTCAACTGCATAGGAGCAGTTCAGGCCAAAAAGAAATTACTAGAGATGAGCTCATATAGCGCATTCCTTGTAAACCATATAGTTTTGGTTTTACTTTCCCTTAATTACTACATAGAAAGACTAAAATGAATGGAAAGAGTTGGCCAAACACAAGAGAAGCAGAAGTTGATACACTGGGAAGAGAAAGACAAAACCAAAACCGAAACCAAAATGTATTCTGCAAAAGTGGAAGTGTCTATTTATTACTAGAATATAGAAGCATTTTTGCTCTAGGCAGTTTAATCATGCGTCTGAGTGTTGGAAATGTTCCATTATGTTCTTTTTAAGAACTTTTGGAATGTAATTATTCTGATCAAATGTGGTCATTGGCAGTGCAGACGCTGGTGTCACAACCAGTTCCTTTTATAGTCAATCAGTGACTAGTGCTCATCATTACTATTTACTCTTTAAGAACTGCCCAAATATTACAAATTAAAAAATGGAGGCTTTTAAACTGGATGCTATAGATATAAATGAGAGAATCCTTCTTCCTGAGTGCTCGAAAGCTGATAAGAAACTTCCTAAAATAAGACAAAAAAAAAAAAAAAGAGAGGCTACTCTTAATTTTTTATTAGTCTAAGACTGGGACTGAAACCAAAAACTTTGGCAGCTAAGTCATACTTCTGAAAATGGGCACTGGCTTATCTCTTCCAAGATCTGTTGAGGTAGGTTTTATCCAACCAAAGGTGGGAGTTGAACCTCTAGGCACCAACAACTCAACCATTTATGCTAAGTCTTCTTTTTGTAGTCAGTGAGGAGGAGCATACACTGTTCAGGAGTGATTTATCTCGAACAAATGTAAACACCTAAAATGTGTCAGCTGAACTGACGCAAGAAGTCACAGAATCACAGAATCACAGAATCACAGAATCACAGAATGTTAGGGATTGGAAGGGACCTCGAAAGATCATCTAGTCCAATCCCCCTGCCGGGGCAGGATTACCTAGACCATATCACACAGGAACGCGTCCAGGCGGGTTTTGAATGTCTCCAGAGAAGGAGACTCCACAGCCTCTCTGAGCAGCCTGTTCCAGTGTTCAGTCACCCTCACCGTAAAGAAGTTTTTCCTCAAATTTAAGTGGAACCTCCTGTGTTCCAGCTTGCCCCCATTGCCCCTTGTCCTGTCAAGGGATGTCACTGAGAAGAGCCTGGCTCCATCCTCTTGACACTTGCCCTTTACATATTTATAAACATTAATGAGGTCACCCCTCAGTCTCCTCTTCTCTAAGCTAAAGAGACTCAGCTCCCTCAGCCTCTCCTCAGAAGGGAGATGTTCCACTCCCTTAATCATCTTCGTGGCTCTGCGCTGGACTCTCTCTAGCAGTTCCCTGTCCTTCTTGAACTGAGGGGCCCAGAACTGGACACAATATTCCAGATGCGGCCTCACCAGGGCAGAGGAGAGGGGGAGGAGAACCTCTCTCGACCTGCTGACCACACCCCTTCTAATACACCCCAGGATGCCATTGGCCTTCTTGGCCACAAGGGCACACTGCTGGCTCATGGTCATCCTGCTGTCCACTAGGACCCCCAGGTCCCTTTCCCCTACGCTGCTCTCCAACAGGTCTGCCCCCAACTTGTACTGGTACATGGGGTTGTTCTTGCCCAGATGCAGGACTCTACACTTGCCCTTGCTATATTTCATTAAATTTCTCCCCGCCCAACTCTCCAGCCTGTCCAGGTCTCTCTGAATGGCTGCGCAGCCTTCCGGCACATCAGCCACTCCTCCCAGTTTTGTGTCATCAGCGAACTTGCTGACAGTGCACTCTATTCCCTCATCCAAGTCATTAATGAATATATTGAATAGAACTGGTCCCAGAACCGATCCTTGAGGGACTCCGCTAGACACAGACCTCCAACTGGACTCTGTCCCACTGACCACTACTCTCTGGCTTCTTTCCTTCAGCCAGTTCACAATCCACCTCACTACCCGATCATGCAGACCACACTTCCTCAGCTTAGCTGCGAGGATGCTGTGGGAGACCGTGTCAAACGCTTTACTGAAATTGAGATAGACCACATCCACAGCTTTACCATCATCTATCCACCGGGTAACATCCTCATAATAGGCTATCAAGTTGGTTGAGCAAGACTTCCCCTTGGTGAAGCCATGCTGAGTGCCCCTAATGATCGCCCTGTCCTTGATGTGCCTAGAGACAGCACCAAGAACAAGTTGTTCCATCACCTTTCTGGGGATGGAGGTGAGGCTGACCGGTCTATAGTTACCCGGGTCCTCCTTCTTGCCCTTTTTGAAGACTGGAGTGACATTCGCTTTCCTCCAGTCCTCAGGCACCTCTCCCGTTGCCCACGACTTAGCAAAGATGATGGAGAGTGGCCTAGCAATGACTTCCGCCAGCTCCCTCAGCACCCGCGGGTGCATCCCATCAGGGCCCATGGATTTATAGACGTCCAGGTTGCTTAATTGGTCCCTGACCCAGCCCTCATCTACCAAGACAGATTCCTCCTCTATCCTGACTTCTTCTGGGGCCGCAGGGGTCCGGGGCTCCTCAGGACAGCCTCCAACAGTATAGACAGAGGCAAAGAAGGCATTCAGTAACTCCGCCTTCTTTTTATCCTCTGTCTCCAGGGCCCCCACCTCATTCATCAGTGGGCCTACATTGCCTCTAGTGTTGGCTTTACCTGCAATGTATTTGAAGAAGCCCCTTCTGTTGTCCTTGACCTCTCTTGCAAGGTTTAATTCCAAGGAGGCCTCTAGTGCTTGTTTCTGTTGTGTCTATAAAAGCAATACAGACTAACTTAGAGTCAGATGTGTCCCCTGTAGATGTCAAAAGCTATATTAGAGAAATTCACGCCATAGAAATTATATACCCGAGCTTTTAGCATTGTGGCAGTGTTAAAAGAACTCAACAAAAAGTGACAAATGAGTGCAGTTCTTTCCCTAATCAGTGCGGACTGAAGTTCAAATCGGATGTCTCCGAAGGTAGTATGTTGACTGTTAGGCTAGAAGCAGAGGTTAGTTGAATTAAATGCAAGGAATATCTCCACTTTCCTTTCACCAGCTGTGTAGCTAAGATGTCAATATTCACTCTACTAAAGTGTCGTGGTTTTAACCCGGTAGGCCACTAAATACCACACAGCCACTCGCTCACTCCCCTCCCCCAGGGAGCGGGTGAGAGAATCGGAAAAGTAAAGGTAAAGAGACTCATGGGTTGAGATAAAACCAATTTAATAATTGGAATAAAATATAATAATAATAACAAGATATACAAACAAGCAATGCGCAGTGCAACTGCTCACCACCCGCTGACCAACGCTCAGCTCATCCCTGGCTAGTGATCCCAGAGGAGAAGAAATCCTGAAACTGCAATCCCAGGAGAGAGAGAGAGAGAGAGCTTCCCAGCCAACCCTCGTCTATACACTGAACACGACATTGCATGATATGGAATATTCAGCCAATTTGGATCTGTTGCTCTGGCTATGCTCCCACCCAGCCTCTTGTGTACCCACACACCAGCAAAGCATGGGGAGTTGAAAGGTCCTTGATTTCTTAGCAACAACTGAAAACAGTGTATTATCAACATTCTTCTCATACCAAATCCCATACTAAATCCAAAACATAGTGCTATGTGAGGGACTAAAATGGCGAATAGATGTCTCAAAGTTTGCTTATGCGAGTGTACCTGGACACTTGTGTGTAGGAGAACTTGTCCAGACATGTCCAGGCGGTCACTTGTTCCTGTCACTCAAACTTGTTTACACCGGCGTGAGCACCGGTCCCTGTCACCTGCCTGTCAGAACTCAGGCCCGAGGTGTGTGGACACGTCCATTGGACGGAGCAAACGCGGGCACACGCCCATTGGACGGGATAGATCTGCAAGCCCACCCTCACCCTCTATAAAAAGGACCACGCAGACAAGCCCGAGGTCCGCCCTTCCCACTGCTTCTACTTCGTCAGCGTGTGCTGCTGCCTTCAGCCTGCTGCGTCACTCACTGCCGGAAGATGGAAGACCTTGCTGGACCCACAGTGGTGACTATCCCTGCACATCTCTCTCTCTCTCTGAATACTCGCTTATTTTTCCCACCGTATTTCTTACCTTTCCTATTGCTCAGTTTCCTACACCTTTGCTAAATAAAGTGGCTTGTTTGGCAGCATTTGGCCTCGCTGGTGCCTTCATCTCACCTCTTGGGATCGCAAACAACATTCTCAGGGCCCAGACTCGAACCCAGGCTCCAACACGCTATTCAGCTACTAAGAAGAAAATTAGCTCTATCCCAGCTGAAGTCAGGACACAAAGGCAAGGAGTTTGAGCAAACAAGCTTTCTAGCTTAGTGAGGAGGGCATTCACGGTAGAGATGATCAGAAACCTGGGTCTTGATCTGCAAATCCTATCATAGTTCTAATATTGTTTACATATTTTACCCAGTGACACCTGGAATGCAAAATACATAGCCAGTCCCTTTATAGATCTGGGCCTTACAGTCAAAAACAGAACGAGATGTGACAGGCAAATCTCAATACAAGGGTGACAAAGATGACAGTGATGGGAATCTAAACTCTGTAGCCTCCAAGGGTTTATTGCTGTTGTATTTTTTTGGATGAGAGAAAGTGAGATACTGATGAATCACCAACCGGCCACTTGCTTAGAAAAACTGTTGCTTCTTAAGACTTGTTTGAGCAAAAAACTCTCAGTAGAGAGTTTTATGTATGTGTTAAAATATGTATCATATTATATTACAGTTGATGTTACTACATATTATGAATCTGTAAAAAACAGAGCAAGTCTGTTCTAGATAAGTCAGCCGTAATGTTTTATGGTATTTCATCTGACATCTTGCAGCCACCAGAGATTCAATTAGATTAGCTGTTTCAGTATCTGTTGAAAATTGTAAACATTTCCCCAAAATGTGCTCTATATATTGTACATTAGGTGACATAATGTTACTTTATAAAGTCTGGTAAAATGCCAAACAAAAACAATCCTTTGTTTAGGCACCAGTGTGTGCCGCCTATAAAATTTCATGCCACTTGCATGAATCGGAGAGCAGAATTCATAATGACATAAACACTGCCTAATCTAAGGTAAATCTTTTACTCTCTTTTAGTGGGATCTTTCTCAGCAATGACCCACAATGACAACCAATCTTTGAAACAAAAAGCTCATATACAGAGACCGAAATGTTCAGCAAGTCTGTCGTCCTCTCATTTGACAGGTACATCTCTATTCTCAAAAATTTTCCAACTGAATGTTTAGACACATTATGCTTAAGTGTTACACAGATGCAGAGAAAAGAGTGGTATTGTATTTCCATCTTCTGTGTCTTTATCTTTCTCTCCTTAGAATTACATGGACAGGTTCTTAGCTAGTGTTAATCTCTGCAGCCCTGTAAAGTCCACTGTGAAGCATTTTTCTCACTGTTATCTGCTCAGAGGAATGCTTATGGCTGAGAGTTTTTTGCATCCCAATTATTCTTTAGCAGAAGAATTACCTTTTTTTTTTTTTCATAAACCAGACTGCTGTGGGCATACATCTAGTTGTGTTCTTATCTATCTTGACAAAGCACCTCCTATAAAACCCTTTCAGTGCTGTAGCAGAAAACTGTCGTGAGGTTACCTCAGAGTATTTTATTTCAACATTATTTGTACTTCTGATCTTTGCCTCCAAATAGTGTTCATCTATTATGAATTTGGTTTAGGATCTTTATCTTTTAGTCTGCTGTGAAAACATCCTGAATTACATTGTAATGGTTTGTTTTCTACCTTGTAATTTTATGTCACAGGTAAAACTGTGACTGACCTGAACTGAAACTACAGGAAAGAAGGAAGAACAATATACCAGCTGTCCTTCAGTGCCAGTATAATGAACCTTAAAACATGGAGGAGGAGAAGGAGTGGCAAATGTTTTTTCCCCTGGGGTGAGTAATTCTAGGGGGTATCGAAAGGACACACATAAGGCATATTCGGAACCTTGATTCTGCCTTCTATAATATGCCAAATAGGGCAATGCAGAAGGGGGAAGATAAGCCATGTATTATAAAAGACAGTAGTAAAATGAATTCCCCCTACAGCAAAGGGAAAGCAAAAAAAGAATTGTGACTGTCTGTCCCTGGGCTGCTCCTAGCACAAGACTAAGTTTAAAAGCTCAGTCTCAGTCTATGTCAGTAGTTTTTAATCTGTTTTAACTGCTTTGCCTTTAGAGTGAGTGAATAAATTTTGCTGATAGAAGTAGGATGTCCAAGATTTTGTCTGACTACTGTGATCACTATAAACAGTGGTGGAAGTTTGTCTTAATACTTGTTTACAACAACTAGAAAATAAATAAGGCAAATGAATAAAGAATAAAAATATTAAAAGAATAAAGAAGTTAAAGGAAAGCAAGGATAACAAATGAAAATACCACAAAAAAAAGAAGTAGAATCAATAGATGTGTTCATCTCCTCAGTTTTATGATGAAACTTCAGGGGTTTGAGCTGAATTTTGGCTATGTCATATATCTCTAGTTATAATGGAGAGCTGATATAGACTACAGTAACTTATGGGATTTATCTCATGCATGTGAGTGCCTCGTAACTTATTAGTACTAGAAGCCATAATGAGTTATGTCACACTTCTCTTACATAGCCTCCAAAGCTTGTAACTCACTACAAGCCATAAACGCCATTATTAATTCAGTACTTTTTCAATCTTAGAAATTCGTATCCAGATTTTGAGAATTTTTCTTATACTTCACCAGTGATGCATGAAAACTAGAAAAAAATAGCAGAATGTAAAGCTGATGCAAATGCTCTGACTTACTGTTCTCTGCATAGCCAAGGAAGTACTTCTCTTTCTCTTTGATTTAATTAAATCAAGGACTAAGAAACTCCAGAAGCTTACAAGATCTATTCTTAAAATTGTAAAATTTTCAAGATGCACTGGTTCAAGTATCCACTGGTTCTCAGTGACTTTCATAAGACCTGGACGGTGGTTTGCAACTAAGAAATTGTCTTAATTCTTTCAGCAGCATGAATTTATGATCCAGAAACTTTGAAATCTAAAATCCTTCTATCTCAGTGCACCCTAGATCTGTGTGGATTTACCTTTTTTAATTTATTCTGGCTATAATATATTTAGGCTACAATTGAAGATCAGACTGGTATATTATGAAAGCTTTTACATGGAGATAGCACTGTCCCTTTAAATATAGTGAAATCTGATTTTAGAATACTTATAAGGAAGCTGTGTTGACTCTGTTTTCATTAGCACTCACTGTACACTACTGTATGTATTTAGCTACCTCAGCTGATTGCTAAAGAATAACCTCAGTGGAATAATTCATGATTTACAAAGTAAATGAAAAAAGAATCATGACTAGTAATTTCAGCTTTTCTAAGACCCCATGCAAGTTACTAGAATTTCTCCTCACCACAATTATAAGTAATTCAGTATGTTGGAAAATAAATCCAAACCGTACCTGGAATTACACAGGTAGCTATTGTTACTATTGTTTTATTGTTGTGGTGGAGAGTCTATTAGCATGTGATTAGCAGTAAATTTGCAGATGACACCAAGCTGGGTGGGAGTGTCGATCTGCTGGAGGGTAGGAAGGCCCTACAGAGGGATCTGGATAGGTTAGATAGATGGGCCGAGACCAACGGCATGAGGTTCAACAAGAACAAGTGCCGGGTCTTACACTTCAGCCACAACAACCCCGTGCAGCGCTACAGGCTGGGGGAAGAGTGGTTAGAAAGCGGCCCGGCTGAAAGAGACCTGGGCGTGCTGATCGACAGCCAGCTAAACATGAGCCAGCAGTATGCCCAGGTGGCCAAGAAGGCCAGTGGCATCCTGGCCTCTATTAGGAATAGTGAAGCCAGCCGGTCTAGGGAAGCGATCGTCCCTCTGTACTCGGCACTGGTGAGGCCGCACCCTGAATACTGTGTCCAGTTCTGGGCCCCGCACTTCAAACAAGATGTTGAGGTGTTGGAGTGAGTCCAGAGGAGGGCGACCAAGCTGGTGAAGGGTCTGGAGGGTCTGACCTATGAGGAACAGCTGAGGGAGCTGGGGTTGTTTAGCCTGGAGAAGAGGAGGCTCAGAGGTGACCTTATTGCAGTCTACAACTACCTGAAGGGAGGTTGTAGTGGAGTGAGAGTCGGCCTCTTCTCCCAGGCAACTAGTAATAGGACAAGAGGACATAGCCTCAAGCTTCGCCAGGAGAGGTTCAGGTTGGACATCAGGAAGAATTTCTTCTCAGAAAGGGTTATTAGACATTGGAACGGGCTGCCCAGGGAGGTGGTGGAGTCACAATCTCTGGATGTGTTTAAGAAAAGACTGGACATGGCACTTAATGCCATGGTCTAGTTGACATGGTGCAACTAGGCAAGTCCTAGGGCAATGGTTGGACTCGATGATCCCAGAGGTCTCTTCCAACCTGACTGATTCTGTGATTCTGTGATTTTATATGTGGTAGTCTAGCTACCAGTTCCTAGTTATCCTTTGTTGATTTTTTTTCTAGTTCTGTAGTATAATTTGGAAAAATGGGAAGTGCCAATTTATATAACTAAAGCAGTAAAAAACCTCTCTAGCACTTAAAAAAATCATTCATATGTTATTTTAAATTTCCTGCCATTCTTATTTTTATTATATCTCTGGTTGTGGTTATTTGTCCTACATTTCGAAGGGCAAGAGCTTATGATTGGTTTCTGGCACTGTTAAGAAGTACATTTCAACAGATTTATATGATTTAAAAAATGTATTGACACAGGAATAAAGAAGTTAAATTTCAGCTCTTTCTCTGAAGAAGGAATATGTGACTTAGACAGGACAATGTGCATCTCAGAAATAGGGCTCTTACTTTGTAGGGTGCCTTGCTGAAGGTTCAGACAGGCAATCTAATAAGGCTAAAGCTCTTGCTCAAGTAGCTCCATTTAATCAATGATAAATGGTCCCTTAAGTGTTGCAAAATGTGATTGTGCATGTACACAGTGTAGGTGTAACTTATATAGGTTCATCCTGAATTAATTACAATTTCATCCCAAGAAAGTCTATGTTCAAAGAACAACAAGAAGATTGCAAAGTAAACCTTAGTAATTGTAAGCAATCTTCAGGTGTAAGTAAAACATAAAAGAATTCAGCTGGCTGCTTGTCCTGGTTTAGACTAAAACAGAACCAATTTTCCTCTCAGTGATTTTTCCTTTCAGTTAAGTTTTTTCTAAGTTAACTGCACTTCCTGAAATTAACTGCAAGTTTTGCAGGCAGTGTCCACTTCTAGGACTGATAACACATGAAGTTTATAGTTATTACTGAGGTAATGTTAGGAATGGTGTGCAGAAAGGCTCTTGTACTTATTCCTAGAGAAACCAAGGGGACTGCTAAATTCCTCACTAATTACAAGTGAAGAGCTGTAGAAGGGTCGCACCTCCAGGGAGGAGCGGACAGGAGAGGTGACTCAAAATTGACCAACGAGGTATTCCATCCCATACACGTCATTCTCAGTATAAAGCTGAGTGATCACAAGGGTCTCGCTCTCTTCTTCTATGGCCAGCGTCTGAAGAAGACTTTGTCTGTTTTTCTCCTGGCCTTGACCCCAATCCATGTGTTCCTGAATCAAGTTCCCATCTGTCACTGAGTCCATTCTGGGCCTTCCCGGAGCCTGCCCTGCAGTGCTAGTGGTGACATGACTGTCATCGGGGAAGCTCGATCATAGTTTGTATACATTTGTATATATTTAATTATTTCTATTATTATTGTTATACTCTTTTTCATTGCTATAGTTTATTAAAACTGTTTTAACTTTCCAACCCCTAAGTCTCTCTCCCTTTTCTCTTTTCCTTCCCTTTCCGGGGGGGGAAATAGAGAGCATCTGCCATCGGTTTAATAGCCAGCCCAGCCTTAAACTGTGACACTGCTGCAACCTTAAATCTGCCACACAGGATTTGTGCATTATGGTATAGTCTTTCTTTGCAACCATATCAATAGAAACTTCCCATAATGAATAAACTCATGAGGTAGATTTCAGTTTGCTTGATCAGCCCTAACTCTGGTGGTTCCTAGCTTTTAAGTATTTGACTTTGAAACTTTAAGTTATATCTTCTTAATGTAATTTCTGTGGGTTTTTTAGAAGACACATTGGTGTTTTATCACACAATTCTATCACATAATTACCTATTAGCGACAGTCTTGAACGCTGCTTTCCTAGCACTTCAGCGCAAACTCCTTGAACTAAACCAGTTGATGGCTAAGGGCAAAGTAGTTGTGTTCTGTGAATTAGAGAAGGATCACGTAACATGTCAAAAGGGTGGGTATCATTCACAAAGAGTCTAAACAGGACCAAATATGATTTAATAAATCAGGTACCAAGTATGGGCCGTTTCTATCCAGCCTGTCATCTTTTCTCCAGAAGATATGAGGGAACTTCAGAGAGAGTTTCCTCAGCTGCATCTTCTTTTATATGGTCAACTCCAAGACAACAGAAATGGCAATGATAAGGTAACCACTTTTCCCACATATGAATGACTGCTTTCCCCGATGAAGAAAACAAGTGTTCAGATAAGAGGTATGTTATCTGTGCCGTGTCTGACCACAGAGGTAAGTAGAGAAACAATAAGGAATAAAATTGGGGTTGCTGTGTGATTCTTGGCTCAGCAGAATCCTTCATGTTGTTCTTGTTTCTACTGAAAAACAGGTGAGGTCTCATCCTTCGGGCCACAACACTAATATGAGAGATTTTTTACTGAGAAACCAGGTTTAAAATGTCCAAAACTTTGGTTTGCTCTAATCAAGATTTGGATTGCATTATTTTTTTTCTAACCTCTTAGGGAAGAAGGAGATTTCAGAAAAGATTATATAGGGAAAAAACATTAGCAATATCACTAACTAGAAGAGAATCTAGCATGCAGTTCTTTCAAGTCAATAGATAGACTAGCTTAATACATAGTACTGACATGAACTATTAGCATCAATGAGAATATTTCCCAAGAATCTTCTACAAGTTTTGTACAACATAGTCTAAAGCAAATGAGATGAGAAAATAAAGTGCATGCTCACAGTTCATAGCTAAATTTGTTAATAAGCCAGAAATGAGGTGCAGCAGGTAAAATAGCAACCTGGAAAATCCAAGGTTCCTTAGGAACATGGAAAATACAATTAGATATTTATAGGACCAAACAGATTATTTTTTTTTTTATTACAATAAGATGTTTCTGACACATTTCAGAGGATTTTTATTTACATGTAAGTAAACTTAACTATGGATAGGTATACGAAAAAAATATATTATGTCAAAGAACAATGAAATAGCTACTTATGAATAGGTGCACTCTACTGTTGACTGACACTTTCAGAGAAGAATTAGAACTCTTTTGGTTCAGAGTAAGTATTAAACAAATATTTGAATATGCAGAAGCTAGTCTCATCTAATTTATGTTTATACACAATGTATTTTCTCTGTTTAAAATAGAGAAATAATTAACTTTCTATGCTAAAAATAATGAAACTAAGTAAATCTATTTATTCAGGTTTTATTATTGTTAACTCTCTTATGCAATATATGAACTGAAGTAGTAGAATTTTTATAGAGTTAGAAAACTTGGGTCATCTTGCTGGGTAAGCACATATACATATATATATGAAGCTTGCCAAACCTGTGAGCCATGATGAAGGAGCTTAATTAAAGTTCATGGACAAATTAAAAGTGAGAAAAAAATAGAGCAGCAAGAAATACATTAATTAAGAAAACCTGTATCTTAAAAAGTGCAGGCCCAAGGGTATTAGTACAGTAATAAGTAACAGCAGGGGTGACCATCAGGCAGAAGATAAAATGGAGTAATATGGGGTAAGAGAGCAAGCTGTCCAGGTGTAAAGTTTTTATAAAGTCCGTTACACTATGTCTCAAGAGTAGCACTGAAGAGCTCCGACTGAGTTGTCTGGGAAAAGCTACCCTTTACCTGTGTCGAGGAAAGGTCCCATGAAAGTATCTCCTGTTTGATGTCAGAATGATTTTTGGTTATCTTTGTCACAGCAGTACTATAATTCTATGTTCTTGTATGCCTTTTCTTAGGGTTTCAGATCTATTTAACAAATAAATGCCAAGGTGTATATTTAGTGCAAAGCAAACAGAGAGCACTCTGTTGCAGTGAAGAGAGCAGATTTCTGATACTCTGTGAGATTTTTCTTTAGCATTTATAAGGCTAACTTTCTAAGAAATCAATATACTTTTCAGGATACTTTTATATTTTTGTCATCACAAAAACTGCTCTGATTTTTATTTTCCAGATTCCCTACAATTTCTTATGTAATTTTTGGAGGTTTATGGGTTTGTTTATGGGTTGATGAGGTTTTTTTCTGCTTCTCCCCTCGCGCCCCCCCCCCCCCCGGTTCATGAGTGCATGACCTGAATAAATTGGTCTATAACTGTGGGTAGAATCCACAGATAGTCACCATAGTTTCTCTCTAGAGGAGAAATAGGTACTTCTAGAGATTGGTTCATTTAATTTACCTGTACACATATTTCTGTCTGTAATAGGTAGTTCATTAGAGATGTTTACACTGTGCCTGATGCTCGTTGAGAGCAACCTCATGCTGTTTCATGCTAATGGAAAGCTGATGAAAATTTGCTGTTTCAAGCAATTAATATTAACAATTTTTATCACTACTATAGTAGTCATTCTGGTCTGTGGTGACAGCAGCTGTAGCAAGGCTGTGGTAAGGCAAAATAGGCAGTGGATGAGAAACCATTTTGTAGCCCCTATTAATTTCCTGCCCTGACAACAACTATTATGTTTATGCACAGAGATAGCTACGATTTAATACATCATCTAGAAATTATCAGAAATTACTTGAAACAATTATTGTTTATTGAATCAGGACAATAATTCAATTTTAATTATGGTACTTCTAATAAGCTGTTTTATTTTAGACAACTAGCCCTGTATCTAGTTAAAATTAATTGGTAGTCTGGTTCATGTATAAATGATAATAAGTATGTGTTACTTGTTTCTCTTCCTCACATTCTTCCATAAGAGAGATAGTATTGGAGAAGATGACAAATGTTCCTCAGTACCAGATACAGTCTGTTAGACTAATTTTTTTTCCTTCATTTTTCCCTATTTTCACTGATTCTGCTTTCACTTTTCTCAATTTCTAGGAATAAATATGAAATTTCCTTAAAAATTTTTAAGGAAGATTTCATAAATAATCTACCATCTGATGTAAAGTTTAATTGTGTACTTAGCATTTCTAACTCTAACCAAGTATGAAAACATCAATAACTAAATTATGCTATTATAGTTTCTTTGAATAACTAGTGATTCAACTTCACTATGAAACTATGATATTCATCAGGGTTTTCATTGAAATGTTGATTTTGGATCATTCTGTAATATGTTTCATATTTCTCTTTAGAGAAATTCTTTCTCTGGAGAAAGAGAAATTAAAACTATAAAAAAGTGCAACTTTAAAGAAATGAAAATAAATCAGAAAAGTCCATTTTTATTTTTAAATATTTTGAATGTAACGCGCGCACTTATTGACACTATGTTCATCCTGTGTTTATCAGATAAAACAGATTCATATCACAATTCTGAAGCAACTGAAAATCCAGCTATTGCAATGGCATAAGTTTAATATTCTTGTCAGATTTACAAGTTGTCCAAGAACCTATCTTAATGTGATATTTAACATTTTACTTCATTATGTAGCTAAAATGAACAACAATACCCTTGCAGATCTGAGATGACTTATATAATGGAGTTTTTTTTTCTCATGGCCACCATACAAAACAACCTCTCATTTTTTGAAGGTCATATGACATTTGTACGAAATAGGTATAAATATAGGTGATTTCTTTTTCAGATTGCTTCTAAACCTTTTCCCCTTCTCACTTAAATCCAGTATTTATTTTAACCTTGATCTTCTTAAGACCTGAAGAAGGAACCTTCAAAGTGTTTTAAAAATCATACCCTTTTTAAATCTTACTCATTTAAATGCAAGTGCCTTACAAGCTCAAACAGCGTTGGTTGTTCTCATTGAAGTTTATAATGCCTTAGATATTCAAATCAGCTTTATGCCTTCCATTTGTTATGCAAATTTGCAAACTTTATATATCACATGGTTTATCTACATTAATACAGCTTTCACTAAGAGGACTTACAGAAATAGATGTATACACTAAAGATGCACATTTTTAGTACCTTGAATTATCATAAAAACATAAAAATAGTGTGTATTGCTCTACTTTAATCAGACTCATTTTTATGTGGTTGTTGAAAGCCCTTTTACATTCCATTCTGTGTCTGGAGGTCTGTGTATAAAACCGATTCAGAAAAAAACAAAGTGAAGACACCTGCTGGCTTATAACACAAATACTAAAATATCTTAGAGCCTGCTGAAAGGAGAATTGGAACAATATGTCATTACTGAAGGCTCACTTGCAACTTCTAATGTATTATAATGAAAACAGTATGACAAGCCTAATGAGACAGTGAAGATTTGGGTAATTGTTCCTACAATGTATGGTAACTTTTCCAGCCGTTATTGGCAAACATAAAACCTAATGAGATTTTATTAATTTAAATGCAGTACATCTGCAAAACATTTCCTTAGTTGCAGTCTCTGATAATCTTCCTTCCCACATGTACTTGATCCTTTTAAGTTAATTGTTCTGCATAGTATACTTTCTAAACAAAACATACAAAACATTTACCATAAATGTGCATTAACTCATTTTGCCAGGCTTACTTTTTGTGGGTACACTTTCATACTGGATGGATAGACTACATCTTCTTTCCTCTCTGTGAAAATGTGTATAATGAAACTTGTATTTTTACACGGAATTTGATTAAGGCAGCATCTTCACATACAGCCCACTTTTGTCACTGTTCTTCGCGTTACTCTTCCAGGAGTCCTATGGAAGCAATTCACATTTTAGAAGAGTAAAATTTACTGTGACTGAATAAGGTCAATACAGTCATGCTTTAGAACTTCAATTATTTTTTCTATACAAACTTCTTGATAACTAAAACATACATCATGTTTATTATCTGTCTTTGTATTTCCTCAGCTTAATAAAGCCAAACATTTTTAAGGAAGATTTCATAAATAATCTACCATCTGATGTAAAGTTTAATTGTGTACTTAACATTTCTAACTCTAACCAAGTATGAAAGCATCAATAACTAAATTATGCTATTATAATTTCTTTGAATAACTAGTGATTCAGCTTCACTATGAAACTACGATATTCATCAGGGTCTTCATTGAAATGTTGATTTTGGATCATTCTGTAAGTTTTGTTTTTAGAATTCTGTCATCTCCTCAGGGCAACCTCATCAGCAGCTTAGGTTCAACATGTCTGGAAGAGAGGTCTTATTCTTTCCTTCCAGATCTCCCTTCTGCCCTATTTTAAGCCATCAAAATGTTTCAGGTCCAGAAATTGAATGTTGTCTTTGACCTGAACCTCCTGGATTCTTATATTTGGCTTATGATCTTTCTGCATATTAGTTCTGAGACAAGACCATTTTATGCAGCCACATGTCTGAATTCATTTGTTAAATGTTCATATAATCTTGCTCTGATATTTTTGCTATAAACTCCTGTAAACCTACACCACTACTTTCCTGGAAATCTCTTCAATTAGAACTATACAAAGCATCAGTGAAGCTGTACTATCCTTACAATGCGGAGACAACAACCAAGGATGACACTGCTCTTTGGTGTTTTTTTTTGTTTGTTTGGCTGATTATTTTGGGGGAGTTTGAGGGATTTTTTTTGTGGAGGGTTGTGGTTTGTTTGGGTTATTTTTTTAATATATTTCAGTCATCTTTTATCTAATTTTGAGGTTGCAGTTTCCGTGGGGTAGAAACTGTTTTCCTGTCTCATGTTTGTGTTATGTGTGTATTTAAGTGATATGGGTGAATTCATCTGTCATAAATAACCATGACATAGATATATAAATCTAGGCTAGTTATCTTATGCTGTGTACTCAATGGAAAGCAATAGGCATCTCATAAAAGAGGTATCTAGGAAAGATCAGATGAATTGCCTTCTGAAAGCACTATTTCTCTCCACTACCTATAAAAACAGACAATGGTAGCTAGCTTAGACATTGATGTTGCATTTCAGATGTACATATTTCAAGTGTGATGAATCCCAAATATAACATTGTAAAAAGTATCACTCTCTTCTTTCTCTTCATAATTCTATGCACTTAATCTATTTCTGTAACCTGAGATATCTTTCGAATAAATTAATTTCTTTTTTTAATGTGCAATCTTTCTTTAAAAATATGTAAAATACTGTCTGTTTTTAATTATTTTTATGAAAAAAAATATATAAAAAAGTGTTGCCCTTGCCATAGTGACTAATTTGTTACTCAGTCACTCAGAATTAAATGCACTTCAGACAGTGCTGATTTCTGGTTCATTTTCTCCGTTGTATTTAGTGTTGTATCTTTTTCAAGTTACAATGTCATAAAAGGATGACAAGAAAAGTCTTGACTTTGCAGTCTTGGATGAAAGAGCATTTCTGGATGAAGGTACTCATAACACACTGCCAAATCATGGCACAAATAGCAATAGAGCTGTCATGAAGTTCAAAAATTATATTGTCTCTGCTAGAATAACTGGGAAGAGATCATATTCACTTTTCCCTTGAGTTTTTCGGGTCATTTTGGATTTATAGCATAGCTTTTTATTACAGTTTGTAAAACTTTTAGGGAATGTAGTCATCTTTATCAATTATTCTTGCACTTGGTCAGATAGTCCTGCACCACGATATCACAAAATGTGCTGGAATTAATTAAATGATGTCTCTTAGTTGTGCATCATGGTCTTTCATGCCCTTGACACACATCCTAAGTGACAGGGCACAGACAGGACTCAAAGCTCAAGTGAGCTGCATGCTTAGAAAGCACACAGCACCTGGGTCTGCAGGAGACACTACTAACAAGAGACGTCTTTCTTGTAGCCTAATTCTTATGGGAATCATATCTGGTCAAGATTCTTATCTGAACCCTTCACTCATTTGATGAAACTATGGAAAGTAAACTCCTCTGCTCTGGCTGAGACTTTCTCCCAGCTTATATGAAAATCAAAATTTCTACAAAATAAATGTCTGACTCCCCTAAGAAAGAATAATTCAAACTCCGCAATTTGAGTTGGGAGTGTTTGGGGATATGACAAAGGGTGAAATCAGGAAGCGTCTCTCTGCCTATTCTACTAGTAGTCCTAACTGCTAAGGATTATGCAGACTAGTAATTTACTGCTGTCATGAACTTCCTAATAGAGATGAGAGCATCTGAAGGCAGCTACAGCATTATATAAACACTCTCAACCAGTTAACAATGGCACATCAATGCTACCAGCTCTTTTGCTGGTAGCAAATTTCTTTCAATTTCTTTCCATTCCTGTGTTTGAAAGTTAAGTTAAAATGCTGAATATTTTTACAAGAATTAGATCAATACATTTTTGTTATAATAATTCTCCTTCATTCTAGCAGCACTGAATATATCTGAAAAGACAGCTTTAGAATTAACGCTTCAGTAGAAGCTCATATGCAGAGCTTCCCAGCAAAGTATTCTGGATTTCTCAGTTTGTAATCTCGCACCATTTGTATGACTGCATACAGCCAAAAGCGGGTGAGAGGACTGTCTGCCTTTAGCAAACCCCTGTGGGCTAATTGTAGAGTAAAGTATATTAAATAACCAATAGGAAAAAAAAAAGGAAGATAGTCTGCCAGCCAGGACAACAGCCAAGGGAGACTTTAATCAGCAGCTGGCAGCCTCCTTTTTACCCCAAAGACTGCATAAAATAAGAAAGGTCTTGGAGGCCTGCCAGGGAAAGGGAGCTCTGAGGTTTGTAGAAGCATGACAGTTTTCTTTTTTCTAAAAAAAATCCCACAGAGATTCAGAAGATTTCCTTCCTATGTCATACATTATTATTATTATTATTATTATTATTATTATTACAGAAAGGAAAGTGGTGGTAAATCACACCTGAAATGTTTGATTCCCAAAACCTGAGAGAAGTGAAAACAGAAGAGATTCCCAAGAAAAGGGATTATTGCTGGAATCTATGGAAAATATTGTTACTTGTTACTTCCATAGCATCACGCTAGTTTATGTTGGGAGAGACCTCTGGAGGACTCAAAGTAAGATAAAATTCATTTTCAGGACAGGTTGCTCAAGGGCTTTCTCCCCCATATGCCACTCTGATTTTTAAATGAAACTCCCATAGTCCCCTTCACCTGAGAAATGAATTTCACTTTCCTGCTCTTCTTCTTTTGCCTTGGCTGTACTCTTTCACAGAATCACAGAATCACAGAATCACAGAATGTTAGGGATTGGAAGGGACCTCGAAAGATCATCTAGTCCAATCCCCCTGATGGAGCAGGATTGCCTAGATCATATCACACAGGAACGCGTCCAGGCGGGTTTTGAATGTCTCCAGAGAAGGAGACTCCACAACCTCTCTGGGCAGCCTGTTCCAGTGTTCGGTCACCCTCACCGTAAAGAATTTTTTCCTCATATTTATGTGGAACCTCCTGTGTTCCAGCTTGCCCCCATTGCCCCTTGTCCTGTCAAGGAATGCCACTGAGAAGAGCCTGGCTCCTCTTTATTATACTATATGTTGCATTTTGACAATAGTGAAGGTACTTAAGCTCCATTCACCACAACTCTTTGGGCCTATTCAGCCAGTTTCTTACCCAGCAAAGCGTATGCCTGTCCAAGCCATGAGCAGCCAGTTTCTCCAGGAGAATGCTGTGGGAGACCATGTCAAAGGCTTTACTAAAGTCCAGGTACACAACATTTACAGCCTTTCCCTCATCCAGTAAGTGGGTCACCTTGTCATAGAAGGAGATCAGGTTAGTCAAGCAGGACCTGCCTTTCACCTGGCTGTCCTGCGTGTGCTGCATGATGGCACTCAAGATGATCTGCTCCATAACCTTCCCCAGCACTGAGGTCAGACTGACAGGCCTGTAGTTCCCCGGATCTTCCTTCTGGCCTTTCTTGTAGATGGATGTCACATTTGCTAATTTCCAGTCACATGGGACCTCCCTGGTTAGCCATGACTGCTGATAAATGATGGAAAGTGGCTTGGTGAGCACTTCCACCAGCTTGCTCAGTACTCTTGGGTGGAACCCATCTGGCCCCATAGACTTGTGTGTGTTTAAGCAGCATAGCAGTTCACTAACCATTTCCCCTTGGATTGTGGGGGCTTCATTCTGCTTCCTATCGCTGTCTTCCAGCTCAGGGGGCTGGATACCTGGAGAACAACTGGTCTGACTACTAAAGACTGAGGCAAAGAAGGCATTAAGCACCTCAGCCTTTTCCTCATCCTTTGTCACTGTGTTTCCCTCTGCATCCAATAAAGGATGGAGTTTCTCCTTGGCCCTCCTCTTGTGGCTAATTTATAGAAATTTATAGAAATATTTTTTAATTGTATTCTATAGCAGTGGCCAGATTAAATTCTAGTTGGGTTTTGGCCCTTCTATTTTTCTCCCTGCATAGCCCCATGACATCTTTGTAGTCCTCCTGAGTTGCCTGCTCCTTCTTCCACAGGTTATAAACTCTCCTCCTTTTTCCTGAGTTCCAGACAAAGCGCTCTGTTCAGCCAGGCTTGTCTTCTTCCTTGCCAGCTTGTCTTTGGACTCATGGGGACAGCCTGCTCTTGCGACTTGAGTATTTCTTTCTTGAAGAGTGTCCAGCCTTCCTGGACTCCTTTGCCCTTCAGACTGCCTCCCAAGGGACTCTGTCAACCAGGCTCCTAAATAGGCCAAAGTTTGCCTTCTGGAAGTCCAAGGCAGCAGTCTTGCTGGCCCCCTTCCTTACTTCAGCAATTGAAAAATCTGTTATTTCGTGATTGCTATGACAATTTTGTGATCACTATGCCTGTAGAGCAGATGCTCTATAATGTCCCATACCTATATACAGGCTAGATGTGAACAGCCAGCCTTATTTTTCCTCTCTACCAGACATGCAGAACCAGCTGCCCAGCAAGTGAGGAACGTTCTCTGCCACTCCTATGCAAGTCAGGCTGAATATGGCCATTGTCTGAGTTCAACTATTTGCAACTAGAAGTAGTAAGAGTAGTCCCAGTGGCAATCAATTAGTAGAGAGACTGCAGGTGAGATGATATGAACTTCATGATAAATGCAATTTGTCACTAAGCTCTTTACTTTATCACATAGATATCACCATCACTTACATAGTGTGTTTGTGATAATGTATCTCTTAGTGTAACATTATTTTAAATGCTAGGGACACAGTGATTCTACTGTACTCTGATTCTTGACTGTATTTGTAGTAGAGAAATCAGATGTATTTAGTACCTCACTTCTGGTTCCTTTTTTCCTTTCTTCCAAGATTTTAATAAGCATTTTGCCCAAGACGCTAAGTCATTTGACTCTTACGAAAATCCTTATCCATGTTCATGACATTATAAACTACTGAATACAGAGGACTGTATATTTTCTCCAATCCAGACAAAATTTTAAGTCTTATATGTATGCCTTTCTATATGTATCCTTATTCTGTCTTAATCTGATTAAAGTATATATATATATTTTACATTGTGTTGTAATATCACCCAAGCCTGATTTACCTTTCATGCAAAATCACCATTGGCAAAACCTGTAAAACACAAACTTGCCTCTATATACCATATATTCTTTTTTTAACATGTGAAATTTTGTAGCTCTTATTACTTAAAAATATGACCTTTATTAGAAAGTAATATAGTTTGTTCTTAACAGGAACAATCTACCAAACCAAGAGCAGATGATCACATGCTACAACCAAGAGTTCAAAAGGGAAACTAGATTTTCTCTCCATTTATTATGAGACATGTCATACCTAATTCACATGCTGTTTTTATAGTAGTACAATATTATGCAATAAATTCATAGATTAAACTCCAACCTATCCCAGAATAATCAATCAAAAATGACATCTGATTATTTCTTTTTCTAAATGAGAATTTACTTATTGTTTAATTGATTTTAATGTTCTTCAAAGGGTGATTTGAAAGTCATACGTTTAAAGAAATCTTATTTGCAAATCATCTAGAGTATTTTTTAACATAAATACAGAAACATGACTGATTTTGACTGCCTGTGTGTCTTCCCTTCTTCCCAGAGTAATGCAAGGAAATCAACAATTCACAGCCAGCAAGTATACCAATACAATTAGAGGACTTGTCAAGTGGTTTCAGTTTTAAAAGTTTGCAAACATTTTCCTGTTGACTACAGCTTCTTAACTTCAGTTGACATATTTCTTTTAAATGAAGTACTGAATGCCTGCTATGCCATGAAGAAAAAATAGGTGAAAATCTCCCTCGGGTACTATGATTGTAGAGCTCAGGTATTATAACTAGCGAGAAACAGATGGCTCCACAGTACAGAGGCATTTTAAAATAAATATTAATACAAGTTGGGATAAAATTCTTATTAAGAATGCAGTTTTAATCATGTTAACTGGTGTTGACATTGGTACTTAAAACTGTTTCATAGATCCTAACAGAAAGAAAAAAATCTAATTAATGTGAGATATGATGAATGTATGCCATTAACTGTATTATTTAGAGTAAATAGTCATCTCCTGAAAAAATGAGTATTATTCTGGTTTCATGAAACATAGTCTGTAAATATTTTTAATTACTTTCATGATATTTTCAGTCTGCTTGTTACTACTGTCTAGTCATTTACTTGTTCTAAAATATGTTTGCTGATTTATATGTAATACTAACCTCAAGTATCTTCTATAAGCAAAGCTGTGATTCTTTGCCTGTGTAATCATAAGTGTTTAATTGACCATTAAAAAAGGCAGCCACTTCTTTATAGTCAACTTGACTAGACACAGAAAACCAGAATTTGTTTTTATTATTATATTCTAATAACTGTATTACTGTACTGGAGTGTAGTACTATAAGGGATGTCATTGGAGCACCACCTAGAAGGTCAGCCTTGAAATAATCTTTCAGTCTGCTGTTTCTGCTGTTTCCTCTGGGTGAAGAGCTTTGTCATGAATTCGCAAACAGCACAAGAAATGTATTAATCAGCCTCTTTTCATAGGCTATGAAACAGATTATATTTTAGATAATGCATTTCTCCTTAGATTATTTTCTTCATTCCATGAGGAGTACAGAAATATCGTCTAACCTGTTCTTATCCTTGTTATGATATTTAAATTCCCAAGTGCTATTTTCAAACCCGTATTTCAGTTTAGACACATCCAATAGAACAAAGGCAAATTAAAAAAAAAAGTCCAGCCTTGCCCTTTTAATAAATAAATAAATGTATTTAATAAATACCCGTAAACTCATCAGTTTGAAGTTCGAATCTGAACAATGAGAAGTGAGTGAATTCCGTCTTCCCAATGGAAGATATCAGTGTATTTGTGTATTTCATTTACCTCCATTTAACTCCTCCTACACCATTCTGTGTGTCATTAAATTAATGTTTTTTTTTATTCTATGTTGAGTCACATATTCTTGAATTCAGTGAACACTTGAATCCTTCCAAGATGATACTTCCATCCTGAGTGGAAGATTGCTTGAGTTTGCATGATCTTTCAGCGTGCATATGTAGAGGACTGACTAAGAAGGTGTTAACTGTATGTCCTGAACAGCTGCTTGCTGCTGGCAGGGGAGTCAGACAGACCCTGTGAAGGTGGGCCCTCGCCCTGCAGGCGGGGACCACGGATGGTATGGTCTATTGTCTGCGCTGGGACTGCCTGATACCAGTCAAGGCGATCCTCCTCCCCCAGGGTGGAGACAAAGCTTGTGAAAGGCAGACCAGCCAGGGACCCCAGACCCATTTCAGGAACTCTCTAGAAGTTCCAATTGCACATGCACGAGCCCAGGAACTCTCTAGAAGTTACAGTTGCACATGCATTGGCTCAGACAGGACTCCTTCCCAGAGGTGGGGTAAGGGATTATAAAAAAGGGTGGAATCTGAAACTGCCTAGTTTTTTTGGTGCACCGCCTACCTCCTTGGATATTTCTGGATACTTTTGGACTATACCTGCTGGCCAAGTGTTGAATTCCTCGCTGGACCCAGGGGTGGTGAGATCTTTTCTATCTCTGCTTTCTTTCTCAATCCTTTCTCTCATTCTTTTTCTATATTCATTTTTTCCCTACTTTCTTAATTCTTAAGGGTGATACTGCCAGCAGCACTTGGGGCTACGAGAACTTTGGATTGTTGAGGTTTTACTCTTCATAAGGTTACTGTTCAGGCTGTGGTTTTCTTATGATTCTCTTTATCGTGTTTTGTAGCGTAGGTATGTTTTTGCTGATGTTCATGAGGTTACTGTTTGGGTTGTGGTTTTGTTATGGTTGTCTTTATCGTGTTCTATAGTGAAGGTATGTTTTTGCAGATATCTTTTGCCAAATCCCTGTTTGTTGTGATTTTGATGCATTCTCCAATAAATTGATCTTTTGGTTAAGCCTCTAGAGTGGCTGAGTCACTCCGGATTGTCGCACAAGGGATCTTTAAGTGAACCCCTCCAAACCCACTGAGTGGGTCGGGACCTGACAGCCTGATTTCAGCACAGTTGGGAAAGTTTAGTTGCCTGGGCTGTCAGCTCACCCACGAGTTTGGAATTGCAAGGTAGGCAATAGAGAGGTTAACTTTGAGCTGTGGGTTTGAAACACCAGGCAACGTGGAAGCCAATGTGCCAAACAGAAACATAATAAGGTACTTCAGTTTTAGAGAATCATCATTGTCTGGCAGACTCATTTTACCAGGAAATTCCTTCACTTCTGCTGACACGAGTCCTATTCATCTGAGTAAATGCTGATGTCTATAATATAGATGTCCAAATCTCAGCTAATCATGTTACATACCTTTATATTTAAAAGATACCTTTAGGGCATGGTTCATCTCATCCTAGAGTAGACATATACATTCAATCAGATAAATTAGGCTCTTGAAGTACTTATAGCTCTCCACTGACTAGAAAATGACCCTATAATGACTAGCTGGAATGTAAAAGTCTGTGTTGTAGGTGTCTACATTTAGATGAGATTGATTTCTTCCTAAGGATGGCTTTCAGCTGCCTCATCATAGTGCCATGTGAGATGTCTTATGTTTGCTGAGACACCACATGGTGCTGTCAGATATGAAACAGGATGACCTGAAAAATTACATTAGGTAACTTGTGTTTAAGCAACTGAAACCCTTCCGAAACTCTTGAATCATCTACTTAAATCTCTGGATGGATTTATAGTCTATAAGAAGTAAAAGGAAATTGAATTTTACACAACCATTCACAAATTGGAACAATTCTGAGTGCCAGGAAAATTCAAGTATACAAACTGTCTTTGTCATCTGGCAAATGGCTTAACTTTTTACAAACCAAAAGTTAAGGATTTTCTTGTGTTACCTGTTAGTCTACAAGAAAAGACGTTTTGTATATATCCACTAAAGTCAGGTTAAGGTTTCAACATAAACTACCATTTATAACAAGATTACTTACAAGTTTTTCTCAAATTTCACATTGTAAAATCTTTTCAGTTCACCTATTCCCCTGTAACTTAAGACTTATGCAACTGATTTCTACCTTAGATCCCAGAAAATATTTCAGGCAATTTACTTTACAGTACCCCTTAGGCCTCTCGCTGTAATATAGTTTAAGCTAGATCTCTCCCTGAGAAGCCAACAGTGGAGGTAGCGACAGTACCATTCTTTACAGAAAAACATTGTTACGGGGAGCTTAAATCTGTGTTTCAAGCCCCTCTCTCTTTGTAGAAGATTAATGCCACAAAGCCTACATTCAAGCTGAATGAATCACCCATGTAAACAGGCCTTCATCATGGGGCTGAATAGAGGGAACTCAAAAAGTTGTCTGACTTATATGACAAGAGCACCCAGATATGACTAGGATACTCCATATTACAGGAGCCGTTTTTGTTTCTGTCCTGAAACAGTTGCTATGAATTTCATTATATTCCAGCAAATTAGAAAACCTTTGTCTTAGGGTGAAGCAAATATCAATGCAAAAATTCTAGCCAGCAAGGAGAAAGAAGATGTTTTAATTAAATACAGACAGAACAATAAAAGGCTGAGAGAAGTAAACAGATTTTATGGAGGAGTCAGGAAAAATTGTTAACAAGAGGTACAAAAAAGCATAGTTTAGGAGAGGCAGATGGACAATACTACTTTGAGTGTAGGTTCTTTGGGACAGAGACCTTACATGCTATGGGGATCTAGCAGAGTCTTAGTCCCACATGATGATGTTTGCAGCAACAAATTAAAAACTGTTCTGGAGACTTGGGGTAGATGGGTGTAGGAAGGGAAGAAGTATACGGACAAACATAGGTTTAAAAGGTGAGAACTAGAAGTCATTTAATAGGAAAACTGAGATCAAAATTAGGAAAATGGGAAAAACTTTTCTGAAGAGTATAACGTTAAACTTGAGCAAAAAGCTCTCTGAGAAGTAACAAAGCAGAGACTTGAGGGTGGGAAAAAAGCCAGGTAAGAAGAAACTTCAGGAGATATAAAGCAGCTAAGAAGCTGTTGTGGAATAGGAAAGACTAGGACTGCCTAGGAAAGAGAACTAAGAAAAAAACAAGGGTACAGGGGAGAGGAGGGTGAACTATCCAACAGTTTCTGCTTTTCTGAAGAAGCAAATAAAATCAGTATGTCTCCACATGCTAGAATTTTAAACTCAAAGTGCATTTGTTTTTTAACTAAGAAAATAATACACACAGGCCCTTCTGTGTTAAAGGAACATTATTGTATTTGCAAAGTTGAGCAGTAAAATTTAAGGAAATGCCATAACTAACATGCTGTCTAATTTACCACAGCCACCTTCCTACAGACATAATGAGCAATTTTTCTAGCTACATGATGCAGTTTAAATGCTGTTATAGATCTTACTATTGAAATATTTTATTATATTTAATGGCATAGGTGGGAAAAACAGACAAGACCTTGGACATGCGTGTACAAAATTTGTACTTCTGACTTACATGATCACATCCTAATTTTTTCATGGTAGATTACCTGTAGAAACAGAAAGATGATCTCAAAGTCCAAGCAAATAAACACTTCTCTGGAGAAGTGGATCCTTTAACTCTCTCTATTTCACATCTTCTGAGTGAATCATTTATATCAATATCTTAATGGTTTACCACTAATTATGTAATCCCTCTTTCCAGAGTGCTGGACTTCTAAGTTGGTCTTATTTATAGAAGTGTCTGTGGCCCAGAATTTTGACTGAGGCTATAGGAAATGCACTTTAAATATGTAATGCCCTACATAGTGTTCAAAACCTGGCATTTAAGATGAAAAATTCAGGAAAAGCAAATATTTTAACCTTTTTCTCTTTGCTGCAGTTTTCATTCACATGGTGTGAAAGCAAACATATTAATATTTTGGAAGTGCCATCATTACAACCTCACAGAATAGCTTAGATGAAAATGAACTGTCTTCATAGCAAAAATATGCAGTAAGAAATTCCTAGGGCTTAAGACCACACTATGAATGATATAGAGAAAGAAAATATTGAGTAGGTGTTAATAAATGAATGCCATCTGTTATCTGCATTAAATGAGGAAAGGGGTCAATTGAAAAGTAGTAGAAGATTGCATAATTAAGATCTGTTGCAGGTTATGTATATTACAGAAAGAGAAAAGATCTAAGGTATGTTAGACCCTTACTGCTGGCATTCCCTGATTTTTAGGTGTTCAACTTCACAGTATCAATATCGTGCTATTAACAAAGTCTGTGTGTGTAATGACATAGACATAGATATAGGTGTCTGTCTTTGATTTGAAGTAATGACATGAATGAAAATCGTCATATTGAATATTCTACAGATTCATTTGGTGATATTAGAAACTACTGCTGTTGCATTTCTTTGAAATAAGAAAAATGTATTGCTGGGAAAAGCCCTGTTCTTGGAATAATTTTATATGTATTTTTGTGTGTATGTATATTTTGTATATGTATCATATACACATATATAATCATTATATATTATTTCAGGTAATTATATATTATTATAATTAATATACATTTACAATTATTATATATCGTCCTTTATAACAATGTTATATTTTTTAACTTTGAGTTATACAGTGACACTTTTGTTTGATTACCATATTCCCCTTGGAATCAGAAAAATATCAGTGGAATTTTCTGGCTCTTCCAAAATTCTGTGTCTATTTTCACTCAGCTCAACTGCTGACATCTAGATACCCAAATTTAGATGTTGACAAAATAAAATCAAATTCACTTCAGTACAATAATCAAATGGGAAAGCAATTATATACTTCATATCTGGAATTACCTTGAAAATAACAAAAAGTGGAATACACATACCAGTATATATTTTCTTTTGTCAGCATATTCTCATAATATGATACAATAAAGTGTATTTCATAATATCATAATACATTATAATATGTTACATATCTATATGTGTTTATCTAGAATGACAAAACATTAAGTGACCTTCTAACTAGAAAATAGTCAGACATTTATTGGGTAACTGATAATACTTTCTTGTGAATCTTCCATTTCTAGCTCTGCAGGAGACCAGGGTACATGACTTTAAAACTGTGACAACACTTTATATTTTAAAATGAATTCATTTTCTCTTCGTTGTAGTAGAGATTCTGCCTCTTCATTTCATTGATTTTTAATTAAAGATATTAATTTATGATACAGATTTGACTAGACTGAGAACTTTAAGAAGATTTGTGTCTAAGGTTTCACATTGGTTTGGGCATCGTAAAGTAAAAAATACTCATTATTTCTGTTTGTTTTGTTGGGTTTTTTTACATTTATTAAACACTAAATCTGAAAATCAGGTTGTATTTCACTATCTACTATCAGTTGTGTACACAGTCTTTGCCACAGTGCCAGTTATATTTACCACTTTCCAAAATGACCTCTGTTTCCTGCATTTTACAAGAGAATTAAAGATACTAGGAAAGAAATTATCTTCAGCCACTAGCTGCAATGATTTGGGGATGTGGTAGTAACACTGCCTCTGAGGCTCTTTTTCCTCATCATTTGCAGCACTGCTGAAATCCAGTCCTGAAAATAGTTACATCTAGGTAGAGACAATATGAGATAATTTAAAGAGGTCAGCCTCAGTAAAGAGAGGAATACAGAAGTTGGAGTGAGAAAGCTATAAGGGTGTAAACCACTGACAAACTGTTGTAATCCTACAATATCAATGAGAAATACCTTTTCTTCCAACAGAGAAGAGATGATGATTTTCAGTAATTTCTAATGACTAAAAGGGAATGGTTTATACAAAAATGTTCACGCAAAATGTTCCTCTGTTTTTCTAAAGAGCTTTGATGCAACTGATATAGAATTTGGCATATCTTCTGGAGTCAGTCATAGCTGTGATGAATGTAGAAGAACACGTAACATATCTTCTTCTTTACATGTTTGTTAAACAGCACTTTTTTCTTGCTGTCCCCCCACATTACCAACTAACAAGGTGCATTCTTGTCTTGTCTCCTTTCAGTGACTCACCCAGAAAAACTTTTAGAAAAGTTATGCTACAAAGAAATTATATTTTTAAAATTTACGTGGTTAGTCAAATGTCGATTGGACACATTGGAAAAATGTGGGGTGAATTTTAATGGTTTCAGTAAGTTCCCACAGATCACTTCTGCAGATGAGACCAACTAATAAGAATTTCTAAACATTCAAATGTGTTTTGCTTTATAACAGGAAAAGAAACTCTAGAAAAATATGAAAATCAAGTTTCTGTGTAGAATATTGTTACAGCTCACATGAACCAAATGTGAAGAGAAGAGGTACGGTGTAATTACCTGCCCCATTCATACATCCTGACTGCAGTAATAAACTTCTGAAACAGTTCAACTCTACCAGACCAAAACTCTATAAATTCCTTGCACAACAGGATGGAGAAATGAAGCAGCAACTAGGTGCACTATTTAGTTTGCACTCTTAAGCACATGATTTTTGGTATAGGACCAGCTTAAGACAAAGCACTGAATGGGCGTACTTGAAACTGTACCACTTTTCCACCTTCCACGTCATGGTTATGCTGGTTTATTTGTGTGTGATGGGCAGGAACTGGACAATCAAGTGCTCATCTGGAAAAATGCAAAAGCTATTTCTCCTTTGCACCATAGAATGAAACACACAATAGAAGAAGAATAAAAAAAAAGAAAAAAACAGTTTCCTTGAAACTGTTTTTTCAAAGCTTTCTCTTTAACAGAGCTGAAAAGGTAAGTATAATTTCAATTTAGGATAGATTAATTTGATGTCTTTTAAATAAACAGTTAATCTGTTGCCTATTTGCTAGAGTACTGGTGTTACTAAACGTTCCTTTCGTTACCTGAGGCAAATATTTGTGTATGTTTACTCATTAATTATTTATGTTGAACGAACAATTAATCTTATCCCTTGAAATATTCTTTTCTGTTCTTCAGAAACAATAAGGAATAAAGGAAATTAGGAGGGAGAGTCAGGAAGATTCCTTGCATCTCTGTACTTATTCTTAGTCCTTTAACTGTTGATAATGGCCAAAGCTTGGAAAAGGGCACTGGGGTACATGGACATTTATTTTGATCCACTATATGCATTATATTCTTACGAGACAATGATAAATCTGAGCTTTCAACAATACTGTCATGTGTTTTACAATATTGAGGTGCACCATAGATTTTACCTCAGTATTTTTACGGAAAGTACTTTTTATAGAAAACACACCAACTACTGCAGAATCCCATTCAGTACAAAAGATCATGAAACATAATAAAACTAGTAGTTTTGGTGCAAATTACTTGATTTGTGTCAGAGGTAAACCAGACAACTGAGCTCTTGTCTCATCTTGGATGTATAGAATTTCTTCATAAAAGACATACTATTAAATATTTACTATCACATTTTTATGGATGTACCATATATGCAGAAACATTTTGGAGAATACATGAAAGATCAAATTCTCAGCTGGTATGCACTCATGTTGTTTCTTTGTAACAGATGTTAATTTATAACAAAAAGTATGGTTTTGTAAATATACAGGTTGTCTGGTATAGTTTTGTTGTGTTAGTGTGTTTATGCTGGTCTTATGCTCTTGAAAATTAATTCCCATTCCCAACAACATTTTCTTCTTCATTCTGTTTTAAACGGTGAACAAAATGTTTTGTGTCATTAGATGAAGAAAGTAAATGCTCAGAATTCGTGCTGTGGGCTTTTCAACACTGCATAAAAAGTTAGTACTGGTTAACTATTCACATTAATAGATTTGTCCCTAATAGCTTCTGTAAATTTATAGTAGGTGTACTTAGAATATATAAGATAGGTTATGTGACAGTTGTGATGTTTCATAATGAACATGAAATGAAGTAGGCAACAAACCTAGGCCACAAGAGGTAGAGGAAAATATTTTCTGGCAATCTAATTCTTTGAGCTATGAGATGAAGATTACAATTTTTATGAATTATTCAAGGTTGTTTGTGTCATTTTTGGACAATGGAGAGTTAAAAATGAGCAAGTTTTTTGCATTTTTTTTTTAAATTCTGTATACATCTCAGGGTGACAGATATGCTTATATTCTGCAGAAATGTGTTTCTGAGTGACAGGAGCCTTGAAATGTTGTTTATGTGTTTAGCTCTGAATATCAAGGACATGATTTAGTAGGAAGCCATCATGTTAACACCATTAATAGCATTTTCAGCAACATTTATAGTCCTGTACAGAATAAGACAATTTACTTCTGAAACAGACTGTACCATGTTTCCACATCTGAGTCACTACTTTTTCATATGCTATCAAAAGTTAAAAGTTTCCTATTAAAACAGTCATCCCCAAGTAAGGAAATACATTAATTGATGAGATTTCTGCATCGTAAACATGAAGGAATATATTTTTGTTGTTGTTGTCATTGCCAGAAATTCTGCTTGCATTTTCTATTATTAAAATAAATGTCAACACAGAGGAAAGTATGTTCCTGCTGTCACAGGGTGTATGCTTAGACTACATCTGAACATTGTTTTTCAGGGAGAAGTGTTCGATGATTTGATCACCTGTCAGATGTGTCTCTGTGAAATGTCTTGCAGAGCCTTCCGTTCTCTTTCTCTTACCATCTGTGAAGCAAAGAACAAAGCCTCCTTCCCTATGAGCTATGCTGGCATAGAAAATGATCACAGACATCCATTTGGGGTCTTTGTTGTCCAGGTGGAATTCTTATTTCTTCCACAGAAACATTCAAAATCAGCATCACAATTTTTTTTTCAATTTGTTTGCAAGCCAATATCTAGGGTAGGAAGGCTCTGCAGAGGTATCTTGACAGGCTAGATTGATAGGCAGAGGCCAACTGGATGAGGTTCAACAAGGCTAAGTGTCGGGTCCTGCACTTGGCGCACAACAACGCCATGCAAAGCTACAGGCTTGAGGAAGAGTGGCTGGAAAGCTGCCTGGCGGAAAAGGACCTGGGGCTGTTGATCAATAGGCAGCTGAATACGAGACGGTAGTGTGCCCAGGTGGCCAAGAATGCCACCAGCATCCTGGCCTATATCAGAAAAAGTGTGGCCAGCAGGGCTAGGGAAGTGATTGTCCCTCTGTACTTGGCACTGGTGAGGCCGCATCTCGAATACTGTGTTCAGTTTTGGGCCCCTCGCTACAAGAAAGACATTGAGGTGCTGGAGCGAGTCCAAAGAAGAGCAACAAAGCTGGAGAAGGGCCTAGAGCACAAGTCTTATGAGGATTGGCTGAGGCAACTAGGGTTGTGTAGTCTGGAGAAAAGGAGGCTGAGGGGAGACCTTATTGCTCTCTACATCTACTTGAAAGGAGGCTGTAGTGAGGCAGGTGTTAGTCTCTTCTACCAGGTAACAAATGATAGGACGAGAGGAAACAGTCTCAAGTTGTGCCAAGGGAGGTTTAGATTGGATATCAGGAAAAATTTCTTCACTGAAAGGGTTATCAAGAATTGGAACAGGCTGCCCAGGTAACCGGTGGAGTCACCATCCCTGGAGGTATTTAAAAGACAAATAGATGTGGTGCTTAATGATATGGTTTAGTGGTGGGCTTGGTAGTGCTACGTTCATGGTTGGACTTGATGATCTTAAAGGTCCTTTCCAGACAAACCAATTCTGTGATTCTATGATTCTATAATCTGCCACACATCACCTTTCTTTTTTTTTCTTTCTTCAGAGTTTCCAAAATTCTTTGCACAAGTATATCACTACAATAACATATAATACATGTTTATGTAACATAATGTTTTATGTTAAACCACTAAAGTTGGAACACCCTAACAGTTCTTAAAATAAGGATTACCAGTTTATTGAATTGTTCTTTCAGCAGAATAGGCTTTTGCATTTTAAAACTAACAATGACATTGATTCATGCTCAGTCAAGACATAATAGGCTACTGTTACTCATCCTGATGCTCAGTGCACGTGTATCATATCGCAGCTTGTCCAGCTTCCTGGCCAGAAGAAAGTATTTCAACTGTGTCCTCTTACAGCTTACAAAGATCTCTCATGTTCTATGTAGCAAGAGAAAAGACGCATATAACTGTGTTTTGCCAACCCAGTAAAAATTTTATGAAGTTGCAAAATCCTACACTTGCTCTGATAGGACGAAGGGATATCTTGTTACTTTGCTAATATTAGTTAATGATAATGACAGTTTTCACTAATAGTTGTGCTTAATATGATGTTCATCTGTATGTCTGAGTATCTATGGAAATCTGAATGTGACCAGTAACAAAGCTGTGCAATCAACATTTATTCAATATTTTGCTCTTTTAGACAAATACACAGCAAATGCACTATCCTCCAACTACAGATTCACTCTGTCTGACTCTGTCCATATTGAAATACTTATTTCAAAATAGAACATTATTTCCTTTGGAATACAATTAATTTACGCACTCTACTTTCAGGAAGGTAATCCAAATTTCAATTTTTGCTCCAAATCAGATACAAAAGGGTTATAGATCCTGCACAGGAAATTATCCAACTCAGTGGGTAAAGGATAACAAGCTCTTTTTGCTTAATTTCCTTCATACAATGCCTGACTTAATAGCCATATTCTGAAGACTTTAGTGACTGCTCCACAGGCAAGACCACTTGATCATTAAGGGTTTTCACAACAGATGGCGGCTCTTTCAGAATCTTGACCAGTCTATACAAGGTAGGTTGATGCTATAAAATATCAGAAGGTAAATATAACTGGAAGATGGAGACATTGAAGTGTTTGTTGTGGTTTATTTTTTTGGTAAAGGAAATGCAACTGTCTGGGAGATTCCAGTGGCTCCAGGACTAGGCATCAGGTGAAAGAGCGTGTTCATAGAGCAGTAGTTAGGTGACTTATTGCCTTTGTGGCATTAGCCATAGATATGTAGATGTTTAAGTTACACCAGCTAAATTTTAAAATTAGGACTACTCTGAATTATGTCTTTTAAGAGATCTTTTTATGTAATTCTCTCAGTTTTTAACAAAGGACCTTACACCAAAGACTAAGCTACACGCCTGCGCTTTCTGAATACAAGAAACCTTCAGGATTTTAAAATGTAAAATCAACATTCAAATAGGATTCTCTTTATTTAAATAGACTTATTAGAAATTTAAAGCAGATGAAGATGGTTTCAATGAAATGAATAAATAATTAAGGCAAATCTGTATACTTGTCAGAAACTCCATATTAAGAATTAAGATAAGGTAGACAGCTTTCTGACAGATCTGTCCCTTTTTTATAGCTAAAGGTAAAGGGCTTTTTTTTATGCTTGATATTCTTTTCAAGTTTACCTGATCAAACCACAAACTAAAAAATGCTGCCAGGTAACTTACACTGGTAATAATCATAACCTTTAATCACAGATAAAAAGAATGATACAATGCTGTTTATCTAAAAAAATGTGGGCTGGTCTCAGAGGCAAGTTATCATGCTTCAAGCAATTTTAAACACTGATTTAGCTGTGAAATACAATAACAGATTGCACTTTGCAGACTGGTCACTAGCAGTGCATTGTCAGCAGGTCTAGACAGTAATCCCTGAGTGTTGTAGGACTGCTGCCGTTAATAACTGAGCTTGTTTGTCAAAAGCTGGCAAAGACTGGAGTATTTAAGAGGATTACTGCTATAAACCATATTAATTTTTTTAAAACATTCAAGGCCTTATTTATTAAGGACATTTGCAACAGAAACATCTACATCAGGATGTGATTCCGTTTTGATAAATGGCTAGGGTCTTGACCTTGCAAATGCTTGCAGTGGGCTTTTTAAAAAGTACCTAACAGAATCAGGTAATCAACTTCCATATATGAAGTCCATATTCCCTGTAGGGAGTCAACGCACTACTCAGCCATCCTCAAGCAATAATGAAATTGCATGGATAGAGATTCTATAGGTTAGAGATCCTGGCAGGAGGCCTGCTTCAAGCTCTGTGCTTGTTAGGTACTGATATATCTAATTCTACCTTAGGCAGTGCACTTTCATCCATAGCAGAAGTATTCCTTCGGATCTGACCTTCATAGAATAAGGCCATGAAGAGTCACAGAGGTGATTAAAGGGCTGGAGAACCTGCCTTATGAGGAAAGATTGAAGGAGTTAAGTCTTTTCTTCCTTGAGAAAAGGAGGAGCAGAGGGGACCTCATCACAGTATTCCAGTACTTAAAGGGTAGCTACAAAGAAGATGGAGGCTCTTTCTTCACAAGAAGCCACATGGAGAAGACAAGGGGCAATGGGTACAGGTTGCACTGAGAGAGGTTTCATCCCAATAAAAGAAACAAATTTTTTACAATGAGATCAATTACTGGAACAACCTCCCTAGGGACGTAGTAGAGTCACCATCCCTGGAGGTTTGCAAGATGCAATTAAACAGATTGGTAAGTAATCTCTTCTAGGCTCCCTTTCCTATGAAAGATTGGATCAGATGATGTTTTGAAGTCCTTCCAGCCTGAGTTGTTCTATGATTCTGTGATTCTAAGACCCTACACTTTTTTTTTCATTAAAGTTCTGTTTCCTTCAAAGCTTCTTCAGACACAACAGGTTTTTTGTCATTTTTTTTTCCTGAAGAACAACATTATAAAGATATCGTCTCATATGTTCTCTCCCTAGTTTTATCCTGCTCCACAGGATCGAAGATGTCCATTTTTTCTTAACAAATTTTCAACGGTCACAAATGCCAAGACCCCTGGAAGTTCTCCAGTCGTTCTGTGGCATGCTTTAGCCATAGATTTTTACCTTTATATTGCTTATACTGTGTGTTATGAAGCATTTTGTGGCATGTGTTTTTCAAGGTGAGAAGAAAATATTTTTATGGCCTTTCTGCATTTGATGTCTTTTAACAGACTGAATAGCATGTAGAGATCTAGAAACAGCGTTTTGGACAAACCCACTCAGTGTTTAACGATGGGCTATAGGAATTCTAGGAGATCTTCTAGCAAGAGTAGAAGGGAATTTTACTCTAGATACCTTGCTCATCCAAGACAGATGACTGATGGATAGTGACATGAAATTGCTTGGCTTGACCATTTCTATACCACGTATCACCAAGACAAAAGAAGGATGTCGTAATCTGGAAATGAATACAAAACGAGAAAGAAAATAAATGCAATTGATAATTGAGGCCTAATATCTGGGATAGATAAACAGAAGACATTCTGAATTTTCTTCTGCTTTAAGTGTGAACTTCAGTCTTTGACCTTCAGGGCTTCTGTGATCCAGGAGATACTTTATCCTCTATTTGTCCCTACATTCCTTATACCTAAATATATATGCAAATTAATAGGAAAGAACCTTTTATTTAAAAAAACGCAAATCCCCTAAAGCCCCCCAAAACTTTAAAAATATATACACACACATTTACATAAGCATGCACAGCTATCAATTGCAGTAATGTAAAATGAAACCATATTTAGCTTTTTAGTCAATTATTTCCCAGAAAGCAATTCTAATTGCTGCTCGGGTGCAGTAGAAGTCATGCTCAGAGAAAACTTCTCTTACTTTGTATCTTTTCATGTTGGTATTACACACTGCTTATCAGTAAGCATGTCAGAAGTGAAAGTACATCAGCATCTGCAGCATGTTCTTTTCATTCATCCTCAGATGTTGATCCTGCTTGCCAGGGTATCAAATTATCAGCTTCTCTATCACTATGTCTCTTTTCTTCTTCCTCTTCTGTTTTCTGCTCCAGGAATACAATATTAGGAAATGAAACACTGATGTTGCATTATGAATCAGCTGAAGTAACAGTAATGTTGCAAGACTGACAGCATTTTTAAAGTCTTCCAGCTTTACAGGTGTTTTCTGACAAACTAATCATAAGAATTATGCTGGCCTGTGTATGACCATCTAAATGCTACAAGAGTTGAAAGAGATATTCCATAAATATTCTACATCATTTAACATCTTGAAACTGTTTTAAAAAAAATAATAGAAATGCCTAATTATATGTAATCACAACAGATTAGAAGAACAAATTGAATATTTATTATATATTGATTAGATCTAGTTTTGATGGTAGCTATTGAAAGATCAGTATAATGAGACTTTTGTGCCAACATTATCCAAAAACTTTGAGACAAAACAATTAGATTTTTGAAGAGAGACTGTAACTTTCCTCTTATATGTGATTAACTGAATGGGAAAGACAGAAGACTTCCAATTTATTCCTTAGCAAAATGGCCTTGCAATTACAAGCAATTCATCGAAGAGAGATTTTATTTATTTGTCTTTAAATAAATATTATTTACTTACGTTACATGTTTTATACGCATATAAATATGTATAAATATACATGTGTATACTTTATATGTATTTTATATAAATGCACACATTTGCTTTATTTAAATACATTTGAATTATTAATTCCTTTGATTTTTGACTGAATGTGATAATGTATTTCAGTCCAATATATATTAATAATAGAGTCAAAATAATTTTTAGTTATCTAGACCTGGAAAAATGCAAAAATAAAATTAAAAAATAGATTTAATGTGAAATTATAAATGTGAATTTGCCTAAAAATCTTCAGAAACATTAACTGCTTTCATCAGTCTGACTTCATGGGATTTCATTCATAACTTACAGGTAAAGCGAGTTCTGCTTGACTCTGGAGTCTATCTTAAAGACTTGGGGCAGATTGGTGAGTCTAATACATAAAGCCAGTCTAATGCTGCATACAATCATTTCTTGAGTAAACCAAATGTACAGAACAACAGAATTTCTGAGAGCGAAAAATCTTTTTCAGAATTGTGGGTTATTTAAAAAATGACATAACTGGAATATCTTTACTAACTTTGAAAGCTCATTGACCTCATTAACTCACTGAGGAAAAATAAGGTGGTACATACTCGATTTGGCAAGCAAAAACATGAACAAATGAAAAATTTAAAAAGTTATGAAGTAGTAAAGCTACTTTTGTTTCATGCTTTCATCCTCTACTACACTTAAATATCTGATAGTTTTATTATTTGCAGAATTTTCAGGTCAATCTTCATGACAAATGTAATGAGTAAACACCAGTCAGAGATGATTGTGGTACTGAGATGCTCACTGAAGTTCTAATCTTTTTTTTTTCTGAAGAAAAAATATTTATATAAAACTGATTCTTGAAATCAATCTTCATTCATAGCTGTGTGATAGAGATTCATAAAGCACTTTTTTCTTTCACTTGCAAAATCATATCTATCACAGTATATTGATAAATACACTTAGATACACATTGCAAATGCAACTGGACATTTTGTTCCAAAATCTAATTTCAAAACTCATCATTACCTTAATTTAAAATAATATTACATTCAATTAGAGACAAAAAGAAGGTGGACAGCGTGAATGGAGAGATTGTGGATTAATAATGTGATATTTCACTCTTTAGTCTGAGGTCAAAACTGACTGAAGCAATGCTTCAATAAGACATTTCACTTCAATCCATTTTAATCTAAAATGTAAATTTTTTTTCACACTATTTGTAAAGGCAGAAATCACATCCTGATGTAATTGTGTCCTCTTCCTGCGATGGTTTAGGAATGTGTTTTTTTGTACTGTATTGGAACCACATTCTTTGTAAATCAGTTCCCAAACAAATTATATGGAAGTGTCCTGAGAAAATATAAATTACTGAGAACCAGACTAATTTGAGGATGTAAATCCTCCCTTCCATGAAATGAATACACAATATTTAGAAAGAACCCAGGGGAGAATCCAAAAGCCAGTTTGTTATTTCAATTAAGATAGCTTTTCTGGCTTTTTTGTTGTTGTTTGTCTAAATACTCCTCTTTGTGTATGTATTCAAGACTTTATGCAATGCTAACTCATAGATGAAGAGGCCACTAGGTGACATTGTTCACATGCATTTGTAGAAGTGAACAAATTTTCTGTTTCTTCCTGCATTGTGGGAGTAAACAAAAAAAGAAGTATTCTGAAGATAAATTAGTTTTCTTGCTTGCTTTTCATGAGACAATTTCTTTATACAGAATTTTTAACCATAGAAAGAACTACTCAAAAGATACTTGCTTAGACAGTACCCTGTTATGTCTACCAGACTGACTGGAAGACAGCCTGCAATTTTTGTTTGAAGTAAAACATTGGTGTCTTGTATTATATGAATGACCTTCCAAGAAACAGAAAATTGAGTTGGAAAAGTGACTTCTGATGGTAGGTTTCACATGATTAGTATGTTTAGGGCAACTCATTTATTCTGTATCTGTGTGTTGGTAGATGAGTCTCAGTTTTTTAGTCAAATTGTAAAACTCATTGGTACATAGGCATGGACTTCATAACACAACTTTTAGCTCTATTATAGATTTCAAAAGGCACAGGCCTCCTGAGCAAAAGCAGAAAGGTAGATTTCATCATATATGTACAAGGAAAATTGATTAATTTTACACATGCATAAGATCAGGAACCCATTAATACATGCTGAAAACAAACATTTAGAACTTAGCAACTTGTTGGTTTATTACATTTTTATACATACAAATTTAATGATAAATAATTAAGCCTGTATAAATGAAACCTTATACAATATTAAGTGTGATCAGGAAATGTCAGAATATATATGTTGTAATTTTGATTTATAAAATCATAATAATTAATAATATAAGATTAGCATACCACTGACATAGAAGAGAACTAGAAAGTGCTTACAATGCAATGAAGTTCTGTATTTCATTTTTACTTCAACATGAAGTAAAATACCGATTATAGCTGGGGAAAAAAATCCAAAACCAAATGCCTTCTCGGATGTATAATGTCCACAAATAGATGGGACCTTGAATTAATGAGTTCTTTGACAGGAAACACCTTTATCAGCAATTTCTCCTAACATTAGATCTAAAACAAAAGTCATTGAAGACTTTTTTTCCTTTCCTTTTTTCCCGCCTTTGATTTAACTTGGCTGGCTGCCAAGCTGTAGAATCAGCATGGTAAAATCCAGTAGGACAGGAAGACGAATTAAACAATATACAAGTTAAACAGACCTACTGTGCTGAGTCAGTTCTGACTCAGAAGAAACAGTACTAATTCACCAGAATCACAGGGTGTTATATTATAGGAAGTTTCTCATTTTAAATATTGACAAAATTCAACCTTGCACAGAGTTTAAGACATGACAAGATCAAAGGACAAGGTAATGTTGTTTCAAGTTAAGAGAGATGAATATATATTGATATTAACTGAAGAAAGCCAACAATCTGGAAATGTGGGAAAAATATTTAGGACTTCAGAGGGCTTTGGAATAGCTGATACTTGAAAATTTAATCTTCAAGGAGGTGACTAATTTCTTGGAGTACATATAGGAAAGATTATTTGGTAATTATTTCCCAATTTCAGAATATAATAGTAAACTTCAGTGTTTCTTCCTCAGTTTCCTGTTCAGTATTTTTTTTAAGATTGTTGCTGTTGTTTCACTGAGAGGCATACATCACACAGATCTGCATGCATACATGCATGCTCTCTGTCCCCTCCTCCCTCCTACACACCCACACACATATGTAAAAACAGGTATAACAGTCTCCAGATAATTGATGGGTTAGTGAAAAACACTAGATGGGATTAGTGAAAACAAAAATTCATGCAATGTTTGTCTAATATATTTACCTTCAGATAGTTCTAGCTAACTATAAGGATATAGGTCACAATGTCCACTATCAAGACACTCCCACACACATCAGAAAAAAAATGATCAATAAAAAATTTGTCAACATTCTTGAGAAAAATTTAAGAAAAGTATATAATGAAAAGTCTATTGCAGAAGGTAGAGACAGATCAGGAAAACAGAAACAACATAAAAAGGAAACAGACAGATTCCTCAAGAAAATTAAAGCAGTAAAGGATGGTACAGAAACAAACTTTGGGAAAAGAAGAAGAAAATCAGGAATACTTTAACTCTGGAACAGGGGAAAGACTACAAGAGCATCTGGTATGATCAAAATAAAATCAACAAGCAGTGACATATGTTCCATAATCCTCAATTGCACAAGATGAGTTCATATGAAATGTTCTCATTTATGATTGACCAGCTAGCCTGCCCTATAGTTCTTTAGCATTCTCTGGTACTGAAACTTTGTCTTCCCCATTTGTGGGCTTGGAGTGTTGAATATTTCACATAATTAGTAAGTGTTGTCAAGCCAGAGCAAAGCAGTGCAGTAGTTGGCTGACTGCCCAGAAGTAGAAACAGAATAGTAAAATCTTGCAAACAGAACAGGAAGAGAAGTTAAACAAGAGACAAAGCCTCTATTTTTGGCACATGCTCAACTTGACAAAATGGAAAATTACAGATGGAAAGTGAAAAAAAGAGAAAGTTCTGTAAAAAATAAAAGTACGCAGTCAAATAATTTTACAATATTCATAATTCCATCAGTCTTTGGGTAGCAGATACAGATTTTATGACATAAAATATACTAATGAAAATAAATCCCTTCAAACTAGAAGTTCCTGAGATAACTAAGCCAAACAGATCAAGGAAGACTCTACCGGACACATTCATACTAAGTCAGCCGATTCTGTGTTGATTGAGTAGCAAAAGAAGAAAAAGAGCTATGCCAGCTCAAAAATATAATTGTACAAATTTTTTAACAAGTGTGTAAAGGAATTAAATATTTGAAATATGCTTTTTTTATGGACAGCAGTATGGAGACTGACATTCATATTAGTATTGAAAATCTTGAAAAAAAATTGTCTCAATTTGTCTATTTTTGTCTCCTCCTTGACTTTCTCCCTTTTCTCCCTTTTCTGTAAAGCTGTGCACTCACTTTCACTTACTCCTGATAAGAAGCTACCTTGTAAGCCTACAGATCAAGAGATTTAAAACTTTAAGGTTCAGATTCTTGCCCTTACTGTACCTTACCTGACCATTCTAGAAGTCCAAGGGATAAACATGGACTGTAATGGCTCTGGAAGGTATTTTCTTAATGCAAGGGCAGTGTAGGACCAAAGCACATTTTAATAGCCTAATTTATATAGTCCAAACATAGGAGTATGCCAGAGGTAAGAGACAGTGTGTTGGCGACAAAAGTGTTATTAATTGATAACCTGCGATGCTACCATGAATGTCATCAATACAGTTTTGACAGTTAAAAGAAATAGATTAAGACATTTACAATTTGCTGTACTGGACATGAACAATACAAGAACTTCTCTTATTTTCTCCTCAGGTTATTAACCTTCCAATAAAAATACCATCCAAAAGCCCCATATACCTGACCCAACAACACTATATATGTATGCTGGATTATTAAAGCTAGGCCTGCCTGCAGGCCACTTACATAAATACACTTGATGTTTCCTAGGTATTAGATATTAATGATCTCTTTGTCAATGCTTTGATTTCTTAATCTTATAAAATTTTTGGTAGCTACTTTTGTATATATACAGATTATGGCAGGCTGTAACACAAATACTGCCATGAATAAACTAATTTTAATCAGAAGTTATTCAAGACACCTGACAATTTATTGAAAAACTCCATCTGTGTCTGAAATTTATGATTGAATTAAATGCATATTGTAACTTTATAGCCTCCTGTGCTGTGAGGTGTATATTATCTGATTAGACAAACAATGAGCCAATATAGCATGAGAAGAGCCACTCATATTGTTCCCTAAATTGCTTAACAGCTACTATAAATTGTGAAAATAGTTCCTCTTTTTTATCTCTTTTTTAATTAAAAGAGAATATTCTCCAGGATCACCAGCAACTTCAAAGAAAGGCATTTCTGAAACACTTGCAGAATCTTGGCATATGTTTTGATTCTATTCTGTCTGGTTACATTAGACTGTGTAATAGGGTGAAGGTTTTACCTACTATCACACTCAGGAGATTAAGCACAATATGGTCCTTCCATATGGTATTTGTGCCTAAAAACCAATGAGATTAGAATGCCTATGCTGAACGTCACTCCATATGTTAATCAGAATAGTCCATAGGTCTTGATAGAACTTTTTAGAGATTTAAATTAATGTCTTTAACAGTGCCTCAGAAACATCTCAAGCACTGCCAATAATTATTATGTTTTATCCCCCTCTCCCCAATTATGCAACTATATGTTACGCTAATTGTTATTTTGTTTATTTCCAGTATGTATTTTCCTCTGTTAAATGAGCATAATGATTTCACTTCTATACTGGAAAATTTATATTCTATTTAGGAAAAAAATATTCTGTTTTGCACTTTAATATACAGTACACCTAAAGCAGAAAAAGAATAAAAAGACAGTCAACAGTTCACATTGGTTTCTTTGCTAGGTATTTCAGTGGTTAGTAAATGGAAGCTTTGCAGTCACATCTAATTTCCTGCCTAACGTTCTTCACATCATGATATTGAAAGTCACATGGCAACATCAACTTTATTCCTGTAATTTATGGAATTAGAGAACAGAGAAATCACAGGTTTTGGAAAGCATGTGTACAACTCCAGAAGTAATGACCACAGTTCTCCCACAGATGAATGTTCCTTCTCATCCTCACAGCCTTGAATAACTAATGTATCCTGAAACTTGAACATTATTTTCTTAACATTTTTTTTATTGTCCATCAATTTAAGAAAAAATCCAACAAACCTCTCTATTTTATTCTGTCTTAGGTGAAACTCATAGTTTTTTTCCTTTCCAACGGGCCCAGGGTGAAAGGATAGGAATACTAAAATCATACCCTAAAGGCAAGGAGTCTAAGAGCGAGAGTAGGACAGTAACAGTCAAAGAAGACAGTTATATAACTTGCTTAAGGAAGGTAATCTTTGCATAGCTTTATCTTTGCATAGTTTATAATAAGACTTCATCTTACGCCAAGCTGCCTCATTACCTTTTGCAACTGTTTGGGTTTTTGTTTGTTGTGTTTTTTTGGGGGAGAGAAGTCTGCTTACTTGTTGGTCATTATTATTTGTTGCTCTTTTCTCTTAGTTGGTCCTTTTTCTGACTGGATATTGTGTAGAGTGGTGGCTTCTGTTCCACTATTTTTGCCTCTTTTTCTTCCACTATTATCTTTGGCTAACTGAATAACACACCACTTCTCTCTCATCCTCTGCCCCCAAAAAAGATAATAATATTATCTCTCTGTCCTGAAAGAGAAAATCTTTATTCTTGTCCCTAACAGGTTAGGGAAAATGTTCTAACCCTCCTGCAGCAATGATGTTAATTTGCTTTGGACCAACAACCCAATACAGAGTGCAATATATTTTAATTTGTGAAGATAAACTTTTAAAATGTTTCAATAGAATCTAACCATAAAATGACTATTTTGAATCCTAGTCAAGTGTATATATAATTTTTTTTGCTTTCTAATTCTGATTCTAATTGTAAACTCACTTATTCACCAAGATTGTTTAGGATACACTTCATTACATTCTGTCATCTCATTTAACAAGGAGTGTAAAAGTGAATGAACACAAGGAGCCACTGATGTTAATAGTGATGACTGTCACTCAAAATGCCTTTAGGTGTTTTAAATAAGATATTTAATGGTTCCTTGATAGACATAAAAATCTAATATTTAATTTGAATTATGGTTTTCTGAATTGCTATATTGCAGAAGGAAATACCTCCACTCTATTGGCTTAAGGTACTTTTACTTTGCACTACTAATCTTACATAAAAACCAGATTATTTTACACATCATTGCAATCTTTATAACAACCAAAAAGGACTTCCTTTATATGCTGCTTGCAGCTATCATTTAGGGGTAATAACAAAGTGGGTTTAAAAGTGAATATCTCATCATACAGTATCTATCTAGTAATTTTCCTCTTCTCTCTTGTATCTTAAAGGATTTTCTTTTTCCAATCGACTATTTCAGCATAAGAATTCAAACTTAAATATCTCTTGTTCACTTTAGCCTGATGACACAAAATTAGAGTTATTCACGATTCTGTTCAGCAACAGTTGTTTTATGATATTTTTCTAGTTCTGATGCATTTTTAATAGTGATATCAGTACAAAGCGATAGAAAGTAACACAAAATAAGAAGGTGGTGGAAACCAAATGCAAAATCGATATAACAGATTCCCACAGAGTGTTGAACTAGAAGACAGATATCTCTGTAAATAAAATAAAATAAATAAGCCATTGTGACTTCATTTTTACACCATTCTTGATTTTGCTTTTTGATTATTCTATTTTAAAAAAAGAGAAAATGTGCCTGGTTCTGCTCTAGTGTGATCAAACTATGGCAGCTCTCTTCTTTAAAACCATTTCTATTACTGTAGTGGGACAACCCAGATTAATTAGTTACTGTTATTTATTTAGTTATGCATAAATTCAGGTTGCTCAGAATGTAACCATAACTTTAGAAGCAAGAAGAAAGTGTCACACAGGTACCATATTTAAAAATCACATTCATACTTTGTTGACAACCTCAGTCAATCAGAAGTTCCACCACGTACAAAATTCATTTGGAACCTGTAGGTATAGTTAAACGTGTAAAAATAGTGGCAAAGATAGAATGGAAAAAATGTACACTTTGTCCTCCCTTTATGTCATTATTTTGTGGCATAATTATCATATTTTTCCCATGTAATAGGGAGTTAGGTATTCAAACAATATTGATTACACTTAACAACCTGATTTTTGCCTGATGTGCAGAATCATTTTACCTCCTACCTTGGTTTTCTCATGTAAACAGTGGAAATGGTGTTTCAAACTGTTAGGACTGAGATTCACAGATCCAGAATTTTAGCTAAGGTATAAGGATTAGTATTTTGCTTTCATTCAGCAAAGCACTTAATCATATTTTAGTTTCAGAGACTTCTTTAAAACTTCACTGGCTCTGTCTGTCTAAGCTTTTTAAGCATGTTATTTTCAATAAATTTCATAATTCAATATAAAGAGAACAGTGGAAAGACTTGTAAAATAAGGTTTCAGGATCTCCTTTTGAACCTAACAGGAAATTTTTTGGAGACTAAGTCCATTTCAACAGTTAAAACTATTTTACCCCTTATGTAAAAGATACACCAAAATCAGTACAAAGGTTGTGGTGCAGAGAAGTTTCGGTAATTTAAAAGGTAAACTTGGATGTTATATACACAAAAGAGCCTGGGGTTTAATTTTACTTTATGCAATGAGCGTGCCAGCAATTCAAGAACTCAAATGCTCCCGTAAAACCTGTGAAACCTCAGTCTGTTCAGGAAATGGGGTCAGCAAAGCTATTATAAAGAAAATTATCTTGGAAAAAAACTTCCTAGCTGGAAGCTGACTAGCCAAGATTGTACATGCCTATATGTAGACTTAAAAATAAAATGTTTTAGGTCATCTGAAGTGTTTAAGACTAGTGACATTTGTTTAGAATACACAGTATTTTGGATTAACATAAGAGCTAAGTGTATGGTACATTTTCTTAATTAAAGGGCATGAGAAAATCAACTGGTTCCATCCAACAGCTTTAAAGACCATTTGTACCAAGTGTACATTCATTAATTGCCCTCAGAATTTGTTCTAGCTGTAGGTATTGGCCACTAAATCCTTGCAGGTAGATCCTCTTTGCCTCATCCTTGACAACATATGAATACTACACATATGAAGATAATAGAGGAGAAGGCTAGATTTACCTATACCATGACTTTGTTTATTGTTGGTATTGAAAGCATTTTTGTAATAGAATCACAAAAAAAAAAAAGGTTGGAGGGCAATTCTGAAGTCATCTAGCCCCACCTCCTGCTCAGAAGGTGGCAAACTTCAAAGTTAAATAGGACTGCTAAGGGTTTTGAATTGTGACTGTCTCTAAGGACAGAGATTGCCTATGTGTGCAAACTGCTGCAGTGCTTAACCTCTCTCACTGTGAAGCTTTTTTTTCCCCTCATGCTTGAACCTGTGACTGTTGTCCTTCCTCTTTGCCTCTCTGAGAGGACACTGACTCTGTATAACACAGCTTTAGCAAGTGTAAAACTGCAATTAAGATCCACCTGTGCCTTGCCTCTCCAAGCATTTAACTTAGCCTCTCTTCATGCGTTACATACTCCTTGTCTCAACCTTCTCCATGGTATTCTGCTGGATTTGCTTCAGTATTTTGTCATATCGGTCCTCTTTTTCTCTGTTCATTAAGTGCCAGCTGGAAGATTTCTGAATGCTTCCTTTTTATGCAATCAGCTTCAAAACAGCAGTGAGAAAGGACTTTCAGGGTACAAGTGTAATTAAGAGAGAGTCATTCACTCACACACCCACATTCCCCTCTCCGCACCACTGCATGCATGCTCACAGACACACACAAACCTGAACAAATCCTTTGGCTCGGTTCCAGTTCTTTTCATGGAGTATTACATATAGAAACTTCACAACTCGTGATCCAGACTGGTTTTTTTTTGGGGGGGTATATTCATCTGTTTACATATCCATTTTTTCTCTGACAGTAAATGAAGAGCAATTTGTTCTCAAGCGAACGTCTGTATTTTGATCAATTTGCAGCAGAGTTACTCTCTTTCCTCTGCCAGACTTATTGAGATAATATATATTTCAGTATTTAAAGTAGAGGCAACACTTTGCATCATCTATTTAGTTCGACGTATTTATTTGTTGATGTAACCTCTGTATAAAATTATGTAGTTATAAAAGGTTACATAACTGCTGTTGTAGGATCTATTGAGATTTTATGAAGCTTATTTCACACTCAGTGCTACAATTAAAAGATTAAAAAAAAAAAAAGGAGAAAAAAAATTTGAAATAGTAACTACTTATTCCATAACTGGAGATCAAGTAAATTTTCTGTGTACGAACCAGGTCTTGATGGCCAAAGAGGTAACTTGCAATCTTGTATACCTAAAATGTATGTCATGGTTTAAAGCTGGGCTGGCTATTAAACCGGTGGCAGATGCTATTAACCCTTTCCCCTCCCAGAAGGGGAAGGAAAAGAGAAAAGGGAGAGAGAATTATTGGTTGGAAAGTTAAAACGGTTTTAATAAATTATAACAATATGCAAGAGTATAATAATAATAATGGAAATAATTAATTATATCCAAATATATACAAAACCAAGATCAAGCTCCCCCAATGTCGACCATGTCACCACTGGCACTGCAGGGCAGGCTCTGGGAAGGCCCAGGTTGGGCCCAGTGACGGATGGGAACTGGATTCAGGGATGCACGGATCAGGGGCAGCAGGAAAAGAGAGTCCTCTTTGGACGCCGGCCATAGAAGAAGAGAGCAAGACCCTCGTGATCCCCCCGCTTTATACTGAGAATGATGTGTATAGGATGGAATACCTTCGTTGGTCAATTTTCAGCCAACTGCCCTGTCCGCTCCTCCCTGCAGGTGCGACCCTTCTACAGCTCTTCACTCGTAATCAGTGAGGAATTTAGCAATGACCTTGTTTTCTCTAGGAATAAGTTCAAGCAACAGCCTTTCAGCACACCATTCCTACCCTTACCTCACTAATAACTATAAACTTCGAGCGTTATCAGCCCTAGAAGCAGACACTGTCTGCAAAACATGCAGTTAGTTTCAGAAAGTGCAGTTACTTAGAATCAGCTGGAAGTAAAAATCACTGAAAGGAAAATTGTTTCTTTAGTCCAAACCAGGACAATGTAAAATAGGACTATAAGGAGCAAATAAATGTAAGATTAAAAGTCTTTCTGCCACATCCACAGAAGTTTTATTTTGCAGTTTATGAGTCCAACAGCCAGAAGTTTAGATTTAATCCATCCCTCGTGGGGCAGAGGAGAAACCAGACCTTCTGTCTGGGCTGTTATGCATGGTAGTATATACAGCAATTGCCAAAAACTAAAAAGGTCTTCTGTCATGAAAAGTTCTTCTCAGAAAGCCTTGAAACCTTACATCTATGGGTACTTTGTGTTTTCATCACAGTTTCAAATTAATTAGTGAGACTACTTCAAAAGCTTTAATCTAGGTTATGGTATTAAGAAACATGCATTAGACTTTTTTTGTTTGCATTTCTACGGTGCTTGTTTAAAGAGTTCTTTTACTTTCATCGAAGACTGTTGAGGTCCTTAATGTACAATATTGACAGAGTAATAAAAATAGCAAATTATGTTTCTGGCTGTGTGCCAACTTCATTAAATTCTCAGTCATATCAAAAACAATATAGAGAACAAAGGAAAACCAGCCTTATTCAAGCTTAATCAGGATTGCAACTGAAATGTAATGAGGAATAACCAGTATGTTCCTTCTCCACTAAACAACTGCCCCCTTTTATTGCTTCCTGAGTCATGTTAATATTCTGTACTTCCCTTTTCCTGGATGCATGTTAAAATCATGACTGCAACAGTCTCCTTCCTATGAGTTTGGTGGCCTAAATGTTTACATTTCTGAAATAATGCAATACATTTCCCCTCTCAATTATAGTATCACAAGATCATATACTTTGAAGTATCAAATATTAACTCCCTAAGAAGGTTTTAGTATTGAACCTGTTGTACATGGCAAACAGCATCTGCAAGGATGCCTTATTCTATTTAGAGAACATTTCGAAGTATGAAAATATGAAAGCAGCTGAAAAAAGAAATCTTTCAAATGGCACAACTTAATGTAGAACCATAAGTCAGACCAGGATAATTTTCAGAGGCAATATTTAGATTTCATTAAAGACTTCAGCAGATAGATTCCTACACTAATGGCTTTAAATATTAAATGAACATAACAAAAGTATGTTCAATAGATATGAAAGGCAGGAGAAATGCCAGTGTGGCATTAAAACTTTAGAAACGTCTGAGTAAAAATCTGTTCACTGTAGATAGGTGCTTTGGCTATAGAAGTATGTGTATTTTTTAGTTCTCAGCAGTCACTTATAATTATTTCTTTTACTGCTTATAAGCCCTGCATAAGCATAAAAAAATATACTTTTCTAATGAAAGTGTTCCAGAAATAGGGCTGATATTAAGATTTATGAAAAGTTTTGTCAGCTGGCCTTTAAAATATTATCCATAGTCTGGGCTCAGATGTCATGCTTTCTTTACAATATTTTATGCTTTATAAAGACATCTAGAAAAATCAAAATACTAAGTGGACAATGGCTTAATTATTCAGGAGATAACATAGAGGAAAACGTGCATCCTTCAGGCTTGACTGCCTGAACTGTATGAAAAGCTATTTAACTCCTTATGGATTTGACAGACTCATATTCCTTCTACTATATTTAAACTCTTCCTTCCAAAACTTTACTCATTTCATTCTTTCAGAATAACGCTCTCTACCCTTGAAACTATTCACCTAAAGTTTTTGAAACCTTGTTTGTACTCTTTAAGAAATTCAGAATTTCCGAAAATCTTAAGGACGTCAGCCATACTCAGACCTTAACTCTGGGATGCCCCAGTTCTAATTTCATTAGATTAATTTGATAAGAAAAGAACCTGTGTGGCTATAGTGTAAAAATACTCCACTAGAAGCTGCTTTCCAAACCCAGCTTTACTCCATAATTAAAATGTTAAAGGGAAGGGGAAAAGAAATCCCTTAAGAGTTTTGGGGTTTTTTTTAATCCTTCCAGGGATTCAAGACATACTTAATGTCTCCATTCTGGTACGGTTTAAGCGTAAGGAAGGCATTCAACTGGTTGAATATTTCCAAAAATCTTTATGGATATGCCTTGCTCACACCAGGGTTTATTTTTTGAGTGTCGCAGGTTCAAATTCTCAGTCACACAGACTGGGAAACTGGTCAGAGTGTGCCACAGTTTTAAGTCTTTTTAAAATATGGGGGAGATTGCATTTTCTTAAATCTCATCCTGGCAGGGAATTGGAAAATACTTAACAATGGTACCCAGATCCAAGAGTTTTGAATAATTTCTGCATTCTAGAATTATATGCAGTATATTTTCCTGTTGTATTTTGTAAAAAACTTAACATCTTTGAGAATTACGTGGCATCTTAGTAGAGGTTTTAAGTAGACTTGTGTGTTTAAACCTTCCTTTCAATCTTGTTCTTTATAGCCAGTCCCTTCTAGTTTAACTTAGTATGTTTTTTTTAATGCTAATTGATGTAATCGCATTGCAGTAGTGGTATCAAAAACGCTTTTGTGTTTAAATTGTATTAAATTATATTTTAAGACATTAAAAATGTATTTTTTCTATCAAAAAGTTTCATCCTTTTTTCATGACTGAAATGAAAGGTGAGTGAAAAGAACTAGCTAATTGGCTCATTAAAAGATAGTTTCTCTCCCACGTCTAAGGGAGGAGGCACAAAAGGCAGCCAGACACTATGTGGAGAATAGACTAGAAAGATTTAAGAAAGCTGTCTGCACAGAGTGAAAAGATCCACAGGAGAACAAGTGCAGAGGTGTAAGCAAGATCAGGACTGCACACAGCTTCAAAGCTGAAAGAGAGATTAAATTTCATGCACAAAACAGGCAGATACAAAGCTACTACAATTTTAGTCACAAGAACTGAAACTGTGGGAGAGGAAGACAACCTACTAGAACTGAAATGAGAAAAGTTAACAGCAAACAGAGGAGTTTCCTGTAATCGAGATAAGAATGATCCTATCTTTAGGGTTGGGGAAGAAAGGACCAATTACATAAAAATACAAACCAAAAAGTAACCTGTGTGAGTCAAAATATTGCACAGTGAGATAGAATAGCAGGAGTTATGCATAACTGTTAAAAAAAGAATGGGAGAATGTAGATCCAGAGGCTGAAGAGAAAAAAAGAGAGAATAATTTAGTATGATTGAAAAATTCAGGTAATGGTTTTGATCGTATAAGGATATTTTCTAGCTAGTTTTGGTGATTAATTTTTTTTTTTTAAAAAAAACTTTTTAGAAGACTAAAAAAATACAGATTTTTGAAGAACAATTCCACAACCCTTATATCAGTCCCATCTGACTCTCTCTGGTTAAAATTTATTATAATTTCTAGTGCACTATTCCAGCATCTTTTTCTACAGAAAAGAGAGGAAGTTTTGTGGACACATATACTACTCACATGCTCTCTCTTTTTAGAGAATATATTGCAGTGATGAGACATTTAGGCTTATTACCAAATGGAGAAAATTTTTCAATAGATGGAGTCTAGTGGAAAGATGGAATCAACAGAAAGCAAAACGGGCCAGGGCTGCTAGCACTAAAGAACAGGAAAAACTGGCAGCTCTGGCAGAACCTACAATTCAGGACAATACCTTTTCTAAAAGGAATAAAGTCATTACTATCCAATAGGGAAAATAACTTAATTGCAGCAAGTAGCACAGAAACACATAAATTAAAATTCCATATTATAGGGATAGTATTAAAACTTGACATTAACTATATGAGCAAAATGGTGCTACTAATAGTGAAATTTTGAGAGAAATTATAGACTATGAAGACAAAATGAACACTATGGATGACAAACTGTGAATATCCCCTGTACTAGGTTGGGCTAAGGTAGAATTACCTTTCTTTATAGCAGCCTGTATGGCACTACGTTTTAGATTTGTGACTAAAACAGTGTCGGTAACACACCAAAGTTTTAGCTACATCTGAAAAGTGCTGGCACAGCATCAAGGCCTACCCTGTTTCTCACACTGTCCCCTCAATGAGTAGTCTAGGGGTGGGCAAGAAGATGGGAAATGAGACAGCTGGAAAAAGTTTACCAAAGGGATATTCAATGCCACATAACATCATGCTCAGCAACAAAAATGAGGTGTAGTTTTTCCAAAGTAGTCATTGCTTGGAGACTGATTGGACACTAGTTTGCTGGTGGTAAGTGACGAGTATTGCCTTTGAATTACTTGTTTGTTTTTTTGCCGCCCTCCCCACCCCCCTCCTTTGCTTATTAAAGTGTCTTTATCTTGACCCATGAGTTTTCTGGCTTTTGCTCTTCTGGTTCTCTCCCTCACCCTATGACAGCGCAGGGAGTGAGCAAGTGACTGGTGGGTGCTTAGTTGCTGGCCCAGGTCAATACACCATATTCCCATAGAGGCTGAAAAAATCTTACACAGAGAGCTGCATTACAGAGACAAAATACAGAAACAAAAGCTTTGTTCTGTAGGAGAATAAGCACCTCTTATTTATCACTGACCTGTACACAAGACACTGACAGAATGCAAACATAATGTATTGATTGCATTCAGTGTCCCTGACTTTACATAAAGTCTGACTTGATAATGTTTAACTTTTAAAAAAAAAAGACAAAACCAAAAGGGATAATAAAAGAATCATCAAGCTTATTCTAGGACGATGTGAGGAAAAAGAAGAAAAAAAAGTAAGCACATCAATATTCTGTTGTAGAAAAACATGGATGTGAAGTTTTCTGTACGAGCTGTTATTCCTTTAGTGGATTTATCCTGAGGACTATGTTACACTTGAATATTGTTGGACTTCTTCATTGTTAATATGGAATTGTTTTTTTGTAAAATATTGTGTTCCTACATATATACTTACCTATATTTGGACCAAGTGTTCTAAGATACAATTTGACATGTTAAGTAAAAGTATCTTTTAAGAGGCAAGGATGGATTGCCATGCGATGATAAACTGCATTACCAAGGAGGTCCTTTGCAGTCCTAGGTGCCTATTTTAGGCAGAATTAATTTCCAAGTAATTGTTACTAAGCATTATTAAAATGCATTGCAATGACAGTTCACCTATTCACACAGTTTAAGACTTAACCTAGCCTGTTTATCATGTAAGTTTTAAAAGCATTTTGTGTACATGGGTAAGATTGAAATTTTTAAGAAGTTCTAAAATTATTTTTATCCCAGAGCATGCTGTGAAGGAATGAAAGTAACCGTTATCTGAATATTAGTCATAATATTGTACGAGAAGCTACATCATATATTTCAGTATGACCTCTATCTACCTGGTTAAGCTACTCACTGGATTTTTCAGTCAAGTCATAATTTGTGCCAAAGATAAGTGACTTGGGCTAGAGTTTTATTTCTGTATTCTCAGATTATTAAGAGAGATCACTCATTGACTTCTTGAAATGATAGGCATAAAATAACTAGTAGGTGCCTAATTACTTGGCTGCATAGCTTTGGAATGAAAATATTGCTGAAGTGATTGGTGAATTGATTTTGCCATTTAATATGGGTTTCCAGCAAACATTTCATAGATTTGGTATGTAGCACTGACCCATATAAAGACTATGAACTTTGCGCTGCATGTTTATCTCTGATATTATTTTTTTTTCTCCTCATTTTAGAATTCTAAAACAGGAGCATGCACCATCACATATAAAGACCAGTGGTGTCAAATTCATCTCAATACAGGCAGATAAGAAATGTTGTAGACAGGTTTTGAGTATGCAGCTGTGGTAAATTTGTATTCAAATGATCAGCTATGCCATTAATTTGAAGCTCTTGTTCCTGCAACTCTGAAAAGCCAGGCATGAACATCACAATGCTTTTGTGAGGTCAGGAACTATTGTCTTAGGAAAGGGTAAACTGATACACAGTATTTTAATGTATTTCTCCATGTTCTTTAATCTGTGACAGAAAGCAGTAAAGTGTGATGATTTATTCTTGAAGCACCTTTTTCATAGCAGTTAATGCCAAAAAGGATCACGAAGTCTACCCTGACCTCTTATCTATCAGAAATGCTACATTTTACTCAGCTATGTTCGTGTTGGGGTCTGTAATTTGTTTCAGGATAACATATTTCATTGTTCAGAAAACAAATTTTTATATACCACAGGAAGGAGCAGGATGATGAAACTGCACCCACGCTAACAAATTAAACTATTCTTGAGCACCAGCACCAAAATGTTGTTGCCTACCCTTGTCAAACTGTTAGAATGGTTAGAAGCCCAGGTTTTGCTCCAGGACATTTAGCAACCTAAGGCCCTAAGCCCTGTGCGTTTGCAAAGAACCTCTTATGATTATGCCTCCCTGTAAGTCACTCAGATGTTCTCTTTTTAAAGTCTGTAAAAAAATTATTTCTTTACTTCATATTTCTTAAATTTTTTTAACAGTTTAAAGTATTTTAACACAAAGTTGTTTCTTTAAACGATGAGATCTAGGCTGAAGATATGTGTCCAGACAGGAGCAGTAGCCCTCTAACTACAAGGACAACCAATTAAATTCTGGGATATATCAAATAATTATGAAAATTATTGCAGTTCTTAAAGGTACAAGTTAAATTATGTGATAAAAAGGAATCTGTTTTGAGGGATTGAGAACTCAAGATTCGTTTAAAGTATATATCCCATAAAAATGGGTTACCTATAGACTATTCCTCCTTCCATATGCACATAAAAGAACTCCTCCTCTGTGGTTATTCTCCCCACAAAGACAACTGTGTCCTGTGAAAGGAAACAGAGCAAGGAATAGATAATGAATTTGTGCTTTTTTTCAGAGAAATAGGGGAAATGGAAATAGGGTTGGCCTGCTCTGCAGTTCATCAGCAATTACTTTGCTGCCCACCTATGTCACTTCTCCAAGGACTGCAACTGGGGCTACACCTCCTGGTTAACCTGAGGGTCTCACTCAGAGGCAACTGAGTATAAAATGGAAGCAAACAAATAGAGAAAAATGCCCTGTTGTGTCTGTGTGCCAGGTGTCAGTTCTCTCATTTGTTTCTTTACTTCTTCCTTCATTAATGTTAATCTAGTCCTTTAAGGAGACTGCCACATTTTATAAATTTGAGGGAATTTATCTTACAGGAAAAGAATCCTTCTGCTGCAGGTCTGTTTAAACGCCAGACTTAAAGGGATTCCCAAGTGCCATAATAGCTTCTGCTGCTGTCTGGCTCCAAAGTTCCCACCTGACTGTTCAGTGCACTGACAAGACCCACAGCAACACAAACTGACATCTATTAAAATAAAATTTTCTCTAAAACTTTCTTTTCCTTTTTTTTTTCTTTTTTTTTTCTTTTTTTTTCTTTTCTTTTCTCTCACCATTCACATCAGGCTTTCAGATGAGTATGTTTGTTTCTATAAAAACTAAAGGAACCAATACTGGGCAAAATAATAACCAATCAAAAATAAATATCCATATGGTTTCAGTCCTCAGTGGAATTCATGCATATTTTATCTATAGCAAGGTTTGACACTCATACCAAATGCAAATAATAAAATACAATAAGACATCTTAAATCTCCTCAAGCCCATGTTGTCAGCATTCTTTTTCCATTTGTTGCATTTTAGAATAATCATCCTTTGTGCTTTGGCCAAAGTTTTAGCTAGACTTTCTGATGAATGTTTTTTGCTTGTGGTCATTATAGCTTCGTATTTCTTATCTACCAGTCTGCAGACATCTTGAATGAAATTTATCTAAACAAAATATAGATATCTGTTATGCAGACATCCAAGCAATGTAAGACTGAATCACATCTTAAGAACTCTTATTTCTCTCCATTCACTATAAAGGGAATTTGAATTATTAGCTTAGGCATAGACATCTAGATAAGAGATACACAAAGTAAGGCAAGTGAGTCTGTTCTCTTTGTCTTTTTCTCTCTTTTTTTTTTTTTTTCAGGCTGACAACCATTTCTTTTGCTCTGGTTATGCACAACAATTTGTGACATGTAATATTTATCTTTGAATGAAGAGGCTCTATGCTATGTCATTTAAAAATGCTAGACACTTTCTGCTCTCTTTCATTTTCTTGGGCTGCAGCAGAGCAGGGACTGAAGGGACTAACAATGGGATTCATATTAAAAAAAATACAAATAAGTATGTTAAGATTCAGCTGTTAGACCTTTTATGTTCTGGTCTGATTTAGTAGTCAAAGATTTAGGAAGAAGCAGCATGCTTTGAATATATGTTATATTTTTATATTAGGTTGTTTAAGTCAGGGCATGGCTGGAGTTCAAGAATTCAGTGTTATTTTTCATATCTCTGGAATTGATCTGCTAAATTTTCAGAAGTATCAGCAATATTCAAAATCAGTGAAGAATTTTCAGCTTCATTTCTTGAAGACATTCTCTTTAAAAATGTGAATCATATTTATTATTATTTTAGAATTTTTTTCTGTCATCAGAGGAAAGATATTACAGACACAAATATAAAGAAAATATGACTTTCTATATCAGAAACCAAACAGCAAGAACTCCTTGTCAGTAGCTTACACAAATTAGCCATTTTAAAGTCAACATTTTCTAGTATCCTGGTGCACAAAAATAATTGCATAAGCTACTTTATTTGTGATATAGATAAAATTTGCAATATGTTGGAAGAGAGAGGGGTATTTTTTTGTTTTGGTTTGTTTTTTTTACATGAAAAGATTCACAATAGTTGCATAGCTCCAGACAGTATACATGTGTAGTCTGGAACATAAACCGCTGAGCATTTACTACATCTTGAATAAGAGTCAGCAAAAACTTTTTGAGAAATGGGAGGGAATTTCAAAGATCATCTAATTCAGAATGAAGGGAACAAGAGGACGATTATCTGTGAAATGAAAAGATTCACAGATTTCTAGGCTAGAAAGGAATTCATTTAACACAAAGACTGTTACTGAAGAAACAACAGAAGCAACTCTCACCGAAGGTTTGCATTAAACCACTATGTTCTTGTAGCCCAGGAAGATGCTAGTTAACTCTGTATTAGTTCTTCTCTTCCACAACAGGACACATGAGCATAAGATTTTAGGAATATCTGAAGTGAGCTGTACTCAGGCTATACCTCACTAGTGTGAATTCGGACAACATGTCTTAATGTGAGAGAAGGCTGTGGCTGATACTCGTCAGGTTTTGTAACAATTCTGGACATTTTTTACTGCTGCATTCACATATCTTGCCTTTTAGTTGTTACATCTAAATCTCTTGTGTTGTGAAGCTCAACCTCCTGATTATCTAACCTTCCAACTCTTTCACAGTAAAATGATAGCATTTATATTCAAATTAATTTCTCTCATGTTACTCCTTCTATTCCACTCAAGTTCTCTTTCCAAGTAATGTTCTACAAATTAACATTTTTCTAAATAATTTTGTCTGCTGTTTTTTGGTTTGGTTTGACTTTTTAATGAAGTATTATGAGAAAAATTCAGTCACAGTTGCCTGAATTTTGTAATTGCTAGTGTGCTAAAGTCTACATAACTGTAAAGGCTTAACAGTGAATTAGGAACAGAGTCATGCCAATTGCTTCTCTGTAATAGGTTGAGAAAATGGTCATTTTAGGATGTCTTAGCTTACCTTAAGATGCTTAACCTCTTAATGTTAACTTTCTTCCACTGACTAGAGAGAGGAGTATATGATTGCTATTTTCATACTAACATCAGTAACATCAGTAACATGAATACACCTTTATGTCTTTGGAACAGTAAAATCTTCATAACAGAGATTTTTGGTTTACATGTCTGTATTACTCCTAGTCTAACTAGTCCATGATTTCAATCAATCTATCTCTTTAAATCCTGCTACAACATAATTCTAACAGTGCCCACCCCCATTGAGTATAGATATTGGACTGAAGAGACTGTCTATACAGATCTTTAATTTGTATTTCATTAAGGTTTTAAGAGAAAATTAAAAAAACATTTATTTTAAATCTATATATGTGGTTTGTTTTCTTTTACATTCATATGTCTTGGAACAACCTCGAAGCAGGTAAGCCAGATACTAATCACATGTTATTTTGATAACTGTAACTTTAACAGTACTTCTAAATCAGTCAGGAGTTTAGATACTCTGGAGAAGAATAAATAGTTAGGTGAGGATGCTAACATAATGCAATGTTACACAACCCAGAGAAAACTGGAGACTCCTGTTCTGATTATCTGTTGCTTCAAAATATCTTTTTTTTTTCTTCTCAAATTCAAATTTGAGTATTTCCTTATGCATCGCATGGCCAGTGTTATGGAAATGTGTTGCTTACTTCAGAGCTTAGTCTTCTAGCAAGAAGAGCATGACAGACACATGAAAGTTCACAATTGCTTGGAAGCAGTGTAAACCTATGCACCAATAAACAATGCAACTGGTAGAAAGGCCGTGATTTGTTGTAGGCGTGCTATTCGCTATGGACACAGTCAATTAAATAAAGACCAACTTCGCCCCACCACCCCCAATAAAATACTTGCGTGAAAGATGGGACAAGCTAACAAATTGTTTTCAGTATGTCAGGTTAAATGGGTTATTTTTGTATGGAAAGGAATTATGTTAATTCTTTTAGTTATTCTAATTAATCTGCACCTATTAAGAGAGCTGAGGTGAATAACTGATAATCAATAGATTGTGTTACTGGTATGATAGGACACCTGTAATATTTATCTACACAAAATTACAACTAGTCCAAACAAAGTTCCTTTTTTAGGTATATGGATTCTTTTCACACATATTTAACTGTATGGATGATGAGGAAAAAAATATCATCAACTCAATTACTAGCGGTTTTTTGTTCATCTAACAATGTTCTGCTGACATATAATGAATTTTCCTTTTATTTGTTTGGAAACATACAGCAGTGCAAGAAAACTTACTTGTCTTTACGGCCAAGCTACTTTGAGATGCAACTAAAATATCATGTGGAGGAAGACAGAACTAGTTTGGAAATTTTGTTACTCTGAAAATTTCCATAAGTGGAAATATGAAGATGAAAGGCATCTATTGCTCCAACATGTTATTACACTTCATATCAGTGCATGAAAGAGCATGTTGATTCCAAAATTAATTTTTCAAACTAAAGCAGACATCAGACTAAATAACTTTTCTCACTCTCTTTCTTCCCCCCAATAAAATATATACAATGACTGTACGACATAGGTAACTAACTTACTATTCTGAGGTGAGGGATTATATCCCTCTTCTAAAGGTACAGACTTTCAGAATAATTCTCCTTGAAAATGTATATTTCAAGTTATTTAACTTCTGCAAATTCCCCAAATTATCTTTTGCTCATGTAAATGCTTGTAGTTTTTGTCTTTGCTTCTCACAATCCAAATAAATTTTAATTAGCAATAAACTAAATTAATTTTTGCACTTCTCACGTTTCTTTTTCCTCAGTCCTCTCTCTGCCGCGCAGTCTCTTGCCCTTTCTTAAACCTGTTTTCCCTGAGGCATCACCACCTTGGATGAGGGGCTCAGCTGTGCCCTCTGGTGGGTCAGTTGGAGCCATCTGGAACTGGCTGTGCCTGACACGGGACAGCCCTGGACTCTCCTCACAGAGGTCCCTGCAGCCCCCGCTGCCAGCACCTTGCCACACGCAGACAATACAAGTATATATATGTAAAGTATGCAAAGTATGTTATTCTGTATGTATGAAGTATAGTATACAAAAGTATATATTCGTGTGTGTGTCACACACACAGATGAGTAGAGAAAGGCAGGAAAGAAGGATGGATGGGATGTTACTATCATGTAACCATCAAACACTATGTTTAAAAGTGTAATTAATGTTAAATGGAAAAAAAAAAACCCAACCAAACCCCAAGTAAAGCTGTGAAAGTAAAGGAAAGTACTGTCCCAATTTACAGATATTGTATTTAAGTGATTTTCCTCAATTCCACTACTTTCAGAGTCAGGTAAATTATGTTGAGAAGTAGTACAAAGTATGGGTCTTGATACAAAACCAAAAGAAATTAAACATAAATAGAAGAGAGATGTCCTTTATACAACTTTTAAAAAAAAGTATATTCAAGATGTCATCTAAATCCAAATCCATCAAAGGGAAGACGATACATAGTCCTGTAATTAAGTAGGATCACGTTACTACCTAATGCTTTGTCTGAGAGTGTCATAAACTGTTCATCTGTATGAAGATTTGACTCCTTAACGCCATCAGTATCAGGAAGACAACATGGTTTCTGCTTGAGTGCATTTCAGGTCAGGTAAGGTAAGGAAGTTCTGACATTTATCAAGTGTTTGAGTGACCTAATAGTTGTACTTGTTTTCTTTTACAGAATCACACAGAATCACAGAATCAACCAGGTTGGAAGAGACCTCAGGGATCATTGAGTCCAACCGTTGCCCCTGCACCACCCTGTCAACTAGACCATGGCACTAAGTGCCATGTCCAGTCTTTTCTTAAACACATCCAGAGATGGTGACTCCACCACCTCCCTGGGCAGCCCATTCCAATGTCTAATAACCCTTTCTGAGAAGAAATTCTTCCTGATGTCCAACCTGAACCTCCCCTGGTGAAGCTTGAGGCTGTGCCCTCTTGTCCTATCGCTAGTTGCCCAGGAGAAGAGGCCAACTCCCACTTCACTACAACCTCCCTTCAGGTAGTTGTAGACTGCAATAAGGTCACCTCTGAGCCTCCTCTTCTCCAGGCTAAACAACCCCATCTCCCTCAGCCGTTCCTCATAGCTCAGACCCTCCAGACCCTTCACCAGCTTGGTCGCCCTCCTCTGGACTCGCTCCAACACCTCAACATCTTTCTTGAAGTGCGGGGCCCAGAACTGGACACAGTACTCAAGATGCGGCCTCACCAGTGCCGAGTGCAGAGGGACGATCACTTCCCTAGACCGGCAGGCTACACTATTCCCAATAGAGGCCAGGATGCCATTGGCCTTCTTGGCCACCTGGGCACACTGCTGGCTCATGTTTAGCCGGCTGTCGATCAGCACCCCCAAGTCTCTTTCCGCCGGGCCGCTTTCTAACCACTCTTCCCCCAGCCTGTAGAGCTGCATGGGGTTGTTTGGCCAAAGTGTAAGACCCGGCACTTGTTCTTGTTGAACCTCATGCCGTTGGTCTCGGCCCATCTATCTAACCTGTCCAAATCCCTCTGTAGGGCCTTCCTACCCTCCAGCAGATCGACACTCACTGCCACCCAGCTTGGGGTCATCTGCAAATTTACTGACGGTGCACTCAATCCCTACATCTAGATCATCTATAAAGATATTGAACAGCACCGGCCCCAAAACTGAGCCCTGGGGAACACCGCTAGTGACCGGCCGCCAGCTGGACTTTGCCCCATTCACCACCACTCTCTGGGCTCGGCCATCCAGCCAGTTTTTAACCCATTTAAGAGTCCACCCATCCAAGCCCTGGGCAGCCAGTTTGTCTAGGAGGATGCTGTGGGAGACAGTGTCGAATGCCTTACTGAAGTCTAGATAGACTACATACACAGCCCTGCCCTCATCTACTAAGCGGGTCACTTTGTCATAGAAGGAGACCAGGTTGGTCAAGCAGGACCTGCCTTTCATGAATCCATGTTGGCTGGCCCCGATGCCCCCATTGTCCTGCATGTGCCATGTAATGACACTCAGGATGATCTGTTCCATCACCTTGCCTGGCACCGAGGTCAGGCTGACAGGCCTATAGTTCCCTGGATCGTCCTTCCGACCCTTCTTGTAGATGGGCATTAGATTTGCTAATTTCCAGTCAGCTGGAACTTCTCCAGTTATCCAGGACTGCCGGTAGATAATCGAGAGTGGTTTGGCAAGTTCATTTGCCAGTTCCTTCATTACTCTGGGGTGAATCCCATCCGGGCCCATAGCCTTGTGTGTGTCCAACTTGCACAGCAGGTCACTAACCGTCTCCTCCTGGATCCTGGGAGGTTCACACAGCCCCCCGCACCTAACTTCAGGCTCTGGGGGCCGAGTCTCCTGAGGACAACCGATCTTGACATTAAAGACCGAGGCAAAGAAGGCATTGAGCACCTCTGCCTTTTCCTCATCCCCTGACACTACACTACCCTCCTCATTCAGTAAGTGGTGGAGGCTCTCCTTGACCCTCCTTTTGCTGTTGATGTATTTGTAGAACCTTTTTTTGTTATCTTTGACTGTAGCAGCCAAATCGAGCTCTAATTGAGCTTTGACCCTTCTAATCTTCTCCCTACACGACCTGGCCACGTCCCTATAGACCTCCCAAGTTACCCGGCCCTTCTTCCAGAGCAAATAGGCTCTCTTTTTTTCCTTAAGTTCTAGCCCAAGTTCTCTGTTTAACCAGGCCAGTCTTTTTTCCCGACGGCTTGCCTTCCTACAGACTGGGACAGCCTGCTCCTGAATATTTAGCAATTCCCTTTTGAAGCATGTCCATCCTTCCTGGACTCCTTTGCCCTCCAGGACTGATTCCCAAGGGACTCAGTCCACCAGCCTCTTAAACAGGCTAAAGTCTGCCCGCCGGAAATCTAAGGCAGAAGTTCTACTCTTGCCCCTCCTTACTTCCCCCACTATCAAAAACTCTAACATATCGTGGTCGCTGTTCCCAAGACGGCCACCGGCCCTCACATCTCCCACTAGTCCTCCTCTGTTCACAAACAACAGGTCAAGCAGGGCCCCTCCTCTAGTGGGCTCATTTACCACTTGCATGAGGAAGTTGTCCTCCACTCATTCGAGGAATCTCCTAGATTGCTTCCTCTCTGCCATGCTGTATTTCCAGCAGACATCCAGCAAGTTGAAGTCACCCACGAGTACAAGGGCCAGCGACCGGGCGGCTTCTGACAGCCGCTTGTAAAATGCCTCGTCCGCCTGCTCATCCTGGTTGGGTGGTCTATAACAGACTCCCACCGTAATGTCCACCTTGCCGACTTTCCCCCTGATCTTTACCCACAGACATTCAACCTTGTCATCCTCACCATCTTCCTCAATTTCAACACAGTCCAAGCACTCCCTAACATATAGCGCTACCCCACCGCCTCTCCTGCTTTGCCTGTCCCTCTTAAAGAACTTATAGCCATCCATAGCCGCACTCCAGCCATGAGAGTCATGCCACCACGTTTCTGTGATGGCAACCACATCATAACCTTCCTGCTGTACAGTGGCTTCTAGCTCTTCCTGTTTGTTGCCCATACTGTGTGCATTGGTGTAAACACACTTCAGCTGGGTTAGAGGCCTTGCCCCCGACACAGGCCTGTCGCACCTAGGTTCATTTGCAGTTGCCGTGGTCTTATCCCCCTCCCCCATCGAACCTAGTTTAAAGACCTCTTAACCAGCCCTGCCAACTTGTGGGCCATAACCCTTTTCCCCTTCTGATTCAGCTGTTCCCCATCCAGCATAAGAAGGCCCGGTGCCATGAAAGCCACCCCGTGGTCAACGAACCCAAAATCCCACCTACGGCACCAGTCTCTTAGCCACATATTAATCTGTTGTACTTTCATAGTCTTTTCCCTATTTTCACCAAACACCGAAGGAATTGAAGAGAATATAACCTGTGCACCTACCCCTTTCACCAAACGCCCCAGGGCCCTGAAGTCCCTTTTGATTGCCCTGGGACTTCTCTCTTCAATCTCATCCCTACCCACCTGGAATACTAATAGTGGGTAGTAGTCAGAGGGCCTCACCAGTTCGGGAATCCTCCTGGCAACATCCCTTACCCGAGCCCCAGGGAGGCAGCAGACTTCCCTGTGAGTCGGGTCTGGCCTGCATATGGGGCCCTCCGTTCCCCTTAGCAGGGAGTCGCCTATAACAATTACTTTTCTTTTCTCCTTTTTGGAGCTGGTTGCAACCCTCTTACTTGGTTGCTTCTGTTTACATAGCCCCATAGAAGGTCTTTCACCTAGATTTGTGTCTTCCTGACGCTCAGGAAGACGCTCAGGCTCCAGCACCTCATACCTATTTTTCAGGGGGACGCGGGGAGGGGAGGAAGGTCGGGATGGGATTCGCCTGCCACCCCGAGCAGGGACCTGCCTCCATTCCCCCCCATCCCCTAGGTCTCCTCCTGCTCCTTGTGGAGGAGGAAGAGGATCCTCCACTACCCAGGGAGCATTAGGCCCGTCCGTTTTCCCCAGGACAGGCAGGGAACAGCACTGCCCGCCATCCTCTTCCTGGGATGGTCCTGTGCTCCTTAACCTTTCCACCTCCTCCTTGAGTCGGGCCACCAAGGAGATCAGGTCGTCGACCTGTTCACACCTCACACAAGCGAGGTCTCCGTTACCCTCGAGTGTCAGGGCCAGGCTTTGGCACTCCCTGCAGCCTGCCACCTGCACCTCCGCACGCTTCCGCGGCAGCTCCGTTTGGGTTGCCACGTCCTTTCTGGCACCCGCAAAGGACTTAGGGCCCCGCCGAGTGGAAACCATACCTGCCTGCCCGCCTACCCTGCTCGCCCTGCCTGCACGAACTGCTGCGCAAACTGCCACGCCCCTGGGGCTGTGCCCTCCCCCACCCCGGGACACACACAGTCACTGCTGACTCACACAGTCACTGCTGACTCCCCCTCTCCCCTCTGGCCAGGGACTAGTCCCTGTCCTCCCAGAGGCTCTTTATCACCCGGTCACAGGGGGTGATGCTACGCCCCCTCCTCTCCTGATTCGTTGCCGGGAACTTCTGGGTCCAGGTGGGTCTCGGGCTGCTGCTTGGGGGGGCCCTCTTTGTCATTGTTGGTTTGGTTTATTGGACAAGCTTTTTCAGCCAAGTAACATGTTTCTAAAACTGTATCATATGTATGGGCTGTGTGCACAAAACAAAATATTAACAAAGCATAAATAAGTGAAATTTGTTTATTATTGCATCATTTTATCTGTATAGTCTTGATTCAAAGCCTGACAAAGTCAAAGGAAAGAATCTAATCATCTTCAAGTAAATTTGGGAGAATGCTCATATGTAATTGCAGCAGGTTGCCTCTTGTCACCAACCATTAGGTATGAATCATGCCTGCTGTTAAACAGCAGACATCCAAGACTTGCATTCTATTATAATCCAATGGGAAAAAATTATTCCAAGTTTCTTCAAAGCAATAGAACTTCCTCGTACTGATTATTTTCCCACAGAAAATTTACCTAAATTTTTGCAATCTTACCTGAAGAAATGAATAACTCCATCTTAGAACACATAATTTTCAGAAATGCTAAAAAATATCATAATATAATAAATTCCTTACAAAGAATGCCTTTATCCATGTTTAATCTTGGTTACTGATATATCAGTGGAAGAATATTTTACCACATGCACATAAAGAATATTTCCCTTAGCTCTCAGTCGTTAAATCAGAATTGACTGGTCACTATCAGATAACATATTAGTTAATCTATATATGCAATTGGCAATTTCGAGTGACTGGATCAATTTGCCCAAACCAAAATGCCTTAGAAGAGCTGAATTTTCAGAATGGACATTCAGAATTTCCTCCAAACAGAACTTTTCAATGGTGTCTGAAGCTAAGCCCCCACTGTTGAAAGGTCGTGATAACTAATTATTAAAAATAACTGACTCTAAAACAATAGTATAACTTCTTAGAAGATATTTTAATATCTAGATTTAATTTAACCCTATAACTTTTTCAGATATATACTTACAAACATTTTCACATATACCTCCAACACTTGCACTCTTCTTATTGTACAACAAACTTCCCTCTTACAGCTCATTCTTTTCCAGATAATACTTAAGAAAACGTTATGCAGTACTTATTATGTTCCTTATCCTGGAAAAGGAAAAGAAGATACATGAAAAGGTACTGAATGGCTCAAAGTTGTTTATAATGAAATTCTTCTAGTGGTTCTAGTGCAAGCAATACATGATTAAAACTTTGATTAAGAAAGAATATTTCAATTAATCTGATCTTATACATGCTATGCAGTATCTGATCACTGGGGAGTAAAGCTCTTTTGATATTAGTTAAAGGTAAAATTTCAAAGCAGTGCAAAGATGTTTTACTCCTACTGATGTTGACAAGAGTTGCCTGACCAAAGTCACATACATCATGTTCAAAATTTGCCCCATTAATTAAGAAACTAGACTTCAGAAATACTACCTACTTAAGATATCCTGGAGTAAAAATGTTTCTATAGAGTCACTATACTGTGTGCAGTGTACTTGGCATCCAAGTTTTCCCCTTGACAGTTCTTGTAATTTCAGAGAAACTGATTGTCCTTAAAAGTACAAATGGGTCAATTCAGTGAAATACCTCAAAGGAATTAAGGTGTGTTCCTCTAAGAAAGTGACATGGCTGACAGCCCAGCTGAAGTGCCTCTATACCAATACACACAGCATGGGCAACAAACAGGAGGAGTGATGCTGCTAGAAAAATATGACCTGTTTGCCGTTACTGAAACTTGGTGGGATGAATCCCATGACTGGAGTGCAGCTATCAATGGCTACAGGCTATTGAAAAGGGACAGGCAACGAGGAGGGGCAGAGGTGTTGCCCTCTACATCAAGAAATTAATTAAGAGCTGTCTCTGATGAATGGCCATGAAAGCTGATGGGTAAGAATTAGAGACCAAGGCAACAAAGAGAACCTTGTGGTTGGTGTCTACTACAGGCCATCCAAACAAGGGGAGTCTATTGACAAAGCCTTCTTACTCCAGCTACCAGAGGCATCGTGCTCGCAGGGTCTTGTCCTGCTGGGGGACTTCAACTACCCCGACATCTGCTGGAAAAGTAACATGGCAAGCTGTAGGCAATCCAGGAGACTTCTGGAGCGCATTGAGGATAACTTCTTAAGCCAGGTAATAGACAGCCCTGCCAGAGGGGGTGTGATACTGGACTTGATGGTCACCAACACAAGTGAGCTAATCAGTGATGTCAAGATTGGAGGCAGCCTGGGCTGCAGTGATCATGCACTGGTGGAGTTCCCAGTCCTGAGGGATAAGGGTCAGGTGAAGAGTAAAGTCAGAACCTTGAATTTTAGGAAAGCAATCTTCCAGCTGTTCCAGGAATTAATTAATATGAGCCCCTGGAAAACTGCCCTCAGGGACAAGGGAGCAGAACAGACCTGACAGATATTTAAGGACGCTTTCCATAGAGTGCAAGACCTCTCGATCCCCTGGTGTCAGAAATCAGGCAAGGAAGGCAAGAGGCCAGCATGACTGAGTTGAGACCTGCTGGTCAAATTAAAGGGCAAGAAGGAAACGTTCAGGCAGTGGAAGCAGGGACAGATATCCTGTGAGGAGCATAGGGACGCTGCCTGGTTTTGTAGGGATGGGGTCAGGAAGGCCAAGGCATGGCTGGAGTTGAACTTGGCAAGGGATGAAAAGAAATAATAAGGGCTTCTACAGGTATTTCTGCCAGAAAAGGAAAGTCAAAGAAAGAGTACCCTCCCTGATGAGCAAGATTGGCAAACTGGTAACAAGGGACAAGGAAAAGGCTGAGGTAGTCAACAACTTTTTTCCTCAGTCTTCACTGGCAACGTCTCTTTCCACACCTCTTGAGTGAATGGAGCTCACTGCAGGGACTGGAGGAGCAAAGTCCCCCCACTGTAAGAGGAGATCAGGTTCGTGACCACATGAGGAACCTGGACATACATAAGTTTATGGGACCTGATGAGATGAATCCCAGAGTCTTGAGGGAACTGGCTGATGTAGTTGCCAAACCACTCTCCCTGATATTTGAGAAGTCATGGCAGTCAGGTGAAGTCCCCAATGACCGGAAAAAGGGAAACATTGCACCCATTTTTAAAAAGAGTAGAAAGGAGGGCCCTGGGAACTACCGACCTGTCAGCCTCACCTTTGTGCCTGGGAAGATCATGGAACAGACCCTCCTAGAAGCTATGCTAAGGCACATGGAGGACAGGAAGGCGATTTGAGACAGCCAGCATGACTTCACTAAGGGCAAGTCCTGCCTGACCAACCCAGTGGCCTTCTATGATAGAGTGACTACATCAGTGGACAAGGGAAGAGCTATGGATGTCATCTATTGGACTTCTGTAAGGTCTTTGGCAAGGTCCCTCAAAACATCTTTCTAAATTGAAGAGACATGGATTTGATAGATGGACTGTTCGGTGGATGAGGAATTAGTTGGATGGTCTCATCCAGAGGCTAGTGGTCAATGGCTCAATGTCCAAATGGAGATCGATGACAAGTGGGGTCCGTATTGGGACCAGTACTATTTAATATGTTCATCAATGACATAGTGGGATCGAGTGCACCCTTAGCAAATGAGTAGATGACACCAAGCTGAGTGGTAAGGTTGACACGCCTGAGGGATGGGATGCCATCCAGAGGGACCTGGACAAGCTTGAGAAGTGAGTCCATGGGAACTTCATGAGGTTCAACAAGGCCAAACACAAGGTCCTGCACCTGGGTCAGGGCAACCCCTGGTATCAATAGAGGCTGGGGGGTGAAGGGACTGAGAGCAGCCCTGCGCAGAAGGACTTGGGGTACTGGTGATGAAAACCTGGACATGAGACAGCAATGTGCTCTTGCAGCCCAGAAGGCTGTCTGTATCCTGGGCTGCAACAGAAGAAGCATGGCCAGCAGGTTGAGGGATGTGATTCTGCCTCTTTACTCTACTCTTGTGAGACCCCACTTGGAGTACTGTGTCCAGCTCTGGAGTCCTCAGTACAGGAAAGACATGGATATGTTGGAGTGAGTCCAGAGGAGAGTCACAAAAATGATCAGAGAGATGGAACATCTCTCCTATGAAGAAGGGCTGAGACAGTTGGCCTTGTTCAGCCTGGAGAAGAGAAGGCTCCGAGGGGACCTTATTGCAACCTTTCGGTACTTAAAGGGGGCTTATAAGAAACATGCGGACAAACTTTTTAGCAGGGTCTGTTGCGATAAGACAAAGGGTAATGGTTTTAAACTGAAAGAGGGTAGATTTAGACTAGATATAAGGAAGAAATTTTTTACAATGTGGTTGGTGAAACACTGGAACAGGTGGTCCAGAGAAGTGGTAGATGCCCCATCCCTGGAAACATTCAAGGTTAGATTGGACGGGGCTCTGAGCAACTTGATCTAGTTGACGACATCCCTGCTCGTTGCAGGGGGGTTGGACTAGATGACCTTTAAAGGTCCCTTCCAATCCAAACTATTCTATGATTCTGTGAAAAACACAGTATTTTAAACAAATATCATTAAACAGAAAAAAAAAATCCCTTTGAATGTATATTTTGGAAGTATGCACTCACAACACAATAAATTATGCATTCATTTTATCATCTGGGTGCCTACTTTAAACTAAATTTAATAGCAGAACATCACTTTAAAAGATAATTCCAGGGGGTGATGAGGGGGATAAGTTAAGGTTTCTGTTATATATAAACATACATTACCTTTTCACACCCAGAAGCTGTACTATTTCAGCTCTACAGGTACTGTTGGGTAACTTTTCTTAGTGTTGGTACACTTACACTGGTGCGTACACAGTGATGTAAATATGCTACTATCACTTTTTTCCTGTTTAAGTATTTTTCTATGGAAAAGAACTCCCCCTAAGAACACATAAGAGTTGCCCCCCTCCCCCCTCCACAAAAAGCAAGCAAGCAAATAAACAAATAACAAAACCATAAAAGCCATGTATTCCAAGCTAGGAGACCAATTCAGACGAATATGTCTGATGCATCCTTTAAGGCTATGTCATTGGCTTAAAGTTGCACAGAAAAAAAAGTAGTATCTTTTCTGGAAAGAGAAAGCATGTTTTCTGCTTTAATAAAGAGACACACAAAATGAGATTTCACATATGACCTCTAATCATCTCCCTGCTCAACCAGGAGCTCATTGTCTCTGTTTTGGACTGTTCCTTTCCAGCAGAAATTTGCTACACAGCCTGGCTATTAGCGGTGCACATGTGAGCCAGTGAGTGCCGATGAATCTGAGAGATTGAATCCTCATCTATTAGTTGCGTTAGCCACAATGTACATACAGATATTATATCAGTATAATTCCAGTCTTTTAGTTAGACCTACATATCTTAAAGTTTTGGCTGGATTTCGTGTGCGATGTACCCTTTGATAGTGATATATCTATGTATATTTGATCTTGTTCATATGATCTAGCAAAGTGAGAAGGAACTACCTCCACCTGGACTTCCAAACTCCTTTCATTATTTCTATGATCTAGAAAATAAATTCCTCTTCCATCAGTATTTCCTTTGGAATCGCAGTTACACAGTCACAGGACATTATAAATATGGTGAAACTGCAAAACTGCTTTCAGAACTGCCTTAACTTCTGGTTTTGTTACTTTTTCTAGATCACCATGTATGCACCAAAGGATGTTGTCTTTAATGGAATGGCTGTTCACTATAGCAAAGGTATTGTAAAACACAGGAATATTAAACCAAAATGTTACTTCTATACTTTTATTCCTGGGTTGCACCTTCTCTGGGAATAGCAGGCATAGATGCTCATCTCAAATACGATAAGAATTTCATTTTCCCAGGAAACCAGCCCAATCTTGTTTTCATAGGTTTTTTTTTTCTCCTTCTATAACCATGTAAAAAAAGAATTGTGTCTGCTGTTTCAGAAACTCCTGTTTCAGCTTTTTTATAAGTAGTCAAGACTTTCCACGATTCTTAAAGCCCATGTTTTTCCAGCAGTCTATGGTTTGTAATACAAATGTTTAGAGATTCTGATTATAGAAATAATTCTTTATAGTGTAAGAAAGGTAGGATTTAGAGAATAAGTAACATAGTCATTTCAGTAAGATTAAGAAATGAGACTTCTGGAGAGAAAACCACATAATATTATTACAATTTTTTTTTTTAAGATTTATATAGTAATGCTTATATCTCTTTGTAATTCTAACTTATTAATGTCAAGTGCCTAAGATGTAAAATTATATGAGAAGATAAAAAATACAAGAAAAAAAAGTGTTTTAAGATTCAAATTTGCTCTGGAAGGAAGTGGAATGGAAATTAAAGTTTGATTTATATTATTAAAAAACCTAAATTATATTGCATGCTACATGACGAAAATTAGAGAGTAGAAAATGAGAGAAATATAGAGAAAGAATGAAGAGAGAAGCACTGCAGATGTAAAAAGTTGATGTAAAAATGAATATAGACAGAAAAGGGTGGAAATTTTTGGGGAAATTTAGAAAAAAAAAAGCCAAAACATATGATAAAAATAAGGCAAAAGAAAGGCATGAGGAGCAGGTGGCTATTTTAACAGCTATGTCATCTCTTTTTTACATGACAAAATACCATTCTTATTTATTTTATTAACTGATATAGTCTTCATTGTTTTTCTAATCCTTTTAGCTTTTCAGTTTTTTTGGGGTGGGGTCTCATTCATTTGCTTTAAAATGAAGATTCTTTGGACATTATAAGACATAACTTTTATGTCTCATAGAGGCATAAAGAAAGTTATTCAGTCTTCTTCTCAAACTTAAAACTGCATTTTATCCTGTGTTTGGATAACAGTCGCTAATTTTGAACTCAATTTCGTTTAACATGGCACACACACAAAAAAAAATCAAAGTTTTAGTTTCCAGAATGACTTTTTTATTTTAGAATCCATCCATTTTTCTCCCTGAGTGACATTATACCAATGACACACTGTCTGCAAGTGAAGGAATGTGATAGCTTTGTCCTTCACATTTTTTGTTTTTACTACCTGTTTAGGTAATCACTACGGTCTGAATGCTATTGCTAATATCAATTAAATCAGGTCAAACGCATAACAGCAGGAAAAAGAGATCAGTCAGTTACCATATGAAAACCCAAGACGCTGGGGCACCTTATGGTATGTGCAAACAATTCACTATACAATTTCTGGAGAGAGGAAACTGGCATACTGTTGAATACTGTTTTCCTTTGGGTAAAATTTTAATTAAAAAAGCAGCATGGATACAGGTTTTAGATCTTCACTATTCAAATAGCAGAGATAGCTGTTTGAATTTTAAAATCTTATCAAGTATTTCATTAAAAAAGACTTCTGTTATCTCAGTCTTAAAACTGTTTATAGTATGATTGACCAGAATTTATGAGTCAAGTGAAACCTGAAGTACATCATAACAAAACTTAAGAAGGAATATTGAAAAGATGCAATGACTCCTCCTGGATCAAACTTTAAAAGCAAAAGCCTGTTTTCGTATCTGAGGGATGGGACAGGGTAGCTCCTTACACACATCTGCTGTAATTCACAGGGATCAAGGGTGTCCAGAGCCCTGCAATTTTTCTGCCACTCACCTAAGCGTGGCCAGACACATTTCTATCCCACTAAACAGACATGCAGCTGGATACTCCTATATCCATAGAGCTCTATCATACAATGGGAACAGAGAGGAAAGGTCACAGAGGGGCTTTGTATACGACCCTTAAGCTATTATTTCTACGTAAGAAATTCTGCATGCCCTTTTATTACACTTCTGCTCTGCATTCAGGGATGATCACATTTGTATTCATATAATACATTTGTGTAAACAGAGTTCCATCAAGAATTGCCATAGCCAAGGGTAAGTGTTAAAAAAAAGTATACATTTTCTGTAAAGATTATTTTTCCTTTCTCAGTTTAACATGGTTACTAGAGGTATATGAGCACTTAACTGACATCCTTTCAGTTTGTGAGGCACTATGCATTTGTGCAATGGGTAAAAGCTTCGTTAACTCTGATTTCTAGAGCCTGGAGTTATAGAAGTTAAAAGGATTTTTTTTCTTTTTTTTTCTTTCTTTTCAAACAAAGAATCAGTTTGTGCTTACCTTTGGATATATGAAGACATGACACCTACTTAAAAAACATAGAAATGTAAATACAAAACTGGAATAGTCTCAGCGGTAAAGGTTAAATATTTTAAAAAGTCAACACAACGGGAGCTAATACAAGGGAAAAGGAAAGAATTACCTTCCTAATTCTAAGAAACGATAAAAGCAAAACCAGAAATATCCATGAGGTATGTATAAAGAACAACATAACTTGAAAAAACTTACAACTCACTGTACTTCCCAAGTATTTTTTTTCCATGAATTACACTCTTAAGAAGGATTCTTTAGCTCTATTTTTGACATTTAAAAGTTAGACTTCTATTTCTGAACCAGTCGTGTATGCTACATTTGTAGTAGTCAAAGGCACAAACATGTGAGTAGGAAAGTTTTTTCAGTGTCTAAACCTATGTTTAAATTTCAGCTTCTGGGAACACCTCTGAGAATGTGCGCATGTTTGAGTTTGTGTCCCAGACATGTCCTGACTCCGTGTTAGAATTAGGTCTGATCATGCACTATTCCTCTTCCAGTTTCTTACTTTCCTATATTTCTATAGATACAAATGTCAAATGCATGAATTGGAAGGGAGCTATGGAAGGGACCAGGGCCCTCAACTGGACATTTAGCAGATCAAGATATCAAGTCACACATCCACATTATTGGCATCAGCTGCACATCACCCACGTGATCTAGATGTAGCTGATAATAGGCTTCTGGAGATACCAACCTCTCTCCATTGATTGTAAAGTCATAAAATCACAGAATAATTTAGGTTGGAAAAGACCTTGAAGATCATTGAGTCCAACCGTTAACCTAACACTGCCAAGTCCACCACTAAACCATGTCCCCAAGTACCATGTCTACATGTATTTTAAATAACTCCAGGGATGGTGATTCAACTACTTCTCTGGGCAGCCTGTTCCAATGTTTGGCAACCCTTTCAGTGAAAAAATTTTTCCTAATATCCAATCTAAACCTTGCCTGTCACTGCTTGAGACAATTTCCTCTTGTCCTATCACTTGGAATATTACTTGGGAAGAGAGACCAATACCTGCCTTGCTACAACCTCCTTTCAGGTAGTTGTGGAGTCTCCCCTGAGCCTCCTTTTCTGCAGGCTAAATAATCCCAGTTCCCTCAGCCACTCCTCGTAAGACTTGTTCTCTAGGCCCTTCACCATCTGTGAATCCATTCTGACTAGTTCAGACTCAGAGGTCTAGACAGAGTCATCAAATACCCTTTGAAATCCCCTAGGTATCTTTCCTGGCTGCCACGTGCTACTTGAGAAAGACACAAGTCTTTTATCACATCTGAAAGTCTCATACATCTGTTGCAAGTCATCTAGAAACAAAATAGATATCTGAGCTCCCATTATATTCAAAGGAGATTGGGGATCTAGAAATCTGTTGCCACATATAGATAACTAGTCTGGCTTGAGGTACTTGGCTCCCATTTCATACTTGTCATACCTTCTGCTGTGAAAGAACACGGTACAGATATAGGTTTCTGTGTGAAGAAATTATGTCAGATTATCTGCCAGGACAACAATGTATTTAAGTATATACATATATATATATGACCACCAATATTCACATAGATGTACATACAGTCAAAGAGTTTAGCTAAATGTAAGTTTTTCAAACTTTCATCTGTGTATTGATAGTAATGACAGAACTACAGTAATGATAATTGTTTCATTCTTATAATGAAATGATGTTATATATTTGATACCAGTAAGATTTGTTTTGGTTAATACTAGAAATAACCTTGTTAACATGGACTTGAGGTCTTCCTGGGACATACAGAAAAGAAAGTTCCACCAGTACCTGTGGCAGATGAGGTCTCATAGACAGTTATTCTGACATCTGTTGTATTTCCTTGTGCTTATAATTTATGGGAACAAGTTTGCAAAAAAACACAAAAATCAAAATTTGATTTTGTAGACAACAAGGCTGAATGTCCAGTTGAGGGTCTCTCATGTATGTGCTTTGCTGTGTTCCAGATCCATCAATTCCTATTCTGAAGAGAACTGGAGATAAAGAAATCTTTCTTTTTTTTAAATGCCATTCAAAGTAAAGGAAAACCATCCCTCCATAATTCTCACAATTTTCTTGGACTGTTTCCCACTCTAATTTTTCCTGGTACCATTCAGCCTGCAGTTTTATTTTCTAAAGTTCTGCTCAGCATCTATTTCTAAACCTTCTCCATAACAGCCCATAGTTCCTTGCCTTCTGCAACTATTGTCCTAAATTAAAAACTCTCTATACAACTGTTTGCTTTCTTAAAAATAGTGGAAGTGACTAAGCCCGCCACAAACCTTTCTGTATGACTATCTTGTGGGTCACATATCCTGTTCACAATATATTTTAGTAAAAAGAATTATTTGTTCTATGAGAATATTTTATATTTCACATCTAAAAAATCCAAAATGGGGAAAAGATAGAAAGTGTCGATTTAAAGAAACCGTTTGACTAATGTAAGTAAAGTCAACACCTACACCCAGAATATGAGTGTGTTGGTTTTCAGAGGTGATATAAACCTTATTTGCATCTATTGGGTGGCTATCACAATAGAAAAATAGACTTTTTACTGGTAAACCACCTATATAGTCTTATATAAAACTTTCTGTATTTAAAAGTTTGTATTGTGAAGTTTCTCTTTTCTTAAATATTTAGCAGTTTCCAAGTGAAAGCCTGATAATAATTTTCCTTGGAGAAATTGTTCTATTTTAAAGAATGGCTTTAATAGCATTATTTCTAACATATAGCAATGCACACAATCTTCTCATATCACATGCCTCCACCAACTGATAGACATAAGTACCTTGCAAGGCTGTATGTAAACTACTTATCTGCTAATAATAGTGAAAGGTGCTTTCATGGGCTTATAAGATGTTTAGTATGAGAAGATACAGATATCAAATACAAGTAGATTTTAATTGTGTTTTAGGAATAGCATAGGTATGCTTTCTGATTAAATTTTCTTACCATTATGTAAAAATAGTTTTCCAGTTAAGTAATGAATGTATATGGAATACTCTACAGATATCCCTTGTTATTCGTTTGGATAGTGCTATTAACAAAAGCTTTTTCCACAATGGAAAGTGTACCTAGTCAGAACTTTGTGTGTTTATATAAATTATACACACACATAAACTAAGCATACAGATTTATGTTTTGTGTGACCCTTTTAACTCTCTGTACTTTCTGTTAAGTTGTATATTTTTCCATAGGAGCGCTGTAACATATAAGAAAATGACTAACGCTGAAAACTCAGTTAAGTCTCAAGAATAGGCATTAGTTCTGAGGCCTGGCACTCCTTTTGGGAAATCAAAGTTTTTATTGTCAGATAAATTAGTGTTTCAAAAGTACGAATACAGAAGCTGTTTGCAAATTTGTCACCATCTGTCTTCCAGCAGAAAGAATTTATACTGTACATAGTAAAGAAAAACAGAAAACTGCATATTTCACTAAATTGCAGTTGTGTATAGAAGATTTATATGGTTGTTTTGTGTCAGTGAAACATGTAGGTCTTACAGTATTTCAGTTCAGTATTTCACACAGAACTTTGGTATTCTTATTTTAAAGTTATTTTATACTTTTTAATAGAATAAATAAAATATAGTATTTGTTGTAAAGAAAGCCATACATAATAACTATGTTTATCAATGTTTTACTGTAGAGGATGTCTGCGGTAAAAATCTTGTTATTCTCACTACAGGCTAGACAGATCATATCTGGGAATTTCCAGTCTGCAAGCCATTGTCATAATTCCTAAGTGTCCACTCAGTGCAGTATTAAATGTTTTAGAGGACTTGTATATCATGCTAGGTGGGCAATTCTAAAAGAAATGCCCAACTAAGTCACAAAATCACAGTTCTATTTTTATTATCATCAAGTTCATTTAGAGATTGAATATTCTCAAATAATAGAAAGCTGCGCCTAGATGGCAAGTTTCTTTTTCCTTACATGCCTTCACATAATAGAGTCCTACTTTTTCCTTTTTCTTTTTTTTTCTTTTTTCTTTTTTTTTTTTCCCCCTGCTGTCAATTCCCTTACAGCAAATAGCCTTCAAAACAGGAGCTAACATTTTTTGCAGTTGTGAAGTACTGGATCCAATTACTCTCAGCAACTAAAACCAGAGTTTATTTTAATAGGATTTGCAGTAAAACAAGGCATATAAAAATCAGACGCATAGGCAAAGAATTTTTCATCTTTAATCATTAAGCTACCAGTACAAATTGAGCCCTGCAGTTATTTCATTCCCAAAGGAGACCAGAGATTTAAAGAATTCAGAGGATTAAATATTTGTGTTTGAGTGAACATGCTAAGTGTTTTTGTGGTTGCTATCATTAAAACTGTATTTCAATACTTTATTTTAAATGCATACAATGCGCATTCTCTCTAAATGATAGCTTGTAACTCTTCCTAGATACAGGGCATTAAAGGCATCTCTGTTATATTACCATCCTTCCCATAAATGCCCACAGTTTGTCTGTTTTCTAATGTGTTGTTACTCTCTGTCAATATGGGCAATATAAACTTAGCATTTTTTCTTCAGTAGCAAAGAGCTACATACTACAACCTGTTATTTCTATGAAGAAAAGATATATTGCTGGAGAAAAGTGTGTTCTTCCTCTGGAATACATATACCCTAAAAAACCAAAATATGTTCTATCCAAATTATTTACAGTATTTGCCAAATGCCGATGACTTGTTTTCCCATGGGAATGTAAACATGGAACAGGTGAAGTTTTTATTACACTGCTATTGAAAAAGACTAAGAAATTAACAAGATAACAAAATAACCATTGTGACAGAAATGGGAGAGAAATTATCTCAAATACAAGTAACACACATGCAATGGGCCAAATGAAAGTCCTGTACATGGGGTTTAACATTTCTTCCAGAATAAATACTTATTGATGATGCATGCACAATAATATTTTTTAATTCCTGCATAACTGCTATATTTCTGCATGCTACAAAGATGTGCCAGGGTCTAAAATATGTCGCTGGCTCCCCAGATAGCTATAGCACCTAGTGGTCTGCTAATCTAATGTTTTAATTTATCAGAGAATCATAGATTCATAGAATGGTTTGGATTGGAAGCAACGTTAAAGATCATCTAGTTCCAACACCCCTGCCATGGGCAGGGACACCTTTCCACCAGATCAGGTTGCTCAAAGCCCCATCCAATCTGGCCTTAAACACTGCCAGGGAGGGGGCATCCACAGCTTCTCTGGGAAACCTGTGCCAGTGTCTCACCACCCTCACAGTAAGAATTTCTTCCTAAGATCTAATCTAAATGTACCCTCTTTCAGTTTAAAACCGTTCCCCCTCATCCTATCACTACATGCGCTTGTAAAAAGTCCCTCTCCAGCTTTCCCGTAGGCTCCCTTCAGGTACTGGAAGGCTGCTAGAAGGTCTCCCTGGAGCCTTCTCTTCTCCAGGCAGAACAACCCCAACTCTCTCAGCCTGTCTTCATAGGAGAGGTGCTCCAGGCCTCTGAGCATCTTCGTGACCTTCGTCTGTACTCACTCCAACAGCTCCACATCCCTCTTACGCTGGAGGCCCCAGAGCTGAACGCAATACTCCAGGTGGGGTCTCACGAGAGCAGAGTGGAGGGACAGAATCACCTCCCTCGACCTGCTGGCCACGCTGCTTTTGATGCAGCCCAGGTTACTGCTGGCCTTCTGAGCTGCAAGTGCACATTGCCGGCTCATGTTGAGCTTCTCATCAACCATCACTCCCAAGTCCTTCTCCTCACGTCTGCTCTCAACCCATTTTCCAACCAGCCTCTATTTGTGCTTGGGATTGCCCTGACCCAAGTGCAGGACCTTGCATTTGGCTTTGTTGAACTTCACATGGTTTGCATGTGGTCCAGTTCTCAAGCCTGTCCAGGTCCCTCTGGATGGCATTCCTTCCCTCCAACGTGTCGACTGCATCACACAGCTTGGTGTCATCAGCAAACTTGCTGAGGGCACACTCGATCCCACTGTCCATGTTGCAGACAAAGATGTTAAACAGTTCCTGTCCTAATACTGGCCCCTGAGGAACGCCACTCGTCACTGGTGTCCACTTGGACATCGAGCCATTGACTGTAACTCTTTGAGTGTGACCATTCATCCAATTCCTTTTCCACCAAGTGTTCCATCCATCAAGTCCTTTTCTCTCCAATTTAGAGACAAGGGTGGCATGCGGGACAGTGTCAAATGCTTTGCACAAGTCCAGGTAGATGACATCAGTTGCTCTTCCCCTATCCACCAGTGCTGTAACCTCGTCGTACAAGGCCACCAAATTTGTCAGGCATGATTTGCCCTTAGTGAAGCCGTGTTGGCTGTCACCAACTACCTCCTTATTTTCCATGTACCTTAGTATAGTTTCCAGGTGGATCTGCTCCATGATCTTGCAAGGCACAGAGGTGAGACTCACTGGCCTGTAGTTCCCCGGGTCTTCCCTTTTTTCCCTTTTTAAAAATGGGGGTTATGTTTGGCCTTTTCCAGCCAGTGGGAACTTCACCGGACTGCCACGACTTCTCAAAAATGATGGATAGTGGCATAGCAACTTCATCCATCATTTCCCTCAGGACCCATGGGTGCACTTCATCCAGTCCCATGGACTTGTGCACCTTCAGGTTCCTTAGATGGTCTCGAACCTGATCTTCTCCTACAGTGGGTGGTTCTTCATTCTCCCAGTCCCTGCCTCTGCCTTCTGCGACTTGGGTGGTGAGGCTAGAGCACTTGTCGGTGAAGACTGAGGCAAAAAAGTTGTTGAGTACCTCAGCCTTCTCCATATCTTGGGTAACCAGGTCTCCCATTTCCTTCCAGAGAGGACCCACATTTGCCCTCGTCTTGCTTTTATCACCTACATAGCTCTAGAAGCTTTTCTTGTTGCCCTTGACGTCCCTGGTCAGATTTAATTCTATCAGGGCTTTAGCTTTCCTAACCTGATCCTTGGCTGCTCGGACATTTTCTCTGTATTCCTCCCAGGCTACCTGCCCTTGCTTCCACCCTCTGTAGGCTTCCTTTTTGTGTTTGACTTTATCCAGGATCTCCTTGTTCATCCATGCAGGCCTCCTGACATTTTTGCTTGACTTTCTATTTGTTGGGAGGCATCGATCCTCAGCCTGGAGGACGTGGTCCTTGAATGTTAACCAGCTTTCTTTGGCCCCTCTTCCCTCCAGTGCTTTATCCCATGGTACTCTACCAAGCAGGTCCCTGAAGAGGCCAAAGTCTGCTCTCCTGAATTCCAGGGTAGTGAGCTTGCTGTATGCCCTCCTTGCTGCCCTAAGGATCTTGAACTCCACCATTTCATGGTTACTGCAGCCAAGGCTGCCCTTGAGCTTTACATCCCCCACCAGCCCCTTCTTGTTGGTGAGAACAAGGTCCAGCATAGCACCTTTCCTCTTTGACTCCTCTATCACTTGGAGAAGAAAGTTATTATCAACACATTCCAGGAACCTCCTGGATTGCTTATGCCCTGCTGTGTTGTCCCTCCAACAGATATTGGGGTGGTTGAATTTATGTTAAAGCCCATTTTTTACTTTCAAAATCTTTTTCCTCATGAATGTTTCATCTACTCCTGTGATCTACATTACACCTCTTGTTACTTATAAAGTGTGACAGAGTTACAGTTTTCATGGTCTTGCTGGATCCTCCCTTTTATTTCCTTTTATTAAGATTATCAAGTCAGAGAAGGAAGTTAGGAAATGTTTCCCAGTGAGAAGCTACACATTTCAGTAGATTACTGAGTCTGGCTTTTTAAGAATGAAGATGAAGGATGTGAACTTACTTGAATCTTCTGAGTTTCAGCATTTGGACTTTATTCAGAAGCCTTCTAGGATGCATTCATGACTCAGGCTATTGGGTTGTCACCTAGAAAACAACATGTGTTATTTACCTTAACTATGCTAAGTAAACTAAAGAAGATGTCAGGTGGACATTATATAGATAACATTTCCTAAGTTTATATTTTATTCAATCTATACTCCTCTTTTGTTGTAATGAATTTAAAATTGAGACAAATAACTTACTCCATATTTAAATTATTTCTGCCTTTTTATTCTTTATTTCTTATGCTACATAATTTTTATCTTGTTAGTAACATGGAGTAATTATAATTCTCTTATATGCAACATTTTTATATGGCCTTCTCAAAAGCCTGACATGTAGACTGGACTATATGTAATGTCTGTATCTGAATAAGTGACTGTAGCCATTTTCAAGAGCAATTCATCCCATTTTAAAATAGCCATTTAGAACAAGAGAACTGAATAACACCCTAACATTGTCAGTTCTGTCCAATGATTATAAAGGCAGCCTGGATGTGCCAGAAATTGTATCCCAATGATATTACTAAACTGAATGCTGTTTATAGGCTCTATATTCAGAACCGCCTCGCCCTGACCTGCAAGGTTGGCTATTCAGGATTCCATGTGCAATTCAGTTGTTCAGTATTCCCCGTATCCACAGTAAGGGGGCCCCAATAATATTTGGTGGTTTGGGCATAAGAACCCAAGACATGACTGACCAAAATCTGGGTGCTTTAAATTCCAATTCCTATATTGGAAGTTTAAAGGCTGGTTTGGAAAATATTCCCCTAAATGTTCACACACTGCCATCTCAGTTGTTGTCTAGGTACTATAGACAAGAATGTCTAATTAGCAGATCTCTTGAAAAGCTTTAATAATGCACACCTGCAATGGTATCATCCTTGCATGAAAGGAATGGAACTGTTAGGGTTACACCAATTCGTGAATATGAGTTTTGTATAAAGAAATCCTAATGGACTGGAATACGTACATGTGTAGGAGGGTAAATGCAGGGTGTGCCTGAGAGAGAGACAGAGACTGCAGATGGTGTTTGACTGTTGAACTGAGAATATGTATCTGCAATTTATCTGGAAGATGAGGTAAACAGCACATTAATTAAATTTGCAGATGATACCAAATTGGAATGTGTTGCAAACACCATAGAGAAAAGATATAAAACAAAGTGACCTAGAAAAGGTTAGAAACATAAGCAAGACTTTTAAAAGTGATATATAGTCTTGAGAATGAAAGTTAATAGATTGAAAATATTAAACAAATATATTTATACATATTTATACAATTTAAAATTTATAAAAATATTAAGCAAATATAACTGCAAAGCAAGAATATTAAGACTATTTAAAGCATGATAATGATTGTGGCATGACCAATTTTGAATTTTCCTCTCCTCTCCTCTCCTCTCCTCTCCTCTCCTCTCCTCTTCTCTCCTCTTCTCTCCATTCTTTTTTGTATTAGTTTTTGTACAGTACCTGCTATATTTTGGTTGATTGTATTAAAAGTGCAGTTTACTTCAAGTGCAGAAGATTCACATCTACTGCTGTTGACAATCAGAGTGACATTGGATGAAAACTGTCATTGTCTTAAAGACTATAAAAAAATCTAAGGTCTTTATAGTCTAAAAGCAAGATTGGGTTGTTCCAGTTGACTAATAAGGATAAAAGGACTATCAGAGCAGTACACCACAAGACGTTCATTCTAACATGCGGACAATGTCATCCAGGAATTTAGAATGGATCCTGAATCTGGTTTATAAACACAGCTTTAGGTAGCTCATTCTGAGGAAAAAAAAAACATTTAAGAACCTCATCTTGTTATTGGCTCACTCCCTGCTAACACCACCTCTGTTGCACAGGACAGGGATACCTTTCCTTCCATTTGGTCTAGCCAATATAATATAATCGAACTCAGAGGAGTTGTTCTCAGTTTGTATTTAGCTTTGAAGTTTGCTGTTTCTGTTAAAAGAATACAGAAGGGTTGTAAAGCTTGTCTTATTTTTTCCACTTGTGCTACTTAAGTAAAACATATCAACTCCCTCTAAAAACACCATACTAACTTTTGTCATTGTGATTACAATAACACTGTGACTGACAGTGAGTTAATTTGTCACAGTAATTTAATTCCAAAACATCCAAAATATGAAGAAATATACATCATTGCATGTAATAGTTGCAGCCCTCATCCGGGAACTGAGAATTCAATTTTACCTCTGACAAAGAGAATTTGAGCCTATGGTTTATATTTTATGGTCAAGTATGCAAATCAGTTTTGTAGGAGGGACTTAAAAACAGGAGTTAAATTAGGATATGGACATGCAGTGGGAGTGAAGGAGGAGATGACTTTATCATTTACAGGTAATGACCCTTTTCTTTTTCTTTTTCCAAATGCTTACCCAGAATACCTTTTTCCACTCCAAGGATTGCTTTCATCTCTTGTCCTTTCTTCTCCCTGAAAATAAATAAATAAATACTCCTGGAAAGTAAGATCAACTGCCCTAGGTACCTTGATTGCCAGGACACCCTTAAGAGTTATAAATGTATGGCTACATGGTACATGCAGCTATATGGCAATATTTGATGTACATTATGCTTATGTTCCTGGCTGACTAGTAACTTCAGCTTAATAGGTGGTTTACAAAGTACTCCAAATTAATTCAGTCTGTTGCTCACAATTTTCAAAGGATACAGCAGGCTTGTTTTTTTCAGGCTTAGAAATAATCAGAGTCCAGGAATCTTACGAGCAAACAGGTAAGTTATTGTGCAAGAGGATCTATAGTATCAAGTTATATGCAGAAACTGTATGTGGTGATCAAATAATAAATTGCCATGTCTAACTGCAGACAGAAACATGGGTTTATTAATCCAGTTTCTCAGAAGCACCTTCCTTAAGGCTTCCTAATCAAAGACATACCTTTTTTCTCGGTTTTCTTCTAGCTGATTTGTATATCCTTCCAGTCTGTAGACTGGCTGCTGGGTATCCTGTTGTCATATTCCTATTACAATCTTTAGGTAATCAACAGCTTCCCTTAACACTGAGAAGGCACTTGCCTCTTTTCTTCTTCTTCAAGGGAATATATTAACTTTTATTTTGTCTGGTAAACCTGACTGGTTAAACTCTTAAACTGAGCATGATGCATAGGCACAGAAGTCTGTAATGCCTCTAAGGTCCCTTTCTATATCTGGCTACAAAAAGAACACTCTTAAAATCCCAACCAAATGCCTGTACAAATGACAGCTTTATTGAAACTAATATAACAAAACCTCAGTAACAAATCCCAAGATTTTTTAAAGAGATGATTGGCAAATACTTAAAAGAAAAAAATCCCTGAATTATTGGCAAATTTTAAGACCAATATGCTTGGGAAACATTTCTGAAGTGCATTGACTGTAACCTCTTGAGTAAGTAGTGGAAATGCATGTATCCATAGTTCAAAATATTTGGATTGCTTCCCAGCAGGAAGAAAGACAAAGATTTAGAATCTATTTTTATTGATTCTTTTGCAGAACACATATTGAGTTTTTCCTGTCACACACGCAGAGCAACTCCACTTGCAAGAATAAGCAAGTGAACAGTCACATCAGGAGACCGTACTTTCATGTTCCTTTTAAGGAGACTAAGATCGAAGGTTCTGGTTATGACTTTGTAGCCATTTTTTCTCCTTTACACGACTTTGGTGGATCCTTGTATCATGGAGAGGGAATCTGGCCCCTGTAGCCATAACAGAACCCTATGACACCTATAAACTAAAAGTGTATTTATCAGGATATAATTAATATTATTTTGCCTTGAATCCAAATAAAAGCATACTAAAATAGTGCAATTAACAATAGTACATAAGTATATAATATTGTAAAACTGTTATAGCATGTTCAGCTACAATGTATAAGCATTTTACAGAAGTATATGATCAATGTGATCTTGATGTAGCAAGCACCTAAGTAAAAAAATCCTGTCAGACAAAGGGCAAGATAAGCCCAAAGGACACCAAATAGGCAGAATATTCTGCCAAACAAACCAAAACTAACATAAGCAGCAACAGGAGGAGAGCAGACACCTCCTTTTTGAGGGGAGCAGGGGCAATTGCATACAAACATTGTGCATCAGTGAAGAAAACTGGAGAAGAAAGAAAGTAAGACAACTTCAGCTGCAACTTGCCTTAAAGAGCTCTGAAGCCCGATCATCATCAACCCAGTGAATCACCGAGGACCACAGCTATCAGTGCTAAATAAATGTAAATAAGATCAGCTCCACAGTACTGTATATTTGGATCTAATTTAAGAAGTAAGTCTTAAAGACTAAAGGTTATGTGTTCATAATGGTGATGATTAATAGCGTATGAGAAGTAACCATTAATAATAAGAGCATTGTTAATGAATGAATTTCGTAAAGTTTGAAGTTTCAAACTGTCCTGATTTATCAATCTTATGACATCATTATCAATTTCTAATTTTCGTATACATATATATGTATACATTTATTTAGTAACAAAAATTCTCACCCAAATAACAAACTCAACAAGGTTGTAAAGACTGACCAATTTTATTTGAGAGACTGGGATTCTTTACTTTGTAGCCTTATACTGTTACTGTGTTCTCTTCCCTTTCCTCTCATCACATTTTCCCCCCAAATTAATTTACCATTAAGCCATCAAGTTTTGGTTAGGGTATTCTCAGTATACCTCTGGTGAAAATTAAGCCTTGAGCTTTCTCTTGCCATGTAGTATGCCCTTTCATTTTTGTGTGCATATGAAAGTTGGTTTTGAACAGAGATAAAGTCTAGAAAAAGAAAGCCAAGATAATGTTGCAGAGATATATGACTAAACTGAAATCTTTTCTAAATGAATATCTGGTTTAAAGTAACTATGAGATAAGTGCTGAAAACCTAATCATTATCAGTAATTTATAATCACAATCATAGCTTCTCTATCAGTCTTCAGAGTGAGATGATTTAAAATTATTTTCTGTTGAGCAGTTAATGTCTCATGAGTTTTCCACCATGTCTGATGGCAACAGTTTGCAAGAGAAATATTTTTTCTTGTAATAGACAAATAGACAATAGATTTTTATCAGATGACAGCTTACACAGTGATGAAAATAATAATAATAAAAAGATTCTATAAATCAGATAGATCTCAAACTTCTTTTTTCTTTTTTCTTTCAGCATTATTGACTATAATGGAGTGATCTGGTTTTAAAGACCTTTAAGCTTATGGATGACACAAAATGTTCCTAGATTTTCATTTTGGTTTGGCTTTTTGGCTTTTGTTTTTGTTTTTGTATTTTCTATTTAATTACATCTGGTCTGCTGGTGACCTGAATGGAGTTATGCCAATTTGCATTAACAGTGTTGACACATATTTGGCCATGGATTAAACTAAAGCATTTTTCATCTCATATACCTGCTCCAGCATGTTGACGGACAGTGCTGTCCCTATGGCAAGGGCAGATGAATGAAAACCTATTTTTTAATCAAGGGTAATACATCCCTATAGACCCCCCAAGTTACCCGACCCTTCTTCCAGAGCAAATAGGCTCTCTTTTTTTCCTTAAGTTCTAGCCCAAGTTCTCTGTTTAACCAGGCCAGTCTTTTTACCCGACGGCTTGCCTTCCTACACACCGGGACAGCATGCTCCTGAATATTTAGCAATTCCCTTTTGAAGCATGTCCAGCCTTCCTGGACTCCTTTGCCCTTCAGGACCAACTCCCAAGGGACTCGGTCCACCAGCCTCTTAAACAGGCTAAAGTCAGCCCACCGGAAATCTAAGGCAGAAGTTCTGCTCTTGCCCCTCCTTACTTCCCCCACTATCAAAAACTCTAACATATCGTGGTCGCTGTTCCCAAGACGGCCACCGGCCCTCACATCTCCCACTAGTCCTTCTCTGTTCACAAACAACAGGTCAAGCAGCGCCCCTCCTCTAGTGGGCTCATTTACCACTTGCATGAGGAAGTTGTCCTCCACTCATTCAAGGAATCTCCTAGATTGCTTCCTCTCTGCCATGCTGTATTTCCAGCAGACATCCAGCAAGTTGAAGTCACCCACGAGTACAAGGGCCAGCGACCGGGCGGCTTCTGACAGCCGCTTGTAAAATGCCTCGTCCGCCTGCTCATCCTGGTTGGGTGGTCTATAACAGACTCCCACCGTAATGTCCACCTTGCCGACTTTCCCCCTGATCTTTACCCACAGACATTCAACCTTGTCATCCTCACCATCTTCCTCAATTTCAACACAGTCCAAGCACTCCCTAACATATAGCGCTACCCCACCGCCTCTCCTGCTTTGCCTGTCCCTCTTAAAGAACTTATAGCCATCCATAGCCGCACTCCAGTCATGAGAGTCATCCCACCACGTTTCTGTGATGGCAACCACATCATAACCTTCCTGCTGTACAGTGGCTTCTAGCTCTTCCTGTTTGTTGCCCATACTGTGTGCATTGGTGTAAACACACTTCAGCTGGGTTAGAGGCCTTGCCCCCGACACAGGCCTGTTGCACCTAGGTTCATTTGCAGTTGCCGTGGTCTTATCCCCCTCCCCCATCGAACCTAGTTTAAAGACCTCTTAACCAGCCCTGCCAACTTGTGGGCCATAACCCTTTTCCCCTTCTGATTCAGCTGTTCCCCATCCAGCATAAGAAGGCCCGGTGCCATGAAAGCCACCCCGTGGTCAACGAACCCAAAATCCCACCTACGGCACCAGTCTCTTAGCCACGTATTAATCTGTTGTACTTTCATAGTCTTTTCCCTATTTTCACCAAACACCGAAGGAATTGAAGAGAATATAACCTGTTCACCTACCCCTTTCACCAAACGCCCCAGGGCCCTGAAGTCCCTTTTGATTGCCCTGGGACTTCTCTCTTCAATCTCATCCCTACCCACCTGGAATACTAATAGTGGGTAGTAGTCAGAGGGCCTCACCAGTTCGGGAATCCTCCTGGCAACATCCCTTACCCGAGCCCCAGGGAGGCAGCAGACTTCCCTGTGAGTCGGGTCTGGCCTGCATATGGGGCCCTCCGTTCCCCTTAGCAGGGAGTCGCCTATAACAATTACTTTTCTTTTCTCCTTTTTGGAGCTGGTTGCAACCCTCTTACTTGGTTGCTTCTGTTTACATAGCCCCATAGAAGGTCTTTCACCTAGATTTGTGTCTTCCTGACGCTCAGGAAGACGCTCAGGCTCCAGCACCTCATACCTATTTTTCAGGGGGACGCGGGGAGGGGAGGAAGGTCGGGATGGGATTCGCCTGCCACCCCGAGCAGGGACCTGCCTCCATTCCCCCCCATCCCCTAGGTCTCCTCCTGCTTCTTGTGGAGGAGGAAGAGGATCCTCCACTACCCAGGGAGCATTAGGCCCGTCCGTTTTCCCCAGGACAGGCAGGGAACAGCACTGCCCGCCATCCTCTTCCTGGGATGGTCCTGTGCTCCTTAACCTTTCCACCTCCTCCTTGAGTCGGGCCACCAAGGAGATCAGGTCGTCGACCTGTTCACACCTCACACAAGCGAGGTCTCCGTTACCCTCGAGTGTCAGGGCCAGGCTTTGGCACTCCCTGCAGCCTGCCACCTGCACCTCCGCACGCTTCCGCGGCAGCTCCGTTTGGGTTGCCATGTCCTTTCTGGCACCCGCAAAGGACTTAGGGCCCTGCCGAGTGGAAACCATACCTGCCTGCCTGCCTACCCTGCTCGCCCTGCCTGCACGAACTGCTGCGCAAACTGCCACGCCCCTGTTTGCGCGCTCCTGTTCGCCACGCTCCGGGTCGCTCGCGCTCCCCGGGGACCCTTCAAATCTCCCACGGTGCCGCGAACCCTTCTGCGGCTCTTGTCTCATAATCAGTGAGGAATTTAGCAGTGACCTTGGTTTCTCTAAGAGTAAGTAAGTACAACAAGAGCCTTTCTGCATAACATCCCTATCGGTGCCTCAGTGATAACTATAAACTTCAAGCATTATCAGTCCTAGAAGCAGACACTGTCTGCAAAACATGCAGTTAGTTTCAGAAAGTGCAGTTACTTAGAAGAGACTTAGCTGAAAGTAAAAATCACTGAAAGGAAAATTGATTTGTTTTAGTCCAAACCAGAACATTCCACCCCTTATTCCATACCATTTATGTCATACTCACACCACTACCTTTTCAGTTTCAAATAAATACAGATATCAGTAGTTTATGATTCATCTCTGTAGAAAAAGTTCATTAAGTTAGGAAAAGAAAGGCCATATGCAGTAGCTGTGTTTTAGTGAATGAAGGGGATATGCTTTGTGAAGACCTCAGAGACATCTCATCGATTGTTCTATATTTTTGTATATGTCTAATGCTCATTATGATGTGGTTGTGTATTATCTAAGGACAGTGAAGAAAAAAAAAAGAGAAAAAGAAAGAAAAATAGAAAGCATCAAAATTATTTTCATACAAATCAAATGATAAGACTAATGAAACTAGTGGTTTCCTCCAGCTTTGATCATCAGTAAGGTAGATAATTAGCATAACAGTCATGTAAGATTCCTCTATGCTCCAAAGCTTTATTAATTCCATCCTAAAATAAGCACTTAGCTATGTGAGATGAGTTGTCCCTCAGGAGGGGCACTTTTTCCTCCACAGAGAGAAATCTAGGAGTTGAATTTGGTTGCTCAGTTAGGTACCTAGTGCCCTAAGGAAGTAAGACTTCTATGTAAGAAGAGTAGAGATGAAAAAGGACCTATGGGAGATACCTGTTCCTCTGAAGCAGGAGCTGGATGCCAGACAGGATAGTGTGAATCTCAGATATTACTAGACACTATGTTTAGTCAACTGTCACTCACCTTGATTTTTTTTTTTTCAGAGTAGTTAGTGGTGCTTCATTCAGCTACACACTCTCCAGAGGTGTCTCATGCCTTTTACAACCCATGGAGTTGTCAAAGGCATATTCACAAGGCTGACAGGGCAAGCATACAGTATCATCTGAAATACCCTATGTTAGGTCACCCGGCCTGAGGCTGCTTGTTCGAACAGAGTGGATTTCTTTTTTTTTTGTCTTCCCTTTTCTAATACAGATATTTCTGACATCTTAAAAAGTTTCAAATAGCACTAGACAACAATATTCAGATGACTATATGGAGCCCTTGAATCTTTTTGCCTTACAGTGGTCACCAGATTACACTGGACATATTAATAAACTCTTCATTAACTCTAATGAGAGCTTAAAAGCTTGGCTTATAGGTGAACACCTACATTGAAACACCTACATTTCTGGATCAACAGTCTGAAGCTGGATTTCATCCTTACAGCTCAATTTGGTCACCTAAATATAGACATATTATTTGAAGTGCCATAGGTTATTGAAGACATCCGTATGTAATGGCCTTTCCATTTACAGGTCAGACAGGATCCCCTAGAATGTCTCAAACAACAAAAAGTAATCTGTGTTCCAGCAATTAAATTCAGATCTGAATGCTGAGTAATATAAACCTTTTGACTGCTTTGTGGCTAGGATTTTACATTAGTTTGTGAGAAGTTCTTGGTAAATATTACTAATATATAAAAGAATTTTAGAAACATATATGTAATAAGACTCCTTGTAATTACCTTTTCAATATTGGCCATTGTTACATTAATTCGCCCTTTACAAACGTGTCTAAATAGACACTCAAAACTTTATTAACATTCCATGCATTTCAACAGCTGAATTTGTTTTCTGTGTTGTATTTGTATTATTAATAATTTAGAAGACCATTATTTTGTTTACCTTTGTTGTTGTTGTCACTACAGTCTTTGTTGTGGATAAATGTTTTGGGGTAATTCTGTCTTTTGAGCATCATAAACAGTAACAAATGCTTTTTGACTCACTTACAAATTATAAGAGAAGAGCCATGAAATTTTCCTAACCTTTTCTGCAGCTCAATAAATCACAAACAGACAAGAAAGTTAAGCACTGCTTCAGTGGAAAATCAGCAGACAGATGTAACACACATTCCCCTCAAAATAATTCAGAACCTGTTCCAATTTATCAAAAGCCTACTTTATCTGTCAAAACAATGTCCTTTCTCAAACAAAGGGCATTGTTTCTGCAGCAAGAAAAAGGTTCTGATGTATTGTTATCTGCAAATGGATGGTGGAATAATGGAACAACATGCAGCGTTTCAAGCTAAGAGATCAAAGGGCAGAATACATTACAATTCTTGTTAAAATAAATTAGGCTGAAATTGCAATTTTAATAAAGATATTTATAACTTTAAACAATTTTTGGAGTTTACAGATCAACAGAAACAATAAGAAAATCCCTTTCAGTATATAAGTTGATGCATTTCTTTCCATCATGAGATTGTCACATTTCAGAGAAACCAAGATTTACAGAGCTGTAATGTACATTAGCCAGTGTCTTGTGCTGACCTTATACTGTCTTACATTTGCAGAGGAAATATTTTCAATTGCTTTGTTAATTTTTTAATGTATTTTCATATTACCATCATACTACAAACACATTCATAGATTTCTAGATTAAGAATTTCCATAAGCAAAATTTATTAACTTGAAATCTTCCAAGATCATTTTGATCTCTGAATGTTAGATGATATAATATTAAGTCACAATATTGAATCAGACTCCTCCTTAAAATTATCCATCCTTTCCAAATTCCACTAACAAAACAAAACTAAGTATGAAATAATTTTAAAGCCCTATCTTCTCTAAAGTAAATTAGAGAACAAAAAAGTAAACTGTTAATAATTATCAGTTAATTAAAAAAGCCTAAGAGTTTTAAATGTCCAGCAAATCTGTACACTCAAACCTGGTTCTATTACCAAGTCATTGTAATACCTTCTTTAACCTCAACATGTCAGATATTTATGATGATTCCTGCAGCCAGCTTGATCCAGAGCTGAACTGTGACAACTTTGCACTGATGTATCTGTCTCCTCCATGATTGCATGTGGCTCTTTCTTTCTTGTGTTCTTCCATTTTTCAGCTCTTTTTATGTAACTGTGACCTCTGTCAGTTATTACATTTTTTTCTCCTTATGATACATTTTTAATAACACAGTCCTCTAAAAATACATTATCGAATCAAATCCTTTAGAAAAGTATTTATTTATGATCAACTAATGACAGCCTCAAAAGTTAGCAGTATTTCTTTTTTTTTTTTTTTTAAATAAGCACTTTACTTACACTTTGGTATTCCTAGATCTGTAAAATAGGGTCTCAATCATTCTATTAAAAGAAACTACATGGTCAGAATCATAGCAAAGTAAAAAAAGAACATTTTGCAAAATACCCTGTAATAAGAAGGTCGGATTTATCTCCAATCATGATAGTTTTTATTTCAGTGACATTCCAATGCAAAGCAAAACCTAGGCCCAGCATCTTGAAATTTAGACATCTGTTAAAGCTCAGTTATACCAGATGCATAAGTAGATGTCTGTGTTTATAAATAGTCTAGCTGAAATAGATTAGTCCTCGTATAGTACAATACGGCTGATGGAGAATTTTAGAATTGTCCTAATTAAGATTAGACTAACTCAGAAAGGTTACTAATATCAAAACAAGGTTTAAACAGTGTGAAACCGAGTAGAATCATGGAAAAATAATTTCATCCCCGGCTGCGCATCACCAGTCCCTTGCTAGGGGCTGTACCACACACATTTTTGCTAGCAGCACTGTGCCAGAGCACTCTCTGGTCTGTTGCAGGCTAGCTTGTACAGTTTACTTAAGAAATTTGCACCGATACAACTGATTTTGCCCATGCTTTACTAGGGAACACTCACATGAACAATGCCAGTGACTGAAAAGCTACAGGATGACTGCCAGCTAGTGGGTGGTAAGAAACTGAGCAATAAAAATTTTCCCCCTAGCACAGCCCAAATGAGAAGGGGTTGTGTATTTAAGTGTCAAATTTATGTAGGGTTATGTAGGGTAAATTCATTGAGAAATATCCAGAGAGATTCTTTCACTGTTCTTTCCTGCTGGAACAATTCAGAACAGCACTAGTTTGTCTGAACCAAACAGTAGAGCAGTGTTTAGGATAGTTTTGTCAGATTAATCAAAACAAATTGAAACCAAAAAATGAAGAAAGAATACTGCTAGCAGAGTAAATAAACACTAATGTTTCGACAGAGAGCTAGACACACACAGTATTAGCAAATATTCAAGCAGCACTTCAAAATCTTCATCCCACCTACTTTTTCGAGAAGTAATTGACAATAGTTACCATAATTTTGTAAGTGCAGAATAGAAAACTGGGTTTCAAAGGTTACTCTATTTAAGGATTATGAATATATATATTTTTATGACCTATATTTACACTCATGAGAGTGATGAAAAGTGCGAAGTGAGGAACTACTACAAATGTAATTTTAATTTAATAAAGATATTGTGTAGCTATTGACAAAAGAATAATGGTCATTAAATAAAGATTAATGAGGAAATGAATTAAATCCAAAGAATGTGAAGATAAAATAAAAAACATATCTGGAGAAAACAAACCTTTCTCTTCCAGATATTCTTAATCAAAATCAGACACAAAACCTTAATTGAAATAGTTAATTAGGACCCAGGCTTAAATCTCTAGGCAACCAAAATGCCAGTTGAAATTACTGACGTTTTCAGATGCACAGACAATTAGGAATAGGATGATCCCAGATCAGTACAATTTATACAGAGGACCACAATCTCTATTGAAATCTGACTTTGGGTTGCTCTGAAAGCAAGCTGGAAGAATAGAAAACATCCAGTTTGAATATCAGCCATAAATACTGTCTGAAACCAAAGTCAATGGAGATACATCAATGCAAATGGTTGGAAAGAGTAAATAATTTGCCACAATTCTCTGCAGAGCTGCACCAGAAACTTTTCCTCAGTCATCTCTGACTCTGAGAAAGCAAATTAGGCCTTGTTAACACAAGTCTCTGCTGCCTTGCCCATTATGTCCTCACTCCCCTTCATGAAATAAACATAAATTTGTGACTACAAATGAATGGGTAATTCTGATGTGATAGCACATTTCCCAGGGGAAAAAGACATGACAAAGCACAGGAAACTGGGAATTAAACCTTCCATATTTAGGGCATGCAGAGTACCCCATGTCAAGTGAAAAATATCCACAAAACCACTACTGCTGTATGCGGAACACTTTCAGATTCATGTTTGTATATGACATTTTACAAAAGGAAATCATACAGGATTTTTGTTTTGACACTGTTTCCTTTCCTTTAACTACATCTTTCTTTTGCTTAAGAGAAAGTTTTCTCACTAACAGTTCAAAAATACAGTGTATAACAAACAAAGTGAAAAGAATATGTTTTTCCTAGGCTTTTTTATACGTAAAAATTTTTAAATGAAAGTAATCAAGACTATAAACCGTACTTTCTGTGTCAGAATGAATGGTGACAGAAAAAAATGATGGGAAAAAAAGTTTACCTTCTTAAGGAAGTTAAAGTATTCAGGAAATGTTTTATTCACTGATAGCCAAAAAAACAGGATCTTGCTTCTTTTCAATATGAAGTAATGGAAGAATAAAATAAATTATATACAACTCATTTGACAAAGCTCTTCCTAACTGCAATAAAATTTCACAAGGTGGTCAAAAACCACATTGTTATCAACGCTTCCTACCAATACAATTCTGCTCAATTACCATTTTTGCTTTGAAAGCTAGATTCACTTTTTGCAGATGTGAAAGGAAAATGAAGCCATATGTGTCACTCTTTGCTTTAAAAAAAAAAAGTGGTTTGTGGTTCATATTTTCATCATCTTGTAACAGAATTTCATAGGAAATGAAGTATGAAACTGAACAGATACATAATATCTTTATTTTCCACTTCATATTCACATGTTGGTCTTGTAATTAGGGAAAGAAAATCAAGACAGTTTAATCTGGCTTCTCTCAGGAAAATTACTTGAAAAATACAAATATTCTCATACAGTTACTAATTCAGGAGTTAACTATGACCAACACTTACATGAACACTCAGGCTTATGAAATCTTCATCTCATCTCCTAAGTAGCTTTATAAAAGGTGGTCAGAAATGGAGCTCCTTTCCCATATATCATTTAGTTGAAAAAGACAAACCAACTCATTTCATTTAAATTTCAACAAATTATGTTGACTTTGGTAGTGTATAGCACCAAATTAAATTGCTACACATATTTTTCTCCAAAGTTAAAATTAATTGTGACATTGAGTAGATACTTAAACATACACTAAAAATGACAATTTTAAAATTAAATATTTCATGCTTAATTAAAAAAGGTTATGAATAACTTCCCATTTAGAGTGGTTTAGAGTTCTTCATAATTTGATATACACATCAAAACATGGAAATATAAACTATGGATCTTCCAGTCTAATGCACAGCTTACAGTAAAGGGAACTCTGAATATCCCCTTAGAGATTTCGGCAATGATTTTCCACTCCATTACACCAATTTCATACTGGGGTAAGTCCATTGATGTCAATGGTGTTACATCAGCTTAAAAACAATATGACAGAACAGAAGATCAAGGTTATTCAAGCTCTTATTTTATGGTTATGGAAAATTACACACGTCTGATGTACATGTACATAACAAGACTCTGTGTTGTTTTGTATTTCTTTGATAATGAAAATTTCCTCGAATACAAAAGCAGAAAACTGAAGTTGAAACATAACGGGTATTTACCATACATAGCTGTAGACAGCAAATGCTGTTTATAAAATGACCATGCAGGATGACAGCTGCTCAGCTACACTAAAATTAAATGTGATAAAAGTTTGAATAGACAGAATTTTCAGAAATTAAGAAGTCCCAGGAAACTATAAATCAGGAAGCCAGTAGGTTTAGAGTTGTATCTACTCCCGCATTACATTAGCATTTTATTTTTATTTATTTTATGTTTCTAGAAATGTAACCAGACTCATTATTGAGAATTTCTGAAATATGTTACCTCTGACACAATAAGCATGTAAGTAAAAATGCTGTCATGGTCACAAAATTGACTACAAAGACAAATTCCTCTCAGGTCCATAAAATTGGTCTAGCTGACTGAATCTTCATCACAGCTGAGAGTGTACCTGAGAGCAGTCTGAATCCCTGGTTGCTTCCTATACACAGTCCTGGGCAAATACACCACCCAAGTGCAAGCAGTTTACACATCTCGTCTGTCCTGTGTCAGATCATGTCTGAGCTTTCTGTGAAGAACTCTAGAGTATGTGCAGAAGGGCATCAACTTCTCTCTTCTTCCAGATCTTATTACCTCCCACAAGCACCAATAAGATAGCTAGAGTCTCCCAGCCCACCCTGCAAGTAAATCCATGCTGGAAGGACAGTAAGCCCTTAAGGAAGGGATGGAATAGTAGGATTCTCTCTATAAATGCCTGGCTACGAGACTGGTGCTACAGGCAGGGCTTTGGGTTCTTTGATAATGGCTGGTTTTATAAGACACCAGGAGTGACGGTAATACATGGGAAAGGTTTATGTTGTAGGGGCAAAAGGGTTTTGGGACAGGAATTAGCAGGGCTCATTCGGAGAGCTTTAAACTAGATTCGAAGGGGGATGGGGTAGTAGCTGGGCTTGCACCACTGGGGCAACGCTCTAGTGTTGAGGTAGACCAGGAGGCCCCCCATACCCCTGGGGTGAAATCGGTGTGCTCAGCTCGCTCCCTGAAATGCCTGTACACCAATGCACGCAGCATGGGGAATAAACAAGAGGAGTTGGAAATCCGTGTTCGGTCGGGGGGCTATGATCTAGTGGCAATCACAGAGACTTGGTGGGACGCCTCGCATGACTGGAATGTGGTCACGGATGGCTACGGCTTGTTCAGGAAAGACAGGCCGCTAAGGAGAGGTGGTGGAGTTGCTCTTTATGTGAGTGGGCAGCTAGAATGTATTGAGTTTGGTCCAGGGGCGGATCAGGAGCGAGTTGAGAGTTTGTGGGTGCGAATTAAGGGGCAGGCTGGCAGGGGTGATACTGTTGTGGGTGTCTATTACAGGCCACCGGATCAGGATGAGGATGGTGATGAGGCCTTCTACAGGCAGCTGAGTGCAGTCTCGCAATTACAGGGTCTGGTTGTTGTGGGGGATTTCAACTACCCTGATATTTGCTGGGAGGCCTACTCAGCCAGCCATCCTCAGTCCAGGAGGTTCCTCCAGTGCATTGATGATAACTTTCTGATGCAAATGGTGCATGAGCCAACTAGGAGAGGAGCGCTGCTGGATCTTATCCTTACTAACAAGGAGGGTCTGGTTGAAGAGGTGAAGGTTGAGGGCAGCCTTGGTTGTAGTGACCATGAGATGGTAGAGTTCAGGATCTCATGTGGCAGGAACAGAATAGCTAGCAGAATTACAACCCTGGACTTCAGGAGGGCCAACTTTGGCCTTTTCAAGCAATTGCCAGGGGAAATCCCATGGGACAGGGTACTAGAAGGTAAGGGGGCCCAAGATAGTTGGTTAGCATTCAAGGACTGCTTCTTCCGAGCTCAAGATCAGAGCATCCCAACAAGTAGGAAGGCAAGGAAGGGTACCAGGAGACCTGCATGGTTAAACAGGGAACTGCTGGGCAAACTCAAATGGAAGAAGAGGGTGTACAGATCATGGAAGGAGGGGCTGGCCACTTGGGAGGAATAGAAGTCTGTTGTCAGAGGATGTAGGGAGGCAACTAGGAAAGCTAAGGCCTCCTTGGAATTAAACCTTGCAAGAGAGGTCAAGGACAACAGAAAGGGCTTCTTCAAATACATTGCAGGTAAAGCCAACACTAGAGGCAATGTAGGCCCACTGATGAATGAGGTGGGGGTCCTGGAGACAGAGCATAAAAAGAAGGCGGAGTTACTGAATGCCTTCTTTGCCTCTGTCTATACTGCTGGAGGCTGTCCTGAGGAGCCCCGGACCACTGAGGCCTCAGAAGAAGTCAGGATAGAGGAGGAATCTGTCTTGGTAGATGCGGGCTGGGTCAGGGACCAATTAAGCAATCTGGACATCCATAAATCCATGGGCCCTGATGGGATGCACCCGCGGGTGCTGAGGGAGCTGGCGGAAGTCATTGATAGGCCACTCTCCATCATCTTTGCTAAGTCGTGGGCAACGGGAGAGGTGCCTGAGGACTGGAGGAAAGCGAATGTCACTCCAGTCTTCAAAAAGGGCAAGAAGGAGGACCCGGGGAACTATAGACCGGTCAGCCTCACCTCCATCCCCGGAAAGGTGATGGAACAACTTGTCCTTGGTGCTGTCTCTAGGCACATCAAGGATAGGGGGATCATTAGGGGCACTCAGCATGGCTTCACCAACGGGAAGTCATGCTCAACCAACTTGATAGCCTTTTATGAGGACGTAACCCGGTGGACAGATGATGGTAAAGCTGTGGATGTGGTCTATCTCAATTTCAGTAAAGCGTTTGACATGGTCTCCCAAAGCATCCTTGCAGCTAAACTGAGGAAGTGTGGTCTGGATGATCGGGTAGTGAGGTGGATTGTGAACTGGCTGAAGGAAAGAAGCCAGAGAGTGGTGGTCAATGGGACAGAGTCCAGTTGGAGATCTGTGTCTAGCGGAGTCCCTCAAGGGTTGGTACTGGGACCAGTACTATTCAATATATTCATTAATGGCTTGGATGAGGGATTAGAGTGCACTGTCAGCAAGTTCGCTGATGACACAAAACTGGGAGGAGTGGCTGACACAAAGGAAGGCTGCGCAGCCATTCAGAGAGACCTAGACCGGCTGGAGAGTTGGGCGGGGAGAAATTTAATGAACTATAACAAGGGCAAGTGTAGAGTCCTGCATCTGGGCAAGAACAACCCCATGTACCAGTACAAGTTGGGGACAGACCTGTTGGAGAGCAGCGTAGGGGAAAGGGACCTGGGGGTCCTAGTGGACAACAGGATGACCATGAGCCAGCAGTGTGCCCTTGTGGCCAAGAAGGCCAATGGCATCCTGGGGTGTATTAGAAGGGGTGTGGTCAGCAGGTCGAGAGAGGTTCTCCTCCCCCTCTCCTCTGCCCTGGTGAGGCCGCATCTGGAATATAGTGTCCAGTTCTGGGCCCCTCAGTTCAAGAAGGACAGGGAACTGCTAGAGAGAGTCCAGCGCAGAGCCACGAAGATGATTAAGGGAGTGGAACATCTCCCTTCTGAGGAGAGGCTGAGGGAGCTGGGTCTCTTTAGCTTAGAGAAGAGGAGATTGAGGGGTGACCTCATTAATGTTTATAAATATGTAAAGGGCTAGTGTCATGAGGATGGAGCCAGGCTCTTCTCAGTGACATCCCTTGACAGGACAAAGGGCAATGGGTGCAATCTGGAACACAGGAGGTTCCACATAAATATGAGGAAAAACTTCTTTACGGTGAGGGTGACCGAACACTGGAACAGGCTGCCCAGAGAGGTTGTGGAGTCTTCTTCTCTGGAGACATTCAAAACCCGCCTGGACGCGTTCCTGTGTGATATGGTCTAGGCAATACTGCTCCGGCAGGGGGATTGGACTAGATGATCTTTCGAGGTCCCTTCCAATCCCTAACATTCTGTGATTCTGTGATTCTGTGATTAAGTACCCACAGATGCACCACCAAAACTGTGAGGAACATATGCAGATAGGCAATGTGGATGGATAGATGTTTTATCCTCAAGCAGACCTGGTTATCATGTGTTCATAGAATCCTGTGCTGCCTCATTTAGCTTTTCATTCAAGTTACTTCCAGATTTTTTTCTACTGAAAGTAATACTGATGCAACACCTTCATGTATCTTGTATTTGTGTAGCAATTTTTGGCTAAGACTACTTTGCATTTGTACTTATTGAATTACATGATTTTCCTTAAGGTATTTTATCTACTTTGCTTAAATATTTTTCAATTATAATCCCAAAAGCTCCTTACATCCCTTTCCTCTGCAGCTTCTATCATTTATAGAGTCTATTAAGAATATGTGTTTTTAACTGTCTAAATCAGTAATGGAAATATGGGATAGACCTAAGTCACTCTCTTCTCATTTTTTTCTCTGCTTCATTTTTCCAATATGACTGTGATCCTCTGACTAACACTTGTCAGTAGTTTTCCAGCTAGATAAGTACCTAGCTTCCACAACAATTTAATCTAGACCATTTTTGCCGTAGGAAAACTTCACATGGGGTCATGTCAACAGCTCAAAATTTGTGGCATTTTCTGCTTTTTACTTCTCACAAAACCTGCTGTCTTGGAAAAGGAGAAATATTATGTCGTTTAAACATAAATATGTGCATTAGTTCTTGTTATCTTAATGTTATGATGATTTTGTATGTGTCTGGATTTTGACTCAGTTGTTCTATTCACATTATGGCTGTAACCAGATGTTCTTATCAGGCTTAGAATCTTCTTATTACAAGGAATTGTGAGTAAGGCTACTTTATATAAATGCAGCAATACCCACTGCAGCATTATTAAACATACTAGCTGTTACATTTTCCTCTGGAATATTTTGGAAAAAAATGGACAGTATGATGTCTGGGAGAAAGAGACTTTTTTTTTTCTTTTTAAAGCATCACGTTTCAGAACCTAAATTTATGGGTTTACAGAGTACGTATCTACTTATCAGTAGTAAACTCAATCTACTTGCCTAAACACGTGTATATAATACGGTCTGAAGTAGCAGGGTCAGGGTACCACACTTGACCTTTAGCTTCAGAAAGGTACTTACTACCAGTAAGTCCTGTGTCATACCTACCTGTCACAGAAGTCTTGATGCATTTGAACATATCAAAATACACCAGGTACTAAGTTTCCTATTTCTCCTGAGTATAATGGAGCTTGGACCTGCAGATTACACGTAGACAGCTATATTGTAAGTACTAAATTTATGTTTTCCAAAACAAATTTCAGATTAATTTAACTGACCTATCAAAAATAAAACTTCAATATTGTTGAAAAAAAAACTGAAACAGTAAGCCAAAACCTAAACATAATGACATAACTTATCAAAAAGATATACAAACAGGAATGGGACAAGACTATAAGGAAATATACTATAGAGAACTTGAATATGAAGATACATACTGAACCAAAAAAATCAGTTTGAGGTAGTACAGTGGAAAGGATGATTTCCTATTTGTCCGGTATAAAAAGGTAAGTTAAATCACACACGGTCCTCTGTCAGGTATTTGCTCCTGTTACAAACTTATCCAGGATGAACTGAGTCACCTTCTGGAAGTGTCTATCTTTCTTCTTTCATGTAGAATGAGAGTAGCCAGGACTCTTACACTAGCAGCTAACAATGGAATCACTCTCCTGAGCATGCAAGTCCACAGCATGGGTTTTCACAAAAGACATGAGAAAGATGTTCACTGTGTATTGGTCCACAGTGTAGGTGGAAGTGGTTCTTACCACTTTCTAACTCTATGGTGAACATCCTCTAACAAATTCACAGACCTACGTAAGTTTAATCAGCTGCGCAAGGAGACAAGGCTGAGCTAAGAAGGGGATTGTATGCAGGTCTTAGTACTGTGTTACTAAAATAAAAAGACTGAGAGTTTAAGAGAGAAGATTGGTCTATAGTGACCCAGATGATAATTCCACAGTTTAAGACTTGATAGGCATTAAGACAAAATTTGGTCTAATAAAATAAAAAGAAAAACAAAAAGGAAAATAAAAAGGAACAAATAAATTGTCTAACCTTACAGATATCATATAAGGAAAATGAAGAATGTTTTGTGTTGGATGCGCATGTGAATTGACTTGATGAAATTAGGTGTCTTGTAATATGTAAAAGAGATGAGGTCAAATAATTACAGACCACTGGCCTTAAAATATATCAATCTATCTACACACTAAAAGAAATATCCCTGTATTGACAGATAGCAATGAATGATGGACTTCAACTTGCATGTCCTTTGACTGTAAACAAAGCCCCTGAAATCAGTAAGAATATTCCCACTGACTTTGGCAGGCTTTGGTACAGCCTAAGGATCTCTAATGGGATTTTGCATGATTGAAGGTCTTGTGGGAACTGTCCTTAGAAGAAAGGCCCAGAAAGAGAATTAGTTCAATAGGCAATAAGAAGGGAATGTGATTCTATAGAAAGGTCTTTCAATCCATATGGATCTCATGGTTCCACACTGAGTATAATAAATAGTCCATGTTATTTAAGAGTGAATTGCTGCCATTCAGTCCTTTAAATTAGTCCAAGTGGCAAACAAGGTACATTACTTATCCAGGGTATGCTTTCCCATCTGGCAAAGGATTACTTACACAGCTTGCAAAAGAGACTTTTCCAAACTTTGTGGTCTCCACTGAAAGATTTTGAATTGGAAGAAGTATTTCTGTTATGTGGTGAAAATTATTTTATATAAAATATATAAACACTCCAGAAGAAAATAAAAACATTGTGTATTTCTCCGAGCAGTGCCTTAACTACTAAAATAAGAATCATTCTCTAACTTCTATGAGACTTTCATTTTTCCCTACAGAGCAATACAGCTTCATCAGAAGTGAAGTGGTCACCATGCTTCACATCTCCTCCTCCATAATTCCTGCACTGTGTGATGATAGGTAGGACACTCTCTTGTGCTGTTAGAACTATTAGTTTAAAATCCCACCGGCCAAGTAGCAAATGAAGCCCCTATTTCTCACTTTATGAGAAAGACTACCCACCAGTAGCCTGGATAATCTTGTTTTACTTTCTCTCTACTCCTCCTCAGATGTGATGTGATACTATATGTTATTTAGATAACGGAATCGTGCTCATGCACTATTTTATCACTTATTTACTCAGAAGCATTCATATGGAAAACATTCCACTAGTTTATACTGTACAGTAAGCCTTCTTCTCCATATATTGATAGCTATGAGCTTGTCTGGCATATGATTTAGACAAAATATACCATTCTGCAAGAAGTGGGAATTATGGGAAAAACTGTGTACTTTCAACTCTCTTGTGTTCTGGTGCTTCAAAGATTTCCTAAGCAATTTGTTCCCAATGTCTTCAGTCACTAGACTTTTCTTCTGGGAGTAAAGCTAAAACAATTTTTAACACAGTAATAGATTTATTTCTTTCACACAGTTACAAATTTTGGTCTTGTCATTTGGTTATTTACCCAGACATTTAATTTATTCCCTTCATAGGAATCCACAAGAGGAAAAATATTGGTTCAGCTCAAATCAAACAGGAATGGTTTTTGATTATGATTTTTACAAAACAGCAGTTGGATGAATTACTTTGGATCACTTTTTACCTATTTCATTCTGGAGTTTTTAACCCTTTAAGTTTTAGGTATTTATTTTTAAAAGGAATTTAAAATTTAAAAATAAATTTTTGTGTTGCCAAAAAAGTAAGTGAAAAATTTAGACAAGTAATTTAACAATGCCATATTTCAATCACTGTAATATCTGTTTGTTTATTTCTCTCTCCAGAAGTTTAAGCCCTTTTCACAGAATTTTGTAAAATTGAAATGACTCTAAGGAAACAGGTAACTAGTATATTTTTGGGAGGTATCACAAATACTGCATAGACACAGAAACAAATTAATTTTACCCAATATTTTCAATATGACTACCTGGCTTTCTAGTGCTGCATCTAATCCCAGCTTCAATTTAATTCTGAACTGACTGTCCAGATACATTTTGTGGCAATCTTAAAGAATTAATCTAATCTACTGTTTCTGTTCTCATCTTCATTTCAGATCCCTATAAATTTTTCTCAATTGACCTCTCAAAATTTCAGCATCCTTTGGCCTCAGACTTGCTATATTATTTCCATGGTTTTTGTTTTCTTTACTCTCTAATTAAAACCATATTACTTGTTAGGTTTTTCCTTGTAAAGCACTTCTCCCCTCTCCTCTTATTTTAGGAATATAGTTTTCATTATCTTCCTTTGTCTCATTTAACAAAAAACTATTTAAATATTCAATAGCTTCAGAATGAAAGATTTTTAAAAATGAAAGTGTTGTTTATCTTCCCTTTAGCTGGCACCCATTGCTTTTATGTAAAGAATGAAGTGTTTCCTAAAGGACTTCCCATTGTTCTCTTTATGAGGTAACTATTTCATACATCTCAAGATAATTTTCTTTATTCATAGTATGCCAGGTACAACCTGTCAACAATTACTAGAAGCCAGGTACTCTTACAAAGGTCTGGCTGTGGGTCCACCTAAGAACAGTTCTTCTCATAAAATATGTTTGAGGTAGATGGGATAAATATCCTCTTGAAGAGGATTCTTTTTTTTTTCCTGCACAGACAAGGCCTGATACAATAGTTCATGCTTCAGCATGAATTGCCATTTGAAATCACCAGAAAGTATCCTGTGTAGTCCCATACTGTTCACATAGGTCTTGTGTCATATTTACAGTCTGGTGCAAAAGTCTCAGACATTTTTCCAATGGCACTAGACACATATTTTTAGGCTGCTTTATATAGATTATAGTCCAAACACCTGCTCCAAATTGATATCTACCTCTGGTTAGGTTATTTGGCTATACCGACTAGAGGCTGGACTCAGTTTCTAGTATCACTTCTTGATTTTTGTTTTTACAGTTGATTCTTAGTTGCCGCCCAACTGCTATTTAGTCAATAATCTTCCAATGTAGTTATAAACAATAAGAAGCTCTCACAAACTAGGAGTAACATCCTGGCCCCACTAAAGTCAATTGGGATGAGATTTATATTTCTTAAAATTCAGCATTGCAATCAATTACTTAAACATAGCTATCCAGTGACGTGTGGGATATCTGAGGGTATCTAGCCTGACATGCAGTTCCTCACCAGAAGCACATGTTTCCCATAGAGTTTCCCATAGATCCTGCACCATATATACCAGCTGCATGCTGGTATGTGTGTCTTGTGGCATCTTAGATAGTTCTCAATATGTATGCATTGGAAGCTGAATCATGTAATTTCAGATTTATAGGTAAAATCCACCTTCTGTGTATTTATTCAAACTCACTCAAATTGTACAGAATAAACATAAAAACTAATTCTAGAAAGTTTGTATAATACCTTCCTTAAAAGCAGCTCCCTATAGTTCAAGTATTTGTTATATACTGATGATAAAAAGAATAGTTTGGTCTGTACAGGAATTAAGTGAGCATACTCCTCTTACGAGAGGCTGAGGGAGTCTCTTTAGCTTGGAGAAGAGGAGACTGAGGGGCGACCTCATTAATATTTATAAATATGTAAAGGGCTAGTGTCATGAGGATAGAACTAGGCTCTTCTCAGTGACATCCATTGACAGGACAAGGAGCAATGGGTGCAAGCTGGAACACAGGAGGTTCCACATAAATATGAGGAAAAATTTCTTTACAGTGAGGGTGACCGAACACTGGAACAGGCTGCCCAGAGAGGTTGTGGAGTCTCCTTCTCTGGAGACATTGAAAACCCTCCTGAACGTTTTCTCGTGTGACATGATCTAGGTAATCCTGCTCTGGCAGGGGAATTGGACTAGATGATCTTTCGAGGTCCCTTCCAATCCCTAACATTCTGTGATTCTGTGATACTCCTCATACTCTTTTTCAGGGGTCAGTTATTAGTCACATGTGAACATTTTAGTTTAAATTAGAACTTTTCCTGTGCACTTAATCAGAAAGTGACTTGAAACAAGGGAGAGGAATTATGATTACCTTTTTTTCAAATTCAATTAGAAACCCCATGGAGTATGCATGCCCGTACCTGGAGGGAGGGACTGACTCTCATCAGTTAGCAACAAGCCATCTGGTTTCTTTAGAAGAAACATTGATAAAGTTTCTGCCTTTCCATAGCCAGAGGATGAGACTGGTTTTATTTATTTATTGAGACAGACACAAATATTACTTTATCACTAGAATCACACTGTTGATGCAGTTTTGTTTAAAACTCTACTTCTGAGAAAAGGAGACTTCTAACGCTTTAATTATCAGCATCCTGTATCCTAAGGTTATTCCAAGACTGAGTACAGCCTGACAGTTGCATAAAAAGGGAAAGTCATGAGAAGGTTGTCACCCTCCCACACAAACACTGCCTCTGTGATGGTAACTTCCATAGAGTTATCACTGCCCCTTCGCCAATCTGTACAGAGTTGTGAGTTCTGGCAGCAAGGAGACCAGGAACATGGCTAGCTCAAGTCGTGGCAGAACTGGTGATATAGAGATGTGTCAGCTTACTGGTGCCAGCAGCCTTTGAGGCATAAGGAGAAAGCGATTCCTGGCAACTTGAGTGCTTCTACTTTGATCTCAAAGGAGACTGTTAAGAAGGTAGTTTTTGAAGTCATATAAGTTAGCGGTATAGGCATGTTAGGAGAGAGGGTAACAAAGTGACCTTTTGGGCTGAAACACTGTACAGTGATCTGCTGGAATAATACAAATTACTCAAAAATGCTAACAGGGTTTTGATTTTTATTTATTTTTTTTAATCCAGTGAAACATTTCTGTAAATCTTTTGCTATTGTTTGAAATGTTTCAGACTTTGGTAAACTGGTTTGAAAAGAAATAAATGCTTCAGTTCAAAGGTTATGACTATACTGCTAATAAAAGAGAACAAGAGACCAATCCCTGCCCCTGAGGCCCAGTGGCACTGATAGGCCACATTCCACCTGATTAAGAATAGCACCTCTGTTGCAGATTTATCTATCTCTGAGAGAGCTGGCTGAAGCAATTCAGGGCTGACAATTCAACGGGGTGAACAATCAAGAATTTTAGTGTTCAAGCTTACTCCCTAGCCATCTTTTATGTAGTAGTACAGGCTGGAACTGAAAGAACATGCTTAGAATTCCTTTCATTTTGTGTTACAGACGAATGAGGGAATAGAGATTTTGCTCTTTTTGTTTTTGTGGTGGGGGAATAGAGAAAAAAATAGTAAGAAATTTTTTTTAAAATCCAGTGCCATCAAAGTAAATTTTGTTTCCCATTAAATGGCTCAGAATTTTATTTTTTAAAAATTTAACATTGTTTTAATGAAAAATACATAAACATGTGAACTAAAATATTTTATTTCACTCCCTATTGTAAGAGAAAAGTGTTCTCAGTAACACTAATACATGGTTCCCTTGAAAAAGTGGAAAATACAGTCTTAAAGGGATTCCAGCATAAAAATTTTCCCTCCTAATATATCTCTGTGTTTGTCAGGGTCTTATATGTATTATAGACTTAGACAGCTGAACAATCACTGCATTCATAGGTAAAAGCAATATGAAACAATTTGTAAATCTTTCACATCTTTTCCAAAGCAAGCAAACAAACAAGCAACTAAGATACCTCCAAAAACTTATTGGATTTAATGTAACATTTGAAAAGAGGGAAGGGGTTTTTTGTTATTGTCTTTTTGTTTTAATTAAGTGTTCATTCCTCCAGGGAATAAATACCTCAAGGAGCAAGATCACTATATAAGATCTACATCTGAGTTCCTGTAAGAGATCTAATCTAAGTTAGAACATCTACAAACTTTACATCTGTTAAGATTTGAATTTTTATTAAAACCCAGTAAAAAATTTGGTTACTGTAAAACCGAGTGCTAAATTTAAATTTCTTCAAAGCTAAAGTCAGGCTCCATCCAACTTTATGACATATATCTATCTGTAGATACAGCAGTAAAAGCTCCTTTAGATATTGAGATACATGTTGCCATGTACTACAGGATAAATGAATTAATTGCTCCATTTTGCTGTTTTAAGTACTGCAGACTTAATGCAGGTAAGAAAGATTTGCTAAATTTCTGCTACAAAACCTTCATTCCTGATGACAATTATTATACCAGAAATAATTAATCTTTACTGTTACATCCTAAGATAAACCCACATATTACTTTCCAAATAGAAGAAATATGCTATGAGAATCAGTAATTATAAACATAACAATGCAATTGTTACAAACGCAGTGTTCAGAGCAAGAGCACTTTTTTATGTTTTCACACAAATGATTACAAAGGGGTGATCCATAATCATACAATGACTTTGTTTTCAAACTTAATTATTTTTATGCAACTAGAGTTTTAGTTGATGAAGGTAACTTATTACAGTACATTAAGTCATATGACTGAATTCCATGTGTCAAGCTATTAATGAATAAGCATGATGCAAACTCGTCGTCTCCTTACATCACATAAGGAGAAAGGTAAATGGGAAATCATTATCAAGTGATACTCCTTCTGGAGTGCCATAAAGATCTGTTCTTAGTGCAGTACATGCAGAGCCTCTTTTCATGGTCCGGAAAGATGAAGAAATAAATACAATGATTACTGGTAAAAATTTCCAGGTGGTTAAAAATTTCCAAATACGAAACAATAAAAAGAACTGTCCAGCTGTGTAGATAAGGCTTGGATTGTTTGACAAAGAGGATCATATGAATCATAGGTATTTTAGCGTGGTTTAACAGGTCAACACAGGAGTAAAGAATGCAGTAATTTTCAACATTCAGTTCTGAAATTTACTGAGGCTGAGGAGGATTTCAAAATCACAGCTGAGAACCACAGCAGCTAGCTATAAGAGGTCCTCATGCAAAGCTGTAGTCAAGGGAACATACATAATCCTAAATAGAAATAGGATATCAGAAGTTTAACACCTGTCCATTGTATTAATGAAAACACTACGATAAAACTCTAGAGATTTCTACTGTTTAAAAATTAGAAAATAATATTTATAAAGATTGGGAATTTTCAGAAATAAATAAGCAACAGGAATGAGTGCAGCACACTGAGACAGTCTGGCTATGCAGAAAGGCATGCCAAAGCATGTGGGCTCCACAGAGAGGCACAGCAAGGCACTGGGGATGTGCAGAAAGGTACACCAACACACATGGGCCAGGAAGAACAAACGAAAAAAACAAACAAACAAACAAATCTATATATATCCAAGGCCCTTCAGACCAGACAGAAGTTTGCAAGAAGGCACTTACCCTCTGTGGGTAGACTTACCCTCCCTAACAAGTTAGGGAGCACTTGAACAAACTAGACACACACTAGTCCGTGGGCCCTGACAGATTGCACCCATGAGTCCTGAGGGAACAGGCTGATGTCATTGCGAGGCCCCTCTCAATTATCTTTGAATAGTCATGGCAATCGGGAAAGATTCCTGAAGACTGGAAGAGAGTGAACATTACTCCTGTCTTCAAAAAAGGCAAAAAGAAAGCTCAGGACAACTACAAGTGGGTCAGTCTCACCTCTGTGCCTGGGAAGGTGATGGAGAAAATCCTCCTGGAAAACATCCAAATACATGAAGGACAAGAAGGGAGTAGTCAGCATGGGTTTATGAACGGGTAATCATGTCTAACCAGCCTGATAACCTTCCGCAGTGAAGTGACTAGATTGGATGGACAGCAATGAGTGTTATTTACTTCAACTTCACTAAAGCCTTTGACACTGTCTCCCATAACATCTTCATAGACAGACTGAGAAAATACAGGTTAGAAAAGTGGACAGTGAGGTGAATTGAAAACTTGATGAACAATTGGACCCAGAGAGCTGAAATCAGTGGCACAAAGTCCAGCTGGAGGCCAGTCACTAGTGTTGTACCCAGGTGGCAATACCAGGGCCAATACTCTTCAACACCTTGATCAACGACCTCGATACTGGGATAGAGTGCACTCGTAGCAAGCTTGCAGATGATACAAAACTGTGAGGAGTGGCTGAAGGACCAGGTGGTCCTCTGCCATTCAGAGGACCTTAACAGGTAGGAGAATTGGACTGACAGGAATCTTACACAGTTCAACGAAGGGAAACGTGAAGTCGTGCACCTAGGGAGGAACAATCTTATGTATCATTACATGCTGGGGGGCAACCAGCTGATAAGCAGCTCTACAGAGAAGGATCTCAGGGTCCTGGTTGACAACATGCTGATCGTGAGCCAGCAATGCAATGTCACAGTGAAAAAGACCAACAGTGTCCTGGGCTGCATTAACAAGAACATTGCCAGCAGGTGAAGAGGTGATCCTTCCCCTCTACTCTATACTTGTGAGGCCACACCTGGAGTACTGTGTCCAGTTCTGGGTTCCTCAGTGCAAGAGAGACATGGACATACTGAAGAGAGTCCAGCCAAGGGTCACAAAGATGATGAAGGGACTGGAGCATCTCTTTCATGAGGAAAGGCTAAGACAACCGTGACTCTTCAGCCTGAAAAAGAGAAGACTCAGTGGGATCCTTTCAATGTATATAAGCCTAATGAGAGGGAAAGAAGAAAGAAGTAGGATTGTCTCAGTAGTGTCCAATGACAGGACAAGAGGCATGTACTAAAACACACAAAATGTTACCTGAACACACCAAAACATTTTTTTTACTCTGAGGGTGGTTAAACACTGTAACAGGTTGCCCAGAGAAGTTATGAAGTCTCCACCTGTGGAGGTGATCAAAACCCAACTGGACATGGTTGTGGACAACTGGATCTAGCAGATCTGCTTGAGCAGGAGGCTTGGACTAGATGATCTCAAGAGATCCCTTCCAACCACTTTCTGTGGTCCTGTGAGTGAAGAACTGGAAACCTGCTTTGCAAAGAACCTGGATATGTTCAGCATATCTACAAAAAAATACATTTTTATAGTTTCTAGACACCTATCTGAGAAGAAATGTCTAACAATGAACAATTTATTAACCCACCAGTTACACAAAATTCAGAGGTTAAAAGCTTAAGTGAGGTCAATTCTGTTTAGAAGTACCGGCCAAATTTTAGCAGTCTGAATAATGAAGCATTGGAACAATTTGCTTTGCAGTTTAAGTTTAAATGGCTATTTCTATAAGCAATATGAGAAAAATCAAACAAAAGTTATACTTTCACAGCAGTTGTGATGTTTTTTCATATATACATTGTGAGGTAACCATAGTGGTCACTATTTATCTAAAATGCTGTTAGTTAATATGTAAATCTAATCTATAAATAAATCTTTGTGGCTATGGAGATAGCAGGACATTTAGAGAGAAATATTCAGAACTAAACAGCATGTCTTTGTTGCTGAGACAAAGACAGTTTAATACCTCTCACTTGAATGTTCCCATCTAAAACAGTACTCTACATTAAAATTTAGGTGCAGGGTAGTCAATACAATCATCAAGTGAGCCACAAAAATGCTAGGATCTTACACCAGTCCAGAGGAAAGCAAAAAGTCATCTTGCTCTGGGAGAATGAGACATCTATACAAAGACTGAAGCTTCTCCTTTCTCTCAGAGCCAGGAAATCAGAGTACTCTCTCCATAGTAGAGGAAAAAAAAAAAAAAGAAAAATAGAAAAGAATGGAAGAAAGAGTAACTGCACTCTGTCAAATAAAGCAAGCAGTGTCTCTAAATTTTCTGGGCCAAGCATCACTGCAAGATATTATGCTAAAAGAATGATCTGTCACCATTTTAATATTTCTGCCTTGACTGTGTATTTCTACAGCTGAATATCACACATAACAATTGCAGCACTCTCTCACTGTATTGCACTACTGAAATCTGAAGTAGTAAGAAAGAATTTGAATTTATTAGTAATATTTAAATGATATAAATTATCTGTGTTTATAAATTAAATTGATAAACTTAACTTTAGGCTGTGGTGGTGGTTTTGCTTCTGCCTGTCCTGTGGAAAGTAGAAAGAAACTGTGATTGAAGATCCTCTTTGTTCCTTTACAAACTTCATCATTTTAGAAGGATGAGTCCTTGCACCTGAGAGGTGTTGAAGAGGTGGCTTCAGAAGCTCATAAACACATTTGCTGTTGAACTAAGAAGCTTTGTATGCTGAGTACCTCAGATTGAATCTCTCCCAGTGTTAGCATATTCAGCTTGCTGAGAGGTTTCATCATTTCCACTAACGAAAAGCAGATTCTTTACACATTTGTTCCGTCATAATTTTTGTGGTCTCATCCACATACTAACTGGAGTACAAGGACATTTGGTTGGATATACTACTGAAACATTCTTTGTAGTGCATGTTATTATTCATGAAATAGGAGAGGATATTTTTTTCCTCTAATAGGGTGATAAAATAAAACACTTCTGTTTGGAGGTTGAATTACACAGTCACAGTCACCACAAACGTAATTGCCATCAGGTAGCTATGCCACTGAGGGTCTACAGGGATGAACAAAACACTTTAAGAGTAGACTTTTGTCTTTTAAGTTGGGCTTCTTCCATAAGCTATCAAGAGAAGATCTTTAAACAACTTTTAGGGTCAGGGTTGTTTTGAAGAATGTTCCAATGTTTCCCTGATAATTGCTTGGATTCTGCCTAGCTATTCTTTAACCTAGTGACATGGCTAATAGAAAGTTATTTGTATTTTGATATGGAGTTGTTTCAATAAGAGCTCCACTCACGCTTTCCTAACTCCAGGTTTATTCTAGGCATGAGGGAATTGTATTTAAGAAAACACCTATAAAATAAATAAAACTTCTCTCTCAGCCCATCAGACCTTTTCAATAAAGGCCTTTATGTTAGAGAATCTCTTGACTATAAAATGTTATTTAATCAGGAAGTCCTGGCTTTTATTAAAGCTAGCAATTTTTGTATTATTATTATTTTTTTGCTTGTGAATAGGTGCATTTTCTATGATAGGCAATATTTCATCTTGAAACTTGTTAGTAAAACCATGTATCAAAATAATGTCCCTGTTTCCCATTATGTTCAACAGGGAGATGAAATATTTTATGAATTTTTCTCTGCACCTGTCAAAATAAACAAAATATAATTTCCAGGATAATTTGTAATGAATTTTAAACTTCGAGTTTTTCTTAGCAAGTTATATTTTAATCTTTTCAATGTGGAAATAAGGAAGATTCATGTATGTTTTTCTTTGGATATAAAACATGTCACTTTGACTGGAATAAATGAGAAAGCTTATGGAGTAAAGTACCATTTGTTGCAAGTCAAAGTATCACAGTATGGCCTCTCTGAATTTTGCTTCAGTTAGGTATACAAGATCTAATAAATAACATAGAAATTATTATCTATATAGATTTTGCAAATGAAATAACCTGCTTATTAATTACTCTTCCCCACTTATTTAAATGCTATTGTCAATATATTTGGTTTTGTAAGAGAAACTCCATGCAAAGCCTGTATTTTTATTTATGATGACAAAAAGCAGAAAAAGAATGATAAGTTTACCTCCAACAGAAACAGCATTTTATTCTTTATTTCAGAGCTAGAATTCTACTTCCTTGTTTGGGAGAGACCCTAGAGGTGTCCATGTGGAATGAAGAATGTACTCTTCATTGTCTTGACATTAAAAATACCTAAAGTACAGAAAGAGAACACTTGTAATTGAAGTGAATAACAGTTATGACTACAATTATTGTGGAAAATATACAGAAGGGCACTAAAAGTGCTTGTAGAGGATCTGAAACATTAAAGTTTTGAAAGAAGCAAATTAAAGAAAAAAGTATATCTATTTCCTGATTTCTAAACCCCGTAGTAAGGCTAAGACTCTCCAAGATCTCTGGATGTGTGACATAAGCCAAAGACTCCAATGGTGAACTAAAATGAATGTCCAAACCATAGTGATCCTAACCAGAAACTGACGACAAATAAAATACACCCTTTAAATATGAAAATAGGAGAGGGTTTATCATCTGAAACCCACAGCACAAATTAATCATTTGTGTAATTCAAATGAAGTCAGTTGGAATTATCCCAGGAACTAATATAGCCCAATTTGTTAAAGATACGGTACTGTAAATACTGCATTGTGTCAGAGATACATCTGTTCAGCAACCGCGTCAACTAAATAGATAAGAGACTCTTTCCCATTAGCTAAAAGCAACCTAAACACTTAACTTAGACCGACTCATTCTGTCAAAGTGCAGAAGTGGCCTTCAAATGAAGCATCTCGCTATTTTTCACTTGGAGTCAGGTATGGAATCAAAAATTGGTTTAAAGGAAAAAAAAAAAAAAGAAAAGAAATGACCAAAGCTCAGAAAGGAATAAAGGGAGGAGGGCAGCATGAAGGGGTATTCAGAGTACAACATTCAGTCACTAACAGTCTGATCTTCAAAGGATTTCAACCAAGTCATTAAAATAGGAGGTTAGGTTTTAATGAGAAGGTATACAAGATGCCCAATATAATTAGACAGTGGGCTCTAAGGATTTACAGGACTTATGAATTTTTGAAAGAGAAGAAATAGCTGAGCAAACTAAGTTTAGCAAGCACTGTCCCTAATATTTTGCACAACCTACATCTGCAAGCTGTTTTAATATGTATGCTTTGAACCTTGTGAGGCACTGTAAAACAACAGTTCCCTCCTCACTAGCTGTTTCATCAGAAAATCTTGCCATGGATTGTACTGGATTCTTTCATCTTCTCTCCCCACCATTCTCCCACAGTGAAAGCTATCCTTTTTGTTTACTAGGCAATCCACCATGTATACTTCACTTATGTACAAAACAGTTTAGCAGGGTCAGTAAGTGAAAGCAAGGCAATGCTTTCATGGAGAATTTTTTTTTCCCTTTGTTTACTACTATGCAGTTAAAAGGCTCACAGTTTTGCACAAATGCATCTTTTATTTAAAATACAGATAATTCCTTCTAGTGAACAGCACCCCTTAATTCTAGAAAGTAACGAACATTTATAGTGGAGTAAAAAAAAAAGGGATTTTTAGAGACAGAGAGAAGCTTTAAATAATATTTTGCTCAGACGTATGTGAAGCCTATTGAATTGTTTAGAGTTATGTTTCTGTCTTAATCTTAGTCTCATGGGCCCTTTTCCTTTACTTTGCTTTTGTTTTCTGTGCCTAGATCTGGTGACCTCCTTCCTGAGTTCCCTTTCTCTCTCTCTTTCTTTCCTTATGAGAAGGTTTTTGCATGTAAGCACTTACCAACCTTTTTTATTTTTAGGAAATAAAAGAGATGAATGTGTGTTTTAATATATTTTTAATGGCCATTGCTGACAGACAAGACACTTTGTTGGTATTGTCTTGCATTGCTATTATGTTAAAAGACTTTTATTTTTATCAATATCTATTGTGCCATCCAGTTAAAATGACAAAGACTCCCACGCTGAGCAAATTGAACGAGCTTTTCACTTCATTGAAGAAAAGGACTAGTTCTGGCTGCAATAGCTTTTTTTTGGAGAGGGGGAGTCATTGTTCGCTTTCTATTGATTCTATAGGTCCTGTTAAATAATGTTCATGTATTATTAAGAGAATATTCATCTTTAGTGTACAAATAACTTTCTTTAAACACTATTCCAGCTAGAGCATTTGTTCATGAGACTTAGTCTTCTGCTGCCACCTATAGAAAAGATAAAGTATTGCTCCATGGTGTACCTTATATATACTATAAATGACAGTGGCATGCCTTCGTTATGTAGTTTCAGAGCCTTTTCTCCTGTTTTATGTGTCAGCATCATTTATTCTATAAAATATCTTGGAGGAAGCCACATAGAGAGACTATACGAGAAACTGAAGAATTGGGCAAAACCGTTCTCATTGTTTACTTGTACTCAAAAACTCTTCTGTGTAGGTTGAACATATTATAGTCCATTTATTCCCCCTCCCAGAGTAAAAAGGGTTTCTTCATTTAACTGCATATGTCAGTTCTGTCCTGATCTATTGTTTGTAGTGCCTCTTGTGTTCAATGCAGCACTTAGTGATAGGGTTTTCTTGCATCTCACTCCAAGATGGTGAAATACCCTTCTGTATGTCCTTCATGCTCGTTGTTCTTCTGCTGTATCAGCCTGGAAGAAAAATTCAGAACAGCCATTTGTAACATACAGTACAGATGAAATTCTGCCAGGGTGAAGGATTAGTGCAGAGGAGTCATGGAGCTGTAAATCCCACAGCAGGCACTGCACAGATGTGTGTCAGAAGGAATATCAACCTTCGCCTCACTCTGCTGAACCTCTGTCGGTACTGTGAAAGGAACCTCTGCTAAGAAATTGTACAGCACAATGAAGTGTTAAAAAGGTGTAAAAGTGAGGAAAACTCACTATATTACCACTTACTCAAACATGATGATCCACCATCCAGAGTCTTGAGATCAAAATGACTCTTCCTCACCTGTTCCATCTATGGGATCCTACTTGTCCCAGGGCAGAAACAAGCACCTGATACTCATTCAGACTGTAGCATGTTGCAGTAAAAGAACTGCAATAAAACCTGGGGTAAACTCTTTCCTATGCCAAAACAAAGAAAACCTTAGACTGTGAACGTTGACAGGCAACAGGTAATTTTCTGTGTGTGTTGTCAGGAAGGTGAAGGGTGAGTGTCCAAAACTGACAGCTGACAGCAGCGCGGTGCGAAGAGACAGGACTTTTTGCCTGATCTTCCCAGACCAGCAGAAACACACCTGCAGGGAAGTGAAGCTGAAACTTAGAGTGTAACAATGGAGAAACTGAGCAAGTGCATGCACTAAATGAGCAGAGTGAAAGCTCTGATCTTTCCGGTTCTTAAATAAACCCCTGTATATGTATCCACTATGGTTACTGTTTACTCTGTCTGGTCCCACCAGCATGACAGGAGCAACTACCCAGGAGCAAAACAATATCACAAGTACACAAAATCCCTGGTGAGGTTCTTAACAACTCAGTAGATCCCGGCTGTGGTTTGTCCTTCTCTCTGTTGTCTTTGAAAAATATTTGTTCACAAACTAAAGAACAAACCCTTTTACGTATAAGCATAAGGCTTAAAATGAGCACTACAAATGAAGTCTAGTCACTGTGATGCTGGATCAGGGAACTTCTGAGGAATCTAAAGCTGAAGAATCTTAGAGATGATACTAGGTGTCTGCTTGATGGGTATAGAGAAACATGCACATACGGCAAATTCACAAATATTTTAATAAATTAGGGTTTTTTTCCTGATGAAAATATAGTTGTTGGTGACATCTTTTTCCTACTAGACCAATTTTTTTTATTCATCAAATAGACCCAAATTAAAAAATAAAAAACTGCTTTCATCCTCATTTTCCTCCTTGCTCACCTCCTCACTTTTATAGATTTCAAGGCCAGAAAGACCCATGAAATTTCTGATTGACCTCCTGCTTAGCACAATTTTTAACCCTGTTCAGTGCCTTCTTACAATAACACATTTGCATAACTATGTTTATCAGCTACAGTGACCTTCCTCTTGCCTTCTACCAGTCATAGTAATTTAACACAAGAGGTATTTCATATACTACAGCTTTTGATATGTATTTTGCTGAAGAAGAGTTCATTTGTAAACACAGCTAGAATATTAGTTTCTTGGTTATATTTACTCATAGATGTGATTTTTGTCTATCATTATTTCAATATTTCCATTTGATGATTTTTCTTTCAAATACCATTTCTCCTACTTAGAAATAACCTTTATTTTTAGTAGTAAAATATAAGAAAAAATAGTTCAAAACAGATTTGACACATCAGGCTCTTATAAACATAGGTCTTGTACTATTGTTTTCTGCTTAATCCACATGAAAGTGTATGCAGGCTCAAAGTAGAAACAAATGACACCAAAGAGTTAATAGGGCAAGACAGTATTTTCCAGATTATTTCTAGATATTAAAATGTTAACTGTGAAATGAAACATTGATACATTTCCATAAATTTATTTGCTATTTATTCTCTCTAATATTTATTAAAGGCTGACAGAAATTATAAGGGCTAATTGCTATATACTTTCATAAACACATATACTGCATATTTCAATGTCATTTTGAAGTCGAATGAACTGCTAAGTGAGAATGAATAATGTGTACAAGGAGGGTCTGAACTTTTCACTTTGATGGAAAAAACAAAACCAATGTTATTTTCATAGGCAATAAATATTTTGCAAATATTCAGTAATTAATGTTGAGACTCTGGTTCTCTTTTCAGATTATGAACACAAATTCTTACAGACTCTTCCAGAAATGCTTCAAAGGTCAGGTCAAATAAAATATACTTAAATTATATTTGTTCCTGTATGAAATGAATAGTTTAAACATATATTTAAGTTTTTATTCCTTACCAGCCAAAATGCTCATTCATTCCTCACCTCCCAATTACCTCCTATGCCTGAGAACTGGTATCTTTATTCATCTTAATGAAGGAGTTAACAGTATTTTATTGGCACAGATTGAAGTACTCTTATCTACCATGAATAAGGTCTGAGAAATCAATCCTGGAGTAAGGACTGAAGGATTTGGCCCAATACCTGTAAAATATGAGGAGATAATTCTTTCACAAGGAAGAAGAATTATCATCTATTGTCTGTTGATGAACTCTGTGATGACTGTATTGCACAGCACTCTGGATAGCAGTAAATGACTATTGTACTTGAGAAGTCAGATTTATTTTGCACGTGTAAGACATTATTTTCATTCTTGGTCTTCAAGGACTCTTCATTCAGAATCTAAAATGTTTCACCAAACAATGTAGCATCTGTTAAAATTGTAATCACTCACATCAAGAATCCATATCAAAAGATGTACTTTACTTCCTTTGTATTTATTACCCCCCAAAATAGGTGTCTCAACGATTTGGGAGATATATAGCAGGCTTATATGACAGAAAAAAGTATTCTGCTATATTTTTGGCTTTAGCTAACATCAGAAGTGCAGCAATGTTAATTTAGAAAAAAAAAAGTAGGCTTTAACTGTTTTTATGGGCAATGTAAAGACAAAGTAATAAAGCAAGCATGTGGGCTTTATTCATCTATTATGAATACTGTTATTACCATGAAATATATTATGTAGACTTCAGTCAATTTTCATTGTGATTTGTAAGAAATTAAACCCCTCCACATTAGTGTGAAGGTGAAGAAGGATCTCACATTCTGCTAGGCCTTGCTGTTGAATCTTGACTGTAGGTAAAAGATGCAGGAAGCCAAGAGGAGGTCAAAGAATACCAAAGATGTCTACTACCACATGGCAATTGCCATTTTGGTATCCAGTAATCATTGCTTTTTAAAACCATGCTAAAGACATGAAAATACAAATATTAGTTTAATATTAATAGACTGATCTCTTTTTTTTTTAAGCTTTGAGTCTCCTTTTCATTGTCTTTTATTTCTTTGTTGACCGGAACAATCTTTGCACATTTATTGTTAATGCTGGGACATGCTAATAAATGACAAGGCAGGAAAGCAAAACCTGCTCTTTTTTCACACTACTTTATCTTTCTCATGTATTTGTTCTTCTCATTTTTCTCTAAGGGTCATGAAAGTATTTCAAGTTTCTATAACTTTCTGGAGAGGCAGTATAATCTGAAAACATACTAACTTTCAAACTGAATTCTTCCTGCATACTAGGAAATCCTCTGTCTTGAATGGAGGAAGAGAGGTGAGGAGAAATTTAGTCTTGCAGAAAATCTTCAGGATTTGTGCAGTCCCTTCACTTGAGTAACAGAGCAGTTTTATTTTTTCTGTCTCTGTGTGAGAAACATGCAAATATATAAGCACCTAGTTATATCAGGGGCCTAAAATTTCTGATGTCTTGACATTACTAAGGAGTTGTATGCACTTCAAAATTAATTCAAATTAAACTAAAATGTTTAAGACACATTTGCTAGCCCAATAAATCAGTACAGAAGCCATATCTCCTCTTTGGGATGAAGAAGGAAGAAGAGACAGGAAAAGCCTAGGAAGAAAGAAATAATCACTCTTCCCCCCACTCCCAGAGGGCCAAATAAATTATTTCTTGAAATGACCTTGTGAAAGAATGTTGTCATTTTACAAGTTAGGTAACTGATAGGTCTTTTACACCTCCTGAAAAAGAATCAAAAGTCTTACTTGACAAAGATCCCAAAGTTTACTGAAATATTAACAGCCAGTGAGGAAAAAACCAGAAGAAAGTGTGGTTTTGCAGCTTGAACCTTAGTGCTTTGTGTATACAATCATGGACATGAAATATGTAACACTTTTAAGGGCCTTTTGTCATATTCGAGTATTACACAAACCATATCAGGTCACTCAGTTTGGAACAGACCTAAGCATGGTGCAATGAGCTTGTACGTGATCCTATGAAGTGATGAACTTATTTTCTGCTTATTCCAGATTGCAATTTTGATTTTGAAAACCAATGTATATAGTTTTAGGAACACTTAGGAAAAGCTTGGACACATCAAAATCTCAAAAAATAAAACACGGTACAATTAAATGATACATGTGTCATATTAAAACAATTGAAAATGAATCCCAAGAGGACAAAAAAATCACAAAATATTAGGGACATATTTTGAAATACATCACTGAAACAATCAACAATCATTAAAACAAAAAACATATCACCATAGGGAGCCCTAAATTAAAAATCCTTCATACTTCAGAAGTCAGTATAGTTAGTGTTGCCAATTGTACACTTGGGATTATCTTAATGTACTATAGGATTTAGCTGTTTGGTTGATATGCATAGTTACCTCTTTGATCAGTTATCATTTGGAATTTCCCCTTTTTTATTTTGCAGATAATATTTCCTGAGATTTATCTTCAGCCCTTTGTTTTGATGGAGGTATAATTATTTATTACACAAAATAGTTCTAGCTCTTAGAAAGAGAGATGATTACTTTGTCTTTTGTTTTTAGGAGGGGGAAGACGCAATTTGTCATATTTTATATTGTCCAACTGTTGTTTAATGGTGAGGACATTCACCTGAAGATGCATATTGGTGGCTACACTTTAACTAGTCAGGGTACATGAGAAAACAATCTTGCTCCAGCATGGTACTCTAGGATCTCTGAGTACCAATATATAGAAATATGAATATCATTCAGTCCTGGCTTTACTAAACTCAAAAGGAACATTGGTTAGTGGATTGAGGATTTAATCTCAGTGTCTCCACTGCAGACACTGTTTCCGTGAATTATTTTTTTTTACTTGAGAAGAAACTGGGGAAAATAGAGGGAAGCATTTGCTATTTATTCCCACCTAATATGTTTTCACTATACTCGTGATGTTACTGCAGTGTAGAGGATTGTATCCAAAATACTTTGAGACTAATAAAATTTCCATGGGATGTTTTGCATTAACTTCCCTGTCTGCATGAAGATTCAAGACTGAAATTACAGAGATATTCAGAAGAAAAAAATCTACAGCAGAACTGATACTGCATTTAAAAAAATAGTGCAACTACAGACTTTATCATAAAAAGACTGTAGCAAGAGAAAGATACATTTACAAAAATATTTTCTATCAAGCTTGAGAAATGTTCTCAAATTTTATTGTTTCACTACAGTTATAAACAGGTAGTGCTGAAGGAGCTTTTTGAAAGGAGTAAACTACATGAAAAATTATGTTATTGAAGGGAAATAACTGATATTTGTTGTAAGAATTAAGTCTAAGATTGACACAGTCCAACCTATAGTTATTTCAAGTCATCAGTGATATGTTGGTATTGGGACAGAATCATCTAGGACTCCATTTGCTATTATTTTGCAATTAAATTTTACAGAAGAAACGCTGGAGCTGGAAGTAATTTCTGCTTCTGTTTCTGTTTTGATATTATGAAGTGCATTCTGCAAGGAACAGGACTGCACCTGGTGATATGTACTAAAATAAACACTTAATGCTGGCCTCTTCTGCAAAGAGCAACAATGATCTCTAGTGGCAGCAACTTTTATTTCAAGCTTAGTGATAAGAACCTGGCGAAGATACTCCACATTGTCACTTAGTTTAAGTTGTTGTTTTTTTTAAAAAAAAAGTTTTTTTTTTTAAAAAAGCATTCAAACAGCAGTAGTTAATGAAACTTAATTCCCCTTATTCAGTATTTCTCTCCCTCTATATGTACTCAAGTTTGCAGATCTAGCAGTCCCTGTGGTAATAACCCAATTTTACATATGCAACTGTCTGCTGTATTTTTTTCCAAACTGTTTCAGATATATTAATTTCATTACTTTTAGCTGAGGCTTTTAAATCTCTGCATTACTGTTGATATAACAACAGAAAATAACAAAAGGCTAAATTATTCCTCCCCTGTACACAGAGTACCTTTACACTGCCTTTATACATATGCAATTTATTTTCTATCAATCAGATATATAAGGTTTTGGCCACCCAAAAAGCAACATTGTGTTATCTCAGAAGGCATAATAATACAGTAATTAATAGTATGATTAGGAATTCCTGTAAAATTCTTCTACTTAAAGAGGACCCAGGATTATAAGATACTAAGTTTTCTTGTAGTTTTAGAAGAAAAAAAAAAAGAAAAAAGAAAAAAACCCCACCGAATTCTTTCCATATGCTGTCCTCATTCCTTGATAGCTATTTCAGATTAGAAGTTTTGGGCCAATAGCATTTCCTGAACCTTGTATTTACTTACATTCTATAAACATTCTTCTTCCTCTCTCGTTCTTTGTATCCTTTAAGAGGTGAGGCAAGGAAAGGAGGTGCAAGCCAAAACAAGGAAAGCAAGGCATTCATACGTAGGTTTAAGAAAGTATCTCAATTACTTGTGTTATTGAAACCTACTTAACATAGACTTTGTGACCATTAGATCTCTGGCCACAGATTCTGCGGAGCCACACAAATCTGTGGCCCTTTAGTATCTAGAGCACAATCTCTATCATTTTCCTAGGGTCATCTTAAGTATTTTGGAGGACCAGGATGTGTTGGATGTATAATGTGAAAGCACTGCCCGACCTACAATGAGCTGAGCTTTTGAGCTGGCATATAATCACAAAATCATAGAATGGTTTGGGTTGGAAAGGGCCTTTCAAGATCGCCTAGTTCCAACCCCCCCTGCCATGGGCAGGGATACCTTCCACTAGATCAGGTTCCTCAAAGACCCATCCAACCTGACCTTGAACACTTCCAGGGATGGGGAATCCACAACTTCTCTGGGCAATCTGTTCCAGTGTCTCACCAGCTTTATTGCCAAAAAAATTCTTTCCTATATCCAATCCTTGGTAAAAAGTTTCTCTCCATCTTTCTTGTAAGAGACCTCTCGATAAGCCATCAAGTTAGTTTGCACAGTAAGACATCAGGGTGTTTGTTCGGATCACTCAGCAAAGGTGAAATTACCTGTGTCATGACTGTTGTGTTTAGCCCCTAGAGTAAGACGTTCTCTTTTATACTAGTACACTAGCACAGTGCAGGCATTTACATTGGTTATATGATGGCAACCTTTATTTCTGAAGCAGTACATGTCACAGAATCACAGAATCACAGAATGGTTAGGGTTGGAAGGGACCTCTGGAGATCAGCTATTCCAAACACCTGCAAAGCAGGTTCACCTAGAGCACGTTGCACAGGGTCATGTCCAGATGGGTTTTGAATATCTCCAGAGAAGGAGACTCCACAGCTTCCCTGGGCAGCCTGTTCCAGTGCTCTGTCACCCTCAAAGGAAATAAGTTTTTCCTGTTATTAAGATGGAACTTGCCATGTTTCAGTTTGTGCCCGTTGCCCTTTTTTCTGTCACTGGGCACCACCGAGAAAAGTCTGGCCCCATCCTCTTCACACCCGCCCCTAAGGTATTTGTAAGCATTGATAAGATCCCCTCTCAGTCTTCTCTTCTCCAGGTTAGGCAGAGCCAGCTCCCTCAGCCTTTCCTATAAAGAGAGATGCTCCAGTCCTCTAATCATCTTTGTAGCCCTTCGCTGGACTCTCTACAGTAGTTCCTTATCTTTCTTGAACTGGGGGGCCCAGAACTGCACACAGTACTCCAGGTGCAGCCTCACTAGAGCAGTGTAGAGGGGGAGGATAACCTCCCTCAACCTGCTGGCCACACTCTTCCTAATGCATCCCAGGATACTACTGGCCTTCTTGGCCACAAGGCCACATTGTTGGCTCATGGTGAACTTGTTGTGCACCAGGACTCACAGGTCCTTCTCTGCAGAGCTGCTTTCCAGTAGGTCAACCCCCAACCTGTATTGGTGCATGGGGCTATTCTTCCCTAGGTACAGGACCCTACACTTGCCTTTGTTGAGCTTCATTAGGTTCCTCTCTGCCCAACTCTCTAGCCTGTCCAGGTCTCGCTGAATGGCAGCACAGCCTTCTGGTGTGTCAGCCACACCCCCCCATTTTGTGTCACAAGCAAGCTTGCTGAGAGTACACTCTGTCCCTTCATCCAGGTCATTGATGAATAAGGTGAACAAGACTAGACCCAGTACTGACCCCTGGGGAACACCGTTAGCTACAGGCCTCCAACTAGACTCAACACCGTTGATCAAAACCCTCTGAGCTCTGCCATTCAGCCAGTTCTCAAACGACCTCACTGTCCACTCATCTAACCAACACTTCCTGAGCTTTCTTATGAAGATGTTGTGGGAGACAGTGTCAAAAGCCTTGCTGAAGTCGACGTAGACAACTTCCACTGATCTCCTCTCATCTACTCAGCCAGTCATGTCCTCATAGAAGGCCATCAGATTGGTCAAGCATGATTTCCCCTTCACAGAATCACAGAATCACAGAATCACAGAATCACAGGATGTTAGGGATTGGAAGGGACCTCGAAAGATCATCTAGTCCAATCCCCCCTGACGGAGCAGGATTGCCTAGACCATATCACATAGGAACGCGTCCAGGCGGGTTTTGAATGTCTCCAGAGAAGGAGACTCCACAACCTCTCTGGGCAGCCTGTTCCAGTGTTCGGTCACCCTCACTGTAAAGAAGTTTTTCCTCATATTTATGTGGAACCTCCTGTGTTCCAGCTTGCACCCATTGCCCCTTGTCCTGTCAAGGGATGTCACTGAGAAGAGCCTGGCTCCATCCTCATGACACTTGCCCTTTACATATTTATAAACATTAATGAGGTCACCCCTCAGTCTCCTCTTCTCTAAGCTAAAGAGACCCAGCTCCCTCAGCCTCTCCTCAGAAGGGAGATGTTCCACTCCCTTAATCATCTTCGTGGCTCTGCGCTGGACTCTCTCTAGCAGTTCCCTGTCCTTCTTGAACTGAGGGGCCCAGAACTGGACACAATATTCCAGATGTGGCCTCACCAGGGCAGAGTAGAGGGGGAGGAGAACCTCTCTTGACCTGCTAACCACACCCCTTCTAATCCACCCCAGGATGCCATTGGCCTTCTTGGCCACAAGGGCACACTGCTGGCTCATGGTCATCCTGCTGTCCACTAGGACCCCCAGGTCCCTTTCCCCTACGCTGCTCTCCAACAGGTCTGCCCCCAACTTGTACTGGTACATGGGGTTGTTCTTGCCCAGATGCAGGACTCTACACTTGCCCTTGTTATATTTCATTAAATTTCTCCCCGCCCAACTCTCCAGCCTGTCCAGGTCTCTCTGAATGGCTGCACAGCCTTCTGGCGCATCAGCCACTCCTCCCAGTTTTGTGTCATCAACGAACTTGCTGACAGCGCACTCTAATCCCTCATCCAAGTCATTAATGAGTATATTGAATAGTACTGGTCCCAGTACCGACCCTTGAGGGACTCCGCTAGACACAGGCCTCCAACTGGACTCTGTCCCATTGACCACCACTCTCTGGCTTCTTTCCTTCAGCCAGTTCACAATCCACCTCACTACCCGATCATCCAGACCACACTTCCTCAGTTTAGCTGCGAGGATGCTGTGGGAGACCGTGTCAAACGCTTTACTGAAATCGAGATAGACCACATCCACAGCTTTACCATCATCTATCCACCGGGTTACGTCCTCATAAAAGGCTATCAAGTTGGTTGAGCAAGACTTCCCGTTGGTGAAGCCATGCTGAGTGCCCCTAATGATCCCCCTATCCTTCATGTGCCTAGAGACAGCATCAAGAACAAGTTGCTCCATCACCTTTCCGGGGATGGAGGTGAGGCTGACCGGTCTATAGTTCCCCGGGTCCTCCTTCTTGCCCTTTTTGAAGACTGGAGTGACATTCGCTTTCCTCCAGTCCTCAGGCACCTCTCCCGTTGCCCACGACTTAGCAAAGATGATGGAGAGTGGCCTATCAATGACTTCCGCCAGCTCCCTCAGCACCCGCGGGTGCATCCCATCAGGGCCCATGGATTTATAGACGTCCAGATTGCTTAATTGGTCCCTGACCCAGCCCGCATCTACCAAGACAGATTCCTCCTCTATCCTGACTTCTTCTGGGGCCGCAGGAGGCCGGGGCTCCTCAGGACAGCCTCCAGCAGTATAGACAGAGGCAAAGAAGGCATTCAGTAACTCCGCCTTCTTTTTATGCTCTGTCTCCAGGGCCCCCACCTCATTCATCAGTGGGCCTACATTGCCTCTAGTGTTGGCTTTACCTGCAATGTATTTGAAGAAGCCCTTTCTGTTGTCCTTGACCTCTCTTGCAAGGTTTAATTCCAAGGAGGCCTTAGCTTTCCTAGTTGCCTCCCTACATCCTCTGACAACAGACTTCTATTCCTCCCAAGTGGCCAGCCCCTCCTTCCATGATCTGTACACCCTCTTCTTCCACTTGAGTTTGCCCAGCAGTTCCCTGTTTAACCATGCAGGTCTCCTGGTACCCTTCCTTGCCTTCCTACTTGTTGGGATGCTCTGATCTTGAGCTCGGAAGAAGCAGTCCTTGAATGCTAACCAACTATCTTGGGCCCCCTTACCTTCTAGTACCCTGTCCCATGGGATTTCCCCTAGCAATTGCTTGAAAAGGCCAAAGTTGGCCCTCCTGAAGTCCAGGGTTGCAATCTCCTTGGTGGATCCACGTTGACTACTCCTGATAACCTTTTCCTCCGCATGCTTAGAGATAGCATTCAGAATGAGCTGTTCCATCACCTTTCCAGGGATGGAGGTGAGGCTGACCGGCCTGTAGTTGCCTGGGTCTTCCTTCTTGCCCTTTTTGAAGACTGGAGTGCCATTGGCTTTCCTCCAGTCCTCAGGCACCTCTCGTGTCCTCCATGACCTTTCAAAGATGATGGAGAGTGTCTTGGCAATAACATCTGCTAGCTCCCTCAGCACTTGTGGGTGTATCCCATTGGGCCAAAAGATTTGTGGGTGTCCAGTTTGCCTAATGATCTCTAACTTGATCCTCCTCAACCAAGGCAAAGTCTTCCTTTCTCCAGACTTTCTCTTGTACTTCCAGGGCCTGGGATTCCTGAGGGCCAGCCTTAGCAGTAAAGACTGAGGCAAAGAATGCATTCAGTAACTCTTCCTTCTCTGTATCCTCCATCACCAGGGCACCCTCCTCATTCAGCAGCAGGCCCACATTTTCCCTAGTCTTCCTTTTGCTGCCGATGTACTTGAAGATGGCCCTCTTGTTGTCCTTGATGTCCCTTGTCAGATTTAATTCCAGATAGGCCTTAGCCTTCCTCATCACATCCCTGAATACTCTGACAACCTTCCTATATTTGACTCAAGTGGCCTGTCCCTTTTTCCACGTTCCGTAAACTTCCTTCTTCCATTTGAGTTTTGCTAGAAGCTCCTTGCTCATCCATGCAGGTCTCCTGCTCCCTTTGCTCGATTTCTCGCTCACAGGGATACACAGATCTTGAGCTTGGAGTAAGTGATGCTTGAATATTGCCCAGGTCTCTTGGACCCCCTTACATTCTAGAGCTCTAACCCATGGGATGCCTTCAAGTAGGGCTTTGAAGAGGCCAAAGTTAACTCCCCTGAAGTCCAGGGTTGCGATCCTACTTATTTCCCTGCTACCTCCATGCAGGACCATGAACTCCACCAACTCGTGGTCATTGTAGTCAAGGTTACCCCCAACCTTCACATCCCCAACCAGACCTTCTTTAATTGTTAGCACAAGGTCTAGCAGCGCACCTCTCTGCGTTGGCTCCTCCACCACCTGTGTCAAAAAGTTATCATCAATGCTCTGCAGGAACCTCCCGGACTGTGGGTGCCTAGCTGTGTTGTCTTTCCAGGAGATATCAGGGTGATTGAAGTCCCCCATGAGAACCAGGGCCTGTGATCGTGAGGTTACTTCCAGCTGTCTGTAGAAGGCCTCATCTACTTCCTCTTCTTGACTGGTGGCCTGTAATAAACACCTACAACAGTGTCACTCATATTAGCTTGCACCTTAATTCTTACCCATAAGCTCTCAACTTGTTCTTCATCCACCCCTAGGCAGAACTCGATACATTCCAGTTGCTCTCTCACACAAAGGGCAATTCCACCTCCTCTCCTTGCTGGCCTGTCTTTCCTAAGAAGTATATACCCATCCATGACAGCTTTCCAGTCATGAGAGGTATCCCACCATGTCTCTGTGATTGCAATGAGATCATGGCCCTGTGACTGCACATAGATCTCCAGTTCTTCCTGTTTATTCCCAATGCTGCGTGCATTGGTGTACAGGCATTTCAGAGAGGTAATTAAGCATGCAGGTTTCCCAGGAGAGGTGTAAGAGGATCCACCATATCTATACATACCCTTGAGGTGGTTGGCTTTCTGGTTCCCATCCTTTTCTGCCTTAACTTTCCTCTTCCCACACACTTTTTTTAATTAGCTCCATTTTTCCTTTCTTTTATAGAATGATACATGGATTATTACTATGTTTCCTGGAATTTATAGTACCCAAAAGATGATGTTGCTTAATTGTTTATCTGTCTTTAAGGGAAAAGAACTCAGGGATCTAAAAAACAAGTGCTGTGAAATGTGTTCTTTAAGCTTATCAAATGAAGTCCAAAACCCTGAGATAAGTGTTAGGAATATATACAGTGCCAGACAAAGCACCAAGTCTCAAAATGGGACTCAAGCAGCTGGTAATCTGAACACTGCTTCCTAATGACATACTCCTGCCTGGAATTAGTCAGTGGAGAAACAACAAGAATTAGAGAAAAGTTTCACCTACATTTTCAAGCCAGAGATGCTTTTTCTGTTCTGTGGTGTGATGCTGTTCTGTAAAAACCTAGAACCTTTTCTCGAAGGCAGGCAATTCTGCTTTATCTTATGCCCCTTTGTTATATAGTAGACTAACAGTCAGCCTACTTGCCAAGATAGTGAAAGACTGTATTCAGGCTACACTGCTGTAACCTGTCTGAGCAGTATTAATATCCTATTTCCTTTTTCCTTGTAGGATTTCCAAACTGCAAGCTATTATAGATAGAGTTTTGCCTTTTACCCTTTTAAAATCCTACTAGTTTGGTATCTTCTGAGTCAGAAAGAAAGTGCATAAGATAGAACGCTTTTTCTAGTTTAGCCTCAACTCCTTGTGACACACAGTTACAATGACATTGGTTTCCTGAAAAAAATTGAGGGGTTTGTATCTTGGTCATATTTTCCCTCACTGACACTGTTGCTAACAGAAATTTGTCTTTTGTACGACAAATTTGCAGCATGAAGCTTCTACTGGCTGCTTGATGATTTTATTTAGATTTGGATTTATGTTGATTTGATACAAATTCTAATAACTGCTCATTATATAAAGACGTACACAACCATTGGTACTTTTCTGGCTTTTGCACTGCATGACTACACAACCTTTGCTACTTTGAAAAAGATGGGGAAGCTACAGCTGGTAAAACAGCTGTTGTCTTGCTTAGAAGTTGTAGTCAAAACTAGAACATTACTGCAGGGCTTCCAAGATTGGACTATTTCCATATATGCTTTTAGGAGCAATTCAAGATGTTAATATTTAATTGCACCTTAATATACTGCATGATTTAGGGCTTAGCTGCTTGGAAGAATCTTTCTTTCCCTTTGTATTAATACAACAATAAAGGTAAATTCAGGTAATATGATTCTAGGTCCCTGGATATGCACATTTTAGATGTAAAATGGACTATTTCTCATAAAGATTGTTTGACCAGATTTGTATTTCCCTGATGAATCTTTCAGCCAGCCATTTTCATTCAGCATTTAGCCTGAAGCAGACTATGACATTTATCTATACAATGTTTTATACTGGGAGAGTAGTTTGCAATATTTTTGTCAGCATGTTTGCATTTTTTAAAATAGTCTATGCACACACAGCTTACACAAAAGGGTTGGCAACCAAGAGCTGGGCAAAAGAACAGAAAGGCAGTAATATACTTTCTTTTCACTCAAGCTTCTCTTTCCTTGTTGTAAACCTTCCCTTCCACCCCAGTCACCTCCTCTCATTGTAGTGGCAGGTGAATTCTTTTGTAGTAAAGACCTCCTCCTTTTCCTTCTTACTTTTTCTCACCACCTCAGCATTGTCACCTCAGACCCAGTAAACTACTTCCAGCCTTCCTCATCCACCACCTGTTCTGCCACCACTACCTACATCACTGGAAAGCCTGAAGCTGGCTCTGCCAACAGCCTTTTGACTGTAGCAATTCTGTATAAACTTTGTCATTCTTTCCAGCATAATTGCTGATAATAGCTGGTTGTGCAGGCACTACGCACGTGTGTGCATGTATTTAATTATACATATTAGTCAAGTATTGCTTAGATCCCAAAAGAAAAATAGTTGAACATGGGCAACATACTACCATCTGGGATAACAGTGTGGAATGTATGACAGCCATTTCCCACTGGAAGAGAGTCTAAAGGCCTAAAGGGTTGTTAATACTTCAATTAAAATACTCTCCTAATATAAACAAAAAGATAGAGACCCAAACTAAAAATTTAACAGATGTGAAATCCCTTTACCCTGCAGAATTCTGAAGCTACAAATCCCAGCTTGCTACATTGAAGAACAGGCCTGCAGGTGTTGAGGAGCAGGCTCAGAGGAGGAATGGTGTGTCTCAGAGTGCTTGCTAAGTTTCTTGTTTGCATGGACCATAAGGTCGGGAATTTGATGTGCTTGATTTCATAAACCCTAACAGCAATGAAAAAAATTACATGTAATAATCCAGTTAGAGCTCAACTCAGGGACAATATTGGAGCATGTTATCCTCAAGGAATTTCTTGACTCATTCTGTAACTGTATGGAGTCAAATAATTTAGCTTCCTTGTTAATCTGCACGATGTTAAGCCACTTAATTAAATAAATATTCATCAATTACCCACGCTATGTAGAGATTAATTCACACTTTCACTCCATTTTCAAGTGAAGCAACTAGTTGCTCCCAGAAGAAAAATTGGGTGGAGATTTAGTAGTTGTTCATAGAATCATAGAATCATAGAATGGTTTGGTTGGAAGGGAAATTAAAGATCATCTAGTTCCAACAGCCCTGCCATGGGCAAGGACACCTTCCACTAGACCAGGTTGCTCAAAGCCTCATCCAATCTGGCCTTAAACACTGCCAGGCAGGGGGCATCCACAACTTCTCTGGGTAACCTGTTCCAGTGTCTCACTACCCTCACAGTCAAGAATTTCTTCCTAATATCTAATCTAAATCTGCCCTCTTCCAGTTTAAAAACATTCCCCCTTGTCCTATCACTACTTGCCCTTGTAAAAAGCCCCTCTCCCGCTTTCTTGTAGGTTCCCTTCAGATACTAGAAGGCTACTGTAAGGTCGCCCTAGAGCTCTTTCTTCTCCAGGCTGAACAGCCCTAACTGTCTCAGCCTGTCTTCATAGGAGAGGTGCTTAGCCTTCTGATCATCTTCATTGCCCTTCTCTGGACTCGTTCCAACAGCTCCATGTCCTTCTTCTTTTGGGGGCCCCAGAGCTGGACGCAGTACTCCAGGTAGGGTCTCACGAGAGTGGAGTGGAGGGGTAGAATCACCTCCCTCGACCTGCTGGCCACGCTGCTTTTGATGCAACCGAGGATACGGTTGTCCTTCTGGGCTGCAAACTCACACTGCCGGCTCATGTTGAGCTTCTCATAAACCATCACCTCCAAGTCCTTCTCCTCACGGCTGCTCTCAATCCATTCTCCTCCCAGCCTGTATTTGTGCTTAGGATTGCCCTGATCCACATGCAGGACCTTGCACTTGGCCTTGTTGAACTTCATGCGGTTCACACGGGCCCAGCTCTCAAGCCTGCCCAGGTCCCTCTGGTTGCCATCCCCTCCCTCCAGCATGTCAACCACACTGCACAGCTTGGTGTTGTTGGCAGACTTGCTGAGGGCGCACTCAATCCCACTGCAAAGGGATTGATAGTTCACTGCAAAGGTTACTCTCAAATGACAGTATGAAAAATATTGCTTCAGATTTAGCTATCTTAGCTTTACATTTTTCAACACTACCTAAAATGGTGTTGTGTCTTTAGGTCCCCTTTCTGTCATCACAAGTTATGCAACATATGCACTTCGAAACATGTTGGTGGTAGAGTGTGATGCCAGCTTCACAGCTTCTTCAGATACTTCAGATAGTTTTTTGGAGCTTCACAGATTCTTTAATCTGAAAAAATTAAGATACAGTGAAAATAATAATCATGTCTTAGGTCTACAAGTATAGCACAACACGCCTCCCTTGTCAAGTAGTCTGAAACACCAGAGCCTCACTCAGTCATTCTGCATCATGTTCGTTTGATAAGGCATGAATACAGACTGCTACCAAAAGTATTTGCTAATACAATCCCAAGAAGATCCTGCTCTCTTTTCTGAAAATGGTACTTCAATCAGATCCACAAAAGCTCATATTCTTCTTATACATTTTAAAGGCATAACCAAGAAAGTGAAGCAACAGCAGTAATTTTGTCTACTTAGGGACTAATGTTGCCCTCTGGAAAGTCCCATTTCTTTCTGTTGACTGTGTAAGGACACAAGTGGAATTCAAAGATTCAAGTTACATTCCCATCTTTGTTCACATTGCATGGTGAGAGTTAACCATTAGGAACAGAATTCACACAAATCAGCAGGCTGAGTAGGGTATTGCCTAAGAGTAGGGTGAGAGCTATTACTTATTGTCAGCCATGAACTCTCCCTGGAAAAGGCACTTAGCTGCATCAGTCATTTCTCACAAAATGCAGCTGCAAGATCCAAATTAAAATCTTCTTACTTTTGGAGAAGGAATTTAAAGACAGATCTCCTAATCTGCTTCATTATTGCACTTTATTTTCAGATACTGTTCTCACAATCTTAGCCGAAGTAATTCCCCTCTATATATCATAGTCATTGGGTCAGAGAGACATGAGAATGGCTCAACACAGGTTTGTGCTCTGATGCTTATTTGATTATTTTGCAAAACAGCAGAGAACTGTATAGAAAAGATTATACAGAACACACTCTGTCTTCTTTGCAGTGCAGGCATGTTCTGAGAATTGCCAGCCCCTATAGATAAATACATGGGGACAAATACAAAAGATATTAAAAAGTACAAATATAAAAAACAAGCAGTAAGTATAAATTTGATAATTTACAGGTAGTCAGCAGAAATATAGAGAACTAGGGATTTAGGCATACACAGGATTAAGCAGCAGCTGTGAGGGAAGGGGTTGTGAGCTCTTTCTGGTGCCTTGTGTTAAGCACTTAAGGAATTTGACACTTAGGTACAAATGCTAAAATGAGTCAGGATCTAGGTTGTTTGAAATAGGAGCAACTAATCATAAGTTGCTCTCCCTTAGCAGAACACAGGAAGTTATTTAAAGCATATTAATCATAAAAATTGTGGTGAAAGTTCACTTTGGAAGGTAAAACATAGAAATCTGTGATTGCTCTCAAATATTAAATTAAAAGTAAAGAAGACAGAGGAGAGTCTTGAAGACCGCTCTACTTTGTAATCTGGGTATTTTTCTGAATGCTGTTAGATGCATCTCTCTCCACTCTGGATTCTCAGTCAAAACCCTTTCCTTCGAGTACACGTGTAATTCCTTTCTCAAAGCCAGAGGTTGCTATATGAGAATCAGCTTGTAAAATATTTGATCTTGAAATCCAGTAATATGTTAACAACATATTAGGGATGAAACTCCAGCTGCCACAATGAATGAATGATAGTGTACTGAATAATTTTAGGGTTTTGATGAAGATACTATATTGTAATTTAGACTTAGCAATCAAGAAATTAAATCATTGAGCTAGGAATTGGTTTTGCCACAGACAGTAGACAAGGGAAAATGTACAGACTGTGAATCAAAGACTATGTCTACCTTGTAGCCTTGTTCAAAGAGTATGGATAAACTGCCTGATCTATAGCATAGATGACATCCTACTACCGCAGAGGTAGATATGACTGGTTTATCTGAAAAGATGGGGAGTGACAGTTCCATATAAACTGGTTTGTCTTCACTCTTATGCAGCTATCATAGGCTGTTATAGGCCATTGATAAAAAGATGTAAGAAGTTACCTTCTTTTAGCATAGGTGATTAAAAAATTGCTATCAAGTCTACTATCATTGGTCTACCACAGCATTTTTTTCCAGGTGAAATAATGATTTCCATAGTTATAGGTTATAGACACCATCAAAAACATTACAAGAGTATCATTTGCAAAATTAAACAGTTATGGAGAGAAAAGATAGACAGAATTAATAATTTCCTGTTCAAATAGTTTTCAATGACAATTATAATAAAGACATGACCATATACCTGAAATGTATATGCATCATTTTCCTCAAAGAATTTTTAAATTTATTTGGTCTATATTCTGAACATTACAAAAATATGATTTCAGTTTTGATTTTATATTGTTCTCAAAGAAAATTATAGCATGCCTTTTTCAATACTTGCTGCAATGATTTCAAATAGTGCTTAACTAATAGTATTGATCAAATTAAGTCTTGGTTTTACTGCTGCAGTTTCATATAAAAAGCTCACCATTTTTCCATTAAAATTATCTGTTTTATTAAAAGCTCCTAGATACAACTCAGGAAAAATACTGGTGGAATATTAAATGAAAAGCTTAAAAAATAATTTGTTCCCAGGATCTAGACCATATGCTGGATTTAATGAAGAAATGAAAGTAAGGATGATCTATTTCATCTGATCTTCATCTTATGAAGACAGTTAACTGTCTTCATAAGCATAAATTGTGTCAACCATTCCACCCATTGAGATTTAGATGCCCTGGAAAATCTGGCTTACAACTTCATAATATGGAATTGATGTTACAGGAAAGGACATATAGATTGTCCAATAGCTTATCAGTGTTAGTGGTGAAAACTACATGGTTCTAAGAAATATTTTAAACAAAAACAAACCCCCAAACTGACAGAGGACACTTAATGAATAAGTTGCACAGAAGATTTTTGCCTAGTGTCACAGATGTGGGTGTTTCATATTCTGAAACTTAGGCAAAATCTTACTCCTATGAAACACTGGAGAAGGTCAAGATTTTACTTTGTATATCTGCATTGAATTGATAGATTTTAGTAAGTGAAATTTAACACAACTTTAAATATTCATAGCAGAATGCCTGTTGCCTATTTTTATTAATTTTTTTTCCTCTAAATCTCAAAAATACACAATCGTATATTAAAAAAACTTATAATCATCTAGTACCTTCTCAGACTTTGTGAAAAGCCTCTAGAAAAATAAGGGATAAAACCCATATGTGTTCTGGGTGGTACATAAGGAAACAGAAGAAAAGCAGAAGAAAAAGATTCAGAAACAAATGTTATATCTAGATAGGAAAGAAATGTAACAGAAAGTATGAATGAAAGAGAAACATGCCCTAGCTGAACTTCTAACCTATGGATACTGCTTAAAATTGGGCATAAGGATTGGACATGAAGATTGGCTGTGCTACCAAAACAAATTTCTTAGGCTGAAACCAAAGTCACGTGTTTTAAATGACTAAATTGTGTCTCATCTGCTTATAGATGTTTTATCGTTTTCATGCTTTAAGAATGTCATTAAAAATATGGTATTTATAAACATAATATATAAATACCATCTTCTAATATATATACCATCTTAAATTATCCATTTTGAAAAGTGCTGAGTATATCAACTTATATTGAAGAAGTTGGCTGTATTTTCTGTCCCCTGTCTTTTATCTCTCTTCTGAAAGAGGATATCTGAAAGATGAAATTACATTGATTGTTCCTGTAAAGTTGATATCTATATAGGATAAACTCAATTCAACATTTACAGCATATACAGTGGCAGGTGTCCCATATGATAATAATGTTAATTTGCCTGCACCTTATTCTGCTAGGAGTCTTTCCTTAGATAAGTGAGTTGGTCTTCTGATCCGCCGTGGAAATTGGGTCCTGGACTTTTCTACTGAGCAGGCATACAGTGCTGATAATTAGTAATAATCAGTTCAGCTACAATTCAGTCTGGGTTTGTGTCTACTCAGAATTGCATTGAGATGCCTGTACTTTCAATAGAAATCAACAGAGAAAGACAAGAACTAATGCTAGACCCTGAAAAGGGCTATGAAGAGGAGAATTAGTGTAGACAAAAGGAAACAGATTCTTGTTGATATTTGTGATCTACTTCATGATCTTTTTTTTTTCTGACACTTGCCAATAATATTTTTGATAGGAAACTATTTTCATTCTTTTAAACTTTGCAGTTCCAGCGTGGTGCAAATCACTGTCCCTATGGGAAGAAAGTTCACTGAAAATCACAACAGTTTCTGGTGGCAGAGGAAAGCAAATCACAATGGCTATGGAGGCAGTCACAGAAAGTTATGAGTGGATTTTTACTATGCTGGAACTCATATCTTATACTAGCTCAGAAAACATAAACTTTCTGTTGAGTGGGTAACAAAATTTGTCAGGAAGCCCACAAAAACTTACAAACACTAAGTGTTATAGAGACACCAAAATCAGCATGCTGGCAGATAGAACTATGTCTGGGATGATGACATAAGAAATGTTGGAAGATATGGAAGAACATACCTGGGGAACTTCCACCATTTGGATTCTGTATACTACTGAAATACATGAAACCTGGTGAGGACAGGTGGAAGAGAAGAATAAGTCCTGTTATTAAGCCAATGGATAACATTTCACCAAAGGCGAATAAGCAAAACACAGTCCTCTAAACTGTTTTATTGTGGTGTGCAGCACAGGAATACTGATTCTGAATTAAAATGAAACCATTGTGACATTAGACATTAACTTAAACACTAGTAATACTGGATTGAAAGTTTATTTGTATTAGAGTTACTTTGTCACAGTTTAATCATTAAGAATGAAATCCACATATAAATCGAAGTAATTAAAATGGTTAAAAAAATTTGGTGCCTGCCTTTTCATGACCCACCACCAGGCATGCAGTATAGTACCCAAAGTTTCATAGTTGTAGCCTGGGCAAAATGGAGGTAGCAACTCAGAAGAATTAGCCAAAAAAAGCTCACCTAGTTTACAAGGAACAAGTAAATCCTTAGCGACATAAGAATTCTGGTTAAAATTTCTTAACCATAGCTCTGATACCGTGGTACTGAACTGAGGCACTAGTTGCCAACGTGGTTGGCTATGTCCTTATTCTTCTACTTAATCAAGATTCATTGTCGGGCCTAAGCCTCTCTGAAGAGCTTGATTTGCTTAATATTCTGAATTCATTACCTCCAGCCTGTGCTGAATGGGTGGCTTCCCACTGAAATCTGTGCAGTTTCAAGCTCTGACACCAAGGTTTGGTAGATCTAAACTGTCAGATTGGCTTGAATTAGTATTTTTTTTCTTCTTTTTTAAATGTTGATTATAAGGCTACACATAGTTGCTTTGACTGTCTAACACCCTGAAGTCCACTGGCCCAGAGCAACCTGTGTCCATCCTGTTCAAGTCTTTTTATGCTGCAAGAGTGTTGCTGCTCCCACATGACTTATTATGCCTGGTCCCTGTCCTGTGCTACTTGTAGAGATAAATAATATGGGAAAAAAGTACTTGTACCAGTTGAATTTGTGCCAGCCACAGTTCCAACAATTCAACAGTTCTAAATGACTGAGTTCAAGATCCTGAGAACATGCCCCAGTATTTCTTAACTTGCTCATATAGATGTACTCGTGTGCTAAAATGAAATCTATTTAATCTTACCATATACGTGAATGCTACATTGAACTGTACCGGATATTTGATCTTCAAGGATGACAAGTTCACGGCAAAAAAATGTCAAACCAAGTACCAGATAAATTCTGTCTTCCTGCATGTAAAGGCTCTAGAAATGCTGCTGGTCATCAGAGGTGAATAGCACAACATCAGCAAATTCTGAGTAGAAGTAAATGGATAGGTAGATGATTGCTGAGGACACGGCCACAGACATCCACCTAGTAGAATATCATAGACAGGTTGTTTACTGGAAAAAAGGGATGCAGTTTGTGTCACTGGTCACCTTTTTTCATAGTAGTCCAATGGGTAGACACGTCACCTTTCAGGGTGTTTGTGAAATTTACATGCTTAACTTCTAGATATTTGACATAAATTATCACAGATTAAGTCCACCTCAAAACACCTGTACAAAAAAAGACATGTATCTGCTATATTATTTATTGTCTAACCAGAAGTTTCTATGAAACCAGGATTCACAGCCTAAAGTCACATTCAGGTCTTAGTACCAAAGTTGCCTTGCTCAAGGCAGGGACTCTGCAGTTCACAGTGTGAATGTTTGTTATTTACGCTGAAAAACATATAAAGCTACTGAATAAAAGTCTTCCTCAGAGAACAGTAATGTCTGAACACAGAGCTACAGTTTCTGATCCTGGGCAGCTCATAAAGAACAATGTAGATATATGTGTTTGAGTCTAAATAAATGAAGGCAAGGAATGACCTGGAGAATTGGGCCTTTGATTATCCACATTGCTTGGCTGTCTTACTCACTGGCTGTATTAGACGACTTACTACAGCTCCTTCCAAAATAATGTTCACACACAGTTCCAGGATAATACTCCCACAAGGCAATACAGCCTATGTAAGGTCACCAAGATTTTTGTTTGATTGCTGGAAAATGCAGGAGTAAAGTTTTATCAATTGTCCATTAAAACACAGTCATGCAGCAATGTACATACCCATTTGAGTAAAATAAGCATTGATCTGAGACTAAGAAAGATGTGTTCCTAGATGTTCATTATCAAATATTTCAGCTCTGCAGTTCACTCCCACTGACAGTATTCTATTGTCCACACTGCTTCAATAGTAGTTTGCCTCTAGAATCTCTTTTGGAGTGAGATATTTCTAGAAACTGAGCTATGACATGCCTTGACTGTATCAGTTTTCGCTTCCTTGCTTTAACAGTCTTCTGATACTCTCCCAGCAGCTCTGTACCCTCAAATACATCCACATGACCTCATGTGTCCGCAGAGGGCACAAACATACACCTTCAGAGTCTTACCATAAAAATGTCATTTTACAGCTGCAGCAAAGTCCTCGTATTTTTTCAGATAAACACTTGGAACATACACCAAAAAAAAACCCAAACCCTACCAAAACCAAAAGCCAAAACCAAAAGCACCTAGAAGAATGGTTCTGTAATATTTCACAAAGAACTGTGAGGTGCAAAGAAGACTAAAATGCTGGGTAGGTGGACAGTCCTTGAGATTACTATACTTAAGTAAGGTGACTGTGAGCTACTCTATACAACTGATCTCAGAGTCTGATCCCAGTCATTTCCTTGTTTTGCTTAACTACAATTAGTAGGTAATCAAACCAAAGTTAGGCTATGTTTCTGTATATTGCAGTTACAGATGCTGAACATTTGCCTAAGCAAAATAATGTCTTTTACTACAATCTAAGCATCTCTTGAACCCATATGTTAAACAGTCCCATGTGTAAATGTACTGGCTGCTGATCTTGGAGCTAACAGCCTGAATAGGCTTCCCGACACATGCGTAGACAACAATGTTCAGTACATAGGTCAGCAGTCACAGATATGTTTATTAAAAATCACAGTGAAGAACACTAGTAATTTTTCACAAGGTGTCAAATAGTTGATAAATGGTTCTGGAACACTTCTCCAGAAAGTGAAAAATCTGGATTAAGTCCATTGCTCTTCTTAAGGCTTTCCAAACCAATGGCTTTCATCTTCCATTTACTGAAGTTGTGTCATTAGGGCAGTGTGGCAAAAACGTAAGATTCATCAAGTTAGTGAGAGGAAAAGAAAACCAGAATATGATTCTGTATTGTGGTAATCAGGAAAATTCCCAATGAAGGGTGTTACTTAGGCTTCCGAACAGCTCTACAAACATATTACACAATGTATCTTTAATGTGAAGTGTATGAACACATGCAAAAATGTACAAACAGGGATTAAAACATAAGACCTTTTGGTTACAGAAGCACATTGTCAGCAAGGCTACAGAAGTAGGGACCTTTTTTTTGGTCTTTTCCTGTTCCTATAGTTCTTATTACAGCTGCTCACACAGTGGCACAGCTTCAACAGGAAAAATGATAGAAAAAATTTTAAGTAAGGTCTTTTAGCATTACCATTTAGTTGAATGAGGAACTGCTGTTTCTGTGTATAGCGCATTGGTTTAGGTGGTTTTTTTTTGTTTGATCAGTTTTTGTTATTGTTCTTTTGGTTTGTTTTGTTGTTGTCCTTTTTTTGATTCATTGGTTGATTTGTTTTTTCTTGTGTTTTTTTTTTTTCTCTTTATTTTTTTGCTAGTCTGAAAATACCCAGTTTTGTCCACATATTACCCAAGGAATCTGAGAATTTAACCTGGGTCTACAGGTTCCACACCTCCAGCCACATCTTGGCCTCCGTCTGTGAATTTAGGCACAGATAAATAATGTGGAAGAGAGGTGAACAGGAAATGAACTGAGACAAGATGGTGACTTACAAGAAGACTATGCTAATCAAGGTATGAGATTATAAACAGCATAGAAACACTTAATATGATTTGGCAGCAGCTTACTGTTAGATTTTACTTGTTGGTAAATAAGGGAAAGAAGGCGCAGCAAATTAAGGGATTTTACTGAATCACTGAAGTTGAAGGTCTTGTAAAGGAGCTACTTAGTCTTAAAACATGAAGACTGTTGTACTGAATATAATTTGAAGTCCAGTTTTCCCAGAATCCTGCTATATACCATTGCTGGGAAATTTAAATTTGCTTCAGAGGGCAGAAAGAACTACTGATTTAAAACAGGTCTCAGGAAATCAATTTTTACTCCCTAATTGCTGTAAATTCTGAGGATGTAGCTTAGAAAACTGAGCTAGAGAAAAAAACACTATGAAAGCTATTTTTCTGTAGGAACTCAACTATGCAAAATACACAATTTTCATGCTACATTTCTTTATTCTTTCATGCAATAGACTATTCTTTATCAAACCACAAGATGGCACCAGAAGCTTGAATAAAGTTTAGTCCTGCGCATGGCCACGCATTCCTTGACATTTTTGTTTCCTCTGTATCTCTGCCTCCAAAGTGGCAGAAATATGTGTATGGCACAAACCCAGAAATCTCCATCTGCCAAACACTTTGAAATGACATATAAAGAGTAAAGGCAGTACTCATCTCAGTTTGATTCAAATAAGTATTTTGTCTCATCTGAGACCAATACTTAAAAATAGATATTTTCTAAAAATAGCTCACTCATGATTTAGTAATGCAGGCTAATTTCCAGGGAAGACCATTTCTTCAGTAACATGATTTAAGTTAATTTCTTGATATTCTTTTAAAGATGGAGTAATATACATTTTATTAAATAGCCCAAAGTTTCATCATTTTAAAAGATCTTTCAAGGTTAACAGAGTTTAACATAACTTTAAATGGTTTCTGTCTAAATGGGAAAAAGTTTATAGTGTGGCTACTACTGATGAACTTAGAACTGATGATAATTTGTGTAGTTTCTATTTTTTATTTACTAAATCTTAAGGAAAGTTTTAGTTTCTCTAGTAAAATAAAGCATACAATGAATGTTTGTATTACTCTCCTCTGGAAATCTTGCAAATAAATATAAGTTTTTTGCAAATTGAAATAAGGCAGTTAAGACTTACTTATTCATTAATATCTGTAACAAAGAGATTAAAAGAAGCATTCTTTTAAAAACTTCAAGAAGATTGAACTGTAAAAATAGTAGAAAAATTAAGCTTTTACAAAGGAAAAATTATTTACCTTTGTAAAACCAAGGTAGTAATTAAGTTGCACAAATAATCTGATTTACTTCAGAACTCAGATGCATGCCCTTTCTTACAAAAGGTACAGTTTACATAAACAACAAAAATAAGTATGGAATATATGAAACAAGATAAGATCCTAAGAATAAGAAAAAACATAATAATCTCATAATGAAAACAAGCCAAGGAAATTTTAAACCTTATGTCACAGCACACTACAAATGCCAATAATATGTAGATAATATTATTTGCCACAGTTGTCAAAAGTAAAAAGAAGCATATAGTAAATCAGAAATATGTTCTAGTAAGGCCTGCACACTGAATGAGATAATTTGTCCTCTTCCAAAAAATCACAGGGAAACATAAAAGCAAGTCCTGAATGCTCATGAGATACAATCTGGTGAATAGTATGATTTATTGTGCAAAGAATAAATGTAAGTTATTAAATAGCAACCATTTTATTTTCCTTGAAGTTGGAACAAGCCAAACTGACAGTGTATTTCTAGTCAGTTCAAGTACAATTTAAATGGTGCATTAGGTAAAAAAAACATTGAGTCCAGTCCTCTAATCTGTTCTTGTGTGACAATCTCCTTGACTGCAGAGGTGCTGCATGTGAAATTGTTAAAAACATGCCCTAATGCCTTAATTCCAGTTCAGGAGGGCTCGAGAACATATTCTCAGACAAATTGCAACTTTCAAAATTTAATCTAGTCACATTTTAGTTTCCTGTTTTGAACTGGACACCACATCGTGACTTGCTCATTACAAGGCTTTAGCATTCTGGCAGTTTTTTTCTTATTTTTTGTGACTGCATCATATGTCATCAACAGTAATTCTATGATTTTATTTTTTTTTCTGGTGTCTAAAACTCTGGAAAAATCTTTCAGAATGAAACCTTGGTTAGATACTATTCTGAATTTAGCACTGTGAATTGCAGATAATTTCACTAAACTGAGAGAAATGTGTAAATTACACTCAGAATTCTTAGTGGTGTAGCAGAAATCAGAATACAGACCTTACTGACAAAGTTCTCTTTTGAACAGCATCTGAAAAAGATTTTAGGATTACAAGTATTTGCATCCCTTTGTGAAGTCATAGAAATAGTGTCACAAAGTTTCCAGTCCATATTTTTAAAATATTCATGCTCTAGTAGGGAAGTCTGCTCTGAATACATCTTTCTTCTTAGATGACAGCATTAGCGTAGGTCAGCAATAAAGAGAGTTCATACATTTCAAACATGATCTCCACACAGTTTACCTATACATCGTCTGCATAAATACATGCTATTTAGCTTTTTTTATTTACCACAAAATGTGTGGATTCCCCACACCGATGAGCAGTCAGTGTCACACTGTATGTAAGGAACTGCTCACTGGTGCAGTTAAAAGGTTCTTTTCTGTTCCTGGGAAAGAAGCATCGCTTTTTACAGTACTAGTTAGTTGTAGGGAATCTCAAACTTTTCATGGTTTTACTCAGCTGGGAGTTTCCTGATATGTCCCACTTCAAGGGACGTGTTTTAGAAATTACTGTCAACTTTGCTGCATGTTTTTAAACAATGACAATGAGGGTCTGCAGACTGATATTGTAAAGGGCCGTTTCTTAAGAGAATAGGTCTTTTTTACTCCATCGGTCTCTGGAGTCCATATAGGCACAGCACAGTAAGTGCCACTCCAGTCACTGTCTGTTGAATTTTTCAAGATAGATGGAAATAATAATATTAAAAAAAAAGTGCTTAGTCTTTCAAAAACATCATGCTTAGCTTCAAATCCATAACATGTATAACTTTATGTATAAAAAATAGTGCTAAATTATGAGAATGCAAATTCAAGAATGCAAAAGCTAGGAAACAACAGAATTAAGGTTTCCCTTTCCCTTAAATGTCCCTGTTCAATAAGATGCATATTAGGTGTATGTCTTTAACTGCATTTCACTTTCTTCTAGTGTACTTCTTCCCTATTTGGCACAGAGGATGGATGGCAATGACAGGCTGTTCCCAGTTCTTACGTTGTTTGAGGTATATCACCAATGCATAATTTCTACATTTTATTCAAGATACATAATGAAAACAAAATGGCTTATAACCTGATATTCCCACTCCCCCTTACTGTTCTTATTGTGAGAGTATTTAAATGCTTCATACCTGCTAAGAGGCACAGTTATCCAATACCTCTTAGGTCCTTCAAGAAGAGGTTATCAACCTTCCTCAGTGTTACACACAGCAAACTCTAATTTCAATTTAGAAATTTGGTTTGGATGCAAAGCTCTGTAGAATGAGACACACTGCTGTTGCTCATGATGGAGCGTTTCCAATTATCCTCTCTCTTTAAAACCTGAAATAAACCCACATTCAGAATATTTTATATATGACAAAGACTGATATCCCAGTATTGTTTACACATTTTTCAGTTTTCAAACCTGAAATGGTTACACCATCAGACCTCTCTGAGCACATGACAAATTCACAAAATATACTTTTGTTTAAATAACAGGTACCACGTGTCACAGCAAGTAAACTATACCTCAGCTGCCTGTGGGTTAGCAAATTCCCTGTGCTCAACATTGCTTAGATTAATTGGCAGGCCATTTGCTTTTGACATGCTGCTATTTGCACTGTAGGACAGGGCACAGGTACAGAACAGCCTCAGCTATGCAATTGCATCCAAGACTACTAAAATTAAAGCTTCAGCTTTAACAGCTATAGTAATTAAAAAAAGAAAGACAGAACAAAACCCAAAAACCAGCATGCTTATTTACAGCTTATTCTTCAAATATTTTTCTTCTGCATCTAACCTGCAGATGAAAGTGTCTTCAACAATGCTATCTTAAGATATTTGAACAACCAAAACCATTTTCGAAACCTCTGATTGTTCATTTATAAATCAGAACTGGTATTATGTAGTCTTACAGAACTTCTCACTCTCATTCAAGAGACCAAATTGTCTATACAATAAAAATTTGAACTGGGAACACCCTTGGTAATCTGAATCAACTAATAAAGTTTGATACCCATCTGTTTATTCTGAGTCAGGACTCAAATAACTCTTTTTCTCTAGGAAAAATGGTAAAACGAGCAAGTAAAAATGTAGTCCCTATACCTTGAAAAGCATTAAATTGCTGAATAATTCTAGTGTATCTTCTTGTTTGCTAGGCAGCATCACAGAGTAGAATGGTAAAATTACTTTGTTATTCTACAGAAACACAGGAAAATAAAAATAATGTTTATTTTCAGACTCTAGATTGTATAACTTGAAATGCAAATAACTTGAAATTGCAAGGATTGAATAACTTGAGATGCTATGCTTGTTCCACCCCTCAGAATCAGGGTGAAAAGCAGCCTCGAATTGGGAAATTTCTGTGAAAAAAAATAAATTAAAAAGTAGTAAGCAAAGATCAAATTTCTTCAGGAAGGATTGTGAATTTTCAATAGCTAAATGGCATTTAACTTTAAAATTATTTATTTATTTATAACCTTAGGAACACGAAGCGAATAGTTCAGACTATGTCTTGCAGTGTTTTGCTGGAAAGGTAGATCTAAATGCTGTGCCCATAATGCACAAGAGGTTATCCTGACTAAGGGCTGACCATGTTGTCAGGGCATGTAGATTCTCCAGTATTGCCAGGTCCCCGTAGCCACAAATGTGAGGACACCCCTACCTGAGCTGCTTTTCCACAACACTCAGGTGTCAGGCGACAGAAACTGTCCCCCACAGCAGGTCATGACAGACAATAGTCCAGGTCAGCATTTTCCATCTCAATGTGAGGATTCCATCTCAATATGAGGAAAAACTTCTTTACTTCGAGGGTGACAGAGCACTGGAACAGGCTGCCCAAGGAGGTTGTGGCATCTCCTTCTCTGGAGATATTCAAAACCTGCCTGGACATGACCCTGTGCAACATGCTCTAGCGGAACATTCTTGGGCAGGGGGTTGGACTAGATGATCTCCAGAGGTCCCTTCCAACCCTAATCATTCTGTGATTCTGTGATCACTAAAATGGAAGACCTTCTACTCAGCAGGACTGGATGGATCACAAGGTATTTGCACAGTTCACTAGGTGTCCCGTTTGCAACATCCCACACATTTTCTTTCAGGATTTGAGGGCCACATTCAAACTTGCAACTTTCTACTTGCTTGGGTAACTCAGGAGAAAGGGTAATCACTGCCTACTTTTTACAGAATCACAGAATCAACTAGGTTGGAAGAGACCTCTGGGATCATCGAGTCCAACCTTTGACCTAACACCACTGTGTCAACTAGACCATGGCGCTAAGTGCCATATCTAGTCTTTTCTTAAACACCTCCAGGGATAGTGATTTGTATCCTTGGGTAGCCCATTCCAATGCGTAGTAACCCTATCTGTGAAGAAATTTTTCCTAATGTCTAACCTGAACCTCCCCTGGTGCAACTTGAGGCTATTTCCTCTAGTCCTGTTGCTAGTTGCCCAGTAGAAGAGGCCAACCCCCACCCCGCTACAACCTCCTTTCAGGTAGTTGTACAGAGCAACAAGGTCTCCCCTCAGCCTCCTTTTCTCCAGGCTAAACAATCACAGTTCCCCCAGCTGCTCCTCAAAGGACATATCCTCTAGACCCTTCACCAGCTTTGTTGCCCTCCTCTGGACTCGCTACAGCACCTCAATGTCTTTCTTGAAGTGAGGAGCCCAGAACTGGGCACTGTACTCAAGGTGCAGCCTCACCAGTGCCAAGTACAGGGGGATAATTACTTCCCTAGTCCTGCTGGCCACACTATTCCTGATACAAGCCAGGATGCTGTTGGCCTTCTTAACCACCTGGGCACACTGCTGGCTCATGTTCAGCTGGCTGTCCACCAATACCCCAGGTCCTTTTCCACCAGGCCGCTTTCCAACAACCCTTCCCCAAGCCTGTAGTGCTGTATGGGGTTATTATGGCCACAGCGTAGGACCCGGCACTTGACTTGACCTTGTTGAACTTCATAACACTGGTCTCGGCCCATCTATCTAACCTGTCCAGATCCCCTGCAGAGCCTTCCTACCCTCAGGCAGATCAACACTCCCACCCAACTTGGTGTCATCCACAAATTTACTGAGGGTGCACCCGATACCCTGATCCAGATCATCAATAAAGATATTAAAGAGGACTGGGCCCAGTACTGAGCCCTGGGGTATGCCACTATTGACCGGACACCAACTGGATGCGGTACTTTTCACCACCACTCTCTGGGCCTGGCCATCCAGCCAGTTCTTAACCCAGCGAAGAGTGCACTTGTCCAAGCCATGGGTTGCCAGTTTAGCCAGGAGAATGCCATGGGAGACAGTATTAAAGGCTTTGCTGATGTCCAAGTATACTACCTCCACAGCCTTCCCCTCATCCACTAAGCAGGTCACCTGGTCATAAAAAGAGATCAGGTTGGTCAGGCAGGACCTGCCTTTCCTAAACCCATGCTGACTAGGCCTGATCCCCTGGTTGTCCTCTAGGTACTGTGTAATTGCACTCAAGATGATCTGTTCCATGACCTTGCTGGGCACCAAGGTCAGGCTGACAGGCCTGTAGTTCCCAGGATCCTCCTCCCAGCCCTTCTTGTGGATGGGTGTCACATTGGCCAGCCTCCAGTCATCTGTGACCTCCCCGGTTAGCCAGGACTGATAATAAATAATGGAGAGCGGCTTAGCAAGCCCTTCTGCCAGCTCTCTCAGTACCCTTGGGTGGATATCATCTGGTCCCATAGACTTGTGAACATCCAAGCGGCACAGCAAGTCGCTAACTACTTCCTCCTGAATTATACGGGGTCTATTCTGCATCCTGTCCCTGTCTACTGGCTCAGGGGGGCAGTTGCCCTGAGGATAACTGGTCTTACTGTGAAAGACTCAGGCAAAAAAGGTATTAAGTACCTCAGTCTTTTCCTCATCCCTGGTCACAATGTTCCCTCCCCCCACATCCAATAAAAAATGGAGATATTCCCTTGATCTCCTTTTGTTGTTTATGTATTTATAAAAACACTTTTTATTACCTTTTACTACAGTGGCCAGATTGAGTTCTAGTTGAGCTTTCGCCTTTCTAATTTTCCTTCTACATGACCTAACAACACCCTTGTACTCTTCCTGAGTTGCCTGCCCCTTTTTCCAAAGACCATAAACCTTCTTTTTTCCCCTAAGTTCCTGTGAAAGCTCCCTGTTCAACCAAGCTGGAATTCTTCCCCCATGGCTCGTCTTTTGGCTCATGGGGATGGCCTGCTCCTGCACCTTCAAGATTTCTTTCTTAAAGTATGTCCAGCTTTCTGGACCCCTTTGTTACCATGAACTATTTCCCATGGGACTCTCTGAACCAGTGTCCTAAATAGGCCAAAGTCCGCCCTCTGGAAGTCCAAGGTAGAGGTTTTGTTGATCCCCTTCCTTCTTTCCCCAAGAATCGAAAACTTTATCATTTCATGGGCGCTGTGCCCAAGACGGCCTCCAACCACCACATCTCCCACCAGACCTTCTCTGTTTGTAAACAGCAGGTCTAGTGAGGCACCTCCCCTGGGGGGCTCACTAACCAGCTATGTTAGAAAGTTATCTTCCACATACTCCAAGAACCTCCTAGACTGCCTCCTTTCCGCTGAGTGGAGTTTTCAGCAGACATCTGGGAAATTAAAGTCTACTAGAACAAGGACTAGCGATCGTGAAACATCAGCCAGCTGCTTGTAGAATAGTTCATCTGCCTCTTCATCCTGGTTGGGTGGTCTATAACAGACTCCCACCAGGATATCTGCCTTGCTGGCCTTCCCCCTGATTCTTACCCATAGACACTCAACCTTATCATCACTATCCTTAAGCTCTATACAATTGAAACACTCCCTAATGTAAAGAGCCACCCCATCGTCTCTCTTTACTCTCCTGTCCCTTCTGAAAAGCTTGTAGCCATCCATTACAGCACTCCAATCATGTGAGTCATCCCACCACGTTTCCATGATAGTGACTATGTCATATCTTTCCTGCTGCACAATGACCTCCAGCTCCTTCTGTTTGTTACCCATGCTGCATGCATTGATGTAGATGCACTTCAGCTGGGCTATCAGTTTATTCCCCATCTCTGGCGTTCCACCCCTAGGCTCATTTCCAGCAAGCCAGGTTTTATCCCGCTCCCCCTTCAAGGCTAGTTTAAAACCCTCTCAATCAGCCCTGCCAACTTACAGCCTAGAATCCTTTTGTCCCTATTAGACAGGTGAACTCCATCTGTCTCAAACAGGCCTGCTGCTGTATAAACAGCCCCATGATCAAAAAAGCCAAAATTCCACTGATGGTACCTGTCTTTAAGCCACGTGTTGATCAGGTGGGTTCTCCTGTTCCTTTCGCCATTCTTGCCTGCCACGAGAGGAATCGAGGAAAACACTACCTGTGCTCCTGTCCCTTCAATCAGTCGCCCCAGTGCTTTGAAATCCTTTTTGATTGCTCTAGGGCTTCTCTCATCAACCTCATCACCTTTGAAGTGTCCCTGCCCTTTGAGCTTCCCTGCATCTCTCTGTGAAACACCCATATAGTTTATCTCCAAACCTCACCTTGGAAACATATTTCTGAGTTCATACTCCACTTCATTTTCTTGTCCTCATAATTTCAAACAGATGTGAGTGGTGGTGCCCTGAGAAGATAAGAAACCTCAGTGAGCCAAGGAAATCTGTGCTACTTGTCTGTCTACCATGAACATAAACTGGAAAATCTCCCATGAGTAAAAAAGGAAGAATGAACTGCATGGTTTAGTACATTGCTTCTGCTGCTCTGAGAAGAATGTTCCTGAGACCTCTAGACTCAGTAAAATCCTTGTTTCACTTCCACCCTGGACTCAGTATTTCCCACAACTCTTCATCACATCCCTACCTAGATAAGCTGACTGGTAACCTTGACAGGATTGTCTCAAGCCCAGGGTCTTGCTGATGTGAACAAAGAATAATCTGTTGTCATATCTTGCTACTCCTGGTTTTATAGACCTCTATCATATCTCCTCTAAGTAACATTTTTTAGATTAGATGTTCTTAGCCTATTGAGTCATTCCTTGTACAGAAACTATTCTGTATTTTGCTGCATTTCTCTGGATTTTTTCCAAGTCTATTGCATACTTTTTTTTGAATCAGAACTGTTTACATTGTTCAAGGTGTGTGAAAGTCAGCTAATAGCATTATGGTGGCTTGTGTTTTTTTCTGTCTTTTTCTCCTAATAGTCCCTAACTTTTTTTTTTTTTTTTTTTTTCTGATCACTGGTATTATTAAACTGATGTTTCAGGGAACAGTTTTTTACAACCCCAAAATATCACTCTTTGGAGGTAACAGTTAGTTTAGAGCCTATAATTTTATACGTGAAATTAGGATTGCTTTTCTCCCACGTACATCACTTTACATTTATTTACATGAATTTCATTTGTCATTTCATTGCCCTTTCAGTCTTACACAGACTTTTTTCAGTTCCTCACAGTCAGCTTTCATCCTTACTATCCTGAAAAACACAGTATTATCAGCAGCCTTTTTCTTTTCAGTGATCTCTTGCTTTCCAGGTCGATGATGAATATATTTTACAGTACAGACCCCTACTTACCAGCACTGATGACCTGTCTCCACTTCAAGAACTGACAATTTACTCCTACTTGTGTTTTCTTTCTCTTAACCAGCCATTTATCTATGCTACAAATGGCTTTGCTCATGCTACCTAATTTACTTAAAAGCTTTGTGTGAGAGACTTTGTCCAAAGGCCTTTTGAAGTCTATGTAAGCTAAATAGTTTCCCCCTACTCTTTTGGGACCTGTTACAAAAATCAAAGTCAAATTTTCCACCTTTTGATCTTCAGCATCTAAGGCTCTTTAAAGTGAAAAGCTACATGAAACTTAGTAATTTAGATGTTTCATCCTTCAGTTGCTCTAGATCTCATACATGAATAACATCTGGTCCTGGAAATTCATTATTGTTCATTTATATTTTTTTTTTCCATAAACTCTCCTATAATCAGTTTCAGACAGATCCTTGATAAGTCTCCTGCTGAGAGTGGCTCCCTAATGGGACTCTCCTCTCCCCTTTTTCTTCTGCAAGGATCATCACTGTAGGCTCTCAACAATGACCTTCTTCTGTTTGTTTATTTTTAGTACTCCTTCCATATTCTGATCATCAACTGGCTGTACAGACTTCTTGATCCTGATGTGTGTAAAAGAAGAATATTAGTTTTGTTTCCTTTTGCCACTTGTTCAGTCTTTTTCATTACCATTTATGGGTTTACATTTTATAATCCCTTCTATTTTCTTTTGAATGTAGGGATATCACTTCAGCTTTTTGAAGGATGCCTTATTGTTTCTAGAAATCTCCCTTATATTACTATTTAATTTTGCTTTATACGCCGAGGTCTAACTAGATTCACAGAGGTATTAAAAATATTGATTCTATTTTATGAAACAGGCTGTGTGTTGTGTTTTTTTTTTTCTGTGGAAAACTGACTTTCTGAACTGCTACTCTGTCTAAATTTGGGAAAATAAGAGAAAAAAAAATGACGGTTACTCTCTCAAGTGATCCAGAGAGCACTTTTCTTATGAAAACCTTCTATACACACAATTGGAAATGGTCTTCTTATCAAGTTTATTGCTGCTGTTGCCTTTTTTTAGGAGGTGGGGGGAGAGGGATAATTAAACTAGATCGTCTTAAATGCACAGATCTAATTTTTCTTGCAAAATTTGAAACAGACTACAGAGATTTGAACCTGATAAGAGAATGAAAGTCTAGACAATAGAAATGAATCACGACATTTCTGGGCAAGCAGTTGGGGATAAACATTATCCCTTGGGCCCTGTGTTGTGTGTAGGAAGTGTGTATTAATTTTCTGCCTTGTTGTAGATGTCATGAGTGACAAGCATAGAGAAAAGGATGTGTTCTGAACATTTCAGAATCAGGTCTATATGTTTAGTATTCTTTCATACAATCATTTTAACTACCACGTACTTTGAACTACTGTAATTTCCCCAGGCTTAAATTGAAGTAATTTACAAAAGAATCAGACATATTTTTTAAAGGTTACAGGGCAAAAAGAGAAAGATGAAAAGATGAAATTTCACTTAGAAATATTAAGTAGAAAATCATATATGATGAAATTAATTGAAAATTATTTTCCTAGAAAAGACTACAGTGAGAAATTCTTAACACCTTTTCATATAGCAAGAACACTAACATCCTAGATACTAAATATTTCTCTGGAATCGTATTCTATTTAATTAAAATTATACAGCTGTAATTTTTGTCTTTTCTCATTTATCACATCATTATTTCATTTTTTGCAGGTGAGTGCCACTTACTTTGCCTTTGAGTATGACTAGTATGACAGATAGGAAGCCATTTATTATTTCTTCAGAAGTTATGTGTTTTGACTGACATGCATGTCAACTGCTGGTGCAATAAGGCTCTTCTGTTTGGGACCCTTTTGTACTGCCACAACAAATAAAAAAAGTGAGGAAGGCCAACTAATAATGAACTGCATAATACAAGAATTACTATTATATTTTTGTAGTTGATATGATACACTTACTATCTTTACACTGTATTAGTTTCTTACTAGTATTTTACTTTACAGTATAGATAAAATGGAATATGCTGATAAGCAGTTAAAACTGTGTTGACATTTGCTCCACTTAAAATGCTTTGACTTTAGCAGGGTCTAGGCTTAATCCTGACAGGCAGGCTAGGTTCTACATAAGCAACTCATATAGTGGTGGAAAATGAAGCAAGATAATGCAATTTTTCAGGGATCGAGAAAAGGGAATGGGTTTAGTCTTCTTTCCTAGTACTCAGAGGGGCATATTAGAATGAATCTCGTTCATTGAATACAGTTTGTTGGTCCATTCTGCTTCAGTTAAACTGAATTCGGTTAAATAGAAATTCAGCTTGAAGGCTTTCCTCACAGATAAAAAGTGTTTGTCACTTGCTTCTAGCACCGTAGTGTGTTAGGGCCTCAGCAAATCTTAAAAGTGAGAAAATTCTTGTTTATTAACCTCCAAACCTCCAAATTAACTGTGAAGAGTTACCAGAGAGCCTTATCTATACTCTAACCTCCAAACCTCCAAATTAACTGTGAAGAGTTACCAGAGAGCCTTATCTATACTCGGCTACTGGTTAGGCCTCGAAATTTGCTCTGAAATCAAAGGAATGTGTCAGAATACTCCACCCTTTCAAAGCTTTCTAATTAAAAAAGTGTGCTAACAACAGAATTTAAGAAATAATGAAGTTTTCTCCTGTTCGTATAAACATCAATAACAACAGCAATATGAACTGTAATGAGTAAAATACAATGTAGTTTGAAATTGACAGAAAATCATTGTTAGTTTTTGTGATGGATTAGCCTTGGCTAACAGCCAGACACTCACCCAGCTGCTCTCTCACTTCTCCTCACCAGGACAGGGATGAAAATAGGTTGAGAAAGCTCATGGGTCAAGATAAAGACAGGAAGATTGTTTACTAATTACTGTCATGGGCAAAACAGGCTCAAGCAAAATTAATTTAATTTCCTGCCAATTGAAAGAGATTAATGTCAAGACAGAAAAGCAACTATTAAAACAGCACTTTTATTCCTCCCTTTCCCATGGTCAACTTTGTTTTTTCACTCTCAACTCCTCTCTCCAGCCCCCTTGAAATACAGTGGGATGGAGGATGGGTGATTTGGGTCAGTACAAACACACATCACAGAATCAGTGGTCTCTCTGGTATTCCTTCATCCTCACACTTTCTCCTGCTCAAGCATGAGTTCTCCACGGGCTGTAGTCCTTCAGGGGAAAAAACAAAAACAAAAACCTGCTCCAGTGTGGTCTTTTCCATGGGCTGCAGGGGAATCTCTGCTCCAGTGGCTTGAGCACCTCCTCTCCCTACTCTTCTCTCACTTGAGTGTCTGCAGGGCTGTTTCTCACACTTTTTCCCTCACTCCTCACTGCCTGTGCGGTGTTTTTGCCCTTTCTGAAACATGCTTTCCCTGAGGTGCCATCATCTTGTGTGAGGGGCTCAGCTGTGCCCTGCAGTGGGTCAGTTGGAGCCGGCTGGAACCAGCTGTGTCCAGCACAGGGCAGCCCCGGCCTCTCCTCACAGAGGCTGCCCTGCAGCCCCCCACTGCCAACACCTGGCCCCAGACAACCAATATAGATTTATATTTTGAACTAATTTCAGTGACTATTTAAAATCCTCCAAAGAATTCTGACTGTTCAAAATTTGATTTTTTTTTCTGTTCATCATAGTTTGTTTCTAATGGAGGAATTTGCTCACTTTCTTGAAATAAATGAACAGTTACTCAGGTTTTTCTTTATGCCTTCTTTTTCATTTTTTTCAAAATATATTCAGGTTTATTTTCCAATTATTTATAGATGGCAAAAGATAAAAACAAATTCAGAAATTCAGCAAAATTTTGCAAAACTATAGAACAATGTAGGAAATATGAGAAAAGGAAAATGGACAAATTGGAAAATATGAAAAATAAGGGGAGAGAAATTTATAACAGCAGTTACATTGGTGAGTTATAATGAACTTTTTCACTTAAACTGAAACATAATGGAATACCATTACATTTTATTTCAAAATCTTTCTTCCCAATTTGACTCAAAACTTAGAAGAAAAAAAAATATTCCATTGACAGTCCAAACACTACTGAAGCTTTTAAGGACTGAGTTAGGGCACCTTTCATGTTTCCTAGAACTGGAATAGATTATAACTGAAATGATCAATTATAAACTAATTACAAGATTTCCAGTGCTCAGGTGAACTGTACAGTGCCAGCATCACAGTTACCAACTTCCCTCACAGCTCCATCTGCTGATTTTGCATATGTTACACGCACAAGTTATAGGGAAATCCTTACAGTTGAATTTACAAGGAGAAAAAAAAAATAGTTGCATTACAGAAGAATCCAGAATAGTTAATTGATTCAGAGGTGTATTCTGTTTTGCAATTTCTGACAACTATTATTCATGAATTATTTCATTCTGAAAATTAGGGTAAGTCCTTGTTCAGATATTACAAATAGCAAAATTGTTGCTTCAAGTAGTTCTGATATTTCTTAGAAATTTCTATACTGCTATGGATGGAGTACTGGATGGTATAAAAAAGCAAAAGATTACTGATTTCTTACTATGTCTCCATCCTTCATATCACCTCTTGCAGGTATTTCTTAAATCAAATTTAAATTCAGAGGCCATTGGGAAAATACTTAGGGAACATGTTCCTAAGTATTAATTTGTTTAAAACTCATCCTCCAGAATAAAAATGTTTGTGTTTGTTCTTAAATAGGTAAAGGTTTTAGTCTAGCACAAAATAGTGGTATGGCTTCTGTTATCCAAAATATACTTTGCTATTTGCTGTAATTCTGGCATTGAACAGTTCCTGTGAGCAAGAGTATTTCACTAGGTAATAAAGTATGTTTCGTCTGTTGTTGCAATTCTGAGTCTTTTAGTGCCCCATAATGAGTTGGTGTTCTTAACTCAATATCAGAGGATAAAAACTGCTTCAATGAGGTTTATTTGTGTCCAGTTATTTTTCCAATAAAACAGAGCGAAATGCAAAATTATTTCAAGGTATTTAACACCAAAAAGTTAAGAGTGCATTTAGAAAACAATCTATAACTTGTTGCATTCATTGGTAGGTAAAGATAGTGAACACAAGTGTCTTGTCTTTTTTCAGTCATATCTTACTTGTAATAAAACCTTTGTATGTACAGCATGTGTAAAAATACATTTTTTAGATTAAGCAGACCATTTGCTGGTGTCAACTGCCATGACATGTTTTGGATGACTTATATATAAAGAAACTATAGTTTTTTATTTTCCTTAGTATGTGCTTTTGTTTTATACTTTTTACAGTCCTGTGTTCTTACTGACCACAAATTAGTTTTTGAAATTCTTTTCAGCCTTTTAGAGTAGCTACTATTCTATTATTCCATTATACAATAGAAAAAAATTTCAACACATTTTTTATGAATTTTGTGCTGCATTAGTTTTGTTAACCATGTATGGGAGAACTGGTCCAGCCGTAAAATGAGCAGCAGAAATAGATATATTGTATTTCTACATGTGTGAGTATGTGTGTTTGGTATTTCCAGACCAGTATTCAAATGAAAGGATACCTCTTAGATCACCATATGAACTTCAACATATATATCTGTTAACCAAGTTTCAAAACATTTTAGATTTTACATTTCATTGTTAATGATTTTTTCAAAGGAATAAGAAATGTTCAGAAAATTTCTGAGTAGAACATCCTTAAAAAATGCTGTTTTCCCAGTCACTCATAAGAACCTGAAAACAGTAGATACATTACACAACTCAGTAAGCTTTTTTTTTTTCCTCACAGGGAATGATTTCCTCACAGGGAACAACAGACAGTGACACAATAAATATGTAGACAAATTGAAGTCTTACAAAAATATAGTCTTAGCAGGTATAATCAGAAGAATTGTAACACAAATCTATATGCAATAAAACAGTTGTACTGCTGAATTCACCATATAGAGCCCATCAATCTTGAATGAGAACATACTTAAAGAAGATAAATTGTAGTCTGATAGCAGGCAAAAAGAGAAACGACAGACAAATCTTTACTAACATTTCACTATTAGCTAATTAATCTATGTTGCTCACATAGTCAACAATGCTCAACAGGAAAGTAAAATCCAAATGTATATTTCCTAGAACATACTAGATGTGATATATGTTTCTGTGAGTTTAATTTAAAACAAGAAATAGGTAGATTATAGAGAAAAAGTTTTAGAATGACTGATTAGATATTCAGTTTTAATTTGATACATACAGTGCAGTTAAATGCTCCCACATGCCCTTAGCAATGTTAAGAACGTAATATTTTAAATTTTACTTACTATTTTCATATTATGTTTTCTACATTATAGTAAAAAGAGTTAATATATTCACTTATCCTAAAACTCATTAATGATAGATTAAATAGGTTATTACTTATGCGAAATTAAGCACCTAAATTTGGTCTATACCAAGGTACAAGAAAACATTTCTAAACATTTGAGAATCTGATTTAGGTTTTAGGTTCACATATCAATTAATCAGACAAGATTGATTTGAATTTTAAATATTATTTTTTTACATGCTACTTTCAAGTTGTTTACAGAAAAAAATAATTCACAAAAAATATTTTCTGGACACCGTGAAATGATTAATACATATGAGAGTATTCTAATTTGCCTACAGAGAATTCAAGAACAGGGAGAGGTGAAATTCAATGAATAAATTAGAAAAAACTTTCTCAGCTTATGTTAGAATGCACAGATCAGCAAATTTAGGGGCCTCTTTCAGTGCTTACATTGATTAACTTTAATACATCATCCCAGCATTTTCTTGAACTAGCATAGTCTTAGGGATGCTGTTTGTAGTTGTTAATATGTGTCAGTCATTTCTATTGTACGTTAATGATTGTCAGACTCCGTTTATTTATTGAAATAGGGCATCACAATTAAATTTTAAGCTTATCTTGCAGATATTCTTTATATCATGTAATATATTCTTCATGTTATCCCACTTTTTAGATATGGTAGATACAAATAATTGAAAAGAATATCAATAGGAAGAATGTTGTCATTTCCTAATTAAGTAATTCTTAAGATTAAGAAGACAGACATCTAAAAAGCTGAACTGATTTCTACACAAACAAATTCAAGAAAGAAAAATAATTTGCATACTCAGATAATACTTGAAGTGTTCCATGTCTTGGGTAGAAATCTCCTTTATGCTGAGTGCCTAGCTGAGTGTCAGTTAAGGCCCATTTTTAGGTGTAATTGGTTCATATGAAAACCTTATGCTGAGCTACTGCACAGGTAATTACACTTTTTACAAGAAACAATCTAATCTATTTCCACTGAAACAATTTTCACTTACTACTTTGGTGGCTTTAAATTGTTAAGCAAATCTGAACTTAGCCACACATTTGGGAGAAAGAACATACCTGTTCTGTGAAAGTGTAAATTTTATGAGAATGCACTACAGCCTATAAGAGTACAAAAATCTGGGTCAGTTAGCAAGCACAGACAAATCAGTTAAGATGCTAAAATGGAATCTTCTCTTCGTCATATTGAGACCTCCTTAATACTATTCAAAGAGAGCTGGTGAGAATCATGTTGTTTTAACGGTTTTGGAACTATGCTTAGGAATAATTATTGCTGGTAAAAAAAATAAACACAGGTGGGATGTCTGAATAATCTCAAAACTCAGTTTATGGGTGGATTTTTCTACAAAATCTCACTAATTCATGAGTATAAAACTAGCTTAAGTTTAAGAGACCTTGAGATGAAGTGAAGAAACAATTTTGACAATCTTAGAAGAATTATTCCATAACTGCTCAGCAATGAAATCATTTCTTAATGATATATGTTTAAATAGTAAAAGCTATGCTTCTATGTGATTGGTAAATGTGTTAATCTGCAAATCTAACACAGGAAATAGTTAAAACATTTGTGTTATTTTACATGTATAAAGACTAACATAAAGCAACTATTTAGCTGATTTAGCAAAATTATTACCTTGTCAGATATGAAATATGATTATAAGGGGAAACTTTGTGATAAATGAAAAAAACAGCTACTTGGAGAACACATGTAATTAGAGTGGAAAAAATTGTCAATTCATGGACACACATGGGTACTATTTTGCATTAAATATTTATGGGAATACTGTGTTGTCTAAATTTGATGATAAGTGGTTGTTGAAAAGCTGACCTGTCATTCTGTCCAGTTTTTGGTGCAAGACTATATTAACCTTGAGTTTAGGATGATATTAATCCTTCTTGTGCTCTCCCTCACACAGTACTGAAGTGTGTCATCTGCAGCATGGATACATGAACAGATCAGCAGGAATTTTCAAGGATATTGACATAAATGAAAAAGTGGAAAAAAATAATCTCTTACGAAACATTAAGGTAATGATGGTATGATTACAAATTAAGCTAAAGGATGAGGTGGTGTTTAAAGCCAGATTGGATGAGGCTTTGAGCAACTTGGTCTAGTGGAAGGTGTTCCTGACTGTGGCAGGGAGGTTGGAACTAGATGATATTTAAGGTCCCTTCCAACCAAAACCATTCTATGATTCTATGAGGTCAGATTCATTTAGTCAATTAAAAAAATAGAAATAGAGTGGGTATTGTTTGGTTGCATTTTGATTTTCAAGAAAAGCAGAACTAAAGAAGGCTTGGGGATATTAATCATTATATTATTAGTTTTTATTTTATTCAGTTGAAATCTGAATAGGACATAATAAGATCAGTCCTTATGAGCATACAGTAATAAGAAAAGCTAAAAATATACGTTGCTCAAAAGCAAGCAAGTTGAGTACTGGCTTATACAGACAGATATTTGTCTCACTGAAATTAAAAAAGACAGCTCATGAATAAGATATTTTAAATCAGAAAGGCTATCATAACTGACCCACAGAAATTAAAAAAAACTACGAAATTCCACTGCTGAAGCAAAAATTAAGGCATAATTGACAGAACAGGAAGGAGAGAAAGAATGCAATATAGAGTTATATTTTAAGCATTTCTAGGATGTATGTCATCTATTCTCTTTGATTTTTATGGACATTCTTGACAATACTTTATTTGAACTTCAGATTATTATTCTGTGCTCCTTCAGAGATGTGTCAGGGGAGATAAACTGAATTATTTAATATGAAAATAAGAGCATATTTTTATATACATTCCAGTTTTCCGAGATAAATATGGTCAGTCTCCAACATAGACCACAGCCTCAGAATTATGTACTACTTTTGATTATTTCATTTTGTTTGTGGGAAGACATCTTTGGAACAGGAGCACTTACTAGAGTCAGCACACGGTAGGTTAGAAGAATATTACTGTTAATATCAGGAATGGTGTGGAGATTAGGTGTTCTTCCAAATATTTTCCCATGGTTGATTTGCATTTCTTACCTGACATCTAAATATTGTCTGAATTTATCACCTTCTCTAAGTTATATATTTTGTACCTTAATATGACATAGTAGCTCACACACACTTACACGATTTATCTTGCATACCTTTCCCTAATTTGTACATTTATATTCTCCAGTAATCTGAATAGACCTTTTCACTTCAAATGAAAAAAAAAAAATGATGACTAAACATGATCTGACACACTCTGCCATATCTTTACCATCGTCATATTTGAAAAGTCGTGGCAGTCAGACAATGTCCCCTGTGACTGGATAAGGGAAAACATAACCCCCATTTTTAAAAAAAGTAAACCGGAGGACCCTGGGATCTACCAACCAGTCAGACTCACCTCAGTGCTCAGTAAGATCATGGAACAGGTCCTCCTGGAACATATGTCAAAACATATGGAAGAAAGGGAGGTAATTAGAGACAGCCAACATGGCTTCACCAAGGGCAGATTGTGCCTGACTAATCTAGTAGCCTTCTATGACAGAGTGACTGCATCAGTGGATAAGGGAAGAGCTGCAGACATCATCTACCTAGACTTCTGTAAGTTTTTTGATACAGTCCCCCAAAACATCCTTGCTGTTAAATTGGAGAGATATGGGTTTGATGAATGGACTGTTAGATGGATAAAGAATTGGTTGAATGGCCGCATCCAGAGTTGCAGTCAGCAGCTTTATGTCCAAATGGAGATCGGTAATAAGTGGTGTGCCTCTAGGGTCTGTACTGGGACCAGTACCGTTCAATATCTTTATTAATTACATAAAGAGTGGGATTGAGTATACCCTCGGCAATTTTACCGATGACACCTAGCTGAGTGTTACAGTTGATATGCTTGAGGGAAAGGATGTCATCTAGAGGGACCTGGATAGGCTTGAAGACTGGGTATATGTGAACTTCATGAGGTTCAACAAGGCCAAGTGCAAGGTCCTGCACCTGGGTAGGGGCAATCCCCAGTATCAGTAGAGAATGGAAGATGAATGGATTAAGAGTAGCCCTGAGGAGGACTTGGGGATATTGGTGGATGAAAAATTGGACATTAGTTGGCAATGTGCACTCACAGCCCAGAAAGATAATCATAACCTGGTCTGCATTAAAAGAAGCACGGCCAGCATGTCAAGGGAGGTGATTCTGTCTCTCTACTCTGCTCTTGTGAGACCCAAGTTGGAGTACTGCATCCAGTTCTGAGGCTCCCAGTCCAAGACATGGACCTGCTGGAGCAGGTGCAGAGGAGGGCCACAAAAATTGTTAGAGGGATGGAATACCTCTCCTGTGAAGGAATGCTGAAAGAGCTGGGGTTGTTCAGCCTGGAGAAGAGAAGGCTTTGGGGAGAACTTATTGTGACCTTTCAATATATAAAGAGGGCCTATAAGAAAGATGAAGAGACACTTTTCGCCAGGGCCTGTAGTGAAAGGACAGGAGGCAATGTTATCAAACTGAAAGAGGGTAGCTTTAGAATCATAAAATCATTTAGGTTGGAAAAGACCTTTAAGATCATCATGCCCAACCATTAACCTAACACTGCCAAGTCCACCACTAAACCACATCCCTAAGTACCACATCTATACATATTTTAAATACCTCCAGGGGTCGTGACTCCACCACTTCCCTGAGCAGCCTGTTCCAATGCTTGCTAACCCTTTCCATGAAGAAATTTTTCCTAATAACCAATCCAAACCTCCCCTTGCACAACTTGATGGCATTTCCTCTCGTCGTATCACTTGTTACTTGGGAAGAGAGACAGACACCCACTGCACTACAGCCTCCTTTCAGGTAGTTGCAGAGGGCGATAATGTCTCCCCTGAGCCTCCTTTTCTTCAGGCTAAATAACCCCAGTTCCCTCAGCTGCTCCTCATAAGACTTATGCTCTGGATCCTTCACCAGCTTCATTGCCCTTCTTTGGACTCACTCCAGCACCTCAATGTCTTTCTTGTAGTGAGGGACCCAAAACTGAACACAGTATTCGAGATGTGGCCTCACGAGTGCCGAGCACAGGGGGATGACCACTTCCCTTGTCCTGCTGGTCCACACTATTTCTGATACAAGCCAGGATGCTGTTGGCCTTCTTGGCCACTTGTGCACACTGCTGGCTCATATTCAGATGGCTATTGACCAACATCCCCAGGTCATTTTCCACTAGGCAGCTTTCCAGTCAGTCTTCCCCAAGCCTGTACCATTGCATGGGGTTGTTGTGCCCCAAATGCAGGACCCAACACTTCGCCTTGTTGAACCTCATCCAGTTGGCCTCAGTCCATTGATCCAGCCTGTCCAAATCCCTCTGCAGAGCCTTCCTTCCCTCAAGGAGATGAACACTCCCACCCAACTTGGTCATCTGCAACCTTACTGAGCGTGCACTCGATCCCCTTATCCAGATCATTGATAAAGACATTAAAGAGAATTGGTTCCACTACTGAGCCCTGGGGAACACCACTTGTGACTGGCCACCAACTGGATTTAACTCCATCCACCACAACAATTGGACCTAAGGATGAAATTCTTTACTATGAGGGTGATGAGACACTGGAAGAGGTTTCCCAGACAAGTTGTGAATGCCCATCATTGAAGTATTCAGTCAGGTTGGACAGTTTTAAGCAACCAGACCTAGTGAAAGATATCCCTCCCCACAGCAAGAGGGTTGGGCTAGACGATCTTTTAAGGTCCCTTCCAACCCAAACCATTCTATGATCATCATGTAGGAAAGCATTGCTATATCAGCAAAAAGTAACAAATGTTCCATGGAGAGTCAAACAGAGGAAAGAGAAGGCCATGGTTACCTTCAGACCCAGCTGGATGGCATTTCTTGGAGAACGGGAGCCCAAGAATCATAGAATCATTTAAGTTGGAAAGGACCCTTAAGATCATTGAGTCCAACCATTGACCTAGCACTACCAAGCCCACCACTAAGCTATGTCCCTAAATGCCATGTCTGCACATCTAAATACCTCCAGGGATGGTGACTCAACCATTTCCCTGGGCAGCCTGTTCCAATGCTTCTATCCTGGCAGTGTGACATAATGACCTTGCTAACTCTGGTTTATGTGCTGCTTGTTGATCAGAATTCAAATAAAATATTTGAATTTAATGAAAAAGAGTGCTCAGGTGCAGAGAAAATTTAAAATCTTTAAGTCACAATTTGGACAAAACAAACAAGATTTAGAGGAAAACCTGAATCCCTTAAGGACTGATAAATGTTGGTCTTACCAGCTGGAAGAATATGTAAGTTTTATTTGTGAAACACAATTTCTTTATTAAAGTGAAGATCTATTCGCTGTAGTTACAGTAATATTTGTTTAGCACTAACAATTGGAATATAACTTTGCCAGATAATCTTGTCATTATAACAGGAAATCTATACCAAAATAAATTGCACATTATGTTACCCTGTTACCATCTAATAAACTTTGTTACTATTTGTCTACCAAAAGTATTAGGAGTGCGGTCCGGTGATCTGAGTAGCGGGCTGTGAAATTGGCATTCGTATTCTCCACCACTGGATGTGACCTTGAGCATTCCACTAAAATATAAATCTTGGTGTATTTCAAAGGCACATTGAATTGAAAAATAAGTTATAAGTATTTCAAAAAGTGAATGCATCAAAAAGTTTTGAATGAAATTAATAAACATTTGAAAATGTATGATGTGTGTTAGTTTAGTCATCAAATTATTATGAGTCTAATATATAAATAGGATATCAGTAAAGATTCATATAATGCAGAGGTCTGAAATGTGTTGGATACTATATAGAATATCTGAAAAAAATTCACCACTTGAACAACAACCAGTAACACTGATTTATTAACATTACATGAAAATTTATTATGTGAGATTTTGAGTTGCACATCATATATCCATGTAAAATCTGTTTCTGTGATAAGTTATAATCTCCTATTTTTATGCTTTAATAAAGGAAATCCACAAAACCTTTCTTCTCACTGGTTATATTTCTCATTTCACAGATTAGAGTCTTCTGTGCCATAGAGTGTTAATCCCTTTGTTCTTTCCACTTCCTCCCAATTTTAAGTGCTACCTTTATTCAATCATATCCATTATTTACAATATTTTTATATTACTTCACTTGAGTAAAATCAGGACCACAAAACCCAAGTAATAGATGTAGAAAGCTGTGAACTCCATTTTCATTACTGTATGAAACTAGTTTTGTATTACCACTCTAGTAACACCTTATCCTTCTAGCTTCCCACAAAGATTCCACAGAATCCAGAAAAGTGACTTTGTGAATTGCAAAAAGATTTGTAGGGGTGACTTTAATCTGAAGGACAACTAAATTCTTCTAAAGTTTCCTGCAGTCTGGTGTTTTTCTATTCATAACAGATGAATAAAGAAATAAAAAAATGTTTTAAAAGTAGATTTCTGATGTTGTAAAGGAATACAATTATAAGAGAGCATTGTTTTAACACTTATAATCTGTTCTAGTTACATAAATGTGAGCATACTGTGGCAAGATAAAAAGAGAGTAAACTTCCCTGCTTGCTGTCAGACTGACAGTGAAGAAGGCCTAAAAAGTCTATGTTGCCCAAAACTGAAGGATAGTGGACAGATCTAAATTTTGCCTAGATGAGCAAATTAAATGCATCCAGCGTCATTTCCCATTACTGAGGTCAACTAATACAGAACTGCCAGTGTCTGTGGTGATAATTTCTTTTACCCTGCTGTCTCCATTTAGCCTGCACCCAGGGCTAAACAGTAACCAGTTGTTCTATAACCCAATCTCCCCTCCCCAACCCAGAAAGGGAATTGAGAAAAAGAGGGAGACTCACAGGTTGAAACTCAAACATAGTTAATAAAATAAGAAAACTAATATCAATACTAATACACAAGACACAAAATTATACTTAGCTCATAGAATAGTGGCAAGTCCCTCCAGGGATAATAACTAGTGAGAAGAGAACAAAGAACACCACCCATCCTCACCAAGCTTTCCCATTTATAGTGAACCTAATGATGTTATAGAATACACCTGTGGGCCAGCCTGGGTCAGCTGTCCTGGCTTTCACTGCTAATGGCCTTGATCATCATACCACAACTGGCCACAAACTGAAACAAAATGTAATAAAAAATTGATTCTATAAATTTCATCCCTGCAAAACCAGGACACCTGCAAAACCAGGACACCTGCAAAACAAGGTGATGATGTGCAAACCTGCAATAAGAAAGAGACCTGGAATATTCTAATTCCTCATACATATACAGGAATTATTTAGGAGATTGCTGGTTTGCCCAGGTCAGAAGTATTTAACTTAGAGTCATAGAATTATAGAGTTGTTTTGATTGGAAAGGACCTTTAAGATCATCAAGTCCAACCATTAACCTAGAACTGCCAAACTTATTTTCACTCTTTTAATTTACTAGCATAGATGTAGCCCTAGTTGCATTTACCTGTTGGAATTTGTAAAGACCTTCCATTTATACCAAAAGCATTTTAGAAAAATTTAATCATATCATCTCAGAAAACTATGAGAAAGAAAAGTACTATATTCCTAGAGTAACCTCTGTCAGAATGGGAAACAAAGCATAAGTGCATAAATGGATAGATTTAAGCCATCAAAACTTCCCCTGACATGGGAGTTAGACAGTGTTAAAGTTCTTGAATTCAAAACAATGACTAATCCAGCCTGTTTACAAGTTCAGGCTAACCTCAAGGGAATTTTAAGTTAACTGGCAGCTCCTTTTTGGACAGCACAAATCTCAAGACACTGGAACTTAGATATTTGTGCTAGCGTTCCAAAAGGAATTGCTAGAAACTCAGCTCTTGTTTAAATATCAGAGCCATACAGAGATAGAGCAAGGTATTGCCTAGGTTCACAAGGGAACTTACCACTCCCGTGTTCAGAGCATTCCTAATATATAGTGACAGCCCTGAGTTCAGCAAGACACACAGCAGTCACAATCACTTTACAAAGTACATCTGTTGGAACTATCACCACCAGCTAGCTTTTATATAATGGTCTATCATTGACATTAGTTACCCAAAAGGTAGTGGACATGGATTCTGAATCCTCCATAACATTACATTATGTAGTCAAACACTAAGCTCTCATCCTCCAGATAGGCTAGAACAGCAACAGTCTCAGCTGAAGCTGCCCCATTTTGAAATTCAAATTTCATGTCAACTTCCTGGCAGGATGCATTGTAGATATGTGCTCCTGTTTCACAAATTGAACTGAATAAAAGAGAATTTGGACCAGAGAATATAATGAAGGAATTTCATCGCCAAATATATACTACTTACTCAACTGAATAATCTATACCTTTCCCTAGAATTATGTCAGCGTGGCTCAATGCAGTGAGACTGTCAGAAGGACACCAAACTAGTCTAAAATTGTTTAGTGATCTCTAGCATTCAACATACAGATATACATTTAAGAAATTTAGGGACAGAAGAACAAAACCCTAAATGCGATTAACCTGCAAACATGTGAAAAAATGCTCAGAGTGTGAAATCGCTGACTAGAACATTGCATGGAAATGCCTCTACCGCTTTCTGTAGTCTAGCCATGACTCTTAGAGCTAGCGTCTTGGTTAATGCTTGTGTAGGATTCACAACATCCCTCAACCAAAAAAAACTGGAAGCTGCATGGATTTGTGAAGTTGCATGATGAAGCTAATATTGCAAGAACTCCAACAAAGAGAGACACTGAACCCTTGTCTTCAGAGCTTCAAAATCACTTCCCAAGTACTGAAGGATATCAAGGATAAAAACATGATTCATTTTTAGGCTGCAATATGTTTTTCCTACTTTTTCTCCTTTTAGTACTTAGAAATAATTTTCAAGGACATATTCTGTTTTCCAGTTTAGGCAAAAATTTTATTTTTATATTTTATGTTTAAAAACATAATCAGGCTATTCCTTAAGAGAGATGATGTCTTTAGAGATTCTCTTTTCAGTTCACAGTTCTCTTTTAAAAATGTGAAGCCAAGCTGCAATATTTTTGTAGCAGATGTGTTTCACAATCTGAGAATTCTTTCTACAAGTTTCAAGTGGTATTTGACATGAAAATCTATTAAATGGCTCAAGCACTTCTGAAAATCTTTCTATCACTTTGAGTAGCTTGTTTTAAAGTTTTATTAAAGCATTAGCAGGAGACTGGGAACAGAAAGTAATTTGACCAGAACGGCTAGAAAGCCCCTGAGTTTTCTCTCATTTTATTTTCAGTTTCATTGTGCAATTTTCAGATAATAATCAGAGATGCCAGATTCTTTTTTTCCTGCAAGTTCTTCATATAAGATGTGGTTATAATAACAGGATATCCTGATTTTTATAGCCTGAAGGCAGAAAGATATCTATGGAGTTTGAATTCTCATCACTTCTCCAGTTCACAGAGGAAGTGTTTACCTTTTCCATAATGCTTTTAATTCTGAGTTAGAAACAGTATACAGTCCTGTTTAGATTAGTTACACACACACAAAAAAAAACCCTCACATTTTTGCCTCCCTAGAGTTTCAAAAACTTTTTTCAATGGTTTAAATTTGAATAATTTCAGATCCCTTGAGTTTTGATTTAGTAAATCTGATTCTTTGAAAGCTGTTATGAAGAAGGCGAAACACAAAACGGAACTCAATTAATAAGATTTATAGTTTGCTTATGAGTTCACCAGTGCTTATTTCTTCAGCAAATCAGCACCTGTTACCTGTTTCATTTCCAAGCCAAAAACAGTCTTAAAATACAAAGTCAGTCTTAGAAGCCTGTGGCTACACAAGGGTGAGAAAAACCTTAAAGCTACAATAATAGCTTTGCAAACTCCAAAAAAAGTCTGTAAAACTTGTATTGATTTTTTTCCCCAATTCCAACATTAAACTAGGAGAGTTTCACATGTTTTTAGCTTTTTTACAGAAACTTCTTAGACCTATAGATTTGGCCTATATGTATATGCAATTTGAACAATAAAAACATTGTTTAATTTATTAAAATGGGACCATTTTTAAAAATTTATTGCTAAATTAATCTACAATAGGTATAAAGTTCTCTTGACTGGATTTTGAAATATTTTGCATTCTCTTTGTCTTGGAGAAAAGGACTATGGAAAGTACAGACACAGGACTTGGGATGGTAGGAGGAGATTCGGGTAACAGGCATAGTTCTTTGCTCACTTTTTTCAGAAGTTACTGTTCTCATTAGGTAATTCAGTTGCACTAGAAAAGGTCGGTACCACGAAAAAGAATGTCAGGACTGATATAATGCAGAGAAATCAGCATCTTTGTAGCTTACAGGCATAGAATGAGAAATAAAAAACAAATACTTTTTGTTGCATTTGCAAATACACATATAGTAGCATGTTAGCTCTTTAAACAGAAACAAAAGCTATTCATACATATGGTGGATATTAAAAAAATACAAAAAGGTCTTAAATGTTTTTTTAATATTATAGGTAATTATGGGCATCTGGTTGTTAATGTGGCTTACACAGATTCACATAGTAACCTTTACAGAAGTTTGCAGCACTTTAGGACTGGTTTTGCTCAGTCGCCCGGGCATAACATTGTGACTGGAAAAAAATGAGGCATATGATCTTCCAGAAGTCTCCTTTCATCAGTCAACACAGTACTGGTGGAGCCAGGTTTCTGGGCCCATGAAGTCTGTTTTGTGTGACTGTTGCTGGACAGCTTTTAGGAAAATTTGAATTGTCATTGTCCTCTTCATTCCACAGAGCACTTGGTACTTCTGAAGTGTCATGTTGTAAAATCAGGGACTGAAATCTACGTCAGTTAGTTAAAAAGATAAATTGAAAAAAATTTTGGACTGTCTTTCAAAGAGTAGAAGCTAGGGTTCCTTAGCTTTGTGCTAGTGCTTTAGTTTGGATCAGAACTAATCTTTTGAAATAAATCTCATAGCCTCTTCCACATAATGTGTTTTCATAGTGTTCAGAGCATGTGTTGGATTTCTTTTACATGAAACTAACCTGGAAAAGATAACCAAAGAGTTCACAGAATGTGCTCCAGCTCTATGTGGACATTCAGTCTCTGAGTGACTGTATCAAGCTAGCCTGATATTAAACCAAAAAAAGGTTTTTAGTGTGGGTATCGGGTCCTCAGTACCAACGGGTTTACTCCTCTGATTTGTTCCTGTCTACTCCAATGTGACGTGACTTACGCTTAAATCATCATTAAGACTAATCAAAGCTCCTTAAAAATAAAAATAATAATATTGGTAATAATAATAACAACAACAAAAATGACAATCAGAACTCTACATCTACATCATTACTTAAAAAGAAGAAAATAATAATTAAGAAAAATTAATAGAAATATATTACATCGGTTACTTTAGTCTTTCTAAAACCTGCTAAAACACATCAACACAGGTGTAATCCATTAACACCAGCTTTCCCCTAGCATTGTGCCCACTTATATTCACCCTGTGCTGTCCTTCGTATAATACTTAAGGATTTGATTTGCCTTTCTCCTGAGCATAGTTAGAATTTCTGTAACAGAAAAGCAGGAGGAAGAGAGCATCAGATAAAAATAATTTCTGAACATTGATGTGCAACCAGACTTGCAGTTCTTTGCCAAGCGAAAACAAAAAAAAAAAGGAAGGGTGGAGGGGAGAATTAACAGGAAAACAGGATAATATACATTGTTGTTACGTAATTCTTTTTCCTTTACTCTTGAGACATCAGTCTTTTCTCCCAACTCCTTCCCTTCTTTAGCAACTGAAGACTCCTGAGTTAGGGGACTCTAAAGTGAGAGCAGGTAGTCAGACATTGTAAGATTGCCACTCACCTGTTTCTAAAACTGTCCATGAGATAAGAGCAGATGTATTAGCTAAACACAGTATTTGTGTAGGTGTGTGCATTTTTCTGTTGCAAACTTATTATTCATATTTCCTTATTATTTCATGAAATAGTATTATCTGATCGACATCATGCAGTAGATAGATTGTCATGAAAACAGTCTGAGAATCTGCAGCTGCCTCAGCAGCCAAGAGTATGCAAGGATTAATCAGACAATTCCAAGTTGGGGAGTAAATTTCTCCTGTCATCAGCCTGATGACAGAAAGGGTGAAGGCTGTGACAGTTGGCAAGGAGGACAAGGAGGCTAGGTTCCAGGAGGCAGGCAGTTTATTGTCACATGTTTACTCTGTTTGATACAAATGCCATTAATATTCTAATCGTATCATTATTCGCGCAATTTAAAATTCATAGTACTTTATTTTATTTTAAATTGGACTTCATCATGAACATCCTAACAAAAGTGGGCTGTAAGTTACTAGCCCATTAGATTTACAATGAACAATGAAGTACAATGGATGATTTAGTAGGCATCTATCCATAATCATGAACGCATTTTCTGAGGAGAACAATTCATATGCTTTGCCAGTTCCACAGCAAGTGAGTTTTAGGTGTTTGAGCCACATATACCTGTCAATGCATAGGAGAAAGAAAATGTAATGTTCAGTGGTTGGAAACACTTCAAACGGGAAAACACAAAATGAACATTCAGTCACATAAGAAGGCAGAATCTGCATGTTTTCCTACTGACAAAATGCACAAGTCTTTCTTATGTTCCTCCACACCTGACTGTGTGGACAGACATCCCCCACCTCCCCTTTTTGTCAGCTCTAATGCTTGTTAGGCTATATATTAAACTAGTTCACTTTGCTAGAAATCTACCCGATAAAAAAGCAATAACTGTGTGGTCACTAAAGAGAAAAAGTAGAATTTTGTACTTCATTGCATCAAGAACATGTTAATTCACCAACAACAGGACACCTGATTTTATAAAGTAATATTTGCTCTCATAGAACAAGGACTGTTTCTTTCTGGTCAGGGTTAATAAGCCAGATGGTTGGACAGAAAGAAAGTTCAAATTTAATCTTGGTATTAATAACTTAAATAATCCTATTCTTCAATTTCTTCTATTTTTTTAAATCAGCAAAATTTTTACTTTAAGCGTCATCATTTTCCTCTATCCTGGACTTGGGGAACACTAGTATTTCTGGTCTGTTTTAGCTCACCTGGAGTTAGCAGTGATCTGAAGGAAAGAGGGCCAACTGTAAGGCTCCACTTACCAAAGGACTAATAATTTTATGGAACAGGGCATCACAGCAAGTGCTGTACCATTTTAACACCTTCTGCAGAATGCTTGAGTTTGCTCAGACCATTCTGAAAGTTGCTTCACAGAATCAAAGTAAGAAGAACCTCCTCCACCTGTAACCCAGAAAATTTCCTGGAACACAGCAATGTATTGATAGCATACCTTAATCCCTCCCAAAGGCAAATTGTTCCCATCAGGCTCAAGGGAACCTAAAAGTCATAGCCTTGTACGTTTGGATATTTGCCATAAGCATTGGCATTCTTTGACTCATTGGCTACCTAGCTTTTGAGACTATGCCATTCTCAAGGGAATGGCAAGGCAAGGAATGGCAAACATTTCTAACGGCTACCTATAACCAGCTGACTAGAACTTGCAGGAGTACCTGCATTCCTCCATTAAGTATTTAGAAAATTAAGTAGTTATGCAAGGCAAACTAGATCACACTTCTTCACATTCCTACTTTTCAGTCAGGCAGCACAAAATTAGATGTAATGAATTCCAGACGTCATTAAATCAGAAAGGTGAGGCATTATGCATATGTAGTGTTTCAGAATATGTTTTGTGATTTGAGAAATATTTCTTTACTGCCTAAAGTGTATTCAGTGTAGACAAGGACATCTTGTTCCATGTATAAAACAATACTTATTTCCCTGTTTTACGGACCTTCTAAAGTCACAAGAATGTTCTGATTTATTTTTTTCAGAATGAATAGTAACCGCTATGCTTGAGATGTAGTCAGTCACCTGTATTCACTTTGATGAAGTGTCATTAAAAACAGTGAGAATAGCCCAAGAAAAAGTAATAGTCTGAATTATTGTTACAAGCACTGTTAATTATGATGTTTAATGCAAAAGTTAGAAATACTTGAACTTTAATACTTAGTCTATTCTAAAGAAAAAAATCCAATTATCTCATATTCAGGTTGAAATAAATTCAGTTTTCCAAAGTAATTTCTTGCTATCTCCATTTCTTTAAGTTGCATTTCTGAACTGATTTAATTAACACTTGGCAGTTGAAAGCTGTCTGTAACTATTGTAATCAACTGTTGTAATTGTGATTCTTCAGAAAAAAAACTGTGCAGCTAAATTTAACTCTTCTCCAGATGTTAAAAAATCTTCAATTCATTTGTGCAGTTTAGTAGATATTGCATTATAGGAACAGAAGATTTGTAGCTGATTATCAAGATGACTACTTTTGCTATGTAAGTCTTATTTTTATTTACAGTTTTTTGTTCTTTTCACTTTAGTTGAGCATGGCAAAATATATTGTAAGCTATTGTTCTATGTTTGTGAAAGACCCCTGCATCCTTAATTATGATTTATTTCATATTAAAAATAAAAATTTATTTTAACTGAAAAGGAAACCATCTTGTATAGTAAAAATAGACTTTCTAGAAATGGTAGGGTTTTCCTAGCAAACATAGAAGCTTAAACATCTGTTTTGATTGTGTGTGCTGAGTTATTGATTTAAAAATGTCAAAATGTAACATTTCTTGTTCTAACTGAAAGTATATGCATTTAACTATGGATCAGCATTACTGGTATTGAAATGATGACAGAAGGATCTTCTTCCTATATTCATTATTTTGCCCATGGCATCAGCCTTTTGCCTATAAATGCACTAGAAATAATAGCAATTTTTTAATTAAAATAGCTGATTGTGTATCATTGCCCACTTGCTACAAATTTTATAATTTGCATTTAACCTTTGTACTTTGTTGTTTTGTTTACTATTCTTGCTTCTCAGTATCAATGTGGATAGAGAAATGTCTTTCTGCTGAAACAGTAATAACACATAACATGAATGTTACCTTTCAGATGCTTTCTCTTTAGAATTATCTGAATGAAAAATCAAAGAGCTAGAATCTGATGCACTGACTAGAGATTTCAGATTTCAAGGTTATGCTATACACACTACCATCAATCCACAATAATGGTAATTTTTGAGGGAAATCCCTCTCACCTAACTTTAGTAATCTGTTACGTAAATGTGTACACCTTAGGTGATATCCTTAGGCTTCTGTTAGAGCCACTGAAGAGAAATAGGCATTTTTAGGGTATGATTTATCCACCATGTTAAATGTCTTTATAAGAATAAAATAAATGATACCTTATAAGTGATTCTTTCTCCTCATTAACTATAAAATGAGCCTTGGGTGTCTATTTGAGGTACATACATCTGTGCTATTTCCTAAGTTAAAAAAAAATATATTGTATCCTAAATGTCAGTAAGACATTTTAAGAAATTAGCATAGCTTCAGAATAATATCACTGATAATATTCCATCTTCACTGTCTATTGATACACTAATAAATAATTTCAGTACATATTAGTGCTTTTTCAGTTCCATTTTTGATAGTGCCAAAATTAACATTAAGCTTAAGGCTTAATCCTCCCCCCTCTAATTCCAGGAGAAATTTTGGGGAGAAAGGGAATTTGCTGTGACGCCAATGTTGGCCAGAACTACAATTATAAACATCTTAATGTAGGTGTCAGCTTGTGAGCTTCACTCGCCTAAAGAGAAACTAGGATTGCCATTTAAGTAGCTCAAATATATCCTTGGTTTCTAGGTGCTGGTCCAGGAGGAATTGGGTCTCTTATAGTTTCTGTGCCATATCTTCAGCTCTGTAGAGATGTCTCAATCATTCTAAGAAAGCTCAGATGACTTTAGATACCTAGATGCAAGTAACTGATTTGAGTCCTAAATATCATGCAAAATGCAGTCAACACAGTCAACACAAGCAATGGAGTCACCTAGTTACTCAGTTGTCTAGCCCAGACCGCACTGACTGTAATGATCAGATCTTCACTGACTGTGAAGGAGTCTAAATATCTGTCATTGTCTGTTGACAATCTGGACTTGAATTCCAACCCAAGGGCTGTAGCCAGATGCATAAACATAGGCATCTAGAACTATTTTAGATGTCTTAGGTTGTCCAGCTTGTATCCACAAGGCTGGCAGATATTACCTGGACAAATGAGATATCAAGATTTTTGGGGCATTAGCTAGAAAGAAGTCAGGGTAATCTTTGGCACTATCTGGGAATTTATGTTCTCAGAAACTTCACTGTTTCTGGAAGGAGGAGGAGCTGGAAGTCATTGTGCAGCAGGAAAATTATGACATAGTTGCCGTCATGGAAACATGGTGGGATGACTCGCACAACTGGAGTGCTTTAATGGATGTCTATAAACTCTTCCGAAGAGATAGGCAAGGTAGGAGAGGTGGTGGAGTGGCTCTGTATGTTAGAGAGTGTTTTGACTGTCTAGAGCTTGAAGATGGTGACGATAGGGTTGAGTGTTTATGGGTAAGAATCAGGGGGAAGGCCAACAAGGCAGATATCATGGTGGGAGTCTGTCATAGACCACCCAACCAGAATGAAGAGGCAGACAAAATATTCTATAAACATCTAGGAGAAGTCTCACAATCACTAGCTCTTGTTCTCATGGTGGACTTCAACTTATCAAATGTCTCCTGGAAACGCAATACAGCAGAGAGGAAACAGTCTAGGAGGTTCCTGGAATGTGTGGAAGATAACTTCCTGACACAGCTGGTAAGGGAGCTAACTAGGGAAGGAGCCCCACTGGACCTGTTGTTTACAAACAGAGAATGACTTGTGGGTGGTGTGATGGTTGGAGGCTGTCTTAGGCATAGCAACCACGAAAAGACAGAGTTTTCAATTCTTGGAGAAGTAAGGAAGGGGGTCAGCAGAACCGCTGCCCTGGACTTCCAGAGGACAAACTTTGGCCTATTTAGCAGCCTGGTTGACAGAGTCCCTGTGGAGACAGTCCAGAAGGGCAAAGGAGTCCAGGAAGGCTGGACACACTTCAAGAAAGAAATCTTAAAGGCACAGGAGCAGGCTGTCCTCATGTGCCGAAAGATGAGCCGGCGAGAAAGAAGACCATCCTGTCAGAACAGAGAGATTTGTCTGGAACTCAAGAAAAAAGGAGAGTTTATGAACTTTGGAAGAAGGGGCAGGCCACTCAGAAGGAATACAAGGATGTTGTGAGGCTATGAAAGGAGAAAATTAGAAGGGCCAAAGCCCAGCTAGAACTTAATCTGGCCACTGCCATAAAAGGCAATAAAAAATGTTTCTATAAATACATTAGCAACAACAGGAGGCCTAAAGGAGATTCTCCACCCTTTATTGGATGCAGGGGGAAACATAGTGACAAAGGGTGAGGAAAAGGCTGAGGTGCTTAATGCCTTCTTTACTTCAGGCTTTAGTAGTAAGACCAGTTGTTCTCCAGGTACACAGCCCCGTGAGCTGGAAGACAGGGATGGGGAGCAGAATGAAGCCCCCATAATCCAAGGGGAAATGGTTAACGACCTGCTATGCCACTTAGACACACACAAGTCTATGGGCTGAAGGGGAATCACCCAAGGGTACTGAGGGAATTGTTGGAAGTGCTCACCAAGACACTTTCCATCATTTATCAGCAGTCATGGCTAACTGGGGAGGTCCCAGGTGACTGGAGGTTAGCAAATGTGACACCCATCTACAAGAACGGCCAGAAGGATGATGTGGGGAACTACAGACGTGTCAGTCTGACCTCAGTGCCAGGGAAGGTTATGGAGCAGATCATCCTGAGTGCCATCACGCAGCATGTACAGGACAACAAGGTGATCAGGCGCAGTCAGCATGGGTTTATGAAAGGCAGGTCCTGCTTGACTAACGTGATCTTCTATGACAAGGTGACCCACTTAGAGGGTGAAGGAAAGGCTGTGGATGTTGTCTACATGGACATTAGTAAAGTCTTTGACACTGTTTCCCACAGGATTCTCCTGGAGAAACTGAATGCTCATGGCTTGGACAGGCGTATGCTTCACTGGGTGGCTGGATAGCAGGGCCCAAAGAGTTATGGTAAATGAAGTTAAATCCAGTCTGTGGCCAGTCACAAGTGGTGTTCCCCAGGGCTCAGTAGTGGAACCAATTCTCTTTAATGTCTTTATCAGTGATCTGGATGAGGGGATCAAGTACACCCTCAGTAAGTTCGCAGATGACACCAAGTTGGGCAGGAGTGTTGATCTGCTTGAGGGTCAGAAGGCTCGGCAAAGGGATCTGGACAAGATGGATCGATGGACCGAGGCCAACTGGATGAGATTCAGCAAGGCTAAGTGTTGGGTCCTGCACTTGGGGCACAACAACCCCATGTAACGCTACAGGCTTGGGGAAGAGTGCCTGTAAAGATGCCTGGTGGAAAAGGACCTTGAGGTGTTGGTTGATTGATAGCCATCTGAATATGAGCCAGCAGTGTGCCCAGGTGGCCAAGAAGGCCAACAGCATCCTGGCTTGTATCAGAAATAGTGTGGACCAGCAGGACAAGGGAAGTGGTCATCCCCCTGTACTTGGCACTGGTGAGGCTGCACCTCAAATACTGTGTTCAGTTTTGGGCCCCTCACTACAAGAAAGACATTGAGGTGCTGGAGTGAGTCCAAAGAAGGGCAATGAAGCTGGTGAAGGATCTAGAGCACAAGTCTTATGAGGGGCAGCTGAGGGAACAGGGGTTGTTTAGCCTGGACTAAAGGAGGCTCAGGGGAGACATTATCGCCCTCTACAACTACCTGAAAGGAGGTTGTAGTGAGGTGGGTGTCTGTCTCTTTTCCCAAGTAACAAATGTTACAATGAGAGAAAATGGCCTCAAGTTGTGCCAAGGGAGGTTTAGGTTGGACATGAGGAAAAATTTCTTCACTGAAAAGTGTTGTCACGCATTCGAACAGGCTACCCAAGGAAGTGGTCGAGTCACCTTCCTTGGAGGTACTTAAAAGACATGTAGATGTGGTGCTCAGGGACGTGGGTTAGTGGCAGACCTGGCAGTGCTAGGTTAATCGTTGGACTTGATGATCTTAAAGGTCCTTTCCATCCAAACTATTTTATCATTATATGATTCTATGATTCATATTCAAAGTCTTTTTTTTTAATAGAAATTTCATAAAACCACTTTTTCAAAATTTCAGGAAAAGCATGAAAATTCATTTCAAATGTAGGCTGAATGACTAAATGTGGTGGATTGACCTTGGCCAGCTGCCAGATACTCACCCAGCTGCTCTGTCACTCCTCCTTCTCAATAGAAGACGGGGAGAAAATAAGATGAAAATGCTCATGGGTTGAGATAAAGACAGGTAGATCACTTACCGATTACCATCATGGGCAAAAGAAATATGAATTGGGGAAAATTAATTTAATGTATTTCTAGTTAAAATAGAGGTGGACAGTGAGAAGCAAAGACAAAAAAAAACACCTTCCTGTCAACCTCTCCCCTCCTTTTTTGCCAAGCTCTCCTTCACTCCTGACTCATCTACCTTCCACCACCTCAGCAACACTGGGTGATGGGGAATGGGAGCTGTGGTCATTGCATAACAGCTCCTCTCTGCTGCTCCTTCCTCCTCATGCTTTTCCCCTGCTCCAGCATGAGTCCTCCACAGGTTGCAGTGTGGGTATCTGCTCTGGTGCGGACCTATCAACAGGCTACAGGAGAGTCTCTGCTTGGGCACCTGGAGCACCTCCTCCTTCTTCTTCTCTCACCTTGCTATCTGCTGCACTGTTTCACATTTTCTTCACTCCTCTCTCTCACATGTTTTTAAAATATGGTTTCTTAAATACATTTTCCCCAAGGTACCACCATCTTGGCTGAGGGGCTCAGCTGTGACCTGTGGTGGGTTCAATGGAGCTGGCTGGAGCCAGCTGTGTCCAGCACAGGGTAGCCCCAACCTCTCCTCACAGAGGCTGCCCCTGCAGCCCCCCCTGCCAGCACCTGGACACCTGCACCCAATGCATTAAAATTGAAAAGCCAATACTATTTCAGTCTTTTTCAGAAAACAGTGATTTTGGAAGACTGCATCACTGTAAAGCTTTTTTTTTGGCATTATAATAGTCAAAATATCCCTGTAAAGCAGGTGATGCTTGATAAGACTAAAAACCTATTTTTATTGAGATCCAAGTGGAAATACTTTTGTATGTTACTCAGCTGAATTTCCCATTGTAATATTTTTAAATACATGCTGTATGCTTTTGTCTGTTTAGATTTGTCTGAAAGGTAATGAGTACAGGAGGAACTTTGTGCTGGTTTTGGCTGAGGTAGAGTTAATTTTCTTCATAGTAGCTAGTATGGGACTATGTTTTGGATTTGTGCAGAAAACAGTGTGGATAATGCAGAGCTGTTTTCATTGTTGCTGAGCAGTGCTTACACAGAGTCAAGGCCTTTTCTGCTTCTCACACCACCCCACCAGTGAGTAGGCTTGGGGTGCACAAGAGGCTGGGAGGGGACAGAGCTGGGACAGATGACCCCAACTGACCAAATGGATATCCCATACCACATGACATCATGCTCAGCATATAAAGCTGGGGGAAGAAGGAGAAAGGGCAAGAGGTTTGGAGTGATGGCATTTGCCTTCCCAAGTAAGTATTACTTGTGGCGAAGCCCTGTGTCCTGGTTTGGACTAGGGCAGACTTTCAGTTAAATTTCTTTTAAGTGACTTTACTTTCTGAAGTTGATCACATGCACTTGTTGCTGCGGAAACTGGGGTTCTTGTTGGGTCTCTTTGTTCCACAAAGGAAAGGACCGTAAAAGTGTCACTCCTGCAGGGAGGAGCGGACAGGACAGGTGAACCAAAACTGACCAATGGGGTATTCCATCCCACCCATGTGACAGTTTAAAACTGAGGGACCGCGAGGGTCGCACACTCTTCCCCTGTGGCCAGCATCCAGGAAGGACTCTGCCTGTGCTTCTGTCTTTGCTCCTGAATCCAGCTAGTGCCTGCTACCGCATCTGGTTCAGGACTCCCCAGTGCCTGCCCTGCAGCATCAGCAGTGATGTGATCATCATTGGAGGGAGCTCAATAGTGGTTTTGTATATAGTTCATTATTTATTATACTCTTTTTCATTGTTATTGTTTAATAAAACTCTTTTAACTTTCCAACCAGTAAGTCTCTCTCCTTTTTCTCTTCCTTTTCCACTCTGGGGAAGGAAAGGGTTAATAGAGAATGCCCGCCCAGTCTTAAAAGGCAACACTCTGCTTTCCTGGCGATGGCTGAACACCTGCCTGTCAATGGGAAGTAGTGAATGAATTCTTTGTTTTACTTTGCTTGCATGCATGGCTTTTACTTTACCTATTAAATTGTCTTTAACTCAGTCCACGAGTTTTCTCACTTTTACTCTTCTGATTCTCTCCCCCATCCCATCGGGGTGGGAGTGAGAGAGCATCTGTGTTGCTAGTTGGGGTTAAACCACGACAGACATCTTGTGGAACACTTCTGAGGAGGCATAGATTTGAAGAGTGGAAAAGAATAAAAGTTGCAGGCAGAAAATTGCTAACTTGAAATGTTCATGTATCAGACTTTAAATTATTCTTTTCCTTAACTAACTGAAAGATCTGTATTTGAATAAAGGGTCTTAGCCTTCTAAGATTCATTGTTTTCATACTTTTAAGAGTTGTGCGTTGTTTTTTTTTTACATGGAAGCAGACAGTGCAGTATAATAATTTTGTGTTGAACCTGAAGCTTCAGGTAAGACAATATACATGTATTCATCTATAATTTAAAAGCAAGACATTTGTATATAACTACAGAAAAATCTAAGAGTTTTTTCTTGAGCAGAAAAATGCCAGTGTCTTCTGCATATACAAATTTTGCAGATACATGATATAAATGTCACAGCTAACTGTAAAAGATGGACAAATAAAACATCCCCAGAAAGTGACTGGATGAAATGTATAAGAGTAACAATATGTTTACTTTCTTAATGTCTAAACATCATGATAAGAAAGTTTGCAGTGAATGAGAAAGTAAGAGCAATGTATTGAAAAATCAGTGCATGAGAAATGAGAACGACAAAAACTTCCCAAATCAGGACATGCAAATGCTAAAGTGTATGTAGAACTCAGAGGAGAATTTGCATTGAGGGGAACTGATGTTGCTATTTTGATTGTGCCTACTGCATAGCAGGCAATTACTTCAGGACAGAGAAGAATGATCCTTCTATCTCTCATCTCTCTAGGTAGTTACATAGCTGTCATCACTTCAGTACATGAATGTAGTTTCCTTTTCCTTCATTTATGCAACGCATCATTTATCTACTTTATGTACACCATTTAGAACTCCTTGCAGGAAGTCTCTGTGACAACCTGTGGTTGTAATTAGTTTCTGTCAAGTTAATTTCAAAAGTTATAAGTCGTCCAAGTTTCTCTTGCATTTTTTCACAACCAGTTCCCTTTAGGATGCTAAGATGTTCTTACAGAAAAGTATTAGTGCAATGTTCACTAGGCTGAGACTATTCATTACAACTTTTGGCAATAGAAAAAAAACTGATAAGTGGATAGCTAAAGATGTAAAATTGTCATTGACAGATGTTTGCTGTTTCATTTTACAAATGAGTCACAGATATAAAAAGGATAATAAAGATTTAAAAAATTTTAACAATAACAATTTTCAAAAGTCAGTCTCAAAATCCTAATGTACTGATAGAACACCTAAGAAAACGGGAAAGTTAATAGTAATCATAACCTTTTTCCATTACTGAACTAAATTAAGTCATTAGTAGATACCATACTAGTCATTCTTGAGAATAATTAAAATAAATACAATGTAGTAGGATTTACCATGTATTAAAGAATTCCGTGGTTTTAACATTGCATATCACTTTATGGCCCTTTTGAAATCCTATGTTAATTTCATCCCCCTTGTGAAAGTCCACTGATTTCAATAAAGTTTTACAACTTAAGTGAAAAATTATGACAGTAAAAAGGCACCACTCCTTACACTTCTAATATTATATTTTTTAAACTCAACACTTTCAATTTTATTGTCATTTAATAGTAACAAAATTATGTTTTCATTTGAGTAAGACCCCTGAATTTTCCTACAATGTTATGAGACTCTAGGTAATATATTTTCTGCACTATTATTAAAATTTACCACCTACTAGTATCAGGGAAAATTATAGTATTGAACAATTAAGTTTTACTTCACATTCAGGCTTTGTTCTGCTGTTTATTAACCCTGGTAACAAAATAAAGTTGATCCAAGCATGAACACATAATTTATCAGCAGCAATGAGAAGCAGCATGCTTCGTATAAATGAAAGTGTTTGTTCAGTAGGTTTTGTTTTAAGCATTTCCTATCCTAGCAATTTATCCTCTCTCCAGCTTTGTCAAAACCACAGTAGATATCATGGTTTCATCAAGGTTTTCTTCAAGATTTCTTTTCTTACAATTATTAAACATTAGTTTATGCATCCTCTTCAAGTCCTATTTATTTAAACAGAAATTGTGTTTTCCCAATGAAGTAAAAACTAAAAGTGTATATGTATACATACGTTTACAAACTGTTTATGTTATATATTTAACATTCAGCAAAATTTCAGTATGTTAAAGCTAGAATCTGTGACTAAACTAGGGAAAAAAAGGCACTATTTAAAATTTATTATTATGAAAATGAAGAACCCCTTTTTGATTAAGCCACAATAATTTACAAAACCTAGGTGTGTTGGACCCAGGAGGTGAGCAACCTGCAGTTTTCTTGGACACTGCCTTTCAACTATTAAACTGTATACAAATTTGCAGCTGCCAAGTATCAGGTCATTGATTTTCCTCCCTACTAGGCAACAGCTGCTCTGCTCACTCTTCAGAAGTCTTCTTCTCCAGATGACATTGGGAGTGTAACAAGAGACTTCATTACTGATGAAATAAAGCCTTGGACTACTCCAAGAAAATTACCAAAAAAAAGAACTTTTAGTAGAAATGTACAAATGAAGCACAGAAGAAATTGGTGGGAGCAAATGTGGTACTTACCTGGAGTCTCATCATACAAAAATAAATTTTCTAATATACTCTCTATTATACAAAAACTTAGTTTGTGTACTAGTAAAATAAAGACAGATTCTTCAGATATTATGTTCAGTTTTCTTTTGAATCTTAAACAGTATTACTAATGCTGTCCTCTAAGATAGGAGAAGATTCTTTTATTTGTGACCTGTTAACTGAAGAATTAAAAAAAACCCCAGAAGTGTTAACGACATGCACAGCTCCATTGAGTAGATTTACTCTGGTAAAGACTCTAGTCAAAAGGTAGATTGTTTTGCTGAATGTTCAGCTTATTTTTTATAGCCTTTTTATAAAAATTCAAGATTAATCCTACCTAAATAGGCAGGATTAATCTTAAACAGGTTAGATTAATCTTAAATAGGTAGAGTCATGCCTAGATTGGCTGATGTTTCTCAGGACAGTTTGTTTCATGCCTTAACTTACAGCTTCCTTAATCAATGTAAGCAGTATTTTCTTCAGACCTTAAACATCTTATGATTTATTTAATTAACAGACAGTTCTTCTGCAATGGAAATTAACAGGACAGTTTAAAAAAATAATAAAGCCTATACTTCTATATTATTAAATACATTGATAGAACTCCACCCTTTTACCAAAACTTTCCAAGATGTGAATTCTTAAAGCAGTAGTAAGACTGAGGCAAGTTTATCAAATGGAACAGGGATTATAAGTCTCTAGATAGTTGCATAAAATTGTCTATTATTCGTTAATTAATAATGGACCACATAAGTGTGTTCACGCTTAAAACCAAAAAACAAAGTTAAAAAATGCTCATTCTGAAAAAAAGATGAAAGAACAAAGAAAAAACAGTTAGAAAACCACAGCAAACATCTGTATTCATCAACAAGAGCAGAGAAAATGAAGATGTTCAGCAGAAATCTCCATATCCTGAGTACACACTATGAGATGTGATTACTTCTTCCAGTGTTTGCTAATGCTTTTTTTTTGACCTAAAATTGTTTCCTGAAAATCTTTTCTGATGGCATTTCCAAAAGTATAGCCACAATGCCCTAAATATTAATTTATAAAAACTAAGTTTCCATAGAAAATAGATTATTTAATTTGGTTCAATTTACCTGATTTATTCTGTGTTCTTTTGTGTTTTATGGTGTTTCAGAATTAGAAATAATCCTGACTTATGTTTTAAAAAGCTATGTTACCTGGTCAAAATTTCCTGGAATCTTTTCTTATCCACCTCTTCCCTTTGCAATGTACATCAAGGACTTTCAGGCTGATAGATACCTTATCACAGTAAAGTAAAATCTCCAAATGTACAAAAATAATAATGCACAGTTTCTGTGTGTATGCTGCCATCATATTTTATTATAATGCAACATGTATGAAAATTTCAGATGAGAGCATTATTATATTATAAAAAGACTGTCTTACTATCTTTTTTTTTTTTACATAAAGGATCTTTAGGATGAAAGGAGAATGTAAAGAGGCAACAGACAATAGAGTTAGTTACATATTTTTAAAATACTATACTAGAGTTAATAGTCACCTAACTTGAAAACAAAACTGCTTTCAAATTATCATGGAAAAGGCAAAATTAATATCAACCTATTGAAAATTATTCTTCCAGATCCTGACTCATGAGTGACATTTTATTACCTATGGCTATTTTATCTCTTTTGTGAAAAACACAAAACCTGTTACTTCCAAATATAACTATATAATTCTCAGTTTTGCAATTACAGCATGTAAATCTTTAAGCAAAATAGTACAAAATCTGTCAATTTTAGTCATATATTTATTTTCATGTCATCTCAGGCAGTGCTCCCTGGATACAAAAAGAATTAGAACAGCCATCTTATGCTAACCTTATAGAATTAATTATATGTTCTTAGAAAGTTAAATGTGTAAGTGTTTTAGGACAAAAAAGATTTTATAAGTGATCAGTATGTTATATATTAATTTATGAATAAATAAAAATGAAGTGGTAGTTAAGTAACAGTTTTTAAACTTATTAAGGTGGCATTTTGATAGCTTTGATGTTTTCTTTACCTCATTATTACTGCTATTTTTAAAAGAGTTAATATAGTTCCTGTGTGAGAAAGTTGTATCTCAGAAATTTATTAGAGTCAGTGACCTTATGGATAAATATTCATTTCATACCTGGATTCTCAAAAGCTTGCAACACTGTCCATAGTAACAGTCTCCAATGGAATAGAAAGGTATTCTTTCAGGATTATTAACAGATTAAAAGATGAAGGACAAAACATACAGGAAAAAAACCCCAAATTTTCAAAATAGAGGAAAGCTACCAATTGACTCCTACAAGTTTTTTTGTATTTCCAGGTAGCCTGCTATGTGGATGGAGACCACAGAAAGAGCTTACACTGGACCTTTGGCCAACCATATATTACTTAATTATTAATTCACTCCTTGACAGTTTTGTACCAAATAGTTCCAACTGGCTCTTGAAAGCCAAATTTATTATTGGAAAGCTTAATTTTCAACAGTATGGAGGTCAGTCAACCATGGGCTAGAGATCAAGCTTGGTCCTCTTAATTTTTGCATATAAATATAGTCTATATGTCTGCATTCTCAACATGTTCATAAATAATATATGGAGAATTAGGCAGAAATTAGCAGAGTTTGTATGCAGCATAAAATTATTCAAAGGTGTCCAATTTAGGCAAAAATGAAAAACTATATAAGGAACTCATTGTAACTGGGTGAAAAAAAAAAAAAAAAGAAAATAAATTGGATGCTCAAATTTGGAAAAAACAGGGACACGTTGAAAAAATACCCTTAGCAGTAAATACAAAGTGTAATAGTTTCAGTTTCAGATTTAATCATTCGTCAGTCGAGACAGTTGTAGTTACCTGATATTCTAAAATCTGAATCAGTGTGTTAAGGTGCCTTCCTCTCTACTCTATGGGGTAATAAGAGTAAGATTAGTTCTTTACAAAAACTTTTCATCTGAGACTAAAAGTGGACATCATCCTCAGGATAAAAGGATCTTTAGGGAAAATTCTGAAATAAGTGAAATTATTCTGAAATATAACAAATAAATGTAGATATTATTAGAAAATGAGTTAAGAACAGAATGGAACACATAATCACGCACAACTCCATGTTGCACTATGTTGCTTTTGGTCATGCTGTTTGATAAAAGGCGTGGTAAAATAAGTCGAGAGAGAGAGCAGCACAATGAGCATAAATCATACAATGACAGAACGACAGAATCACCCTGGTCAAAGTCTTTTCAAAGAAAGTGTTCATGTGCACGGAACTGTTTCCATATCTCTAATTTTATCACATCTGCACTAACCTGTGGTGGAAAAGTCAGAGAATACTTAGGCAAACAGGACATACATAAGTCCATGGGTTTTGATGGGATACACACACAAATACTGATGTCATTTCAAGGCCACTCTCATTAATGTTTGAACGATCATGGTGATTGGGAGAGACGGCCAAGGAATGGAGGAAAGTAAATGTCACTCTTATCTTCAAGGAGGGCAAGAAAGAGGAACCAGGGAGCTACAGGCCAGTTAGCCTCCCTTCGGTCCTTGGAAAGGCGATTGAGCAACCAACTTGGAAACTGTTTCCAGGCTTACAGAGGACAAGAAGGTGATTTGGAGCAGTTAGCATGGATTCATCAACAGGAAGTCATGTTTGACCAACCTGTTAAACTTCTGTGATGAAATGATTGTCCTGGTAGATGAGGGGAGAGCAGGGAATATTGTCTAACAACTTCAGTAAAACTTTTGACACGGTCATCCATAAGATCCTCATGGAGAAGCTGATGAAATATGAGCTAGATGAGCAGACACTGAGGTAGACTGAAAACTGGCTGAATGACCATGTACAGAGGGTGGTGATCAGTGGCACAAAGTCTACTTCAATGCCAGTAGTTAGCAGCACACCCTAGGGGTCAATATTGGGTCCAATCCTGTTCAAAATCTTCATTAATGCGCTGGTGATAGCTTGCCGTTGAACACTAAGAATGTAAAGAATGTTGTTGTTTTGTTTTGGTTTATTTTGTTTTGTTTTTCCTGTATGAGAAAGCTTACATAACTATAGCTCATTAGGCACCAGGTAAGAATTATTGTATTGCTCTTCTGAGAACAGAATCCCACAATTAGATTCACCTCCATCAGTTTTAGACATCTCCCACAGCTAGGTTCTGTTTGCTTCTTAAAGTCAAGAGAATAATTTCTTTAATCTGTTTTAAATGTTTACATAAGGACATGATCTGTATAGTGAAAGTATTCATTTCTCTTCACTGATTATAAAGAGAGGCAAAGGTGTACAGTTCAGATGTCTGTACCCTAAGCCCCTGTCTCTGGTGGATGAATACCAATCAAAACATTTAAGTATTTAAGTCATTCCTTAAGTCATTCCTGTATTAGTAAGTCTACTTATACATATTCAGTATTTACTATGTAATACATATTCTAAAAAAAGTCATTTCCATGAGCTAAAAATAAAATGTGCAAAAATTAAACTATGTAAGTCTTTGATTAAATGTCATTACATCCCTTTATATCCAAAACTGACTGAAACAGACTTAGGATTTGTGCCACAAAACTGCCTGAAGGCACGAATTACATTATATAAAAGTATTCAGGCAGGACTTGGCAAGGTGACTAAACCTGAGCCCCTGAACTTGAACAGATCTTCCATCAACAGAAAAACCTTCCAGAAATCTCATTAAGATATTGAGGTTTATATTAATCTGGTACGGGTTTGAGCACAACCTTAGCATTGAGCTCAGACAAAAGTTATTCTATTCCTTCAAATTTCCTACAATATTCATCAATAAATACTTAATAATTACTTCTGCATCTCAGCTGCACATGCTCCTGCACCTTGAATAAAACCGTTCTAAAAACAAAGTATCTCTAAAGAGAGATTCCAATGATGACTGGCCAGATCGAGAAGACACTCAACAAGTATTTTACGTTTTTACATTCAGAAAAAAAGTGTGTCTGTTTTCTCCCATATTTCATGAAAAAAAAAAATCTTTGTTAGCTAGTTCTAACAATAAGGCAGGTCATGCAAAAGCACCTTTGAAAAAAGCTTTACTTGAGGAGCTTGTTAAATGCATTTAGCCTGCTAAATTAAACAGACAAGCCATGCAGGATAAGAGCAGAATCTGACTGCTCTCCACTCTCACTAGCCAATCAATGATGAAAATTTAGTTCAAAAAAAATGGTCAGGAGTGAGAAACAGCTAGTGTCATTCTTATAAAATAGGACAAGGCCATTTTTCAAGTACTTCTGTAGAATTTCGATGCACAATTGGAGTTCTTGTTAGACCATCTCAGGAAGTGTTAGCTTTCATTCCTTATTTCCCACTTACAAACTGGCACTTACATTACAGTCAGTTTAAATCCAGTGAGGGGATAAAAATACTAGTTAATGTTTGAAACCTTCCCTTAGCTTGTATTATTTGTAAAAGCATGCAAAGTTCAAATGGAAAAAATTTGCCCTTGTAGTTCAGTGCTTCTTTTTAAAAAAAGTATTTGAAGTCTGATTTAAGTTAAATGAAAGGTTGCAGTACTCTACATAAGCCCTTCAAATATAAAGCTATAAGTTTACTTTAGTGATATCCTGAAATAAATACATTTAAAGAGATCTCATTAGATATAGACTTTCTTTGCCTTTAGTCCAGTCAAGTATCTATAATTTTCCTTCAAGGGCAAACAGCAGGATGTTCGATCTGAAGCAAAAGCACAACATTTCTTTCCATTAAATCTTGATTTTCTGAAGCTCTGCTGTGCTATGAGAACACCAAGAGCTAAATCACAGGTTCTGTGTTCATTTATGAGTCCAGTTTAATGTCAGATGCTATCCTCTTAATGTCTAACTTCAGGAAGTTAACTAGAATTAGGCAGTTATTTATGATGAGATGGTATCACATAGTATTAAAAAAATAAGTCAGTTTTAAATTAAGCAGCTATAAGTCTAGCTAACACTCAGAGTTAGCAGAAACTAACACTAAGATAAGGGAAATTAGGGCTATTTTGTAAATATAATCTAAGAACACAATGCATAGCATCAACTAAAGCTGTTAATTTTTTTTATAAAACTTCAGTGTTATTGTGCTAATGAAATGACCAGATGTTTTATAACCTTACAATTCCACTGAAAAGATTTTCTTTCCCAGTAGCAAGTTTTTAAACAGGACTGCTTGGAAGAACTACCTGAAAATACCGCAGACCCGTGGGAAAACTAGTAAGAGACCTTGTTTTTCACACTGGCATTAGAATTTGATAAAACTCAAACCTGTAAATGTTTTTATGCTGTTTTGCAGACAGAAAGAGTCCAATCCAAATCTGCTAATATTAATAGATTGATAGTCTTTGACTTCAGAGAACTCTCTCAATCAGGGTTCAAATCGATTGATTTTGATCTGTTATGGAACAACACAGAAGACAAGGAATGTTTTGGGGATTGCCAGAATTAGTTATTTCTTTTCAATTTTTTTCTTTTTTTTTTTTCCTTTAGTCAAAGGTAGCTGAAAATTATCACACACACACAAAAAAAAAAAAAGAAGAGGTAATCAGTTCATCAGTGGAAGAAAGAAAACATCTAGAGTAAATGCTTATTGTTTGCTCTCATTATTTCAAACTATTTCAAGACTTCTGTGATGTTGATAGTATTATATAAAGTTAGCAGAATAGATTATGACAGTTAAAAACTGTTTAACAGAATAAACTATATGTCACTTATTGCTGTGTTAAACCATTTCAGAAGAACTTTGTTATATCAATATAGGTAGATACATTTCATTTTTGAGGCACTGTGTTAGAAATTACTAGTGTAAGTGTTTTTCATTGACAAAGATATAAGCTAAAGCAATGGTGTTAGAATAGTGTATTTGTTTTTAGTCCTGGTTATCCTAAAACTTTCACTGTATATTTTGAATTTCTAATACTAAGAGACAGATATTGAAGGAAAGGGAAAATTAATCATTGGTTCATATAATACGCACATGGCATGTACTATACTGAAGTCAAGATTCACACTGCAGCATATCAGAACCACTTGCAATTTAATCACATTGCATTACAAGTTGCTATAGATATGTTTTGTTAATCATATATATATATATATAGTCTGTAGAAAAAAAAAAGTGTGATGTGCTGTATTAGAATTTCTTGTTTTCAGTTTTTAAGCTGTGTTTGTATTACAAAAACACGGTATCTTTTAACATTTTAGATGTTTAGTATCAAATAATTATTTTTACAACCAAAAAGTGCTTTTAATCTATCTCCAAACCATGCAGTAATTTACAAAGTTTCTTGCTGGAAAAGGACTCATATCCTTGCTCAACATGGATTCTCTTTCCAAGATACATTTAATTAATCATATGTGTTACCTTTTTTATGTGACTGAACTGAACATTTTCATCTTAACATGATTTGGAAATAGAGTTTTATAGATTTCAGAGCAACAGATGCAGAATGTTTAGTATAGAAAAAATTTTTTTCATTCTTTGAATGGTATTCCCAGGGATTCACAAGTCTATGAGGTTTAAAATCTTATTTAAATTTCATTTCATTTCTAAAAGGTTTTACTTCTCTGCAGATTTAGAATTAATCACAGAAAAGAATAAGAGAATACATAACCTTTAGTATCTAAAACAGATTAAACAACATTTGTAATTAATAAGCATTACTTCATTGTTAAATGACATCAAGGATGACTGTTTTATAGCCATATTAATATTGATGGAAAATGTCAAAGTATCTAAATGTCAAGACATTTTCTTTAGGTTTCAACCATTCTTCCATTCTAATACATAACAAATTGGTCAAGCAACAGCACTTAAATATCAGAAAGGTTGTTGAGACGTCAGTATGATCCTGTTCTAACCTATTATTCACCTGGGCTGAATATTCCTGGTGTATTCAGGTGTTAAAAAAAAGTTTCAAAGCTGTATTCAACTATAAATAGCATATCTGAGCAACTATAGACACTGTAATTGAGCATAGATTGTATACACACTTCAATCTGAAGTATTTGTACAGAGGATTTGAATCTCCCCTCAAAAAAAATAAAATTCAGTGTAATGTTAGACTACAAATTAAATGTAAAATGAAAGGAACCACTCACACTCGTCTCATTTCCTCCATTGTAACATTATGCTGAAGGGATATGAAGCCGTTTCTTCTCGTAAACCATGAATAATTCTTGTAAAAGAATTTCTAAGAACTATCTGCCCACATTTTGTAATCAGGCATATAATTCTGAATTTATTATTCATTTGATGGGTGAAGTTGCTCAAATGTTCAAAGAAATAGATAATACAATATATCAGCTGGATGGATTCCTCCATCCATCACCCCCTGGCAGAGAACCTAATCCCTTCATATTTTTAAAGATTCTTAAGATTACCATTTATGTAGACTTATTAATACAGGGTATGATAATCACTCCAAAAGCCATCTCCTCCAGCCTGTCCATTCTTTTCAAGTCACCATTGTTAGGACAGAAGCATTTCAACAGAGTCTGCTCATTCACACAATACATTTCCATATGTTTTCTGTCTCATAACGTAGCCAAACATATTATTTGTCCAAACCTTAAGTGCAAAGGGAAGATGCTAATTAAGAAGAATATGAAGTTATTCACTGGATATTAAGGGACTGAGCATTCCAAGGGGCATACTGTAAATCCATTGCTCTATGTCACTGTTTCTTTATATGTGAACTTTTCTTTTGTCGAAGTGAAAATTTCTTGCTTGTTAGCTCAAGGAGGATTTTATGTCTATTACTATGTTATCCTAATATTCAACTTCCTTTTTCATTTTCTTTTTTTTTTGTGTGTGTGAAAGTGGTAGTAAAAGTCCTTCTAGCCTGCTTCTAGAACTTCTTGAAACTTTTTTTTTTTTCTTTTTAATTTTGGAGGTACTCTCGGGGCATGTGAGTGCAGCTGCCTACTGGTGTTGGACCTTTGAGTACCATTCCTATAAAGATGAAGAAAAAGTCTCCCTCATACAGAGTGTGAGGTACAGCTGCCAGGCTATAAACACAAAAAAAGGAGATCCTGAGCATTGTCTTCTGAGGCAACCATTCCCAAGGAAAAATCTAGGCACACTGCTTTTCAGTGGGTGAAGATACTGTACTATTTTCTATACTATCTCAGGAGAAATTAGAAAACTGGAATAATCAGATAAAGTCACTCTTTGGAGATTTTCAGATATGAGTAATTCTTTTCACTGACTGAAGACAGAAGTTGGGCATTTGGTTTAGTATGCACAAAAATTGTTTTACTTGTCCAGAGTTGGAACCTAACAGGGTTTCACCTATTGAGAAGGTGTCATGATGTAGTACACGTATTGCTTTGCATGATTCTGGATGCACCCACAACTTGGGATACATTCAATGTATTCTAAAGGAGAAATAACTGAAGTACATTTTCTAGGGAACAACAAGTTCTTGTACAAGATACCAACTGAGATTTAAAATAGTTTAACTCATAGAGCAAAAGAAAAAGCATTTTAAAATGTAACTCAAAACTGCCATCTACTCAAATAACAAGGGCAGTACTCAAAATACATCCATTTATATCTAACTTAATGACTAGAGTAGTCCTATTCTAACTAATTTTAGTGACAGAATTACAGAATAGTTGGGGTTGGAAGGGACATCTGGAGGTCATCTTGTCCAACCCCGTGCTCAAACAGGGCTACTTAGAGCAGGATGCTCAGGACAATGTCCAAATGGTCTTTGAATATCTCCAAGGATGGAGACTTACAACCTCTCTGGGCAATCTGTGTCAGGGCTCAGTCAGCCTCACAGTGAAAAAAAAAGGTTTCTTGATGTTCAGAGGAAAACCCCTGTGTTTCAGCTTGTGCCCATTGCCTCTTGTCCTGTCACTGGGCACCACTCAAAAGATCCTGGCTCCATCCTCTATGCACCGTCCCTTCAGGTGTTTATATACATTGATGAGACCCCTGAGCTTTCTCCTCTCCAGGTTTAACAGTCCCAGCTCTCTCAGCCTTTCCTCATAAGAGAGATGGTCCAGTCCCTTCCTCATCTTTGTGGCCCTTTGTTGGACTCTCTGCAGTATGTCCATGTCTCTCTTGTACTAGGGAGCCCTGAACTGGACACAGCAGTCCAGGTGTGGCCTCACCTGTGCTGAGTGGAAGGGAAGGATAACCTCCATCAACCTGTTGGCAGCACTCCTAATGCAGCAAAGTTAGCCGCCTTTGTGGCAAGGGCACATTGCTGACTCACGTTCAACTTATTGTCCACCAGGACTCAAGGTCCTTTTCTGCAAATCTGCTTTCACTAGTATATACTTGCCCCATGGCTTCTGTTATTTGTTTCAATGCTGTATCAAAAATATAAGATTTTGGGGTTTTTTTGATCTGCACTCTACCAACAGGTTTGGCTCTCAATAATACTTTAATGTTTAATAAATATTTAAAAATCTAAGAGGAAAGCTGTGAAAATTTGACAAAGCATTTAGCTGTTCACACCTATCTTATCTATCTGATAGAAACATATGACAGGTCTGGTGACTAAGGAAGTAAAAGCAACAAGAACTGATTGTAAAAGTTCTCCATGTTTTCTTTTCCTTTTTCCACTTCAGTCTCTCTGGGACAGATTCAGTTGCTCAAGTTTAGGTGGCCAGTAGCTCTCAGACACTGACACCCTTACAGGGCTTGCAGGACTAGCCTTTGGACCCTTCTGCACCAGCAAGTGAAAGGCAACGAGGATGTCCCATAGTGCCTGAAATACCCCTGAAATTATTTGTGTTTACACAACTGAACACCTCCCTCTTTTCCTGCCCTTTTTAGTTATTCAGGTGGAGTCATCTGAAAAGTAGTTATATATATCTCCTTATTATGTAGTAAGTCAGAGAAAAAAGGGAAATTGCCTTGTGGTTTTCTAGAAAACCTTTGGGGCAGTTTAGAGCCTCTGACATTTGCAAATAAGAGGTCTGGTACCCAGGAACATGAAAAAACTTAAATCTATACACAATTTTATTTGTTTGTTTCTGCAGGAGTTATTTTAACTTGTGCTGTAAACAAAATAGAGTAGTATTTATCAAAAATCAGTGAACTTTAAGGAAATCAAATCTCCTATTCAGATTATAAGATTCTAGCCCATCTCCAATTTAACATAATCAATCAAGTGTATTATGGGTAAACTGAAACCACAATCAAATCGATACTTTCAAAGTACACATAAACTTCTTGTTACCATGAACACGATTACACAAAGAATTTGATTAATAAAGGCTTCCTAGGTATGAATACAAGCTGTTAACTTCTTTAAAATTTAACATAAAGTAGGAGATCTAAGAAATTAACACTGTCGTAGCTCAGTATAGGTATTTTTAAAAGGTGCATTTTTTCCTAGTGAAGATAACAACACATAAGTACTTGTAATGAAACAAACTCTGCATTTGGTATGTAACATTGCTACTTTCTTGAAGAGGTATTTAATCTTCATATTTTATGGAAATGTAATAATAAAAGTGGAACTGATTACCTGGAAAGCATTCATACAGGTCTGCTGAGTACCTGTATTCCCTTAGATTGTTACTGGAATCTAATTGTACCATTTATTTCTCTACAAGACAAAGACATAAAATTGCAGCCTCATTAGGTTTTAGAATGTGGAATTTTATTTTTCTGTAGTATAACAACTTTCTTGCAGGAGAATGAGAGACAAGATTGGCATAATCATTTACAAATGTTAAAGAATAATTTGTTAATTTTTCTTGGTAATGCATTGAAATACAACAAAACCTTGAGGGTTAAGAAGTTAATGATTTGCTAGTTAAAGCATCTCTTAATTTTTCACAACGGTATAAACAAATTTGTTAGTGCATAGCAGTTCTAAACTATATAACAGAGATATGCTAAACTGACTGCATTGCCTCTGTCTGTGTTGCTATTCTTAGCACTTGTTCATTCAGATTCATAAACGTATCCTGTAGAATTTTATGAGGATCACATTACGATATTACTGTAAGCTACATGAAACTTCACTAAGTGAGTCGCTAAGAGATTTATGTATCTGGTTCAATATAGATATGAAAATAAAAAGTCAGTTATAGTGCCTTTTAAATATTCAGTGAACAGAGACACTAGACATTTAATTTGACACGGGCACTAGTTTAGTCTTCTACTGTTACATATTGTTGAGCCTTTCCTAGTACCCTTTAAAGAATTCTGTGATTAATGAAATTAGTACTTCAAGTACTAACCCTTTGAATTTCAGGATCTCATATCTGATTCTCAATTCTACATAGTCCTTTTACTGTTTCAGTTTGATTGTAACTGTGATTCTTTCAGAGTAGATTATTTTGAGTTCATCATTCCAAAAGTCTTTTATTTCTCAAGATCATATAATTATTTTGTTACATGCATTATTTAATTGCTTTTTTTTTGTTTTTGTTTTATTGGTTATAATTTTTATTTTAGCTTAGCTGTTGGAATGGTTTTAGTTGATTAGAATTTGTTTTTATATTTTTTATTCAGTAGCCTACCTGCATTTGCAACAGGAAACTTTATAATTTCGATGTTGTTATTACTATTTAGGAGTGAAAGATAGACTGAAGAGATTTCACAGACAGAATCCCAGCATGAACTTGCTTGAGGACCAAATGATAATCTCAGTCTGAATAGGAAAGGTAATTATTTTTTTCCCCTCAAGGAATGAGATCAGAATTTTAGAATGACATAAGACTATTAGTACTATATATTACTTCTGTTCTAATTGCTTGTGAACTTGGAAGCTATCAACTTTAAGTATATTGCTTGCCCAATTAAGGCTAGAACACTATTTATTTGTCTAAAGAAAAGGGGTTCAAAAAGTAGAGTGTAGCCTACTGCTAATCCTTGCAAGTTTCTTCTCTCTTCTTTCAGACCATGACAGCAGGCAAAGAATATGAATCAAAGTATTATAAATGTTACAAAAATTAAGGTCACTTGAGATTTTAAAGGGAGAAAACATAAAGGAAGTGAGGGAATATTTAGATTTTGGCAAGGAATTTAAGAAAACATATGGCCTATGCCATGGAAATGTAGGGTCACCTGAGTAGAAGTGAATGTGTTAAACGAGAATGGCAAAGCTGCTGAATGAAAAGTCTGGAAACAGCCTACTTGTTGCTGCTATACTTAGTTTGCTTCTTTTATTTGTTCTTTTCCTTCAATAATTCAGCTGAAAAGACAGTGAGATAGAAGCTACTTTGAGATTTGTTTAACTGAGAGTGAACTGACCTAGATGAGTGCGTGTGGGAGCCAGCTCACACATGACATTTGACAAGTACAGTATTAAATAAACATCAAACATCCATATAGCATCAGGGAGCTGCTCAAAGCCAAATTTAGAGCAATCCTTATGACTCAAAACTCCTTTGAAAGGTTCCAGGACAATTAAATAGCTAGGAGCTCACAATACGCCTCATACAGTAAATTGCCTAATAAAGTTAGTCTGAGATTATTAGAAAAAAACCTAAATCCCAAAATACAGAAGAGGCACTGGAATGAATATTTTCCTCCAGTTCTATGTTCCTTGACCTTAAACAAGTCTGAAAAAATCCTGACTCAGACTTTCTTCTAACACTTTCTGCTAACCTACTATCGCTACCCACCAACCTATTAACACTACCTGAATAAAAGTTACGGCAAGACTTACAAAGATGACAGCCAGATAATGTGAAATCCAGAAGAAACATACCTCTGCATCAGTGGGTAAGTCACAATACAAACTGCAGCATTTCTCTTGTTAAGTAAATGTTAATTTAAAAATAATAATTAAATAGTCCTTTACAGTTTAATAGAAGCAACTATAACTACCTCATCTATGTTTTTTTCAGACTTTTGACATCTATCTAATATATTTTCTGATGCCTCACAGCAAAGAAGAGAATTTGACCCAATTTTAGTTTGTTATACTATAAACCATTCTAAAATACATTTTTGACATTTTCCAAGTCAATGATGATACATTGTTGAGGAAAAAAACAACACAAAACAACCTTCAGAGTCCACTTTGTTCTCCAGCATTGATCAAATGTCTTCATATTGTAGAGGTTATTATAGAAGATTTGTTTGAATTAGGACCCTTTTTCTTCACTACTTTTAAACATATAAATGACTTACCTTGATGTGAAATCAATAAATGTTTCATTTCCACTTCTAATTACCTCTGGTCCTGGTTATAACAAATTCGCTTTAAAATAGAGAACCTGACAAATTCTTTATACAAAATCTTTCAAAGTGCTGGCAAGGAAGGGATAAAAAAATTGTTCTGTGAATAACCCAGTCATGCAGTGAATATTGTGTCTGAGTCTATGATCTTGGGTGACGGAAACTGTTTATTAAACTATCCAGAGTCATGTGCTAAGTGGTAGCTGAATTGAATACATGAAGACTGCAAACTATAACTTTCATGTCCATCTGGTACAATCAAACCAATGAAGCAAAATACTAATTAAAAGAAAGTTTTTACTTCCATTACATCTCCAACAGTATTAAATGACAGTATACTTGAAAGAAATTGTAAGGTTTTTTTTGCTTTCAAAAGAAGAATCTTTTTTAGTACAAGTAAAGAACCATATCACATTTTATATATTTGTATTGAGGTTATGAATTTGTTGTAACATTTTTAAACACCTGGGTTCCAGTATAGATATAATAAAAAGCTGTAGTATTAAGGTTAAGAACATGTATGAAGAAACAACTTGTGCTTTGTTTCTTTTATACTTTGTCCTTCCAGATACCATAATGGAGGGTCACAGTCTCTGCCTATGCCCAATAGCTTATTGATTGATTTTGCTTCTGCCCTGCTTTGAAGGACAGGCGAGCGGTGCGATTTGCTAACAAGGACATTGCTCAAAACAGATACAAACAGTTGGATAAGCATATTGTAAGGTTGCACCAGGAATACTAATCACTTTATCATGGTAGCAACGTCTGTATAAGAGCTACAATGTCATGAAAGCCTGTGTGATAACGTGAGATTGTTTGCATTTGGACATGGGATTTTTTTTTTGCTCATGCCTGCCTGGCATTTGCAGTGGACAGATATTACAGTGCACAAGACACTATCGGCCAAAGTTTTGCAAAAATAAACAGAAGAAGTTGTAACGCTAAATCAAACCAATGTCAAAGGTATGTCTATACTTGATAACTATGTTGTTTTTTTTAATTTCCCTCTTACAAAACTACTGTGTTACTCCATCAATGGTAGCAACAGGAAAATGTCTGTACAAATAGTTTGCTGCAGTAGAATTATGGTGTCACCTTTCTATGTTCATAGTATATCCATAAGTACTATGGCAAATTCTGGAAGCCTGGGAAAGTGGGTTTGTCCTTTTGAGTTCCTCAGCTATCTGTATTGACTTTATAGAACCCATAGGCCAATTATATTCCTAACTTGGGCACCATCATCAGAAACATAAAACTTAGCTGAGCTAAATCTTGGCCTTTATCTTGTTCATACAGGTGCTCCTGTTACTGCAACTGCTATATTGCTGCACAGTATACCAATAGGTTCAGAAAAATATTCATGTAGACAGATAGAGCAGGAATCCAGTTCACCCAAATTTAGGTGTCTACATAAGACTAGATGTCTGAACATAAGATTAGATGTCTGAATTTACATTATTGTCACTGGTGATGTAATCAGCACAGTCAATAAAGCTTCACGCTACCTATTTGATCTGTTGAATAAGTCTCTAGAAACTAAGAACTATATTGACTAGATTCCTACCTCCAATAATGGGAGCTAGGATATCAAAACCACATATAAGCAACTCATATAAACACTCAGAGTAATGGTGAGATGAACCTCACTTGCAGAACTACAGTCTTGGTGTATGAAACCCTGCAGCAATGTGGTAAGAAAGTGTAGAAGAGAGTAGTAACAGTGACCAGCATGAGTATATGCTTAGGTTTAGCTGACCACAAGAACCGGCAAATTCACTCAAATAGAAAAACAGAGAACCTTCTCGCACTTCTCTTTTAAATAAGTTAAATGCTGATAATGATGATAATGAAGAAAAACATTATAGTTATGAGCAATGAAAAAAAGATAATTGTGATTTAATTATTTTTTTTTCGATATTTTAACTGAGTACCAACATAAGTAACACACAACTAAAGCAAATTTCTTTGACAGTCTTTGGCAATAAGCATGTGGCAAAAATGTGGTCAGAACAAGAAGCTGAAAGAAAAGAGGGTGAAGAGGTTTGAAATAAACAATATAATTAGTATACGTATAATACAATATTTGAAATTTCTTAGCATATGTAAGAGGAAATGAACTACAAGCAGTAGGAACAGTTAAGCTTCTGGAGGATTATATTGCCTGCACATTGCTTAACTGCCCAAAGGAAAAGAAAATATGTTCATCTACCTAATGTGTCTAACCTTGGCTGGCCACCAGGTGGATGGGGAATGGGGGTTGTGGACAGTTCATCACATATTGTCTCTGCTGCTCCTACCTCCTCACACTCTTCCCCTGCTCCAGCATGGGTTCCCACCCATGGGAGACAGTTCTCCATGAACTGCTCCAATGTAAGTCCTTCCCCCAGGCTGCAGTTCTTCAAGAACTGCTCCAGCATGGGTCCTTTCCACGGGGTGCAGTCCTTCAGGAACAGACTATTCTAGCATGGGTCCCCCACAGGGTCACAGATCCTGCCAACAAACCTGCTCCTGCATGGATTTCTCTCCATGGACCACAGCTCCTGCCAGGAGCCTGCTCTATCATAGGGTCTCCATGGGCTGCAGCTTTCTTCAGGGCACATCCATCTGCTCCAGTGTGGTCCTCCAAAGGCTGCAGGGGAGCAACCTGATTCAGCATGGTCTTCTTCCAGGGGTTGCAGGTGAATCTCTGCTCTTGTGCCTGGAGCACCTCCTCCCCTTCCATCTTCTCTCACCTTGCTGTCTGCAGTGCTCTTTCTCTCACACTTTTCTCACTCCTCTCTCTCACAGCATTTTGTTACCCTTTCTTAAATGTTTTCCCAGAGGCGGTGTCATCATCACCAGCATCGCTGACAGGCTCAGACGTGCCCTGCAGTGGGTCCACTGGAGCCAGCTGGAACTGGCTGTGCCTGGCACAGGGCCACCCCTCTCCTCTCCTCTCCTCTCCTCTCCTCTCCTCTCCTCTCCTCTCCTCTCCTCTCCTCTCCTCTCCTCTCCTCTCCTCTCCTCTCCTCTCTCTCCTTTCCTCTCTCACAGGGGCCCCTCTGCTACCAAAACCTTGCCGTGGTCACCTAATACACCTATGTATGCATAGAACATAAGCAGAGAACATTTTCTGAGAGGTCAAGAGAGAAAACAAAATTAGCCTTTGCTATGTTTCACATTATATATTCCAAACAGCACAGTATTACAAATCTGTGTCTTAAGAGGCAGTTGCTTGTATTTAGTGAAGTTATCTCCTTTACTAGATAGCACAAACAATTGGAAGGTAAGTGCTGGAAAAAGAGATATGGGAGGGTGAATGCTATGCTAGTGTGTTCAGTCCTTCACTCTGTAATTTTTGATACTATCAGAAAACTGGGTAAGAAAGTTTTATATGAGCTGTTTTAATGTTATCGGATCATTCTACTTTAGTATTATAGTTTCAGATCAGGGGAATAGTTTTGAAGTGTACCTTCTGATTGTCTCCTATGATTCATGTGGTGGAGCGTTTTCAGACAGGCAATTATTGAATTCTTTTTGGCCAAAAACTAAACCACTGGATGCATTCCCTGTGCTCATGTAACACACTTCAACTAAGCATCGCACAACTGTTGCGCACTTCCTCCCCACGAGATGGGTGAGAGAATCAGAAAGGTAAAAGTGAGAAAACTCATGGGTTGAGATAAACACAGTTTAAAGCAAAAGCTGTGCACGCAAGCAAAGCAAAACAAGAAATTCATTCACTACTTCCCATTGGCAGGCAGGTGTTCAGCCATCTCCAGGAAGGCAGGGCTCCTTCACGCATACCAGTTACTTGGGAAGACAAAATTCCATAACGACGAATGTCCCCCCCTCCTTCTTCTTCCCCAAGCTTTATATGCTGAGCATGATGTCATATGGTATGGAATATCCCTTTGGTCAGTTGGGGTGAGCTGTCTGAGCTCTGTACCCTCCCAACTTCTTGTGCACCTCCAGTCTGCTCACTAGTGGGGTTGGTGAGAAGCAGAAAAGGCCTTGACTCTGTGTAAACACTGCTCAGCAACAACTAAAAGATCCCTGTATAATCAACACTGTGTCCAGCACAAATCCAAAACATAGTCCTATAGTAGCTACTATGAAGAAAATTAACTCCACCCCAGCCAAAACCAGCAGAGTAGGCAACGTCAGGGATATGAAATGTATTCCCTGTAGAAAGAAGGAATTATAGGTAGTGATTCTCCTATTACAATGTCTCCACGTTTCAGGAATCCTAGAGCATTGTTACAATGAGAGATCACATACACACCTCGTGTAAGTAATTCAGTGACTACAGCAGGTGTCCATAACTATTAATTTCTTACTCTCTGAACTATCAATACTGTGCTGCCTTGATCAACCAAAACAAGATTTGAGCTTTTATTCAAACAGCTGTTCAACACTGTTTCTTTCCATGGAACCATGCAAAAAGGAAATCTCACTTACAGAATTATTAACACAATTATTGTCTTGTGGAACAAATGAAAAAGGATCGTTTGAAACAGCAGTTTGAGTGAGAAGATCACGCAGATCAATCACTATTTAGATTAATTTGTTTCATAATTAGGAAGATCTCTTCTGCGTGAAAACAAGTGAATGTTAATAGTTGAGATATTCATGAAGTCAGACATTTTGGGTCAAGCATGGAGCTCAGTAGAAGTATAATCCTATAAGCATAACTCTACACCACATCTACACCTCTTTTAAATACCTCCAGGGACGGTGACTCAACCACTCCCCTGGGCAGCCTGTTCGAATGTTTGATAACCCTTTCCATGAAGAATTTTTTCTAATATCCAACTTAAATCTCCCCTGGTGGGTCGTGAGACTGTTTCCTCTTATCCTATAGCTTGTTACCTAGGAGAAGAGACTGACACTCACCTCACTACAACCTCCTTTCAGGTAGTCGTAGAGGGCGATAATGTCACTCCTGAGCCTCCTTTTCTTCAGGCAAGATAACTCCAGTTCCATCAGCTGCTCCTCATAAGACTTGTGCTCTAGATCCTTCACCAGCTTCATTGCCCTTCTTTGGACTCACTCCAGCACCTCAATGTCTTTCTTGTAGTGAGGGACCCAAAACTGAACACAGTATTCGAGATGTGGCCTCACGAGTGCCGAGCACAGGGGGATGACCACTTCCCTTGTCCTGCTGGTCCACACTATTTCTGATACAAGCCAGGATGCTGTTGGCCTTCTTGGCCACCTGGGCACACTGCTGGCTCATATTCAGATGGCTATTGACCAACATCCCCAGGTCCTTTTCCACAGGCAGTTTTCGAGACAGTCTTCCCCAAGCCTGTAGCGTTACATGGGGTTGTTGTGCCCCAAGTGCAGGACCCAACACTTCGCCTTGTTAAACCTCATCCAGTTGGCCTCGGTCTGTTGATCCAGCCTGTCCAGATCCCTCTGCAGAGCCTTCCTACCCTCAAGCAGATCAACACTCCTGCCCAATTTGGTGTTGTCTGCGATCTTACTGAGGGTGTGCTTGATCCCCTCATCCAGATCACTGATAAAGACATTAAAGAGAACTGGCCCCAGTAATGAGCCCTGGGGAACACCACTTGTGAAGGACCACCAACTGGATTTAACTCCATTCACCACAACTATTTGGGCTCGGCCATCAAGCCAGTTATTTACCCAGTGAAGCATATGCCCATCCAAGCCATGAGCATTCAGTTTCTCCAGGAGAATGCTGTAGGAAACGATGTCAAAGACTTTACTAAAGTCCAGGTAGACAACATCCACAGCCTTTCCCTCATCCACTAAGTGGGTCACCTTGTCATAGGAGATCAGGTTAGTCAAGCAGGACCTGCCTTTCATAAACCCATGCTGACTGCGCCTGATCACCTGGTTGTCCTGTACATACTGTGTGATGGCACTCAGGATGATCTGCTCTATAAACTTCCCTGGCACTGAGGTCAGACTGACACGTCTGTAGTTCCCCACATCATCCTTCTGGCCCTTCTTGTAGATGGGCGTCACATTTGCTAACGTCTAGTCCCCTGGGACCTCCCCAGTTAGCCATGACTGCTGATAAATGATGGGAAGTGGCTTGGTGAGCACTTCCACCGGCTCTCTCAGTACCCTTGGGTGGATACCATCTAGCCCCATAGACTTGTGTGTGTCTAAGTGTAGCAAGTCGCTAACCATTTCCCCTTGAATAATGTGGGCTTCATGCTGCTTCCCATCCCTGTCTTCCAGTTCAGGGGCAAAGAAGGCATTAAGCACCTCAGCCTTTTCCTCAGCCTTTGTCACTATGTTTCCCCCTGCATCCATTAAGGGTGGATATTCTCCTTGGCCCTCTTTTTATTGCAATTGTATGAATAGAAACATTTTTTATTGCTGTGGCAGATTCACTCACCCTGACAAAGACCTGACAAAGATTTGACAAAGACCTGACCAAAGATTTAACAAAGACCTAACAATGAGCTTGCCAAAGCCCACGAAAACTTCCTGCCATAGCTCTTTTTACACCCACACGGTGGTGGTCAGCACCTATGCATTTCAGTCGAAAGGCAAGGAAGTTGGGGTCCTCTGCCAATGGGGGGTCATCATGGCCATACTTGACAACAGATCAGATTCGGCTGGGGTATAAATGGGGCCCCTCCGGAGAGCCATTTTGAGTTGGTCCTCCTCGGAGCTGCGGGTCTGCAGTTGGGGACTCTCCCCTTGGGTCAGGATGCCGCCTAAGGAAACTCCTCGAGGTGGAGACCCCCCCCTTTATTAGGTGAGTGATTGCGCATTTTGGGTCTTCAGCCATAAACCTTAAAAATTCTTAAGACAGTTGTGTAGTATTAACTCCTGAATGACATTCTGAACCTGTGGATTGTTAATGTTTGTTGGAGTCTCAAAGCAGTTTTGCTTAGAGTAAAAACTTAGTTTGATTTTGTTATCATTTTGTAAAATAAATCCTGTTTCTTGTTTGTTAGTCAGTCTGGCTTGGTTTTGTGAGGCTCCGTGACTGCCTTTTACAGAAGTGGCCGGATTAAGTTCTAGTTGGGCCTTGGCCCTTCTAATTTTCTCCCTGAATAGCCTCACATCATCTTTGTAGTCCTCTTGTGTCACCTGCGCCTTCTTCCAAAGGTCATAAACTCTCATTTTTTTCCTGAGTTCAGCCTTTTTGAAAAGTTTTATTTTTATTGTTTCAGGATGAGTATCTTTCATTCCTAGTTACTTTTACAAATTACCTATGTAGATTTTTTCATGCATTAATTTTAGTTTTATTTAAAGGTCAAAGACAATACAAGTTTTTTGAATGAAAATAGGAAGATCCTTTGGAAAGGAAGCCTTAGGATCTTGGTTTTATATATATATGTATATGTTTATATTTGTATTTATTTGTATTTATTTCTGGTTTATGATGTCTTTATTTAACATTATAAATTAAAGCTGTCTATCTGTGCAAAATTGTAGGTATATGGGTAATTTAATAATGTTCATTCAGTGACCCTTTCTCATCTGAACAGTCAATGACTCTGGGTATGCTCAGTAATAGCATTCTAGATGTTTAAGTCGTATGGTGTCAGTGTAAAAATCTAGAAAGATAACCTACACAGTTGAAAAGGATATACTTTGGATTTATATACCTACTTTTCATCTTGAACTCATGTGAAGTGCAAGCTTTCTTAATGAATATAACTTAGAATGGGTTGCAGGATTTGGATCTTTAGCGTAGGATATCAAACTGCTCAGTGATAATTAGGAGAGTCAGTGAAATGTGGAATGTCACAGAATTGCTTTCTCATTTGGTTTGCTTCATCTCTTGAAAACACTGTGTACCTAACCTGCAAGCTCCATCAAAAATAAATTATAGAATCATAGAATAGTTTGGGTTGGAAAGGACCTTAAAGATCATCTAGTTCCAACACCCCTGCCATGGGCAGGGACACCTTTCCGCTAGACCAGTTGCTCAAAGCCCCATCCAATCTGGCTTTGAACACTGCCAGGGAGGGGGCATTCACAACTTCTCTGGGCAACCTGTTCCAGTGTCTCACCACCCTCACAGTCAAGAATTTCTTCCTAATATCTAATCTAAATCTACCCTCTTTTGGTTTAAAATAATTACCCCTCATCCTATCACTACATGCCCTTGGTAAAAAGCCCCTCTCCAGCTTTCCTGTAGCCCCTTCAGGTACTGGAAGGCTGCTAGAAGGTCTCCCTGGAGCCTTCTCTTCAGGCTGAACAGCCCCAGCTCTCTCAGCCTGTCTTCATAGGAGAGGTGCTCCATCCCTCTGATCATCTTCGTGGCCCTCCTCTTGACTCAATCCAACAGCCCCATGTCCTTCATATGCTGGGGGCCCCAGAGCTGAATGCAGTACTCACTGCATGGGGTGGCGTCTCACGAGATCAAAGTGGTGGCAGAATCAACCCCCTCGACCTTCTTTTTTTTAAAAAATTATTATCACTCCAAATTGAATTTTGCGATATTGCTTTGTAATGAATGTTTCTAAGGTTTTTAGAATGTACTACATTCAGTGCAAAGAAATTTTTTCCAAAAACTAATAATAATGTGGGATTTCTTCAGTTTCAGTTTCAGGCATGTATGGTGGAAAATTTATAAGACAATCTTATATTCTTTCCTATTTTATTGGTATAATTTGTTTGATACCTCTTTCTGATATGGATGCTGAAAGGCTATATTTTCCAAAATCTATAGATGTATCCCATCATCCTGTTGTGTACTTGTCATACCAATACGTCCACTAACACCAGACAGAAAAACAACCCAGTAAACATGTATTCAGTTACCACAAATCTTTCAATTTCTAACAGTTCTGTAAAAATAATCAAGGACCTGTATTTCATTTTTTGATCAGTATCAGACAGACAATCTAAAGGACAAATTAATGCATTTATACTGCATTTATGCATTTGGCATTCAACTCAGCTGCCTGTTTTCACAGACTTGTCTCACTTTTTTAGAGAGAACTGAGGAACGCTGAGCACTTCGATCAGCATTAAGTCTGACGTTTCAGATTGATACTGAGATAGGAAATCATCTTCTCTTTACTTCTTTCAGATATTATGGCTTGACTGGATTTAAACAAATCACTTTAAGTATTTGAGAACAGATGGCCAGACTCTCAGTTATCAGCTTGCACTCATGTGCTTTGATTTGGACTTGGGGATGAAAAGTACAGTTAGTGTATTTTCTTTATAAGCCTCCAGAAAACTTGGATTCTTCTCTGAAACCAGAAAGAAAAGATTGTAAGAAATTAATTTCTACATATATCACAACACTGAGTGAGCACAATCTTGTCTGGTGGCGAGTGCTCTTGTTTTCCACTGCATACAATATACTTCTCCTGCAGCAAGTGTCTAAATGTGCAAAGCAAAAAGTAATTCGCTTGTGTTTAACAGTCAAATGACCCAGTCCTTTGCTATTTTTCTTTTCCATTGATTGTACAGTTCCCTTTGGAGTGACACAATATACATGACTTGTGTTAAGGGCTGCTGAATCATCAAGAGTGTTCACATTTGTAGATCAGGTGTGAGTAATAGAAAGACAAATTGCCTAATTGCCTGCCTCATGCTCGGACCTCTGTGACACTGTGCAGGCTATTTTTTGCTCATTTGCTCCTAGCTTTACCTTTATTTAATGCTATGCAGTAGCCTAGTCTAATACATTCTCAGAAACCTTTCTGTGCCTGTACTTTTTCAGCTCCATGCGTAAAAATGTGGCCTGCCCTTACTCTGTAATTATCATTAAAAAAAATAAAAGAAAAAGAAAAAGGGGAAAAGAAAAAAAAATAAAACAACACCCAGGCATACATTTCTTTCTCTGTCTGCATAAAATGCCAAAAAAAAGTGGAGAGATAGGGTGAATAGTACATTAGTTTTCCATATTTTATACAGAAGCTTAATACCAATGTCTGCTTGTTGATTATGTGGTATAGCTTTTGGATTCTGGCTCTAAATAGTACGCATTTTCTTTTTGGCAATAAGTGAAGAATTCTCATGAGAAATTGCAATTGAGACCTGTAACTGTTAAATACAAACTTCTTGGAAACATCCAGATACATTGTGGCTTTATACACACCAGAAAGAAGAAGGGGGCATAAACTATGCAAAAGATGTGGGTCAGATGTAAAACAGGAATTAAGTAGATAGTAGACATTTGAACTGCGTTCTGAAAAAGTCACGATCCAGAATCTACACACCTTGTATGACGGGAAAAAGCTTTTAAGCATCTGCTTATGAACATTCCTAAACCTGTCACTGCATAAGCAAATCTCATTTTCCCAGGCAAGCCTAATTATGACGTAGAAATTAGATGACAGAAACTAGATGACATTCCATTTCCGTTTGCCAGTCCATTGCAACTGGCATTTTGAAAGTGCTCTTAGAACTAGTTGATCATATGCAAAATCTTCATAGCAGAATGCACATATATCTCTTCATTTTTAAGTACAGTATGAAGAAAAGACGTGTCCAGTAAGAGCTAAAAAAAGGTTGCAGCAGTCATTCAAGAGGTAGAAGATTTTAAGTCTCACTGTAGCCAACTTTTCGCCTTCACCAGTCAAGGAGTTATCACGTGTTACAGTTTGTTTCCCCTTCTCCTATGAAAAGAAGAATACAAGCTTCTTGGTGTGAGAAAGGGAGTGTTAAATCAAAGAACATAATCCCCGAGGGCACTCAGCTGCAAAGGGGTACACCTGGCTTTCATCATTAACCTCCAAATAATTTATACACAGTATATCTTTAGACCACTTAATTTGAAAAAATAAATGATCCTAGAATAAAAAAAAAAAAGAAATAGCCACTCAGGACAAAAGGCAGCTATCCCAGCCAAGATCTCTTTACATGTGTGCACTACTTTCATTCAGAAACAGAGCAGTAAAATCAGGCAGGCTGGTTAAAAATCACATGGATGATAACTATCTTTGGAACAGGAACTGAAGAATCTTTTCTTCTGAGGACTATTACTCTACTAATGTCTTTACAAGTAGTACCTTAATAGTACCCCAATGAATAACCAGGAACTGATGCACTGATTTCCGTAATTATTTCATAGTTGGTTTATATATTCAATTTTAACCTACCCGAGTTAAATCCAAGGAAGTAGAGAGGATGGAGGGCAAACAACAAACAAAAAAGAGAGCAGCAGCAGAATGTATTTGCTGGTTGATGTCTCCCATTTTTCTCCAAGGAGAGCAGTAAGGTTTTACTGTCACAGAACTAGAAAGTAAGTCCAGCAGGTCCCAAAAGCCTTTATCTAAGAAAGGAACAAGATATATAAAGACTGAATGAGTTAAATTAGTCACCCAAGGTACCTGGTTGAGTGGATTCTGAAAGAGATGGAAGGAAATTCTGGCAGAAAGGCTGAAATGCACTTTTTCCTAACTGAGAGACTGAGTAACACGAATGCAAAAATCTTATTAAAGGAAAAGATGAAGTCTTTGATCAATTAAACAACTGCACAAGGGCCTTAAAAAAATCTTTCGAGTCTTTCCAAATGAATGAAAAATGTTTTAGGTTATTTTAACTAAATTAATAAGAGAGTTCCTTTTTCTGTGTATTAATTCTATCCTGACATGACAAAACCAAAGTGAAAGGAAAAGATATAAATCTCAAATAGCCTCTTTCTTTGTCTTCCCCAGTAGAGGAGGTTATGACTTCAATATCATTGCTTGGCCCTCTATTACTGTCATTGTTACCTGTATGCAACTGTAATACAGATGAGTACTTCAGAACTCCTGTATTTTGGGTTATCCATCCACTGTGCAGTTAGCCAATGGGAAATTAGGCCCAATGTGTGTGACTTGATTTCTTTAACATCTTAGGTTTGCACTGTCCTTTTTTTCAGTGTTCAAACTTACCATTTATACTGTAACTGTACCTTTTTGGTTGCTTGGTTAGTTTGTTTTGTCACATGTGAGTATGAAAACAAACATCAATTTAATGACTAAGTAATTCAAACAGCACAAAAAAACAATATAATTTTGAACCTACCTGACTGATAACACTATAAGCTAGCACACACAGAAGTCAAAACAAATTCATATTACGCAGACTTTGAGCAGCAATTTGGCTTCTGAAGAATAGTAAATATTTAACGACCTATGAGGCAAGGGTATTCAAAGAAAAACACTGAAATCATTCAACAAACAGTGATTATATAGCACAATAAAGAAAATGAAATACAGAGAAAGGAATGTGTTTTGACAGGCTAAATGTCCTTTACTCCTTCAAAAAACTATTCTTATTTATGGCTTTCCTTAGGGAAAATGTGTCCTTGTTGCATATTCCTTTTTAAATGCCCTGTAAAACCATTACGACACCTGCTGTAGAACAAGTTGACTGGTTTATGCCCACACAGATAGAACTGTGGTGCTGTAAATCTAAGAGCTGCCAAACTGTCCACACACCCTATGCTGGAACTGCCTGTGATCCTTTATTATTTGTCTTTAAATATTTTATGCTTCTGACACAAATCCAATATTGCTTGCTTCGTTGGATGATGTTTTCAGATTCCAAGGTCATTTGCTGTGACCAGCAGTTCATGAACCCAAATATTTTCTAGCTCTATTTCTGGTTATATGCTATTGTATTTTTAAAAAGCCTCTTTCTCAAATATAATCCAGAGATTCTGACGTGACCGTGGAAAAAGTCAGCAAATGAATGAAATGGAAATAGTCAGGTAATTGTGAATTCTTGTTCCTGTTGGTAAAGCTGTTACCTTTATCCTCTGTCAAGTGATTGTGTAAAAAAAATAAAGGTCAACAAGTGACTGTTTAGCCTTCTATGTAGGACCCAAAAAGATCATCTGCTTCACATGCCAGTTTTCATTTATGTCATGCCAAGTTGTGTTTTAACTAAACACTAACACCCAATCCCCTCCCATTCCAAACATTAAATAAATAAAGTGTTTGGTCTTAGAAGAGTCCAGCCATTGGCAAACAATTTTACCCCAGTGATTGAACCCGAATATGAATCTCGGCCTACTTTTCCATCTTTAAAACACACTTGGTAACAGAATCACAGAATCACAGAATGGTTGATGTTGGAAGGGACCTCTAGAGGTCATCTGGTCCAACCCCCTGCTCAAGCAGAGACACCTAAAGCCCGGTATCCAGAACCATGTTCAAATGGCTTTTGAATATCTCCAAGGATGGAGACTCCACAACCTCTTTGGGCAACCTATACCAAGGCTCAGTCATCCCCACAGTAAAAAAAGTGTTTCCTGATATTCAGAGGGAAACCCCTGTCTTTCAGTTGGTGTCCATTGCCTCTTGCCCTGTCACTGAGCACCACTCAAAAGAGCCTGTCTCAATCCCTTATGCACCTTCCTTTCAGATATTTATATATATTGATGAGATTCTCCTGGAGCCTTCTCTTCTCC